>NC_134278.1:83628639-84239639 GCF_949628215.1 Phalacrocorax aristotelis
CTTTTGACAAGTGAATGTTTAGCGCTCATTTATGTGGAGAATAATTAATTTCCCCAGTGCTGTGACTGTAGTCATTGTCAATTTGGAAAAAAAAAAGGCAGTTAAAAACCTGAAATAACTGTGGAAGGTGACTGGACTTGTAGTCATTCAAGTGTGATATGGTATTCTTCTAAGGGGGGAGAGGGTGTGTTTAACTTCCAGCATGAATTAATGCTTCCTTACTTGCTTGGAATGGTCTGAAGCAGGGACGGGGCCTCTGTAGCTAAATGTACCTCATGCAATATCCCAAATTCAGCAGTCTAAATCCTGTTAGGGTTAAGGAAGAGAAAAGGATGTCTGAAGTTCACTTCACTTTTGTGCAACCACAATAATGCTCAGGTTACATTGCTTTATGTGTGTAGTCTAAAGCATTAATATACATATGTTTGTGTGTGTATATATATACACAGATATATGCATACTAACTGCACCAGAAGCCATAGTTTCTGATAAAAAGAATTGGTTGTGCTTTGTTCTTGAACTGGTTTAAACTCTGATACTACTGATTACTAGAACCACAGGTAGTGAATGGGTGTCTCAATTCTGAAGCAAAATTCTGAAAGCAAATTTTGCAATTTGCTTTGTTGTTGAGCCCTGTTAAGAGCGCATGACGGAGGATATTATTTATATAGGGCCATTGTTGTATTCAGGCTGTTGTGGGCTCCCCAGATAAGTAGAAATGGAGTATCTATAAGATAGTAAGGGATGAACTTTACGTAGAGGGGTTTGAGGACTCTCTTGACTAAAGTAGGTATTACTTCATGTATTAAGATTGCTTTTTCTTGAAAACAATACTTTTAAAAATTTCATGTGTTTTCTTCCCTCTTTTTCTTTCTTTCTTAAAGCTACGCAAAGGGATTTTATGTGAAGATATTATTTTGAAAGAGAAGCTAGGCAAGGGGCTGTATACATAAGGACCTGTGGTGGAGGGAGTAGTAAAGGAAAATCCCAAGTTTAGTTTGCTGCTCTCTGGAAGGCCTCTTGAGGGTAAGTTAGGTAGGTTTGTCTCTGTCTTGGTACTGGTCTGAAAAATAGTTCTGATTACATATTTCATGTGTTGGATGCTAAGTTCATGAACAGTTTCAAGGTTCACTAAAAGAAACCCATCAGGTAGCTGAGTAATTCTCCTTTAAATAAGAGTTTTCCTTGATTTTCTTAAAGCAGAGTATAGGGCTTGAAGAACAGAAATAATGAAAAAGATGAGTAATAGATTTTAAAAATCCTCAGTTGGCAGAGAGATCTGAATTTTTCTATAGTGCTGATCACTTTTAATTGATATTTTTGTAGGACCAGCTTACACTGACCTCTCATGGCATCCAACAAATTTGTCATTAAGGTAAGTAGAATGTCATAGCTTTCATTTAAAAAAAATCTGTAACACTGCTTAGACTGTGTGTACATTCGTTTTAAAGTTAATGATGAAGAGGTGCATCCTTCAGGTTTCTGGTCATAGTAGCATATTTTGTATCACCTTTCTGTCTTTCTGGAAACAAACTTCTTGAATCGCTGCTGTGTCATGGGAGAGTGTGTCTGAGGTCAGCTGAAGATTAAAATCCTGTCGCTAAAAGTCATTAGTTGTGTAGTTAAAATTAAAAACCTGCATGAATTTTCAGTAAAACAGTATTTACTACCTGAAATAAAATTTAGGGTTGATTCTTCTCTTGCTGTAATCTTGCAATATTATTTGTGCACTTCCCCGGTAATATCAGAGTTTCTGGTTTAAGGGGTAAACTCTTTATGATACTTGACTCTTTATTTACATCTTTTTTTTTTTTTTGCCTCTTTTCTCATTTTCAGGGTTTAGTTGTCTTACACCCAGTAAAATGCCATTGCAGTTTATTTTGCAAACAGCCTCTGACTTTTGGTTTTGTGTGAAGGATAATGCTTTTCAAAACATTCTGTAATGAACATAGCACTTCGTAATTCTACTGTAACTATATCAGCTTATCAATAAATAAAACTAATTGTTCAGTAAAAATTGTGAAACCTTCTCTTTTGGACCTTCTCTCCTGTTTCTATGTTAGCACAACAATTTCTCTTGGAAATACTTTTTCCAGGAATTTTCTTAACAGAAGATGCTTTTTCGTCTGTGGATTAGCTTGGGCTTTTTGGAGGGCAGCTACAAAAACCTCCCTGCCTGATCAGGCTGTGGAAGCTGTTGAAGCTTGGTTTTGTGGGTAACCAACCTATTCAACAAGCAGACCAAATGCTTACTTTTTGTGTGCTATGTGTTATTTTCCAGGGAAAACTGCTGTCATTTATTGGGACGTTGCTTTAAATATTTTACTGTTTAATGTGATTGTAAACTTTAAATTGACAGTGTCATGTCTGTATTATTCACTGCTTCTGAATTGATATAGGAGTTAGGAGAAACAGCTATGATTCTGAGCACACTTTAGCTGATATTCTATTTGCCACTGATGTGGGTAACAACAGTGGCTGAGGCTGAAGGCATTTTTTTCTCAGCTGAGAACTCTTGATATCATCAATGTTAATTTAAGTGCTCAAGAAAACAAGTGGTGTGAATTAAAATACCTTCACTGGGTAAACAGCCTTAAGATATTTGATTACTGACCTGCCTTATTACAGCCTCCTGATTCAGCATAAACACTTTACCAGTATTTAGCATGTACCCTGGTAATCCTGAAGTAGTTTAACATCAGTGACTATCTGAGCGAATGGATAGGTTTTCACTGAGCATGGATTTGTAGGTAAGCAATATCACAGAGAAAACTTTATTTTCTTTCTGATAGTATTTGAGAAATTGGGATAAGTTTTGCCTGTACTAAATGCTGAATATCAACTTGCCTTGACTAAAATGTATCACATATATAATGTGAAAAGTTGATTGGAATTCACCTTGTGCACAGATGCGTAACATTTTATTCGTTAGTTTAGGGTTTCTGTGTGAATTTTTGCCTCTTTACATTCACTGGATTTGTGTTTTATGTGAACATTCCCTTTTTTAACGCTGTTTGACTTTCACATACATTTTTCAAGAAAGATCCTGGTGCAGAAGATTCTCCATGAAAATATTTTCTGCCTTTTAATTCTTCTCTGCAGGGGTGGAGTATAGAAAATGCTATGTTCTTACATTTAGGTTCCTCATATGTGAAATTGATAAAGGTATTTTACTGAGTCTGAAAATGTTTAATGCACGCCTCGTCTTCTACGTTCTCTACTTTTAAGTTTTAGATTTTGTAAGCATGTGTATGTTAATTTTTTTGGTGAGAGCCAAAAGTACAGCTTATCAGTCTTTCAAGTCTTAGCTGACTGGAACACAATTAAGAGGAAAACACCTATAATGTGTTTAATGGCTTTGCTTCTTAACAACATATATTTTATATGAGAATCCCTGTACCTCCAATGTAATGGTCAATTATTTTCAGCAGAGGGAGCAGTTGGCCTATTTTTGAAATGTGATCGTAAGCTTGGTTTTATGGCAATTAAGAGCAATTGAAATAAAAGAATTGATGCAGTAAAATGGCTTTAAACCTTAATACAAAAACTGCAGTTAGGTCCTAAACACTTTCTTTGCTTGCCAAGTGACTGGATGCCATAGTGTTGTGATGTGCAATAGATAATATTTTTTGCAAGTTAATTTGATCATCAATTTTCAATTTTAGGGAATATTGATACTTCATAAAGTGCTGCGTGGTACAATACCGCCAAATCTGGAAAATAAGACACATGAATTTAATTGAGCTTTCTGTGCATGTTGCTAAAATATTTTACTGCTGTTCTGAGAAATAAATCTTAACTTTAATTGGTGAGGCTTAAAGCAAAATCATGACCTCTATATGGATTTGAAAAATAATATCACTAGGGCCTTGTTTCAAACTTTGGACAAACTAGAAAGAATTACTCTTCCAGAATTGTGCAAATTGACTTTATTCATGCCAAACTGCAAAACTAAATGTAGTAATTTTTATGGCTACAATAGAAAAATTTCATTTACTATTTTCTGCAATTTGTTCATTTGCCAGACACTGAAGACTTTAAGTTGTTACTACATTTCAATAGCTCCTCTCAAAGGGAAGCTTTTTTTTTTTACTTTGCCATTCCCTACTTTGAGAAATTAAGAGCTCTGTTCTGTCTCAGATTTGTAGGCTTTTGCTAGCAAATATCTTAGATTCACATAATTATAGTTTTGATGTTCCCTGTGGTCATCCAGCGTGCTCTGCAATCGATTTTTCAGCAGTGTTCCTTGTTGTTAATTTAAATTACTGCATGCTGGAGGCGTATATGAAACTTTTTGGACCCTCCTACTTCAAGATTTTTGCTTGCTTTAAATTGCAAGTTCCTTTGAGGCAGTAAGCATATTTTTCTGTTTTATACGGGGAACAAAGATGAAAGTACTGGATATGACTGGACAGAAAAATGACAGTGTGACTGTAATGTGGTCAATTTTCCCCTTTGTTTTGCATGTGTGTGCATCCTTTACTTTTTAATATTGATGTATCTTAATGTAATCAATAAGATATTGATTTATAACCAATGGATCTTAACATCTGTCTTTGCATACCTTAGCAGTGCTCCATGAAAGAAAGCGTGCATAGAAAGAATGTTGATTATAGGCTCTAACAGTATGTAGAAGAAAATGGAGAGAGATCTTCCTGTCAGACAATATGCTAGTATGTACTTACAGGGCTGCAGTGCTCAGAACAACTATAAAGACAGGTGGTTGGAATTGTTATTACTGAGTAGCATCACACACTTCACTTGGCTCTGATGTTCATTTCTATATGAATGGATAAACTGTGATACTTGTCTAAAAGGGCTTAAATGTCTTAAGAAGATAACAAGGGATCAGGGGGAATTTAAAATAGGAAGCAGAAGACAATAATAATGGATGGAGGGACATGTATTTAGTTTTCTTTAACTCTGTATTGAATTCTGTTTCATGGGACCAGATATGGAATGACTGAAGTGATGAGTAAATAAGTTCCAGAAGAAAGAAAAGAGGAAGTTGGGAGATGCGGGGGGGAGGAAAATTAAGTGTATAGTTTAATTCTAAACCTCCTGGAGTAAATGGAAGTTTCCTCACTGACCTCAGAAGATTAATTTTCAAGCCTAGGGAAATGATGAGTGGATGAAGGGTTGAGAGATTAAAGTGTTAGCAAAAGGAATAGGAAGCCAGCGGGATAAACATCAATAGCGGAAACACTGCTTTCATGGGGAGTGCTTCAAATAAGGAACAAAAGGATGGTTCAACTTGCATTACTTTTTTTGGTAATTCAGATAAATCTGATAAGTTTTAAAAGTACCAGTTTTGCCAAAAAATTAGGTTTTTGCTAATCATGAGCACTATACTACTGTGACAGTGATAGAATTCTAAATACACACCATTCCAAGTGATATTGTTTTAGATGTAATTAATTCAAAGATGTAATCTCCATGATATTTGCCATATGCCTTATTTCTAACCAGCACTAACATATTTTACACCTCCACTGTTCCGCTTCTTGGTGATCTTGGTGGTACTGCCTGCTTGACCCCTGAGTCCAGCAGTGAAGGAGGAATTGATGAGAAACTGAGAAGCAGGCGTCAATCTCTTCGAGTCCAGCAAAATTCGGGGCTTAGCAGAGATACTGTGTGAGGGTCACTGGATGTCTTTAGGTCATGGGAGAGGCTTCAGCTTGCACTGTAGGTGAAATTCTTCATTCAGTTCTTTCCAATGAGTTCAGGTGGTGGTTAGTAGGCTAGGAGGTAAAGGGATCCATGTCTCATAATACCTGGTAATGTCATGTACAAACAGTTTAATGATGCAGTGATGTAGTTTTTGCTCTTGATGTTAGTATAATGAAAATTTAATACAAAAATTTTTGTATTGTTTTTATGTGGCCTGTCTCTTCCCTGGACAATGTAGATGGATGCTGATATGTGGAAGTTATCTGAGTATTTGATATATCAGTGTGTTCTGACTGGACTGTGGAGTAAAAGGGAGAAGAGAGACTGACAACATATTTTTATTCTTTCCTTATGTCTCATCTATGTGGTTCACAACTTCCTTAAAAGGCATCTATTTTTAAAAGCAAAATTATTGCTTGGTTTCAATTCTCAGGTAAAGGCTTATTTTCTGGATGTTTTTTGTTCACTGCAGCACTTATTCAACCATGTCTTTGCAGTATTTTTCTTGACTCAGTGGGCAAACTTTTCCTTAAATAACAGTACCAGAGAACATTGCACCTTATTTCAGTATTCTGTTGCAGTCATTGCTAAGCATGAGCACTGATGATGCTCAGATATTGTGAAAACCCTTTAAACTGCTGATAAAGTGATGACTCATGGTCACCTGATAAACAGATTCATTACCATGACTCCAGAAACTTTAGATCCCATGTAAGTGTTTCACTTCCCACACCAGTTCTTCTAAAAGGGATGATGATGCAGTTATTTTCTAACAGTTGACAGCTGCTCAATTAAGCTGTGACGATGTAGTTGGTAAAAACTATAAATTCCAGACTTTTTTAGTAATAGTTTAAGGAACTAAAATCTGTATGAGCTGTGAAGAAGTCACCAATATTACTCACAGTGTTACTTGGAGTGTTTTATAATAAAATGATACATTTTAGATTTCATTTACCATGCCTGAATTAAGTTCTTTTTATAGTGGATCTGACCCAAACCTCACTGAAGTCAGTGGACTTTGGATCAGAGCCTGTAGGAGTATATTGGTAGCACACTATAGCTTAACAAAGAACATAATTTGTTTCATAAACAGCCTTCCTTGGTTCAGTTTATTTGTCTTTTTTAAATGCAGTCTGTTTGTCTATAATGTCAACATCTAAAGAAGTTAGGTTGGAAAAATACTGAAAATAATACAGCCAAGTAATAAATATAAAATATAGATCACTTTTAATTCCTTTTAATTCCAATATGGAAAGAGTAAAATGAAAATCCCTGTGTTGCCGGCTTGTGATTACCCAGGGACTGTGAAAAGATGGATAAAGTGAAAATAGAACTATGAAAAAATATTAACTTAGACTTTAGGTGTGTGTGATTCTACATTATAAAGCAGAAAAAGGTTCTCAAAAAGTAATCGAATGTAGGGTAGTGTGTGGTGGTTCATTCACTCTTAAATGATTGGGAGTTTGACTGGTGGTTTTTCTTACACTAGTTTCCCTCTTTTGACTGGAAATATTTCTAACTTGAAATACTGTGAGACACCATGCTTAAGAAAACCAAAATATTAAGTGATTTCAAATGTCTGTGATTGAAACTTTTGCTAGAATGGATAATGTTTGTGTGTGTTTGGGAGGAATATAAAAATATTATTTTTCTCTTGGTCCACATCTGTTTAAAAATAAAAATTCATGCTTTAAAATTTAACATGCAGGCTCCTACTATTTTTTTTTAGTTATGTCTCTGTTTGGTTTTTGCCATTTATTTTCCAGATGACTAATTTCAGACTTCGATGATGAACATTATGTGTTTTTTCTGTGCTAAAAACTGGGACTCATCTAGTTTGAAAAAAAATGGTCTGATCAGGATTGAATATTAACTTAAGGGGGGAAAAAAGCTAGAATCAAGACAAATTTCTGAGATGCTATATCAGTCATACAGACTATGTCAACAAATTGCATATGGAAAAGTCATGGCTTGTTTCTGTGTTGCTGTTTTTTGTCTTTTACCCTGAATCCCTCTCCACCATTTTCATTACCACAAGTAGTGTGATAATGAAGAGGCAAAAAGTTGCCCATTTAATGAAGAAATTTAATAATCATGTCAGAAACACATTTGGAAAACAATCTGTAGTCTGGAGTGAGGTGGTATCTTAACTGACAAAAAAGAACCCTTATTACAGAAGGCAAGTTCTGTACAAAACAGTATTTGTTAGCTGAGAGATTTTCACTTGGAAAAGTGGGAAGAGAATAGTTTGTGGTCTAGATCATGTGCAGACAGTTTTGAACCAAAATCTTAACTTCAGTGATTCGAGTGCTTCCAGAGGATCTTTCCCTGTTGACTGTGTATGCTTTGCTAGGAAAGTGTGGTCCATTTATGAAGCCTTAAGAGCAAGTCTCACCTATCTTGGTTTTGTATTTTCCTGTCTTTTTAGCTTCATTGAGGCTTCTTTGCTATTTCTGCTATCTGTACGTTTTACAGACAGATCCTCTTGCATGAAATCCTGAATCTACAAGCCTCAGCAAAACAAAGACTTTATTCCTCCTTCTTTGTAACTTGCCATGCACATATGAAATAACATTCAAGTGGAGAATCACTGTAAAGATGCTGCATCAAATGCTCGGTGAAAAATAGTTGTTAGTCTTGAGGGAGAGTGAGGAAAAGAACAGAGGTAAGGAAGAACGACATGGTGGTTTCCACACAAGAAAATATGACATAGCCACAGAATAGTTTTCTCAGCATTTTTGTGTTGTTGGTGACTGAGGTTTGAGGATATCTGTAAAGGTACTGCAAGATTTCTATCCTAATTTTACTCTAAAAACCTGTGCAATAACTAAACTAAACTCAGCTCTATTCCACGTGCAAGGTCCTCTTTCTAAGGCCCTGCTTAGTTTCCGGGAAGTAGGAAGGTGCCTGGCATATCTGACACCACTCAGCAGGTGAAACAACTGTTTTATATAAGATGTAGTTAAAAATAGTCATTCAAGTTCAGGCCAATATTCCCCTATTTTAAACTCAGAGGATCATCTTTGTTCATTGAATATGCCAGTGATTTAATAGCACTCATAATGAACCAAATATAAATGGTTGTTGTTTATCCTGCTTTGTATCATACAGATAAAGGCTGATAGAAGTGTATAGCTCTGAACATAAAATATTTGCTGAACTAAAGAGTTGGGAAAGAGCTAAGTCTTGGGCCATTAAAGAGGATCTGTTCAATACCAAGATCCTAGGATTTGACAGTTGGTAGGGTCATGCAGTATATAGCTTTCCCTTCTTTATTTTGACATTCCTATAGTATAAAAATAGGAAGGAAAGTAATATAAGAAGCACTACCATAGTGCATTGCCTTGCTGTAATAAGGTTCTCTTCAGTAGTGGAAAACAAGCTTGTAAAGAGTTATTCCCTTTGTGGTCTTGTCTGTAAATCTCTGGTTCTTACTGTGCTGGGTATTAAACTGTCACATAGTCGCAATCCATGTCCCAGGTAATTTACAAAAAATTTAGATGATAGGAGTAAGTCTGACACATCAAAAGTTGAAAATGAAGGCCATAATTTGAAAAAGCAATCAACAAAAACATATTATCTCCTCAAACAAGTGCTGAGTACTGAGTGTTTGTAGTATATCATCAAACAGACTGAATAACAGGGGCTGGTGATTAAATCATCATTGGGCTGCCATGGGCGTCCCAGCAGAGAGGAATTTTACAGGAGGATTTTGAGTAAAACATCATCATCAGTTAATAGATTTCTTCAGAAAATTTTTATAATTTGTTGTTAGTTTAAAATCTTTATATGTTGATTCATGCATCTTTCAGAAAATCAAATTGAGTATTTTATTTTGCTTTTATTGCTTGGTGAAAACAGGGTGCTGTTTAGAGATGACCTTAAAAGACTCCCCAAAAAAATGTTAAGGAGAATGTTTCTTTGCCTAAACCCCTTTACCCTGATAATTGGCAGGAATCGTCATTTGATTTGCAGAATGTTTGGAGTATACAACTAGGGGTACTTGCTGATTATGAACAGAGAAGAGATGTAATTACAGATCCCCAGCATATTCTACATAGTTTCAGAAACCTCTTTGCTAATTTGAAGTAATTTTCTATAGGGCTATTAGAGGTGGTTCATACGTTATCGTCGTTGTTGTTGTTCTATAGAGGCCTACATTATTAAGCATGTAGGAACTGCTGGGATTTAGTTCAGTTTTGTAACTTGCTATTTGAACTATGATACAAATTTTGGGAAGGAAAAATCCAGTGATGAAGAATACAATAAAAAATACTGTCAGTTCAGAAGTGAAATTATATTCAGATATTGTTAGAAGCCTACCTTTTTGTTAGAATCTCTTGCAAGCGTCAAGAAAGCTCACAGTATTTTAAGTTGTACACCTAGAAAATCACTTAAAGCTCTGTTGTTGGCAGCCAGCCTTGTGACAGGAT
The DNA here is from genome assembly GCF_949628215.1 of Phalacrocorax aristotelis. Lineage (NCBI taxonomy): Eukaryota > Metazoa > Chordata > Aves > Suliformes > Phalacrocoracidae > Phalacrocorax > Phalacrocorax aristotelis. Next base: position 83,638,743 of record NC_134278.1, read on the forward strand.
GAGGCAACCGTTATTCACATACCATTATGAGGCAGCATTCCCACTCCAAGCAGAAAAAATGAAGGTGGCAAAATACAATTTCCAGATTTGTAAGTTGGCTAGGCCATTGGATCTGTAGTGAAGTGTTATGGGTACCACTGATCATCATAGACTGTTACAACATAATAGAAAGTTTGATCTGCACAGTGGGCTACAAGTTCAAAACTAGAAGGCAAAAAAAAATTCTGGAATTACCAGCAGCATTGCTTGTCATTGTTCCTTGGAAACCCACGTGCAAACAGAGCCTTGCTTCTCATTCTGTTGTTCTGCCAATTTGGTATCCGTCCTTTACACGGAGGTATCAGGAATAATAGATTGTCAAACACTTCAGCTTTTTTTTTTATGAAGAGCAAAAAGCAGAGAACTTCAGTATCACCATTAACTCTTATTAGCTGTGGGCTCTGTTTTATGGACCTTTTTGAAACAATGCTTGAATAGTAATATAGAGCTGTGCCTACTCTTCAGCGGGTACAAGTGTTCCTGAAATAACCACAGCTTGTATCCTCCTCCTGAGTATTTCTATTCCATGTAAGAAGTGGTTGTGTCCTTAACACCAGACTTTATCTACATAGATACTAGTGACTTTAAATTGATGGAAATTGTAGTTTCAGAATAGGCAACATAATGGTATTTAAGAGGGTAAGGTCATTCACTGTGAATATCTACTTTATAGGCATGCCCATGTGAAAACCTCTGCTGCTGATGGCTGTCATCTTATTGGTACTTGATTTTGAAATGCTACTTCTTCCTCTTTGGATTGCCACACAGATTTAGTGGCTAGACCTTGATCAACAAGTGGCACACTCATGTCTCTAATTCAACTATCTGTGAGTTCAGTGATCTTCAAGACATTTTGATTAGTTCCCTTGTCTTTTTGGTAATATTTTGGATCTCTTCAAAAAGTCAGTATGCTAGATGTTTAAATGTTAAAATGATAAGACATTAAGCCAAATCTATTAAAATATAATGTAGTTGAAATGTGATGCTATCTATTATCTTACTAGTGTGGTGAATAACAGGGCGGTTTTTCTCAAATGGTTGTTCTCTTGTGGGCTGTGTGACGGAGGTTAAGGTGAGGATTCCAGGCTTTTCCACAAAGTGAAGAGACTATGAAAATTCTGTTCTGTGAGAGCTCATTCTCAGCAGCAAACATCTCCCTTGCTTTTATTTTCATGTTTATAGCAGCACCTTATAGAGACTTACAAATCAGACAGACCTAGGGAAAGAAAGTAAAATGAAAAGTGGCAGGGTTGTGGAGCAGGCTGTGGAAGGTCAGTGTGCCACGGGGGGGAGCAACTTCGGGATAAGCTTTCACCTCTATAACTGTTGTTGAATAGCAGGGGTGTATGTTTTTAAATTGCAGATAACCTGCAGATTCTAAGCATGAAAATGCAATAATGTACTGTTAATATTCTCGGGAACAGATTGCATGTGAACAAGTAATGGGATTGGGATGATTATGCTGCAGAAAGAAAATCTGTCACTGAATACTTGTGTATTCTGGAGTTTCCCTCTGTGACTTCCATAAGAAGCTTCTACAATCTAGCATTATACAAAATAAATTTTCAGGCCTTTCTTTGTTTGCAGCTGTCTTCAACCAATCCATTAACTTTTCTGGACTAGCGCAAAACCTGAAAGTTTACAAATAATTCCACATTGAAGAAACGGATAGCATAAAGCTTTATTTAGCTGAAAAAGAAAAGTAAATGAAACTCTGTGCTAAAGGGTCCAGCCGTGGTGGGATACAATTCTTTCATTCCTCCTCTTATGCAGGATAAGGTTTGTTCTGAGGCAGTTTGGTCTTAAAGTATAAAAATGGTATAAAAGCAGCAGGCACCAGAAATAAGGCAGCAATAGGCTTGGTGATGGAGGAAGCCCCTCTCGGGCTGGGGGGACAGTAGGTGGTGACCCTGGTGGTACGGGGGGCTTCAGCACCAGGCCCAGCTGGGGCAGACCAGGCCTCTTGCAGGAGGGCAGCCTCCCTGGTGGTGGGGAAGCCCATATGCTAGGTGTGGTCCAACCTCCAGCCTGGCTGCCCACGATGGATGCAGGAATCCAGTAATGCTGCTTGGCTTCTTCCCCCTGGGTGTAGTTCAGCCAACTAGTCCCCCACTTCAAAGACAGAGAAATGGCAAGCAGGTGTTAGTTCACTTCATTTCTGCTGAGGTACAGAGCCATACTGCTTCCTTTGAGGAAACTCAGAAGAACCCCTTTCAAGGGTCATGTACTGTTTGTTTTTATAGCGAATTACCCTTCATATGTATTTCTTTTCTAATGACTTCTTGATCATTTCTCTCATTTGGGAAGTATACTTTTAAAGACTTCTGGTGACATGTTTATTTTTCTTAAATGTTTATGGAACAGAAACACAACCTCATGAGGCATGTGTGTCCCAAATGGTCCCACAGTGTTAATTCTGTTCGTTCATTTTATCTCTGAAATTTTTTTCTTCTAACTTTAATCCTGTAATTTTAGAGAAGAAACTGTTTTCCATGCACACGTTAAAAATATCAGTAGGGTATAAGCATATGGAAAACTTAATAGGCAATTTCTCCTTCTCGTTCTATGTTCTTACATACGCAGATCATCATTAGGGAAGAAAAAAAGGCAAACGGAACTGGAAATCTCTCTCTGACTTTTTTACACCCACATTCTTGATAACAACCTTGTACTTTCAATCTTTTTTTCCAATGAAGTCTTTGAAATTTTAGCCCTGGGTAGTGGAGTTTGCAGATGCTGAAAAGATGATAGCCTCTGCTTTTTATTGCTGGTGGTGGGAGGGAATCTCAATTAGTGTGAAAAATAGTGACAGTTCTTGTATTGAGTGATTGAAGAAAATACTTCTGATTTATACTGCATGCTTGCCTTTTAAAATGGTATGTCTTATTGCTAGATGTAGAATGGGAAGATGGGACAGTTTGATATGCTTTAGCTATGGCAGTCTTTAGATACAAGTGTGTGAATGGTAAATCTACTGAATGATCTCCCTGTGTTGCAGATAGCTTGCCTCTTCTTTTCCCTAATGGTTTCACAGTGCTCTCCTCAGGAAACCATGAGAGCAGTAGGGCTTTGGTTTTTATTTAAAAAAAGAAAAAAAGGTTAACAGTAGTTGCATATTTCCAGTGATTTCTAAGCCAATTACCAATAGCAATTTACAGCAAAAATTTCCTAAAACCCAGCAAATTAGAGATTTAAGACATTCATGTACTAAAGCTGTGATATAATAGATACAGTTGTAATAAAAATTTAATAATTTAACACATCTTACATGCTAAGAAAATACGAGCAGAGTTACCATAGTTTCAGAATGTCTTGGTTTTTAACAATGTTTGTTATATTTAATGTCTTGATTCCCCCCCCCACCAAATTCTTTTCCTTGCTAAACAATGTAAAGGAAAGAAAAACTAACTTCTGTGAAATACAAATCCTATGAAAGCTTTGTTTCAATTTATTAATTACTTTTATAAAAGGGGGGGTAAAGATATAGGTTATATGTATGTTGTGATGCTCATTTTAAGAAACTTAAATCTCAACACTTCTAATATTGGCAGTCTGGCATTCATTGTAAGTATAATAGGTTATTTCATGCTGCTTCTCCTTATATGCATGGTTATGATACTGAAATGTTAAGACCACACACAGACAACAAGGTCACTAGCCACTTACGCATGTAAACAGTCTGGCTTTTTACAAAGTGGAAAAATATTTCTTGTGCAGTATTTTAACATGATCAGCATGTTAAAGCTCAATCTGCAACTGTGTCAACATTTCTTTGGCTGTAACCATTAATTCTGTAGCCTCTTGATAATATGTAAAATGTGAAACTGGTTTGTTTACTACTGGGATTTGTCAGCAATTACTGTTTGCATTTAGCTTAGTACTTTCAAATAGATAATAGATCAAAGAATTATTTTGCATCATCACTCTGGTTTTAGTAAAACAAAGGACTCTTTCAGCTGGCTTTGGGATCTTTAAAGGGACATTGGAGCAATAAATTATATAAATATTGTTCTTATACCTGTCTGACTTTAGTAGGCACAGGTACAATATATTAGATAAGATCTTGTAACCACTATTTGATGTGAATTTAGCTATAGAGACAAGAACATACATCTCTCTTGGGCCTTGGTTCTCACAAGACCTGGTGTGGCTTCAACTTAGCTAGGATTCTTTTGCTTTGCTTTTTTTTCTTTTAAATAATGCATGTTTTCAGCATTTATATTACCATTAGGTACTGCAAGTACAGTGGTCATGTGCAATATTATCTAAGAGTCGTATCGTCTTCATCACAAAGAACTGTAAAGGCTATAAGTTCTGGTAGGCTGTTCTTCATTTGTTTATAATATGGAGCTAATAAGAATAAGATGGCATAGAAGCATTTTTATGGACATCATATTTAGTCAAATATTTGTTTTTATTAGTGTCTTTTATCTCTCTTCTCAAAGTCTTTGTTAATATATTTATAAAATTAGTTTCAGTGTATCTTTGAGGTTTTACAAGTAACAAAAAAACCACAAACAAACCCCAAAACTGACTAGACATATCTACAGAACTTTGATAAGGATATTTTGTTTACTTAGAAGTAGGCTGTGTAATCACTAACTAAAAATTACCACTGCTCCTGAGAAGATGCCATTTGTTAATTCTGTGATTTCAGGGGCATCTTGTTAAAATATTTCTCCTGAGTTTTCTTACAAGTTTGTACACATATATAGTATTTGCTTTCCTATGAGTATTTTATTTAAGAGATAAAAATAACAGCATAGTATAGAATGCACAGCAATCCATAAGACTGCTACTTTAAAAATCTCAACATACAGACCAAATTGCAATATGGATGAGGTAAATTACTGGGGGGAAATTCAGTTTTAGGAATAGCCAGCTGATAGTATAAGCTATTATATGAGACTCTTAAAAGGCAAACCTGTATTTTTAAAGTCACTCTAATAAAGTATTTAATAAATGTGTCACCACAGGAGAATAGTAAAGCTTTCAGTTTCTAGATCACTATCTATTCATTATTAAGACTTAAATGCTCTTTGCTGCTTAAATTCTGTTGCTATTACAGAATACCACTCAATCCAGATGTTTTGCAAGTGCTAAAATTTAAATGAAACTTCTGCCCAGTAAAAGTCAAACATACCATTCTCCCAAACAGCATATGAACAAAGAGAATCAATGTGTTTCATCATTCCTGTTCGGTTGTCTGGCCCAGCTTCATTTCCTTTGATGGAAAAATGATAAATTACAAAGTGAGGCAGCAAATTATCTTTATCTGTTAGTTAAAATGAAATTCTTGATACCGGTTTTGTCTTCTAAGATTTTAAACATTTAAATTGTGAATTTTGTGCAAAGATTTTGTCTGGTACAGTAATGGGAACAGAATATTTTTTTCCAGAACAAGTCGATCTTCTAGCTGCATGTTAGAGCATAGTAAAGGAGCTCCTTTAAAACTGTTCCTAACCGTTTTGTTTTGTTTTGTTTTTCCCCAATGTCAACTGACAACATTTGGCCTCTTCAACATATATGCATACTGTATAGTGTTTATATAAAGTTTCTATATTAAGTATATATTAGTACATATATTTTTTTAAAAGTTACTTTTTTACTTGTTTTTTCCCTACAGATGGTAACTTTTGGACATACAGCTATGTATTATAGTCTTTTGAATGGTGACAAATCACAGGCTTTAAGAAGCAACAGTAATTGTAAGTTGAGTTTTGTGATGGGCCCTTTTCCATTGGTTTGGAAATCTCCCCACAAAGTTATGCACACCTGGAAAAATCAGTTGACATTTATACAGTAGATTCAATTTATTGTTAAGAAAAACCTCTGCTGAGAGTGAATCTTCTGTGACCTTAGTGGTCCCTGCTGGACTGGAGATGAGAAGGGTAAAGATGGAGTCAGTGTTATTTGGAAATAAAGAAGAGGGTGGGATGACTTACTTTAAAACAAAACCCAACAACAACAGAAGGCAAACAAAACCAAAACTGCTGGAGATCCTTATTATTTATGGGGCAGAGACTGAATGGCATGTGGGTGGACTACAGGGATTCAGTAGTTTGGGCGATGAACAGAGACCGACTGTTAGGAGAGAAGTGGAGCAAGAATGAGGAGAAAGGTAATGGTGGACGTCAACACTGGAGTAGGGATGTGCAGGTAGCATCAAACTGAAAGCTGAACAAAAGGTTAGGAACAGGGCCATAGCCTCCTGCTTGCCCTTACCTCTTCCGAAGTGTAGAGCAGGGGAAGCTACAAAGACTTGGTAATGACTCGATAATAAGATGAGGATTAGGAGTAGTAAATGATATTCAAACTGATGGAAGATTTTGAGTGGCAAGATTAATTGGTAGAAAGTCTGGTTTTGGCAGCTTGAAATAGCGAAGAGATTAGGAATATCCAGATGGTGGAAAGTGTCATTTTGGGGGGATAATTGGCACAAGTGTCTCCTTTATAGCCTGTGCTCTCCTTTGCACCCTGGAAGGAGAACCTAAGATCCCTGAAGTGAAACAAAGTCACAAAATGTTTTGTCCTTCTCCAGTACTAATCCAAAGAAAGGATGATGGTTTACTGTAGGTTAAGTGTATTGGTTCAACTGGTGAAGATTTCTGTGGTGCTTCCAATCCTGCTAATTTCCCTGTGGTAGTCAAAGTGTCGCTAGATAGTAGATTTTCTTCAATCAGTTTTCTGCTTGCCCTTACCAAGGTTGTATTCAGAAACTGTTTAACTTAACAAATCTACCTGCAGTCATGTAGGAACACATGTAATGTCCTTGGCCTTTCCTGAAGTCTTTCTGTAGTATTTTGTGATGGTGTTTTTAGTATATCACTGCTTCGCCATGTGCATTTTTCTTACAGAGAGATGAACAGTATCTATGTAAGGCTGGAAAAAATGAAGCTCACTTCAGTGTGGTGGTATTATAGGAGCAAGTCTTTAAAGGAGTACTTAATTGGGATATAGGTAAGCTGTTCCAGGAGCCCATTTTTCAGGACTTTGTTAGAAAGGTCAGGCCTGTTCTTAAACATTTATCTTCTAGATATTCCTACTTTTAATCAGTTAATGGAGGATAAAATAAATTTGGATAATCTCCATATCCCCAGTAGCATAGAAAGACACTGCTTCTTTAAATATCAAATCAAACCACTTTTAAAACGGAAAATCAGTATGAATACATTGGTTTTTAAATTTTTATTTTATTATGTTTTTGTCATCTACAGTTATATAAAATATCTAACATTTTATCCAAAAAGTGCGTATTTCTTTTAATGGCTTTTAAACACTTGTACACTTGCCTGAATGTTTCACAAATGCTCGGCTGATAAAATTGCAGATTCTTTTGTAAGTTGTTCATTTTCATTGTTTTCTGAAGTGCCAAAATAAAAATTTTGGTCTGTGAAAGACTTTTCACTGAATACTATCAATTAATAACTTTTCTTTTGTTAGTCATGCTTATTCAGCTCTTCATGACCTATTGTATAATTTCAAGATGTAACTTTTGTTAAGCTCAGGATGTCTTTTTATCTGTTAATTTTTAGTGTAACTGTTTCAGAGTAATCTTCAGCCTAATGAAGGAAGGTTGAAGGCCATACTGAAAAACTTTAAAGCCAGTGAGATTTGGAGCATCTAGCACTTTTATAATGTGTTAATAGTTAATATTAATGAATTAAAATGTTTACACACACCCTGGCCTCTAGTGTTCCCTTTGATGTTAATTACTTTATAGTAGATCACATAAATTCATTCTTGATGTCAGACAGCTAAGGAAATATTTCCTTTTCATTTAACTGTGTTGCTTAGCAACATAGTAGGACCTATTAGTTGATGTATTTTTGATGTGTTTGCTACCTACAAACGCTTGTCTTTCTGTCTTTTTAAAAAGTTCTGAGTGGACCTTTTTTAAGTTGAAGCAAATAATAGAAAGATATAAATATATGGCTATATGTGAGTATAATGAAGCTTAACATTCTCGGACGTGTTAAAGCAAAGTTCTTCTTTGTCTTCCTCTTACTAATGTGAGTCAGATAAAATGGACAGCGCGGTCTCTTGTTCTTGTCTCTGTGGTACTCGCGTTCCTGACATCCAGGAACTGCAGTCTGTCACATGCTGTCGCTGCTATTTCTTCATTCCTTTTAACAAAGATGCTTGTAAGGCTAGTGTACTATCAATTTTTTTAATTAAAAAATGAGCTGTTGCTTTCCAACAGGTAATTCCCTCTCAATCTGTATGTAGGGTTTGGTGGGGTTTTTTTGTTGAAATCCATGGAAAAAAATTAGGTTTTCTCACTTAATTTATAAACTGTACTCCTTCTGGCATTGGCTCTTTAAAAAGATGCAGACCTGTAGGAAGTGAAAACTCAGCTATAGCAGTCTAGCTTTGCAGATATTGTTGAAGAGCCTTAGTTGGCATAGTCTCATCAGCCATAGTCTTTGGTAGGTGATTTTTGCAGCGCATGAGAGTTCATCCTTTGATTTCGGTCCTGATTTTGTATGACAGCTGTAGCTTTTTTTTTTTTTAAACCAAGGAAATAACATTATATTAATAGCATCTATAATAATGTATTTTAATATAAAATTTCTGACTACTGGTAGGCATTGCTTAAGTTGAATCAGAAATGTTATTGCTGTATACAAAGAGGCCTTTCCATCTTGTCAGCTAGGGTTTTTGAACTTGGTGGGTTTCCAATAATGTGGGTACAGGGGGATATTGTAACAGGAAGAAAAAACTTTCTGACCTGTAATATGATCTCTCTATTGGAAGAATGCTTCAGAGATTCGTTTAACTACTGCCCACAGAGGGTAAAACCTTTCGATAGGATACTACTGTTGCACTGCTTTTAGAGGAAAGGGGAAGTGTATCCCCTAAAAATGATCATGAAATTCATGGCTGAATGTCTTGAGCAAAATACAAGTGAATTTATGCTACTGAAGCTGATTGCAAAGCTTTAAAATGTTAGCCTTGCATGTTTTCTGGGATTATTATTCATCTTGCTCAGCTGTTCTAAAAATTTAATCAGAATGTGAAACTTCTACTCGATCTGCTTGTTTTTACATATCAGCAAGTGTAGAGATCTTGAAGGATACGCTTTGCCCTCAAGTACAGCAAATTGTCTCTAAGTGTGTGTCTGTAGACCTTTTCCACATCTATGTGGATATGTTACAATGGCAGGTTTTGACCTTGTCTTTTAAAATCTATGCTTTTTCCATCGCTGCTACTGTTGTTGGTACCCTTTGTTTCTGTAGCTGAGATTGATTTTTTTTTTTTAATTTTTAACAATTACTTTTTTCTTAAGCAGCTGTAACCAGAAATAAATATAGGAATCTTTATTTGTTAAAAGGTATTGTGAAAATGAGGTAATTAAACATAATGCAGCGTTATAAAGACTGTGTTCTTAAAAAACTTCTTCTGTATTATGATAAATTGATCATTAGTTCTGTTGTTTCTGTATGAGTAGAAGTGCTATTGGCAGATGTGGTTTACATATATATATTCATGGAAAATTTTCTTCTAAAAGTTCCAACACTTTCTCGTAATACTAAACTGTAATGGTATTTAAAGCAGTTATGTAATTTTCCATGCATATTGAAAGAGAGCGCTTTTTAAAAATCCCTGGAAAGCAGACCTAAATACAAATCTTGTAACATTAAAACTTCAGTGGAAAAGACTCTGGCAGGTTACATTTCTTTCATACTTTTGTGTTTCCTTTGAAAGAAGAACTGTCCCAGGTGGTCATTGCAGAGTACTGAATGTGACCAATAATTTTATGTAAGCACTTAAGTTCATAGCCCATGTCAGAATTCCTTATTTGGGTATTGCATTCTTTGCAAAGGGCTTTTCATTTTTTTACCACTATCTTTACATGATTAAATGAATGTAAGTTGAGGGTAAGATTATCTGCAAAGTCATAGTGAAACTTAAAGCATGATGGACAAAGTATGCTTACCGTAGTTGGAACTAGAAGTAAACACACAAAGGAAAGTATATGGCCATACTGATGGTTATAAATTAAGTGTCAAGGTTTCAAATCTGGGAAACTATCATCAGAATTTATAAAGTTCTATTTAAAAAGTCCATTCTCCTCACTTCAGACATCTGTAACTGGTTATTGTTTGAGTGACCACCATGTACATTATACAAAAAGGAATGTGTTTTTTGTAAGATCTCTGCTAACGTGGCAGATAAAATCCCAGTGTTTGATAGCAGTGCCAAAGGGCAAAGACGTGCTGAACAATATTCCTCATCTTTACCATAACTTTCCTTCCTGGAAAAACAGGCTTTGACAGTGGGAAAATAAAGACCGAGATAAGGAGAGATGGAAAGAGCCTTGGGAACTGAGAGTGATATAGACCAGAACTGTACTTCAGCAAGCGGGGGAAAAGTAGTCTTTTATGCTGATGCACCAATAATTATTTTTTTTGTTGATTACAAATTTGAGTTATATCTCCTTGATATGGTAATAAATTAAAAGGACTGGCAAGTTAAGAAAGTTGTTTTTGTTGGCACGTAGTGTAAACTGGGCCTAGTTTTTACAGCTCTGGCAACTGATGGTTGACTTTTTTTAAGAAAAATGTGCTGTTTTCATTAATCCAAGATGCTTATTGCTCTCAGAACTTCATTTTTTTCAGAGGAGCAAAATCAAAACTGATGAAAATTACTTACCCCTTGTGGGATATGAAGCAGTTGACAGTGATGTTTTGGGTTTTTTTATTTATAATAAGCATCAAATTGCAATACAGCAGGTAGGGATGTTTGTTGTGAGTAAACTGGATTACTTTCTTCCTTACAGAACTAAGCAGGTGGATACAGGGTATGGAAAATTACGTGTACTGCAGACATGTTAAGTAATTCAGTTGTAGTTTTCCATTTTAACATATTGCTGAATATACGTAAATATTGCAATAAAGCAAGATTTAATTCAGCTAGGTGACATCTTAGATGCTTGTTATTAGATGACATACCTTAACTTTACTGAGCTGCTTTCTTCTGTCCGTTTTACTATAGCACTCATCCATTTAGAAGATGCATTAAAGAGGAATTGTGACCTTGGCAGGCATGGAGAAAGTCTTGAATAATGAACTTAAATTAATGAAAAATGTCATGAAGCATTAGAAGACCTATGGCAAATTTTTGCGATAGGCTTACTGATAGAGCAAGGAGAAAGAGAATCTGAATAATGTAGAAATAGACATATATTTGTCTAGAAAAATTATAAAAATAACACGTTAAGAGACTGTTTTACACAAGATTGTCATCTTACGTACAGAAGGTGGTTTTTGGTGGGTTGTTGGTTTTTGGGTTTGTTTTGTTTTTTCAGCAATTTGGTTTGTATGGGGGGAATGTGGGAATGTGACGCATTAACTTTGAAAACTAATTTTCCAGTTTCATAGTGTTCTTAGATGCAAAAAAGAAACATAGGTTTTAATATAGTTGTCTTAGTTGGTTTGTACTCTGCACTGGAATATGTACACAGAAAACCAGATTTTTGCATATTTGTAAATAATAAACTTTGGCAGATCTTGTTCTTTTTCAGCTGCCCTAGTTGCAGGTATTTGAGAGTGCCTTGTACGATAGGGCTAGAAAGTTGTCAGATCAATGCCTAACATCTGTAGGAGGCAAGTTAGCACAAACTCTGTTAAGGCAGAGCAAATGGATATACAGATTTGTGTAGCACATTAGGAAAAAAAGCACCCATTGTAAAGAGAAATCATGCATCACAGAACTCTGGATTCTTTACAGGAACTGGTGAGTGTAAGGAACAGGGAAATCTGGTTGCTATAGCCCATTTAGATTCTCCAAAAGTGATTGACAAGGGGCCTTGCCTCTTGTCTCTTTAAGTGAGCTGACATAGAAGGTTCTTACATATATTACCTGGCTAAAGGATAAAGGTGGATGGAGGCAATATTGGAGTCAAACAGTGAACTCTGGGGCAGACACTGTATTTGTAAGTGACCTGAGAAGGGAGCCAAATAACAAAGGCTTACAATGAAGCACTGAAAAAAATTTCAGGGTGACTGTGCAATTAAATGGCAGATGAAGAGGTAAATGTGATGTATGTGGTGGTGAGGGAGAACAGCTTCAAACTTACAGATGCAAATGATGGGTCCTGAACACAGGACCACCACACAGGAATGACTTCTTAAAGTTTATAATATTTTCTGAAAGTGTCAGCTCAATTCACAGCAGCATTATAAAAAGCAAAGGCAATTCGGGGAATTAGTAGGAACAGAATGAAGAAAGCTAAGTAATACTGTTACTGCGCCATGGTACAAAGTGAGGGCGCACGTACTTTTTAAACACTATGTATGCTTATAGTTCTCCTTGGTGGGACTAAGAGAATTAATAAAAAACTAAGAGGTGTGGAACTTTTTCAGTATAAGGAACAATTTAACACTCTTCAGCCTGGAAGAGAGAAAGCTGGAGGTGGGTGGGTGGGGAATAATAGTGGTCTATTAGATCATGGATGGCAGGAAGAGATAAATAAGAAATGACTGTTTGTTATAATTTAGCAGCCCAGGGTATTTAATTAAACCAACATGATAATTTGAAATTAACTAGAAGATACGATTCATCATGAGCATGTGATTGGTTTGGGGGACTGCTTGCCACAGGATACTGTGGATGCAAAAATTCCCACAGTTTTATAAACCAGTTTAACAAATTCTGGGAGAAAACAATCACTGATGACTTTTACATACAGATACAGCCTATGGTATATAAAGGCCCGGAATCTCGTGTTGGCGAGCGTCTAATACATCTGCTGAGGGAAGTATCGTTATTTGCTTACCTTTTTTAACCTTTTCCTGTAGACATCTATTACTTGTTGCTGTCAGAGCATACGGGTCACTGTGGACCTTTGGACTGACCCAATATAACTTCTTATGTATTTAAAGTGTACATTTTGTTACATAAAATCAACACTATTTATCATTTTCAGTGAATTTAATGTTTTCTGCTAATTATCACTGGAACTTTGTTAACGTAATTGTGGGAAATATTTCCCACATATTCCCAATTAGTAATACAATCCATGGGAAATTTGAAAAAAAAAAAAAAAAGCTTTGAAATTTAAAGCTTCAACTCTTTTTAAATGTATTCCCAAATATCAGTTGAAATCCTAGGTACTGATAGTAATTTTTAACATTACTAAAATTACATCCTTTCTTCTTTGAGGGAACAGCTTTTTTGATCTCAGTGAAATAGATAAATATTTTTTAAGAAGAAATCAGTCCTTCTTGGCATCACACCCCCAGCTTTAAAATAGGACTTCTCTGAAATCTTGGGAGCATGTTGTTTCTATTATACTTCATAATAGGTGAAAATGAGCAATGTGTTACCTGTACTGTCTATACAGCCTATTAAAAACAAGTGTTTTCCCTTGGGTTTTCATTACTTGATTGACCACATGTGAATATTATATCTATCAGTGCTCTTAGTGTGAAAAAGAATTATAGAAACTGACAAAACCAGTTATAGATCAAACTGTACTTGTGTTAAGTATACACAGTTTATTTCTTTCTGTGTTCATTCAGTGTTTTTCTTGTTAAAAACGATCACACTTAGTTTGGATTTTCTTTTCCCGTAGTCAAAGAGACTTGAGTTGATTAGCTCAGTTGTACAAATCTTTAGAAGAAAAATGGTAGGCACTTCTCTCCCCCAGCCTGAGAAGCCGAGTTGTAGAAAGTAGAATATTTGCAGAAGGATTCACTTTTTTTTTTTACAAGTTTTTGATGAGTCTGGTAGGTGCATATAAATACTGATTAACATGTGTCTGATCTAATGCTGTACACACCTGCCTTCCCTACAGGTAGGTAATGTGTTACTGGGTGCATCCTGAAGGCCTGATGTTAGAATGAAGTCAGGTGTACTTCTTTCAGCTTCATCTGATTTTAAGTTAAGGTCTAGTTGGCCACCACCTGTTTTTCATTGCCCTGTTCTCCTACAAGAGGTTACCACTTCTGAAGTTTGCTAGGAGAAATGTATGAATAGTCACTCCCTACTTATTTCTCTCAAACTCAGTAGTTTTTAGTGTGCATTTTAAAACAGATGTTGTATCAAAACTGGTTTAGTTAGGGGGCAGTTGTACCCATTCAGTTCTGGAGGCAGCAGCCTTCAGGAGAAGATGGAGGTAGAATGGGCAAGGGCAAACAAATGGGGAAACGGCTTCCTTAGCAGGTTCAGTCTGAGTCTAAGTAGCCTTTCTAGTGACAAACACTTCCACCAGGAATCGGTACATTTCACAACTTACCCTTGCTTGTTGCTAACTCTTCAGTGGTCAACTGTGTTAATATTTTACATATTTTTATGAATCAGTTGTTGCTCCTCCTCCTTTTATATGCATTTTTCTTTGTGCATAAAGTCTTTTTATTACATACTCTGTTCAATGCTGGATGAAAAATAATTTTTTCCCTTGGACATTAAAAAAAAATAATTCCTTTGCTTTCCAGCTGGTAATTCCTTGAGGTTTTTGCTGATCTGTTTCCATTTTGAAATATGATGTATTCTCCATCCATTTGCTTCTCCTTTTTCAGCAGTACGATTTACACCCTCACTTGTTCACTTGAAAGGTTCATTTGTTTCTTCCCTTGTAGCTTTTGTAGATTAAGCACTGATTATTTTGTTGAGCTTTCCTCTGCTTTGTTGACTGAATATGCTTCCACTTAATAGAAGGATTTTGTCAAAAGGGTGTCACTTTTGAATTACGCCTTTATCAGAAATTAATCATTTTTTTCTTACACTATTTCTGAAAAAGCTTTCATGCACTTCTGAAACTTTCCTGGCTTAGTTTTGGAAAATGTGGTGTTTCAACCACTTAAGCAAATTTAACAATATTAAGAAAGTTGGCTTGCTAGTCCTTTTTTTGCAAATAAAAAATACTTTTTCTTTTATATATGGGTCTTGAAGTCTGAGCATGTGTAATCAATGTATCTTTAATCTGTTAAATTATTTTGGCATAATGATTTAACATCTGCAAATATTTTATATTGAAACATGGACTGCAGATGTTTGCTTTGGTTTTCTGTTGCCTCCTGCTTCCCACTTCAGTAGCTGCATGCTGCGGTAGGTAACATCTTCATGAGAGGGAGGGAAGGAAGTAAATTTTAGGGCAGGTGAGACCTTGTCTCTTACTATAAAAAGGAATCAGAGGCTTTGTGAAATAATTGCAAAGTTGGGGAATGTGGAACAATTTCCTGCATGGGACCTGCCCTCACTTCCCTCTTCTGTTTCTGTGAGAGGGAAGTCAGCCCATCCCTGCAGCTGCTGTACAATAAAGTCGAGAAATATGTTACTGGATGCATGATATGCTTGAGAACTGATGCTCCCTTCATCTT
This sequence comes from Phalacrocorax aristotelis, assembly GCF_949628215.1. Taxonomy (NCBI): domain Eukaryota; kingdom Metazoa; phylum Chordata; class Aves; order Suliformes; family Phalacrocoracidae; genus Phalacrocorax; species Phalacrocorax aristotelis. Next base: position 83,654,108 of record NC_134278.1, read on the forward strand.
AGTAATGTGCACATTACCTTATCAAACATTGTGGTTTATCTCTTCTTTGCCTTGTGATAATTTTGTAAATTGTGTTTTCCATGCTATCCAATGGCTGGCTTTATTTTCTCTGACACAGTTTACATCAAAAGATATTGAGGGTAGCATCTTTTCACCTTAATTTTTTATGGCACTTAATTTTCTAGTCACCACTAGCATATGCAGAAGCACCTAAAATCAGATGATGTATTAGTAAGCTCCTTCACCGTCGTGTATGGTGATTCTTTTCATATGTTTAACAAATACATCAGCACCTTGCCGTTACTTAATTGGTAATCTTTAAAGTTTGGCTCATTAATATTAAAATACAGTATGTACAGCATATATGTGAAAACCTGTGGAAATAATTTAACAAGTTAAAGGTCTGAAAAAGGCCCTTAAGTCTATTACCGGCGGTAAGTTCTTCAGAAAATTTACTGGTTATGATTTTTAGGTTTGTTGGAAGCTTTAGTCATCCCTGCTGTTTCTTAGCGGGATGTTAATAAGCAAGCCCTTTTATGTATTATGAATCTCTAATCATTCTAGTTGTTTTAACCAATTGCTAGACCTGTGATAGTTAGAAATAGCTACATTTGAAAATCAATTTAGTTACTATTAGGAAGTATTGAAGAAGCTGATAGTGAACTAAGTGCTACTTTGATCTACAGTGCAGAAATCAAAGGAAGGTAACAGTCATTGTTAGGGTTACCAGTTCTCGATACTTAATATGATGATACCTATTAATATAGTATGTGATCATTACAGAATGAATGATTCAGACGTACAGAGCGTCTAGACGTGCGTACTAGTTCCTTTGTCTTTCTACCTGGATAAGAAACTAAATCCCAGCACTGACTTTCTACAACCACCACAGAGGATGTCCCAAATTTAAGTTTAGAACAGCAGTGATTACTCCATTCTTCTCGTCATGAATCACTTTCATAATGCCAAACTTATGTTGTTGATAGCTTAGGGTGAGAGCTGGGTAAGGTAGCTCTAATCTTTACTTGCACCCGCTAACCAAAGATCAAGTGACATGCAATAACATGTTATCCTGTGGCACTCCAGTGGTGTGTCCAAGCCCCAAGAAGTGACCTTAAATTTTATAGTGAAGAATGAACTGTGTTTAGATTGTGAATATGTTCAGCCATGCAGTTAATATGGCCTCTCACCCTTCCCAACCCCAAGTGTTTTAAACGCAGGTTGCTGTAGAGATTAGTATTTCTTCATGGCTTGCTAGCGATGATTTTAAAGATACCATAGTTTTTTATAATAATATTTTACGACAAAAGGGTGAAAGCAGCTTGTTAGAATCTCAAATTATCTTTCTATTATCTTAACAAATACTGTGCTACTATTTCTATTTTTCTGGATCAGTTCTGACACAGGCAGGGACATGGTATACATCCTTTCAAAACAGTGTTGAGATTGCACTGTTACTTGGAGACTTTGCCCTGAGGAAAAACTTGCTTTTTGCAATTGTTTGAGCTCCAGCTACATGGCTCCTTTCAATATGTAGGCTATAAAACCTCCTACAGAATTGGAACCAGACCAGCATAGATTGACAACCTAAATTAAGCTCAATTCTCGCATGCAGTTTAGACCTCTTTTTTTCAACATTGTATCTGATAGAGCAGTTCTCCTAGACCAGTTCTGATGTTTAGATGAAGTAATTACTGCTTAGCCTGACTCGGGATGATGAACTAAAGTACTCTGTTTCCACTGAAGCATTCTTATATTGCTAAAAAACATGCAGGTCCTTTACCACAGCAGATATGTAGGGTGTTGCTGAAGGAGTTGTCTTAATTTATTTTAATCTGTTGATTTGGATGGTTATTTCACAATTATGTGCTTTAACAATGGCATATTGGACTTAATTTGAAAGCCTCCAGCATCATACACAGCTCCATCAGTTTTGAAACTTAGATTCGTTCACGTTTTCCTAGGGGTTGAATCATCCACATGTATTTCTTGTTTTGTTTTCCCCATCATTTCTTACATTTAATATTCTGTTTATCTGCATCTTCTAAGAGTCTAACAGATGACCTTGATGTTGCATCCTAATTGCCTGTTGTGTTCTCAGATCACTTTTCACAAAAGTTTGTTCGAAAGGCTTGTTCTCTGCTTGCATCTCTTTGCTTCGCATGGGAACCCCTGACTATGATCTTAATACTCCTGTAGCTCATTGGTTAAATTTTCAGATACTACTTTTTTCATTTGACTAAAACACCAGAAAATTGAATCCTTCTCCCTTTAGGAATTTCTCAGACTTAAACTATACTCCTAAAAAAATGAGCCAACCCTTGCGAAAGATTACTTAGGTGTAATTTGTGTTCAGCTTGTAAAAGGAGGAATTTCCTCCCTGCTTTTGGAAAGTCTGAATGCATTTTTAGGTTGACTGATTCCTGCTGAATCTGTGTATAATTTAGTACAGCTATCTTTGAGTGTACATCTCGACATTAGAACCCACTATGCTGCTACTGTTGACCTGCTGTTGACCTTTTTGCTGTTGCAGAGTGATCCCATAGATTTTTTTTGAAAGCAGGGGACTAAAAATATCTAGGTGATGTTGGCTGATGTCTATGATCCTTCTTTAACAAGACCAGCTGTTTGTAACTTTCTTACAACTCTAGCAAACAAGACAGGATCCCATATTTGATTTCCAAAGGGCAGCCTGATTGTTTGCTGGACACTCACTAAACTGCAATATACAGCCCAGGTGTGAAATCTTCTGAACTGTAGCTGAGCTCAGTGTGTGGGTATGGATTTCTAGTTACTCTTCCAGTTGTGTACATCTTCCATGTTTTTCCATTTTTGTGATTCAAGATCCATTAGTCCCATTTGCATCTAGTACAAGCAGTTGTGTATTCCCCAATAATATAGTGAATGGCTCAGCATTGAGGATGGCTTTGGGTTACAACTCATCTCCTCAGAGCCATGCGATATTTATAACAAACTACAAGATTTTCAAAATTTCCAGAACCAAGCAGTTCTTATCCAGAGAAGACAAAAGGCCAAAAGTGGAATTATTTTTTTCGCCCTGACTTTTGCTTCTTAATTCTTGACCATTCTGAAGAGTGGACTTGGATCATAAATTCCTTAAGGATTCCTGCTTGTAGCTTTTTCTGGAGCCTGGTCTGTTCTGCAGTCTTTCTGAATCAGCTGGTGAGAAATCCTTGTATAATCACCAGTTCCTCTTGGCGGGTGATATTCTGATTGATCTCATGACAATAAAACAAATCACTGATGACCTGTTGTTTTCTAAAGACTCTCCTGAAATTCAAAGTTGAAAAACCACCTTGCTTTGAACAGTAACTAGAAAGGTGCAATTTCTCTGCAACTTGACTATATGGTGAAAAACAATTCTACCCTTTATTCTTCTCCTCCCCCTTTGTTTTTGGGACACACCTCCACCCCACCAAAAAAGCAAACAAACAATAAAAACCCAAACCCTGGAGATTCTGGAAAAAGAGATAGAAAAACTATGCATATATCAAATTGTAACTTCTTAAAAGAATGAAAAATGTATGATGTCAGATGTCACCAAACCGCCTTTGCTCCATATAGGCACCAGCAGTGGCAATGGCATAAATAGCTATCCTGAGCCATGCATTTGTGGACATTAACGTATTTGACTACATGAAAAAGTGTGTCCTGCAGTTTGGGAAACTATATTACCTTGAATCATAGTGCTTCTAGGCATGCTTGTAAATGAAAGGTAAATTAATTTTGTATAATGACAAATATATCTCCTGTGCTGAAAGCTCACTCACTGAAATGATTTTTACCTGTTGCAGTAGAAGAGAAAAAGTCAAAATATTGAAAATCATTGGTGCTAAATGTATAAACAAAAGGAAGGCATATTTTCTTTGGGGTCAGAAAGATAAAAGAGAACTAACTTTTGCTCCTAAAAAGCCTATGAAAAGTGAATATATGTATTGTCATAATATAGTTGGCACAGTGTATAGGCCAATGACAATACATAAATGTGCTTAATACTGTAGATGCTTGAACTTGCTTAATTGAACTTAGAACATTGAAGATATTTCACATATGCTTTTTTTTTCTTACTTCTCCACAAAAGCTTAGCCATACTTTTGCCACCTGGAGACTGGTGATACCTCCTACCAGTTATGTCTTTGGAAGCCCTGTTCAGCATCATGACATTTTGAGTGGTCATCAGGATCCAGTCTATTTTTTTAACTATTAACACAGTCTGAGAGTGGATTCACATTATCACTGCAACTAAATATCACATGTTTCAGGGAAGAGGTAACACTAGAAACAGTCCCTGTATGCTTAGCCTGGAGAGCTAAAGTTGTACGGTGTAGGGCATGCTTCTCTCCCAGTGGAACTGGGAAATGTTTTTCAAAATTGTTGTTAATTAAAATAGATTATAAACAAGGCAAGACTTATAGGGAAAGGTATTGTCTTTCTGTAGACCAATTAATATAACAAAATTCCCAAGCTTTTGGTACTACAAAGACCATTCTAATCTGAAGCAGAGACAGCAAACATCAAGCTAAGTATTATGCTGATGGTGTCACCTATGTTTGCAGCTATCCTTCTGAAGAGTGAAAGTGTGTGTGATGGTTGCAGCTCCCCTCCTTCCCGCCTGCCCCCAAAAGCTAGCCAGACTATCATATGTTTCCTTTTCAACTAAGCTTCAATTAATTCCGTCCCTACAGCCCACATCTGTAGAATAATCACAGAAATGGGAAACACTAATATGTGCCTTGGGAGGCTGGCTTTCCAGTGCTGTCTGGTTTAATGATACAGCACATTTGGGATGATGTAACTGAATACAAACTCACCATACTTATCCCCAGCATCCCAAGTATTTTTGTTTATAATGACTGTTTTTACACAGTTTGAAGTGATGCAGTTTAAAGAAATGAGAGTACCCATGTAGGAGCCCCTGATTGGGGGGGGGGAAGTCTTTGTTTGGGTTTATCTGCTCATTGGGGAATTTGAGATGATAATCCACCATCTAATATGTGCTTATCCTGAGCCAAAATTTTAACAGGTTATGAGCAGATGACTTTCCTTGACTGACTTACCATTTGATTTGGTATTCATTCTGTTTGCTTTCCATGTCTGGTTATCTTTTCCATTTGCAGAATCTATCAAGTGTTTATTTGTATAAACAGTTTGGTTCCTAAATTAGATACCATTACTGTACAACAATACACTAACAACATTCTGAGATCATTTAAAGCCCTTTGTTTAATAACACAGTTAATGTTATTAGACTGTTATAGCACATAGGTTAACATTAAAAACAGCTTGTAAAAATGAAGAGGTTTTGAATTCTAGAATTATGGAGGATATGAAATTGGTGCATGTTTCTGTATTTAGTTTTAAAGTAAAATGTTTTTCTATTCTTTACAAAGGCATTTCCCATCAAATCAGGCATTTGTGTTTCAGTTTTGACAATCAGACCTCTAATAATCAGACCTCACTTCCAGTGCAAATTTTTAGATTGAGGTTGAAAACATAAAATTAAAAATTTCTGTTCTTTTGTGTTTGCCTTTCAGTTACAGTAGGTAAGAGTCACAAGTTGCTTCTTGCAGCCACAGTGACTGGAAATGCTTCATTTCCTCTAAAATAAAAACTACTATTTTCATGGAATTGCATGTCTTCAGAATAAAAATTATTTAGAAGCTTCCCATAAGATCATCAAATCTGTTAATACAAACAGTATACAATTTTGTCCCACTTCCCTCTGTTCTGCACAATTATTTGTATAGGAATTTAGTCTGTTCAGGGAACCCTTCCTTTGCTGCTGGAGCAGCCAAAGTGGTATTGAGCTGCTTAGTGTAAATATCATACATAAAGGTGTACTATGTGAAGGCATATAAAGTGTAAATACGGGTGTTGGGTATACAAAGTGTTGTATAATTTCAGAGTATAATTGTAGAGTGTTGAGGAGCCTGCATGGGAGCTGTTGCTTATATCATGAGCAGGACTTAAGAAGAATAGGAGGTAATGAGAACCAGAAATATCTGTGCTTATATTCTCTTAATCCCCATATTCCTCTGTCTGTGACAGTTATGCTTCCTTGAGTCCTGTCCCAAAGTTATTCTAATTGAGTGGCGAAACTGTTGGCTTTTGGATGTTGAAATAGTCCCAGGTACACTGTCTACAAGAAGAGTGCTCAAAAACTCAGATGGATAGAAATATTCCATTGGGAAAGCTTGTCTGTTACAAGGATTTACACATTATTCATATGTATTTGTTTTTCTTTGCAGTACTACACTTTCTTTGTCTGTAATATTTTTAAGATAATTTTTTAACTGTTCCATTGTATAGTTTCAAATATGGTTCATTATTTTATTCCAGTTGTTTCAAGATTGGCAAATGAGACAAATATTGCCATTCAAACAAAAATAGAAACATTCTCTCTCCTTGAAAAACAGGACTATACTTTGCGTCTGTAACTATATATAAAATTTCTGTAAATAGAAAATGCAAGTTACAAGGGTACCATTTGATAATTTGAATATTCTTCATGTATCAAATACTTGTTTGTTGTTGTAAGTGCTGAGCCATGAATAATTTACTGGCTTTGCTTTCTCTTTATAATATGCAGTGTCTGCTAATTTTGAAGTTCAGTAGTCAACTCAAAAGTTTGCTGGAGCTGATTAATGATTCACCAGAGATTTTTTGAGATATTTTTTGTCATCAGTTTAAAGCTTGGAGAGGTTTGCTGTTGCAGCCATCTGGTAATTCCTGGTTCTCTGGAGGAAAGAGAAGCCTTTTGATAAAATAGATCAAAGCATTCTGCTCTTTCAGTGAGTGATACCTATAAGTAATGTAGAAGTTTCTCAAAATGATTTCACAATGCCTGTCTCATTTGCCAAACTTCTGCATTCTAGATACAATACAATACTGGCTATGAATTATATTTTAATGGTATTTAAATACTTCTGTTCACAGATAATTTACAGATCTGTGTTTTGTACACCCAGAGATTTCTAATTTACCAAATATGCTGTCATGATGAACAAAATCGATGCTCACATGTTGTTCTTTGTACTAACTGTACAGGTTAGGGTACTCTCAAAGACTGTATTTCTGCTATACAATAAGTCTAAAATATAGATGTATATCTTAGACTGTAGGTGATGTACAAGTATAGTGTAAAAATGTTATCATACTATTTCTAGAACTCATTTGGCTAGCGATTGAAATTCTGATGTGGGGTTTGCAGATGTTTGGCAGTGAAGAGCAAATATGGAGAGATAGTGAGTTAGGATGGGAAGTGTGCGCTGCTATGTCCACTTGAAACAAGACCAATCTAATGCTGAATTGTACATACGCATTTGGGATTTGTCTGGAATCAGGATGTTGTTTCTGTTCCATCAGACATTCCAGATGTTCAATTGCCATGACCGCACATGTCCAGTCTTCTCAAATAGAGTTTATTGCATCACAAGTGCGGCACAGGCAGCCAAAACAGAATTATGAAATTGGCTTTTACCTTGCAAGTTGTTTAGTTAAAGGATGTCTGGGTGAGATTTGGTGGTGTGTTACAGTAGAAGAAAGGGAAAGCATTAGTTTTTAATGCACCCATAGCTCTGTGCATGGTAAGAGGCAGTATTCTCTCGCTAGGGGTGAGTTAGTGCATGGCAGAACTAAGGAGATGTGTTTGTGCCGTTCACTCGTCCTTATTTTAGAAGGTCGTTGTAATGACTGATGTACCGGTGAAAGAAAATTATTAAACCTCATATGTCATCCTGTCCTCAATTAAAGCCTATCAAGGAATTTCAGAAATAGTTGATGTATCTTGGGATGTAGCCTGTGTCATCCTAACAGCTATAATATAGTGTTTACTAATAGGTTAGCCTTATTATCATTTAACCATTCAAAGTATAGTATTGGCTAAATGACAGATGCCAGTGAATATTGGGTAGTGACCACGAGTTCTTCAAACTGGCTGTTCTTTACACTAGGTATTTTGGAAAGAAGAAAAGACTCCTAAAGAGGCTGAGTTTTAAGGACTTAATACATTTAAAATGCAAATAAGATAATTAATATGGTACTAAATTCTCAGAAAATAGAATGTTGGGAGTTTGAAGGAATAGGTAATTTTTCACATGTTAAAATTTGCTTGAACTCACATTTAAAAGTAGCATATAGATGGAGAAGAAAATTCCATGTACTTGTGCTTCTTGTTGTTCAAACTTTTCAGTGAGGTATCCAAGGTAGGTCTGGTGCTCTTGTTTCTCATTAAGCCTGCAAACAATGGTAAACTTGTAATTCCTTACTTCAGGATCTTCCACAGTTATATCTTCTGCCTGTTGTATCTCTGGATCAGATGCATATGCTTACCTGATTGTTTACTGCCTCGGCTGTTTGACATGTGCTTCTTAGCAGCTACAGTTGAACAGTTCTTTTTTTTTTTGTTCTTTGGTTTTTTTTCAGTGTGGGAACTTTGCTGTTTTGGTGGATGTTCATATTTTGCCTCAAGGCTCCAGTAAAGACACCAGCTGGTTTTCAGATCATGAGAAAGAGGTACAACAAATATCAATTCTACTTCAAAAGCATGTGGCTGCAGGGAAAAAGTTGGATTACCTTGAACTGTTCAGAATTTTTCAGTGTTACGAGAATATTGTGAGTTACACCTAACCGTCTACGGTTGCTGTGGGACCCCTAAGTCAACCATATGTGCTTTTGGTGTCACTAATGACACCTTTTAATTTTTAAACTCTGTGTGTGCGTACATGTATGTGTGCATGCTGTTTTGATTCCTCTGACTTAACTTTTAATTTTAAAAACATATTTATCATGAAAGTTTGTAAATTATCCTGAGTGATATAAAAGATTGTGACAGCTGTCATTTTTGCAGAGCTTGTTGGTGAAGTATCTTTCTATTAATTGTTTTTTTCTTGTTCCAGAATGATGTTGCATTTAGAGGGTACAAGAACACATAATGAGCATGCATGATAAACTATAGTAGAACCATTGTATCTTACGAAAAGAAACTCCACATCTTTAAGTGTATCATTTCTATATCCTGACAACAGATGAAATTTTGGAAAGTCAGTGCATCAGTGACCAGCAAAATTATGAATGTAACTTTCATCAGACTTTGTGTGATTTCTGCTACAATCTTGTGATGAGTTACTGGTGGGAGTTTTCCCCTATTTCAGCCTGTGTGGGAACTTGAGAAGTTCCCTATTGCAAATGAATGCAGGACATGTTTCAAATGCCTGTGGACTTTCCCGCAAGTCTCTGTTACGGTAATTTTCAGCAGATAGCTTTCCTAATAATGGCATAATTAACTTGTTGCTGCAGAGCATCCCCATACATCTCAAAGTGGTATGTTAATATAAAATGAAAAGAAACAATAAATCAATATCCTGAGGGAGTGAAAGCAGAATATTTAACAGCATGTTGTTCATTTGTGCTTTATTAAGCAGTGGAAGAAGAAAATAGGGGAAATCTTTTAGACTTCTTTTTTTCTGACTAAATTAATACTCATTACCCCTTCTATTTATAACCAGCTTTACTATCCTGGTTATCTGACTTTTAAGTGTTCTCAAAATGTATTTTGTAAGACTGCCAAAACAAAAGATATTAATTCAGGAAATTAGCTCATGATTGATTTAATAAAGAGGCATGACGGGGCAGCATTCATTACAACTCTGTGACCGCACGTTTTGAGGGAAGTACGAAGGTTGCATATTTTTGGCAACTGAGAAGTGCGATTCCAGTGTCTTTACAATCACTTTCTGAGAGTCCTATGCAGAATCTTTGCTAAAGTGGGAAGAAGGTCAGTAAGGTATTGGAAGCAAATTATGCCTGCATATTTTTTTGAGAGCTTTTACATATTCATTGCAAGCAGTTTGCTACATTTTTATTGTTTCTGGATTCTGGAAATTACTAATGGTGGTACAGCCCCCTTTGCTTATCTGTGGGAAAAGCAGATGCCTCTTAGACCCCTTGTAACACAAACGTGATTTCTGCTGATCCCCTGCTTACCCTGGATGAAAGTCAGTGGCTATTGTTTGTAGCAAGTGGAGCCTGGCAATGCGGTCCCCAGCAGAATGAGGGAGCAGTGCTGGCCTGTCAGCAGCCAGCTTCTGCTGGAGCACGGGTCATGTAGACCAGGCTGGGAACTGAATGAGGACCCACAAGCATGAGGCTGGTGTAAGAGAGTACAGCACATATTGTTGAGCTGAGCATTGTAAAGACCACAGTCTGCACACTGCTGTCACGTGCATAGTACAGAGTCATCTTGGGACTGCTGTGAGATGCAAACTGAGGCATTTGGGAGCTTTTTCTCTCTTTCTGCCCTATCCCTTTTCCCTTGGAATAACAAAGTCAAAGTTTTATCTTTGTACTTCGAGAAACATTCATTAAACCGACTTCTATTCATGCCATTCTATAATCTCTCCATATGCGATTAGAAGCTCTCAGTTACAAGTTCTTTTTACCGGCAGAAAGTACGTAGATACGATTCTCTTGAAGCTTGCTCTTGTTTGTTTTCTTAAATATAGGTCTGTATAGTTCTTTGTGGAGAACCATTTAAATAATATTTCCGTAAGCATAACAACTAAAACATTTTCCATGTAAATTAAGGAAGTGCATACTAACCTCTATTGTTGCAGAAGGAACCAAATGTGCACTATGTTTCCACTGCTTTTTAGACCTTTTCATTCTAACCTGAACATATAGTCCTGTGAAGGAATGTGTAATGAGATCACTTTAATGAGTTAAACAGAAGAATAAGTAAATACAGTATTTTATAATTGTACTCTTCAAGCAGAAAGGAAAATGTATTTCTTACTGTAAGGAGAAAATAATGTTTGTGGTTGACCAATATATGTCCATTGCTTCCGTTTAGAGCAATACATTAAAAATTTGTTGCTCTGCATACTTTCTAGAATAATCAAAAGTAAGCTTGAAGCCAAGATATTTTAGTTTAGATGGTACAAACATAATTTTGTCTCTTGTCCAAACACTGTAAAAAGGTAAAATGATATTACTTTGTGCAATGAAGTATAATTTCTGTGAGCACATTTTTATGCACAATGGAAAATGGGAATACTGAGGGAAAAGTGTCAAATATGTGCATATGTATTAATCTGAAAATTTATTCTGGCATTCAAGAGATTAATTTTTTGCTCTTTCTCCAAGTTCTTTTTCTATGGTTATTCTGGCTGAAGAGTTTGTTCTTCTTGAGTTGTGTGTGGTTTTTATTGTGCTTTGCCGAAGGAAGCATGAAAGACATGAACGATTATGGTTAGGAGCAGAAAAATCAAAATGAACTAGAGAAATTAGGTTGTTGTCACCTAATGAGCTCGGAGTCTTCCCCCCAAAACTACACTGAATTGAACCAAAATATCTGTTGTGGTTTATAAGGACTCTTGCAGACAATAGTGTGTTGACAATTCCTGGGAGGATTTTTACTAATATTTTGCTTACTTAATGTTAGGATACATTTTTAACATGTTTTTTTTCCCCCTACTTTGCATACGAATGAAACTAATTTGCTGGTCAAAAATTATTAATATTGTAATATAATGAGTTTCTTCTGCTAAGTGAGACACTCATAATGTATTTCCTCTCTCATTTTGTAGCAAAATTATTTGATTCCCCCGGCCTTGTTGCCATTCACTTCCTAAATTACGTGCTTCTCATCTCTATATAATACTTCAGCACTTAATTGTGGAAAATGTTTTTCCTATTTATGTGAAAGCGAGTGATTTTGTATTGATTTCTGCTGTGTATCTGTGGGCATGTATGTAAATTTAGATCTAAACAAGACAATGGTTGCTCTTTCAGGAGGTCTGCATGCTGCTAGAAGAAGTTGTTGCTTCAAGGGTCAAACACTACGTGGAAGCGCCTAAAAAGCGTGGTCAGTGGAAATCAATGGAACATGTGACATCTGGTCCTTTGTTTCTTACTGGTAAAATAAATTATTTAACTTACTGTGAAATGAAGTAAGATAAAGTATGGTGGAAACCGCTGATCTTCAGTTTTTCCATGAGAAATTTGCCATCAGGAATGCCAGTAAGCCTGAAATAGCCGCTGTTTGGGTCTGAAATTACTTCAGCTATGTTACTGAAAAAAATAAGTGAGTTTTAATTTTCTATGTTATTGAAAAATGAACCTAACACTTGTACTATTAGTATAAGACGCTATCATTAGAATTAAAAAGTATAAATGGTATAATCCTGGGTCCTCCAACATTGATGGCAGTCTTGCTGGCTTGAGTATCCTTTCCACTTGAACATTTAAAGTTTTAAATTTAGAAATAATACCTTTACTTCTCTATCTTCTGACAATCTGTTCAGTCTTAAAAAGTTGCTATGATGTAATAAACGGCATCTGTCATCTCACCGGGATTACTGCAGGTTTGGCAGTAGCATCAATGGCCTTGGGAGTAATTATTGTGCAGAAGAGAACAGTAGTAAGAGCATTTACCCAAGTGGAACTTTTTTTATTATTACATTTATTTTTTCATGTGTGTGAGGGTGGCGAGACTAATGGGTGCAATTTCAGTACATGCATGTTTTAAACTAAAGATAATAGTATGTTAAAACAGTATAGCTTGTGCTTTAATGCTAGATTAGCTTTGGGGCGAAATGGCTTGCCAGTTTTTGTTTAATGTTATTGCACTAGCTGTTTTGGTCATAATGGTGGGTTTTACACTTGATAGGCTTATCTGTTGGTGTTATATCACACAAGCAATTTATTTTTAAGTAATTCTTAGGAAATAATGACTTTTTAAAATTACCAGCCTGGAGCATGTTAGAAACTTGTCACGGAAAAGAAGGGCTGCACTAGTAAAGTGCTGTGTTGGCTATGGTTTCTCACATTTCATTAAATGTACTGGAATAGATCTCTGCTTAAATATGAATTTGACAATATAATTGCAGCATAGTGATACGAATTTTTGAATCCATTGTGTATTATATTGACAATCTTAATTCTGAACAAATTCTTTGCGTTTCAAAACCTTTTCAGTTATTGAAAGGGTATATTCCTATCGAATTCCAGTTGATGCTTGCAGCTTTAAACACTTCTCAATATTAATGAGTGTTCTTAATAAGGAAAACAGAGGTTAAATACTGTATGGTTGGCTTATTATTGCAAAATGTTAGGCATATATGGGAGCCAGTTTGCTATGGCATGACAGGAGGGGGTTGTTTCCCCACCCACAAGAACCCAATACCATGTAAGTAAAAAGTGCCTCAGGAGACTAAAGGATTTTCAAACCCTTTTTTTCCTTGCAAGTTGTAACTACATTTTACCCTTGAAAATATTATTGATGTTTATAAAACACATGAACTTTCAGGTCCCCATGCTTTTCTGGGGTTGAGTGAAGAAATAGAATTTTCATACAGTGAAAGCAGAGGGATGTTACAGAGGGTCAGATCAGAATTTCTGAGATTTGTTGAGGTTTTTTGGTATTTTTCTTTTTACCAAATTATATTTTTTTATTAAAGTTCCCTGCCTCAGTAAAAAGTAGATTTTCAGAAAGAATTATTTTGTAAGATAAAATTGCCATACATAACAATTGTTTTTATATACGCAGACAGATGCAACACTAATTTGAGGGTGGTTGTGAAATGTTATATATAATTTCTTATATATATATATATATGATACATAATTTCTTATATATCATGAACTTTTCAGTAAAAATACTGGTATGCTGTCCCAGGGTTATGAAATTATCTTCTGCTTGACTCTTGCGCTTGTTTCTTGAAAATGAAAAACTCAAGGATATGCATTTGAGGAGATCATCAGTAATAACTGTGACAGTTTTATATTAAAGAATATTTACTTTGGATGAGGCAGAATTACTGTTCCATCGGTTTTCTGCAGTTAATCTCACCATCATTAATTAACACTAAACAAATAAAGACAGAAAAGAGTCTGTGATAATGAACATTCACAGTGAACTTAATTTCCAAATACCTCTTTACCCGTCTCTCAGTCTGCTTTGCTCAGGGCTGTAATTTGTAAGGAAGGAGTGCTTTGTTCGAGTCCAAGAATCAAGTTTATTCAAGTTACATTCAAGTCTGTTCTTACCTGAGGAGGAAATAACAGAATAGGTAGGTGTTCACTGAAGAAACTGGGACCTACCTCTAAGGGACTGACCCTTTTAGGTGAGCCACAAGTCTAATAGTCTTTAGCAGTTATCATCACTCAAACGTGGCTCCAAAACCTCTTGTGTGTTGCCTTCCTCTCTAGGATCACAGGTTTTGTTTATAGAGTACAAAGATATGTTTTTGTGTTTTTTCACAAACAGATGAAGTGTAAGATAGCTGGCCAATGTTTGGTTTACAGTGTTTTGTAGTATACAAAGAAATGTGCAGGCTTGGTATGTGGCTAACTACATAGACATACTGTAGGTACTGCTGGTGAAACGTTTAAGCTTGCAGCTATTGTTGCATTTGGGGGTTATTAAAAGTTTTTGAGCTCTTTGAACTGAATGTGGTTTCTTTTGCTCAAAGTTATGCAAGTCTGTGTCTAGAGTTTCACTGCTGTAAAACCCCTGCTATTGTAAGGGAGAGTATATCTACAGAAGGAACATGAAGATGCTTATTAGCTGGTTATTTACTACGTCAGGTATCCCAGGTCAGCATTACACCCCTATTTGAACTCACACCTTTTCAGGTCAGTTTTAATTAGCTTGCTCTCCATATTGCAGGATGTATTCAAAATTTATTAGAGTCAGAATTATTAGACCAATATTAGTAAGATTTTAGACTTCCTCTAATATCAAAACATGTTGTGTAAGGATTTTCTTCAGAAATAGAAGCTAAGCTACCTTATTCTGATGAGCAAATCTCATCCTGCTGTCTAGATCTGTTGAGCAGAGAAGACTGTTCTTAAACTGGCTACCATAACTATTTTGAAGAGAAAGTTTTCACTTATCACAATTTATTTTTAATATTAATGTTATGTTATATTTAATATTAATATTATTTAATACCACCTTTCAGTTTTGTGGCATGTAATATAAATATCCATGCAAGTTACTTGTTACTTTACATTTCATTTTCATTTAAGTTACACCCACACAGCAGTGTGTGGTGGGTCGCATACCATTTCATTAGGAAATCTGTGGGTGTTACACACAGGAGAAGAAAGAAAGAAAGAATGGAAAAATGAGAGAAACTAGCCAAGACAAGCAAGTTCCTCCTATTCTTCCTCCTGTCTGAACAATTTCCCCACCCCTCCCAAATGACCAGTATGACCAATTTGCCAAAGTAAGCTTTAATTTCGTCTTTGGACACAGGCTTTGGTATAAACTCTATTTCCTGTGTTTAATTAATGTCCAAACGTGGTTGATTTTGGGTTGTTTTATTTTTTTTTTTAAGAGAAGATTAAAATAGCATTTTCATGGCCAACATCATGCAAGAAGGGCATTGATCAGGTATGTTCACTCACATTTGAAATTCAGTGAATGTAAGCCATCCAATAACAAAACTCGTGTATTAATGAATTTCTCTCATTCTTTTTAAAACCCCCACTACTTCACTTTACAAATTTATGGTGTTTAGAGTTAAAATTTATGGTTTTACATATATGTGCCATACATTTTCACTTTGCATGACTTGCAGTACTCAATATTACATACTTGTTTTTAATGATGATGTCAGGCATCTTAGTGTGTCGTAATGCTCACCTACTGTAGACTTAAACAAGCTAAAAGTAGAGCCTGTTTTTTCATGTTCCACAGAAGGTGGCTGGTTTTGATTAAGAGCAATGAGAATTAAAGAACAAGAGGACCAAGTGGAGATGTTAAGTACAGGGGAATGACAAAGGAAGGACTGTGGAAAATTAAGGAATAAGGCAAAGCTTACATGGGCACAGAGGAAACAAAAAGGGGGATGCGGGGGAAAAAAAAAAAAGCTGGTAGAAATGTCCATGTTAGAAATGGAAGGAAGGAAGAAGGTATTTAGTAAACTGACCTTCTTCCCCCTCTTGAGGAAGGGGGGGACAAGTTAACTATGTTGATTCTACAAGTAATTTTCAGATCTTTTCTCATTCCTTCCCTAACATCCTTGTTGTTTTTTCTTGGCTTGAAGGTGGAACGTTTTCGCTCTGATTTCAGATGTTTTTATTGTACAGTCTCTTCTACAGTGAAAATAATTAGAGAGCATGATGTCACATGGCACAGTGAGCTCCCAGCTTGATTTTTATATGCTTTCTCTGGGATTGTGTGTATGTTCTTAATATTTTTAACCTAGTTTTCCAATGAAATGGGCCTTATTGTGATCATGTTTTTTCTGTGCGTGTCTATACATTCATCTTTTCCACCAGTTGCTTTTTGCAAATGTGACTGAACTTTATTAACAGGTAGAAGTCTGGGACGTTAAATTTTCAGACATCAACTTCTGATAAGCTTACTAAAATGAGAAACTGGAAGAAGTACAAGTGTTATTATAAATAGTTCAGTATCACAGAGATTTGGAGTCAAAGTTCACGTCTTATTTAATATAAAAAAATGTGTAAGATGCAGTTTCATAAGAAAATACATTTCTGTTCTGTTGCTTGTAAAACTATTTGTTTGGCTCCTGTAAGCACACAAACATATACAAAAAATTGTGATAGTAAATATTCTGAACTGTTTTGGCCTTGCATTTCAATTTGAATATTATGATGTTTTTAAGGAAGACATCCTTTTCAGACTGCCCTTGTTTGCTTTAGGAGTGTTCACTGTTACTGTAGAATGTGAAATGTGTAACGTGTTTGTAGGGTATGTTCCATGTTACAATCCTGTAGCAGCAAAATTGATTTACTCCCACCTTCCCAACTGTTAACTCTTACTCCTCTGCTGTGAAACAGTGTTTTGTTAGGTGAAATGATTCTAGTTAAAAACCAATCTTGCTTAAAGAGCAACTCCAAAAAATTTAATGGGCACAACTGGAGGGAAAATAAGTATAACAGATAAACTACCACAGGGGACTGAGGAGGACAAAAGTCTTTTAAATGAACTTTGATGTTTGCAGTTGCACATTGTAATTTCTGTCTCTCAGGAGAGTTATGTTGCAGCTTCTTTACAATGGACTCATTTATGACTTGTGGCCAAGCCCTGCTGATCTTTGAACTTTAAACTTACATTCATCTGTCTGTGACAATAGAGCCTCATAGCTCCCTGAAGTATGCAGTAACTTATGCAATAACTTATGAAAAATGTTTTGATTCATGTCTTGTACTTAATATTTCCTGTATTTGCTTTAGATTACTTTTTTCCCTTTTTTTTTTTTACAGCCAGCTAATGGGGAGTAAAGGCATCTTTTTTCACCAGAATATTTTTCTTCTAGAGGATCAAGGTTTTATATTTGATCTTTTTTTTGGTATTTTCTTTTTAGTGATTTTTTTTTTTCTTACCTTAGAATATAATAAAATAGAATTGGAAAAAACCCCAAGAACAGCAACAAAGATGACCCAAGAAGCGGAAATGCAATACAAAGAACATACAAAATACAGTTAAATGTGCTAGGGGTTTTCAGCTTGGAAAATACATGAGTTGGGGAGAAAGCAACAGAGATCTACAAAATAATTTCTTCTCTTCCAGTTTGAGAACAAGAGGGCATCAAATGAAAGTATTGGAAGCGCCATGATAGTTAGCAGAAGTGTGGCACTCTGCCAAAGGTTAATGGGTGTGATAAAAGCTTATGCTGAGTCCACAGAACTGGACAAGGACATAGGATGGTAATCCAGGGAGGGTACAGAATTCACAGAAATCCCCTTTGGCTCAATAAAGGCCTGAACTGAGGGTGCTTGGAGTCTGAGAGAGTATTGGGGAAATAGCTGCATGCACTCCGCTCTTGTATTTAATCTCCCCTTGTAGCCATTTATAGCAACTTTTACATACAAGGCATTTAGCTATATTGGCCTTTGATGTTACCCAGTATGGCCCTTCTTACCATCATACTTTGCTGGAAAATGCCTCCACTATAAACTGAAAACTCATTACTACGTCAGAGACAGTGTGTTTCCAAGATTGACAGAGGAAGTTCTGCCCTTTCTAGATCGAAGGATCTAACTTTGTCTTCCTGTTATTACATGGATATTTGCAGAGACTTTAGCAATTACTGTCCTTGTCTTACATGGACATTTGCAGCTGCAGCACCAGGTGGGTTTCATGCGCTCTGCTTGTTTTACTTCTTCCCTAGTTGCAGCTCCCATGTCACATTATTTATTGTGGTCTTGGATAGGAAATTAAATAGTGTCTTTATTTTAAAGATACTCTTAACAAAACAAAATGTTTTATGTAGTTAGTATTGTATTCAAAAGAAATATCATTTATTTAAAACAACAGGAGAGTTTAATTTGTGTATTTTTGTGAAAAGGAAGAATTTGATGTTGGTTTTGAAAACAGCCTTCAATTCTAACCTTTAATATCTGCCTTACTTCATGCTATTTCTTTCTCTCACTTCCATCTTGTGTCCATCTTTTGTCTCATTTACATATGATTTTTTCTTTTTACGAAAAGAAAAAAGTTATGAAAACGGCTCCTAAGTATGCGTGTATGCAAAAAAAAGTGTTTGTGTGCAGAAATGTTCACAACTACTATCTTGTATATCTATATAAGCTGTAAAGGTCTTCCTAGAGCATCCAAGTAAATCTGCATAGTAATTTTGCAGTTAATACTTTAGTTTATGCAAATAGCACTTGTATTTATGCAAATTTAAAGTTTATCTTTGGAATTTTCATTATGTAGTTTGACAAAAAGTCAGTATCCATTAATTGTGTATTTACAAAGTGGAACTATGTCTCCTCCTTCAGTTTATAAAATCTGGCTAGAAGTTAATAGAACATTAATGTCTATCAGTTAAAAATAAAGTTTAGGATACTAGTTTGATGCAGATGTTGCAAGTTAGGCAAGATGAACCCCACCTTTAATTTCTCATTTGATATTCACTTGAGAAAAACAAAGTGACTCATATAGGCCAGGGAACATAAAAATACCTTTTGAAAGTGCCCTTAGCATCTGTTTGTCCCAAGTGGGAATTCAATATTTTTGGAATCCACATGGAGTGATTTTGAAAACCTGCCTCCAAGCACTTGCCATCACTTATTTGATTGCCTGATTCTTTTTTATGTCTTTAGGTAATCTTTCTTGTGTGTTCTGTGTGGTTCTTTGAAAGCTTCTGTAGTCACTTGGTAGCAGGAATGCAGAGGATAGGATATCAGGCTGCAGCTTCTTTGGACCTGTTTAAACGCTAGGCACAGTTGGAATAGCAGATAAGTTTGGGGTTTTGGGGGGCTTTTTTTGAGTGCTTGCTGTTTCAGTTGAAATTTTCTGAAGAATAAGTTTGAGTTTGAATTATCTTCTCTCATCCTTTGTGAACATGGCAAACAGGATTTCTCCTAGGAGCATTTTATAGATTCTGTGGTCTGCATTTAATGGATGCTCAAATTCCTTGTGTTGGAATGTCTAAAATACCAGAAAATAAATTATTTGGTCAGTATGCTAGGCATGACTTTCCTTAGCTGTCTGACCTTTACAAATATGTGTGCAGGATAGCTTGAAGACTGTGCTGCCTGGAATATGCTACAAATAAAATACAGGAGTCATCCTTTTCTAGTGAGGGCAGTTTCACATAATATGTGTCTTCTGCTGGAGTAAAGTGTTTGTGGATAACATCTGAATCTAGTAATACCGTTTGTGTTTGGCTGTGTATTTATTATACTATGAGTACACCTTTAGGATTTCACGTTTTCAGCTTGGGTACATAAGATTGCATATATCACTTGCTAACATATGTAGTGGGCTGCGTTGTTTAGATGCATACCAGGTCTACCTCTCATCATTACAAAACCCACATACACGGCATTCCTGTTGCGCTTGTTGCCCATGTGCAGATAATGCTGTGTCTGTATGCAGCTGTGGTGGCTGTGTGTTTGGGACTTCTGAAAAAAACCACCTCTGAAAATCTGTGTTACAGGGGTAGGGACTCTATTTTTTTTAGACCTAAGTAGTCTTGTTGGGCAGTGATAGGAGTCATGAGATTGTTGGTAAGTTTTAGCAGGCATGTCAGTGTTTACATCACGACCATTGTCAGCATCTTAAGTCTAAGGGCTTTTTGTATAGCTGCATGGGAGGGGGGAAATAGCTTGATTTAGTAAAAAGAAAATCCCAGACAACCCAAACCTAACCCAGCTATGAAAATACAGATAATGAAAGTGGATGAAAAGGAAAACGTGATTCCTAAGGGGAAAAGAAAGACTGTATCTATTTTTTAAAAAAATTAAATAGGTTTGATAGCTTCTTTTGCTTATTTTTAATTAGTCCAACCGTATATTAGAAGAGATGGAAAAAAAATAAGGACTTGATTTTTATGTTGAGATAAAATGTCAGTTTTGTTTTTTTAAAGAAACAAACAAAAAAAGTAAGTACTCTTTATTAAATGTTTCTAAAGGGAGCAATATTGTTTTGGTTACAATGTAAGCAAGAAAGAATAGAGATTTGAAATAAAACCTAAAAGAAATATGATTTCCCTAGAAATGTTTAGAGGAATTTACTTAATTGCAACCAGAAGTCTGACCTGGAAGTGTAATGTTTTGACCTTTTAGCTGTCTGGTTTCCTAAATGTGTTGTTTTGCTCTCTTTAAACTGTGAGAAAATCTGTTTTACACATCTTTAACCCTTACATTCCGTAAAAGTCTCAATATAAAAGGCCCCAAACTAGCACTAGCAGTCCAAGAAAAACAAAGTTTGTCATTACATTTTAAAGGAAAAAAAAATCATAAGTGTGTGTTTAACATTGAAGTCCTTTCTGTTTTCTTTATAACTGGAAGTAATTGTGGGTGTAATTTCATGGTTAAATATGAATAGGAATATCTTCTAAACTTTCCATGTTACCTTATTACACAATAATACTCTCCTTTGTTCTTTTGTTCGTAAGTTTATCATATGACAAAGGTAGAGAAAATACAGCTTTTAAGATGACAAACATTTTTGAGGGTTTATTTATATTTGGAAAATTTTTATAAGGCTTTCCAGAAATCTGTCCAGATAGAGATCGAGGGCCAGTTGCTGAAACAAGTTATGTGTACTTTCTTTGCATAAGTAGTTCAGTGAGAGCAGTTACATGCATTTGATTCACCACTGAAGGTACTAGATATGTTGTGTTTATTACATGCGAACTATTTCTATTGGCTACAAAGGCACAAGTGACAGACCATAAACAAAACTACACCAGCAAAGCTTACCAGGGCCCAGGCCTTAATTTATTAGAAACATATAGAAGTACATAAAAATTCAGTAGTGTAGCAAATAATAAAGACTTTTAGTTGAAAAGAGGAGGAAAACAAGTCTAGTACAAGCTTGAATATGCATTGTGGGCAGAGTAACAAAACTTGATGTATTCCATCAACTTCAAACAGAAAAGAGAAATTATAATGCAGAGCAAATTACACTTATTCAGTGAGAAAAGTTCTCTCTGTGAAATAGTCACTGTACAAATCTATGGAAAGCAAAGTTGTTTAAATGACAAAGCTTGCTTTAGAGAGGATAGAAGGTGACAGTCTTGTCTTTATGGAATATTTTTCTCTTATTCTTGTAATTAAGATATTTAGTTCTCTTTTTTTTTTTTCCTGTGCACACATGTGGGTCATAGGGTATGGGCAATGCCTGTCTGTTCTTTTCTGTTGTCTTCCCATGGCACAAGACGGGCTTATGGTTTTTGGTCTTTTGTATAAAATACCTTAAATTTGCTAGTTAATATTGAGAACAGGAAGTTCTGTGTACTTTTTTTCTGCACTTAGCATCTATTAGACTGATGCCAGAAACTGGAAGATAGTGAGGTGCGTGATTCAGGTGATCCCTTATAACACTGCATTCTTGAATAAGCTGAAATGAGCAGTTTGTTACAAACCATTTTGCAGTTGGTCTCCAGCTCTTTGTGCCATAGCCAGCACCTGCTTCACTTCTAGGGCTGGGTGGGGCACTGATTAGATGATTGCAATCATGGGTTGTTCTTGGTCTTTCCGGCAGTATCCTCTTTGCATCACAGCTTGTGAGAGCAAAAAGAGATTGAGACTCACTTGGAAATAGAACCTTTCAGCAGCTGACTTAATTGCAGTCTATATGCAAGCATTTAAAAAGAGAACATACAGAAGGCTCTGTTGTGGTGACTTTCCACCTATTACCTATGCTCCAGAATTTCCTTATATTCCGAGTTGTTACAAACCAAACAAAAGTCTGTTGTGTGAAAAGGCAAAAACCTGTGAACCTCTGGCACAACTTGCTTTATTCAGACAACAGTGTGAAACGCATGCTGGTTCAAGTCCACTTGTGTCTCTTAGAACTCACTCTCTCTTGAAGTGTCCCCTAGATGATAGGGTAGAATAAATAGGAGTCATGGCCATCAACGTCAACCTCATAGCTCCACTGGGCTATCCTACCAGGAGTCCTCCAAAAAGATATATGGCAGTGATAAATGTTTCTGTCTTTCAAGATCAGCTTTGAAGAAATTACCTTTGCATGTTCATGCCATCTTTTAAAAATTCTGCTGAAAGTACCCACTACCAGCTTTTCTTTCCCTCTCATTCTCTCCCATCATGTCCCCAGTGGCAGACTGTCGGGCTTTTTTCACCAAACCCATAGGTTTTGTAGTGATGTGATGCAGTATATTCCTGACATTTTTAGTGACCCTTGTCTAGACACCTTGTTATTGGAAGAAGATGAGTCTTGTTAGCTGCAGGAGCTATAGGGTTAAAACCCTTTCTTCTCAGGGAAGAAGTTTTGCAGAAGTTCTTTGTTATTGCTGGGGGGGGAAAAGTAGAGCCTGGAGACCTGTGAAGAGCTTGATTTACTTTGATGCTGAAAGACTTTCAAATATAGCATTGGCACCCATGATTATGTTGTTCTAATGAACAATCAGGGGAACCAGTCATGTCTGCTAGATTCTGAAAGGCTCTTTTGCATATTTTGGTTGAGTTTTTGTGCTAGAACAGACTTAGCTTTGTAGAGGTTCTTGACACTTGAAATACAAAATCCTCTTTCAAGTGTTTCACAGCATCAAAAATTTTTGTGAAGCTCATGGATATCCTCAAGGCAGAAAAAAAACCACAGAGGCAGTTGTGCTGAAAGGACATACTGTTTGAAAGAGGCATGTGCTTTAAAGGTGACTATGCATTCCCTAGTGCCCTAGAAGTCAAACTTGTCATCATCATAGTGCCTGTGTTTCATTTTAGCTAGAACCTACCTTACTTCTATCACTGTGAGCAATTCAGTGATGTAAGTGACATTGCTCCATCTGGATACAGCTGTGTCTGGCCAGTGTGGGGGAGAAGCTCAGCTTGATGTGCCAATGTGGCATCACACAGTTTTTAACTACACTGCTTCTTCATGGTGATACAGCCATGTTGAAAAGACTTCAGATTCTTCTCCTTCTCTTGCTGCTGGCTAGCCGCACAGCCTTTACCACAGGGTTTCTTTTCCAATTCTCTCTGCCTTTTGGCTGATAGTGGTAGTGCCTTTCTCAGCCTTTCTTTGGGTTGTTGGCCTCGTTCCAGGCATGTGGCTTCCTCTGGAATACAGTTTATATGTTCAAAATAGCACGGATTCAGAAGTAGCTTTCAGTTCATGTATTAAAGTCCATCACAGGCAATTAATAATACGGTCATTGAGTCTGAGATCAACAAAAGGGTGAAATCAAACCTTGTCTCCTATTAGAAAACAGTTGTCTGTGATAATGGTACACTGACATCTATGTTTATCTGCTTGAATGCATTAGCAGGTGGTGCTAGCTATTATTGCTTATACATTATGAATGGGTAGTGAGAGACTCTATCTTAAGAGCTATTTTGCAGGACTGGATCAGCCTGCCTCCCCATCTCATGTATTAGTGATGGGGAAGATGCTCTTTTTCCTTCAGAGCTGGTGTGTTCTCAGGACCTCCATCAGGAGTATTTCTCATCTTGCAGCCAGATGGTCTCATACATGCTTTTCTTCTAATTTCTTTCCACCAGAACACCCATGATAAGCAGGCTAAGAGATGCCAAATCCTGGATCCAGTTTGGCCAGTATAGTTCTGTTTTTGGAGTGAATTCTGCACCCCTCCTGGTAGAGGAGAGCCCTGCTCTTAGATTTCATAAAATGGCTCAGTCCAGTTTCATTGTTAATGGCTCACATTCTGAAGGTTTTAGTGTGCCATATCCAGCTATCAGTGTTCTGATCGCAGAGGGGATTCTGCTGGGTGTATCGCATCCTGTATTGATCAGATTAATTTAGATGTTAATGTCTGTCTTTCCACTGAGGGACCCTGTTCCCTGACAGGAACTAAACCTTGTACATCACATCCTTGATGGGACAGATCTTTCACCTATTTGTGTTGGCAACTGGCCCGTGTTCAGAAGATTTGGCTGATAGAAGAGTAGCACTAATACTCATAAAATTGTGAAAGAGTAAGGAGAAAAAAATTGGTAATCTGTTTTTGTCTATACTTGGTTTAGGCTGACTGTAAGGCACCCTGGAAAAAGGCAGTGGCAAATTACATCATTGAATTTATTTGCAGGTATAAGAGTTTGCAAGATCAGACCCTGCAGTAATACTCACTACTGCATCCAAGCTTTTTTTAGTCCATACTTCATGTATAGAAATTTAATGGCCAGAATGGTTTTTATTTCTTAGGTATTAAACATTTTTTTAAAAATTTATGGGCTTTATTTTACATTGATCAGTACACATTTTCCTGTGTACTTGCATGTGATTATCACTTGAAATAATGAAAATAAATAAAAAAACCCCCAACTTAAAATTCTTTGAACTGAAGGCAGGATGGATGGAAAGAATGGATGCCATCCTGAGCTGTTTAAATTGTTCTGAAACCCACTATTTAGTGTATAAAAATTTGTACAAGGTGAAGATGCTGTTGTCATTAACTATGATGTTGATTTGGTGGGGGGGAGGAGGAGGGGAAAGGGAAGGGGGATGTTTGAGATGATACAGAAATTCTGTACCCATTCTGAACACCAGAAAAGGCTCAGGAAGTCTTGACGTCTTTTTGTATCTGCTGTCTTGTGCCTGCTGTCCCTGGTCTATCTCAGACTTGGACTTAAATTCACATGCCAGTATTTGGTTTTGGATCTCTTCTGAATTAGAAGTGGCAACCTGCACTGGAGCACATGCTATGAACATGGACGTTTGTTTGGGGGAAGGGAAGCTACATGATTAATAGTAGGTTTAGAATAAAATTTTCCTTTTTGTTTACGAACAATCAGGAATTTGGATTTGGTGGTGAATAATTTTTAGTGGAGAAATAAGACAGCTGAAAAGTCATGTAATAATATGTCTCTGGAGCACTTTGAAGATGAAAAGCTGTATATACTGTAAACATTATTACTAGTAAAGCTTAATACGTGTGGAATAATTAATCTAGCCTCAGCAAAATGTAGATTTTTTAAAAAATATACAATATAGTGTTTCAGAAAGTGTAATGCATTTACGTATATAATTTCACATCATAAGAAATCCATCCTCTTATTTATTTAATATCTGTGTGTTGCAATAATTTACTTTGTTACTTTCCAAACATAAGGCAGTACTAATCCAGAACAACTTGTCAGAAATGTGAAATGTTTAGGCTGGGAGGAAAAATATGTTCTTTTGAAGATGGTATAAAATACTGCGCGATAAGAAATAGGTGCCTGTCAGATATGGAAATGTTTGGGGGGGCACTTGGTTGTCTTATGCTTGTACCGTGGCTTTGGAGGAGACTTGACTGAATTTAGTTACAAAGCCATTCAGGTGCCAGATTGCGCTGGGAAGTGAACACCTGCCAGGCTTTTCCAGATAACTCAGCAGCTCAGAGGCATTTTCCCAGGCTCCCAGATGAATGGTCCGTAATAGCCGTGGGAGAGGGCTTCCCACCACTCCACACGACCACAGCCTTTTCTTGGCAGCCTTCTGGAAGCGTAAGTCAGCTTGGCTGCAACTCCTTTGGAAAACAAGTGTTGCTGGATACTCTTACATTAGAGAGTCAGTGTCTGATACTTCCTCTCGGTGTCATGGGACTATAAATATAACAAGCAGGGCAAATTACCGTTCCCTTAAAAGGCAGCAGTCACTGGTGCGTATTTCAGCTGAAACTGAATTGTGGCTTTTCTAGAACCACTTCTATTCAGTGACATTTTGGGTTTCAGGGTCTGTTGCATTTGGGGTTGGTTTGGGGTTTTTTTTCCCCTTGTTTGTTTTTGGAACCTGGATCTGATGATTTAGGTGCACAGTTTTAAAGTAAGAAGAGCAAAGCTCCAAATCACTGCCAACAATTTTACTTCTGTTTCTGTGTTGGCAATCTACAAACAGAGCTTTGTCTATGTCCCATGATGAAGAGGAAATTGAAGATTGGGCCAATTGAGTTTGCTGAGCCTAAGACCTGTGAACTTTGTTACTGGCTGCAAAACACTGTATGTAGCTGGAGGTTAAAACTTACATGGTATGCTTAAAAGGAGTTAGTGATGGATCATTTGGTACATGTCAGTTGGCCCCTTCTTCCAGATATCATGAACAGCAGCTTTTGGTCCTTGCTGAGTATATACTGGCCATCTTCCCTGAAGCATAATCAACAGCTTGCCCAAAGCCAACATTAGTATATGCTAGTATATAAACAGCATTGATGGTGGACAAGTCTGGAATTGAGAACAGACTTAGACTCATGTTGAGTAACTGTAAAGAAAGTTTAAAAAGCTGCAGGTTGCATGTTGTTGTCGGATAAGAAGGTTTTCTTGTGGGGCTTATTTTTTAGTTTCTTATTTCATGAAGCAGAATGGTTAATTGGATAATATATTTCTCTTGAAGGAAGCAGAAAGAGGATATCACAGTTTTTATAGTTCTGCAGTAACTCTGGCAACTTTAAAACTAGGGAAGTTTTGCAAACTCCAGCTGACTGTGGATTAGATCAGATGTCACATACAAGAGTGTTTCAAACCATTTGATGAGTGTAGCTGTGTGATACATTCAAGATAGCTATATTTTGAAAGTAATACACCTTAATTTTCTCACAGTTAGCAATAAGTAACAGCAAATTATCTGTTCAGGCTTTTTTTTTTGCAAAGTCAAGTAGTAAATAGTCATGGAAACCAAATTATTTTCTAGTGTTAGTCCCTCTGGGCTGAGCTTATTAGCTCAGGCGCAACTCCCTCTGAAGGCTTTAAAAGACTTGCAGACTTGAGCTGACATTGCAAAAATAGTGTAGATGTGTCTTGATCTCTTAGGTAGTTATTTATTTTGTTAGATTTGAGGTAGGTGTTCTCTTCCAGAGAACAGTAGCTAGCTGAATCAAGAGCCTTTAAGAGGAATTTGAAACTTTCTTCAGGCCATTAGTCAATCAAATATGATTAAACACTTAACCTCTCAGAGAATACCAGGATAGCAAGAAAAATAAACAGATATACATGTCACTGATTCATAAAAGAATTTCAGGAATGAACTATCCTGCTTTTCCCAGTGAAAAGCAAAAGATTCACACTTTTTCATGTCAAGTTCCTCTCAAGAAAAATACACTTGGAATATCCCAGACAAATGGAGGTAGAAAGGCTCTCGTAATATTTACTCTCTGTTTGAAGATCTGTTTGCAAATTTGTACTTCTGGGAATGTTACTCTTCAGGGTTATGGAAGTTGCAGTGGAAGATACTATTATCACGCTAATAACTTACTTGTATACAGGGCAAATTCTTTGATTTGGCTAACCCTGCTAACAATGTTAAAGAGCTGTGGATGCCAAAGTGGAAATAGCTAAAAGTAATTTTCTTTAATTGTGCTCGTAAATATACAGTTAATAAAGCCAGTGGATTACATCCAAATTTTTCTCTAGTGCTCATCATTCTTAAAGGATGGTTCAACTTGTCACATCTTGACTTGATCTCTAAAGGGGAAGTCAAATTTTAGGTATCTTCCTGAGGGGAGGGAAGACAGATGGCTGATAATTTTCAAAGGGATTGATTGCGATCAATAACTGCAGTTCTTAATGATGCTGAACAGCACTTGATGGTGAGCTTCAGGAGATCTTGTACAAGTAGGAGATCTGTAGGCTGTGAAGGAGAGGACATGTGTTTTTGAGGCTTATACATAGAAATAAAGCATGCCTTGGCAATTGCTCAGTAGAGGTTGGGACTGGAACAAAAAAGCTTTCATTAGTTCTTTTTAAACGGTTAATTAGAAGAACAGGAGTAGCACTTAATTTTCTAACTTTTCTGTGGTAATTACATCTAGGATACCTGACTGTCTTGGAAGCAGTTGTAAGTCTTCCATAACCCATCAGAGATAGGGGAAATACCACTAACCCTCTTTTTTGCACATTCATTTTGGTGAGGTGTACAGGGAGACTGTGGAGGAAGAGTTACAGATGCTAGCTTCTTTCAATGTTAGTGGGAGTTAGGTTGCTAAATACCTTTATGGATCAAGTCCTAACTGATCTACTCAGGATCATTTGCGAGTTTAAGTAGAACAAAAGTAAAATCTGATTTCCTTAGCCATAGTCTCTTTGCTGTAATTTAATCCTTTCCGTCCTTTGCTAATGTTCCCAGTGCACAAGGATTTCTGTCATTCTCAGGAATAGAAACTGAAGAAGCCTCTGTGTGTATCACAGGTATCTGCTGGGTCAGCCAGGCTAGCTCTGTCTATTTGTAGATACTGAGGAGTTTAAATGTATTAATTTCTCACTTAATTCAATGGAGCTGTAGATAATTAGGACACTTCATGGTTCTTTTGTTTGTTTGTTTGTTTTTATAGCCAGCATTTTTTCTATCAGTTTTGAGTATGTCACCTTTCTTTAGAATGCAGTGAAGTAAATGGTCATCTGTAGTGTTCTTGTAGAATATCTGTGAAAACATCATAGTGATTAAGGCTCTCACTTATTGGACTAGTGACCATAACACCAGGCTATTAAGCAGATGACATCTCTGATCAATTAATGAAATTTATTTCTTTGGATACCAGAACTTGGTGGTTAGTAATTTGTTTAGATTTTTCCTGTTTCAGATACTAATTTCTTGAGGCTGCAGTGTGAGCAGTTTCTTTTTAAAAATATTCCTTTAAAGTTACATTTTCTTTTATGTACTTGAGCTGCTGCTTCTTCCGCTCAATACTATCTTTTCAGATGTGCAACGCTTTGAGACCAGAATGCCCAAGATTCCCTTACACTTATTATGATCCCTTTTTTTTATGTTGCAGCCAACAGTTTTCACATTACTGCCTACTTTATGAAGAGATGGGTTAACCTCTATTGTGCTGTAGGGAAACGTTATCATGGTAAGAAATCAGTTTCTTATAGTGTTACTTAAAATTTTACATTTCTGGGAATAAAAAAGAGCATGAACTAATATTTTGTCAGATTTGGTCTACTTAATCAGAATTTATTTCAGAGCTTGATTTTGCTTTTTTTTTTCTAGAGGTTGTTTCCTAAAAAAATAGAGAAATGTTTTTTAACATATGATGGATTTTCTTTAAAACTTAGTTTTAAATTTGTATATGCCTTGCCCCAGGGTAATCAGCTATACCACACCAAATTCTGTAAGTATGATGAGACTCAGCATTTTACTGAATCTCTACAGGGTAGTAAACCAACCAGACGTTGCGGTATGAATCACTTCATTATTGCTCGAGTGTCTTGTGACATCAACTGTGCAATACAAGTGTATGCAAGAAAAGGCTTTCATTCACCTCAGTGCTATAAAACCTTTACATAGGTGATGTCATTGGACCAGATATTTTTTCAAGATCTTCTCAAGTCAAGATGCTCTGTAAGGAAGTGATATCAATCTTATCCTGCCAACAGCAATAAAAAGGAGCAATAATGATCACTGCCCTGTCTGTTGAGCTCTTTGTATTAAAAAAAAAAGGCAAAATGAATTGATTAGGTGCCCTTAAAAATATTGAACACTTGAACTGATATTTTTAAGGATTTCTTATTTTTACAGGAATTCATTATATTCATAAATGTTTAAATATCTACTCAAATGGCAACTAGGTATTTTCTAAGTCCATCTTCTTTGAAAAGATTGGAGTGTTGATTTTAAATATTTAATCGAACTTAATCTCCCAGCCTCCTGGAAGAATAGTTAGAACAGACTTTCTGCATTGGTATCTCAACACTGGGTTCTGTGTATTAAATTTGGACCTTTTTTAAGTGCAGTGATTACCTAAAGATGCTTTTTATTTTGTTAGCCAGCAAGTGAGATTCTTATAAAAATATAACAGTAAAAATGTCTAACAGAAATGAACTTGCTCTGCTAGTGCTGCCAAAAAGAGAGGCTCTGATGCTGCCTGCAGTCAAAACTTTGCTTCCACATGAAGTTCCTAACAAGAAAGGGAGTTAATTTTGCTGGGTTTGATTCCCAATAGATAGCAAAATAAGCACACAACCTAAAAAAAAAATAATTTGGCACCAATGTTTTTCCTTTCTGTAAGATACATCCAGTACTTCACAAACAAACAGATGTTGAGCCTTACAGAAGAAGAATCTTGCATACTTTCATCAGTGATGCTCACTCAATATCTAGAGTAAACTTACCTAAGAGGCTATTTATTGGAACCTCACATAACAAATTCAGTCCCTGCTCCTCTGTCCAGCATTTCTTTTGTAGCCTATTTGGAAGACGTCCATAGGCTGCCCACAGTTTGAAAGACTACTAGACCTTTGCAGGTGGATTTTCAGGTCTTGAGGATACAAGCAGAGAAAGAACAGTCAGGACGTAAGGCACAGCACAAATACTTCCTTGGACACAGTTTTGCTAACAGAGTTGATATTTCTGAAAGGATTCTATAAAGCATATATTAATTTTCAAGTTGTTGTAGCTTCACAAGTTATTGTGCCAGTACACATGCATCTGAGGGCTCTGTGTATGCTTTTTCAACCAATGGCAGCTGCAAGGTAATCTGTTTCAACATCCCCATCTTTCATTGTAACGACTCTAGAAAAGTTACTGCTGGTACACACTCAGAGGGGTTTGTCAGATGCTAATAGATCTGCTGTTGGTGAAGAAACAGTACCTTGTAACAAATTGTGCACATTGTGCCTATACTCAGTTCATTTTGAAGAGATAATCTACCAAAAAAATCGATGAGGTCAACATCGTGTTTTTTCTGCATGCCTTGTCTCTTTCTTGTCCCAGAAAATAGGGTGTTATGGCTTATTTTTGAAGTATAACAAACTTTAATAATTAGTAACTCTTTAAAACCAAGCAAAAAAACCAAACCAAAACAAAAACCCCCAAAAAACAAAGCCCAGAAAACCTCAAAACCCAAAAACTCGACAACATAAAAATCTGAGCTGAAAACATGAAGACAGTAATCTGGAAATAATCTGATACGTAAAATAAAAAAATAGCAATGCTAGGAAAAGAGCAGAGATTGATAGGTACTAAATAAAGCTTTGTCTGGTCTATTATAATCTGAGAAGCCTTCAATTTTTAATAGTTTGTAAATAGGGTTTTTTTATTGTCTTCGTAGCAAACCATGTGAACTTGAGTAAAATATGTAATTTAGTAGTAGTTAACCAATTTGTTTAATGACGTTAAAAAATCAGTGTAGTCAGAATTTGAAACACTTAGCCTTATGCTGAATTTTTATGCCAAGTCCTGATTGAATATGTTGTGCTATATTACAAACATAATTTACAGCTTTTGTGGTGAAAAGACTCATCACCAGAATAGCACAAAAGAGATCATTGCTAAGTGGTTCGTCTGTCAGTTCTGTCTGGTATATTTGTCCAGGGGTGCAGGTGGACTAATTTGCAGCCATGACTATCCTCCTGGGAATAAAACTTACTCTGACTTATTGATTTTTTGGGAATGGTTTAAAAAAGCAAAGCAAAAGGAGGGATGGGGTGTTGAAAGGAGTAGGTAAGAAACTAGTGGAGTGCATGAAGTGAGTTAGTGCGCAATTTAAAAAATACTTTATTTTGTTTACTAGAATAGCATGTATATATGTTGTCATTATGTGTGGGTTTGAATATGGTTATAACTTTTGTAATAATCTTTTCAATTATTTTTGTATAGGCCTACGTGTGTTTCCAGACAGACTTATAGTTTGTGTCAGTAAACTTGAATCTGATCCAAGTGCTTGGACATGTGAAAATGGTGTATTGGTATGTACAAAACCGCTCTATAAACTTTCTTTATTTTATAGTGGTAAGATGAATGTTTATATATAGATGTAGTTATTCACATATTTGTGACTGTCATCTTGGAACCAGAAAGTTACATTGACAGTTGGGCCAAAGTATTCAAAAGGACATCTTGAAGTGAGTCTGAAGCAGCAAAAATGGGAGTTCTTGGGAGCTCAGCATTTTCTGAGCCATATAAGGTTCCGAGAAAAAGACCACATATTTAGAAAGTTAGGTATGATTTTAGCACCTTGATTTAAGGATCTTTTTTCCCTTTATTTTTTTGTCCTTGTAACATTTTACTTTCCAAAACGATAATGGGGCAGTTTTTAATGTCCATGGGTTTCTTGTATATTTTCTTAGCATTTGCTCTGCAAAACAACTCAAATGGATTGGTGCTAGCCCTGGTGGGGAAAAAAAAAATCCCCAAACGTTTATGGAGAAAAAGGCACTGGTGTGTAGTTAAATACTATAAACAATTCTACTTAAATATTTCATCCTGAAGGCTTTATCAGGGTCAAAGGCTTATGAATTTTATGCTGCAGTTAACTGCTGATTGTCTCAGGAGTGCTCACATTGACCCAGGTGGCTTGCTTTATGGTGGGCAGCCTCTTCTGTGCTCACAGTAAGAATCAGAATTACACACTGAGGTCTATGTATGTTTTATTAGTTTATCTTAAATGTATTAAAGTATATTTGACCCTTGTAAAGAAAAAGCTTTTCTTCTACTCATGCAACTTAGTATTTTTTTAATATCAAGCAGAGTGGGTTTTTTTAATTATACTAAATGCAGATTTAATTATCTTGATTCCTAGATTGGTAAGTATCCTTAAATGTCAAAATATCAAGCAAATGGTTTTTTTCTCTTTCAGAAAAAACTAACTACTTTAGAAGTACTTTGCTATTTTGAAAATTACTACTCTCTCAGTATTGTCTTGAAAGGTACATAGATACTTCAAGTAGAAAATCCTGTCTCTGCACTTCGATTGAGAAATAATTATCTGGTTTGGGTCTTTCGTTTTTTTTGTTTTGTTTTCTTTGCTTAAGTATCTCTTGTGAGATATTCAGTTTCCCCATTTGGTGTTTTTAATCTTTCCATAAAATAAAAAATTAGAAGTTTTCTTTAGTTTCTTTCACATGATTCTGTCTAGTAAGAAGGCAGCAAATGAAAAATATAATGTTATGGACTTCAGCTTGACTATTTCAAAATTTGATCTTGGTCTATGGAGACTCCATGTTGTTTGAAAAGACAGTTTAAACACTTACATTTCGAAACAATAAAACTGTTAGTGGGATCATAACCTAAGCAATAATAAAGTCTTGGGATTTTGCTTTAATTACAGATACAGTATATGTGCATAGAACCGGTTGGCACGGTATGTTGGTAGGAGAGAGTAAGAATGAAGTTATTCCTAAGCCATCTTGCCTGATTTGAAGAACTAAAAAGATGTAAACAAACCCTCAGCAAATGTTTTGGAGTGTCTTTTTAATTCTTACCACTCTAACTTAGAGGGTTCACTCCAGACTGTGTTGTTGTTCTCAAATTTCTACAGCATGTTAATACTGAATTTGTCATATACTCCAGTTCAGTACTTTGCCAAACTGGGGAGTGCTTGATTGCCACCGAGAGGCAATTTCATGTTTTTGGGACTTCAGAATTAAAGGCTAAGGATCTGCGCTCTCTGTGTGTACTTTTGCCTGTGCAATTTTGCAGTGAGTATGCCTGAACTCTGGACTACACAAGACCACCCAGAAGACCTTTCCATTGATATACTCCAGTGTATTCTGTCATGGGCCAAAAATGAGGCATATGTTTTTCCTCTATGTTGTTTGGGTTTGAATAATTTCATAATGCTGCATGCAAGTTCTTTTAAACATTTAATCAGCTCACACTCTTGGTTTTGAGGGCCTATCTGTGTTTTATAAAAGTAGTTGAGACTATGTTAATGGAGACTTTGTCACTTTTCAGTGTTGTTGAATGTCACTGAGATTGACTTAGTCAGGACTTAACAATTATTTTTTTTTAAACTGCTTTTATGCTGGTTTATGGTTTGAGTCAAGCTTTCATTCCTGAGCTCTGTCAAGATAAGTCAGGCTCAATGCCCTGCTTTCCTGTTACTTGGAACCAGTTCTATGTCAGCCTGATACACATTTCTTTCACTTGCTGCAACTCTCGCTTTCTTCAGCTATCTTTAGTTCTTTATTCTTAGTCTTTTCACTGCCTTTTAGGCTATTCTCTGTGCCTCTGAAATAGACTGTGCTAAAACCAGGAATTTCAAGGGATGTAGCCAGATATAAAATGAAGTCCTAATGTCCTACATGTTAGGAAAGACCATAATTAGATTGCTTTTGAGATACTCACAAGCACAAACCTTAGCACCAGTTGCTGAGGGAAGTCATTTGAAGCCTTCTGTGATGCATCTTGTAAGACCAAGGAAAAGATGGATTAAGTAGTCTCTGTCAAATTAAGCATAAATGAACAAATTGTTTGAGAGTACTTCTAAGGAGTAGAGCTGAAATAAAATAGAAGAAAATCTATTGATGTGTAATTTTCTGTTTTCTAGAACCTAGTTAGAAACAGGAGTTTCTGTGGTCGTACCTCAAAATCAGGCTGCAGCCAATAATTATCATTATGGAAGAGAGAAATCTCTATTAAAGAAACAACAAGCAAGTTACTGAGAATACATAAGCAAATTGGACGTCTCAAGGAAAAGATGGAAGAATAGCCTGGCTGATTAATGCTAAGTTTAAACATAAACCCATTGTTTTCTGTTTTGCCAACCTGCGCTTGTAATCTTGAATAGTTTTATCTTGAAAGAGAAGACAGTTTTGGGAACATGGCAAAAGAGGAAACCCAGGGAAATATGTAAGAGCTCTGGAGAGATTAGTCATCTTTCTCAGTGATGACATTTTCTTGATGATGATTATTATGTAACGAGGTAAAATGGAAAATTGGAAATGGGCTATCTGAAGAAACAGTGGAAATGGAAATGGGTGGAAGGCTTTTTGGAGGCTTGTGAGCATTTGAAAATGTGCTAACAATGGAGTGTTCATTGATAACCACATCGGCTTTATACTAGAATCTCTGAGAGGAAGCAGTTGTAGGGAAAGCATGAAGGAGGTTAACCTAATGGTGATATTACAGTGGAAATTTGAAAATACCGTTCATGTGAAATCGGAAAAGAAAGTTGGAGTAGGAGATCCTGTCTTGAA
Source organism: Phalacrocorax aristotelis (assembly GCF_949628215.1). Taxonomy (NCBI): domain Eukaryota; kingdom Metazoa; phylum Chordata; class Aves; order Suliformes; family Phalacrocoracidae; genus Phalacrocorax; species Phalacrocorax aristotelis. Next base: position 83,689,427 of record NC_134278.1, read on the forward strand.
TAAAAAGATCTTGGAGTTCCCACTGAGCCTTGTTACGTTACAGACAACATTATACAAAAATATAAATTCTTTTCCAAACAGAATATTGCTCTTAAAAAAAAAACCACAAAACCAACCAAACAAAAAAACTTGCATAGATACATAAGGAGAAGAAAAGTGCCAAATCCCCAACGGAGAATTAAAAGTAAACTATTTAATCTTCTTCATACATGTCTAATTTTATAAATTGTGTCATTGTAATATACTTCAGGTACATTAGAGAATTCTCTTTATTAAAACTTATAAAAGCATACTTATTTTTATTATGCTGGGAAGAGGCTCCTGGTTCTTTCATGAAAGCATGTACACTTAGCTGTAATTAACAGGAGACTTTTAGCATTAGAGTATATGCTGCTGGAATAGTGTGTTTATTGGAAGGTAGAGTGAAAACTTTTTTCAGATAGCAGCAATTTGTAAAGATTAGTAGAAGAATTTAAAGTGTTTAAGATAACTAAATTCCACATAAAGGCTTTTTTTTGCTAAGTGGTACCAGATTGGGTCGGGGAAGAAGGAAATGCTGTGAAATACTGTTGCAAAATTCATACTGTGTAAGTGCTAAACGTGTCATGGAACTGTGTGTACTTATATATATAATATCACAGTTAAACTGCCTTAATGGTGGGCTACTACTGAAAAGGTCATTCTACATCTCCTCTAGTTCCAGCTACATACTCCTTTCCTTTCTGGTTACAATGGACTAACTGATTCTTCAGTCGAGAATGAATTAGTTCATTGACTTGATCCAGCAGAAAACGATTTATTTGTGAAGTTTCTCTGTTTTTTATTGGAGGATTAATTTTCTTTCATGTCAGTTCACTAAACCAAGTCATCCTGTACCCCACAGTTGCCAACTGTGACACAAAAAATGTTGCAGGGGCATGCAGCCAGGATTTGGATGAAGAGAGCGGGACCATCCCTTTAGGTATCAGCTGACGGGTACCCTGCTTCGGAAGCAACATCCAAAACACACATTAATGTTACATTTGTTGTAGTACTTGTCTCATCGATGGTTTTTTATTTCATTATCCTTTTTTAAATTTCATATAAATCTAGTTTTCATGTATTTTCAGATAATATGCTTAACTCTTTTCAGTCATTATAGCAAATATAGCTAGAAGAAAATATTAAGCTGTAGCTTAGTAACTGTATGATCAGGGTTCACTACTTCTTGAAAAAAGGTAGAGAGGGGAAACTGCAGACTAATGAACTCTTTCCAAATACCACATAGTGGAGCAGGTAAAGAATTGCTTTTCCTCGTTGGTGAGTTTTCACTTTTAACACTTAAAGCATCTGTCACTCTTTCCTACTCATCCTTTGTATTCTGCTGAAGCTGATGCAAGGCTGATGGTACTGAAACATGCAGTCCCTCCTGTCTTCTCTTCTCTTACCCATGTATTCTTGTTCTCTGTGTCTGTCAGTACTGGCATGTGTGGGGAGCTAGGTTAATTCATTGATCCCTCTGAAAACATGTTTGTTTTGTTTTGGGTCTTTGTTGTTCGCATAGTTAGCTTTCAGCTGGGTCACTTCAGTCAGGCTCTCCCTGCGTGGCTGCATAAACGCTAGTGTTGATACAGAGACTTGGCAGGACTGTGTGTTGGGTAAGAGTAAGACTTCCCTTTCAATGTTAGGATAGCTTTAAATTAGCTTGAATCATAAGACTGCTGTCTCTGAGAAACTACATCACAAAGTAACGATACTAACGTCTTTGACTTGGTCGTAAAGAAGAAAGCTATGGCAGTTTTACAATATTCCCTTTTGTCCCAGCTATCTGCCTCTTCTCCTCGGAGATTACCACTCCTATAGCAGAGTTTGCCAAAAGGGCTGTGTGCCCACATCTCATCTTGCTGCATATCAGTCTTGTGGATTCATGCACACCAAGTTTCCCTGGTTTTTAAGCTAGTGCATTGAATTGCAGGTGGGAGCAGCTGGGGTGGGTGTGCGTGCTCCCTTCTGCCAGCCCTGCAGTGGGGGTAGGAACCTCCTGCAAAAGGGGAGGGAGGATACCCGAGAGCAGTAATGCCGTGAATTGCCTCAGTGAGATTTGTCTGAACTTGTCTTGGTTTCTTCTTATAGCTCAACAAACTGATTTACTTTCTGCATGGCAAAAGTCTAATGGCTGTCTGCTGTTTGTTATATTAATGATCCAGAGAAGTGGACAAATGATGAAATGAAATCTGACACAATTATTTCAATTAGTCAAGACTGGAGAGGGCTGTGAAAATTTCAGAGAAACCTCACAGAGGTGGGTAAAGGGGCTTTAGGACTGTAAACAAAAACATCTATTGATAAATGCGTGGTATTTTTACTGAAAAGAACAATTACAGTGTTCATACATACCACTGAGTAAATTAACTGTACGATCTCTGGAAGAAGACCAAGATATTGCCACAAGAAACTGATTTGAAAATCTTCGTTTCATAGCATTATTTATCTGAAAAGCAGGCAGAATATTAAAGCATATATGGAATGAAATAAAAAATAATACTTAAATTTTCTTAAAGCCAATTAGTAAATTGAATACATCTTCAATAAAAGATGATGTACCTCTCACTGTGCAAAATCCAGGTGAAGGACAGCAGAAATACAAAAGTTCCTGTAACTGCAGTATAGATGATTAAGCACACAAAATTATTTCCATATGAAGGAATCTTCAAAAAGTAGGGACAAATTGAGTAATCTTTTACTGATCTTAGTAGCTGCTTCTTATGCGAGTGCTTCAGTTGATTTAAATGTAACTCCTTAGAAGCGTTCACAAGATCTCATTTGTCAAAGCCTTGTGGTTATTTAAGATATTATCATCTGTTATCATCCTTTCACTTCCCTCGTTTTCCTCTCTCCTCTCTCTCTCTTGCCGTCACAGCTTATGCTGGTGCTTACTGTGGATTTGAGCTAAGATTCTGGACCTTGCACTGAATCATGTTTTCTCCCCTTTGCAGACTTTGAGAGGACATGCACCTCCAGCAGAGGTTCAGGGTGGAAGACTGGCAGTGATAATGTTGAAAGCTACAGTGAGCTAAAGGTTTTATTTAGCTGCTGTGCATCTGTGATGACTGTCGGACTTAAAAAGGTTTAAATTACTTCAGTTTTTGATAATAATTTTCTGTAGTCCTGTTGGGCAAAGAATAGGTGATGGAATTTTTTTTTAAATGGTTTTAAAGAGCAATCAGCACTTCAGCCTTCAGCAGAAATCTGTTACGACTAATAGGAATTTCATAACTTGACCGAAGAGTAAACTGAAATATATGATGATAAAGTTCATGGAAGGATTTTTGAACAAGTTGTAATTATCTCCTGGGCTGTGCAGTTCTGCCTCTTTTACATATTTTACTTTTGTATAACCAGAGTATTAATTATTCTTTCCAAGATCTCCTACAGTTGATAATGTAATTGTATAAAGAGAACAGTTGTTCTTTAAAATTGATGTATTCTTTTCCAGGTTTTTTTCTGTAAGAATTGAAGTTTTAAGTATATGGAGTATGTCGTTGTATACATCACATACTCCGTGTAATATTCTGTTATGTCATTTAACCAATGCTATATCTAGAAGGATAAATTCAAAGTTCGCTTCAGTATTACTGGTAGGTGTTTAGACATCTGTACTGGTTGACTCCAACAGTCATTTAGATTAGGCAGATAGAGGATCCTCATGTCAGGCTTAAAAGCTGTACTACAGGATGACAGGAGTGCCTTGCTTTTTCAGATACTCATGTGACAATTGAGCAGTAGATTCCTTCCCTCATGGTTTGTAAATTTGGGGAAAGGGGTTGAGCTCCACATAAAATTGCGACTTTCTTATTTTATAAAAAAGTCTTCAAAATATAAACTATGTATATCTTGCATGCACATTCTCTTTTGTAACTACTGGGGGCAGAGCCTTAAAATTGATAGGGAAAGATGCATGCTTTTAAGACACTGGTTTTCTTAAAAAAAAAAAAAAAAAATCAGCATTAATATGCTTTAAATTTTTCTTCAGTGTCATTGAAAGAAGTTATTTTGTTGAAAAGCTATTGCCTTTTCCTCCATTTCTTATCAGTGGACACTTTCTCTGAAGATAGAATCTGAGTCTTGTAACATCAGCATACAAAATCAGAATGATTAATAGCTCAATTACTTAACATTAATTTTAACGCTTTTTGCCTTCAAGCAAATCCACACAGCATTTATCTCATGCTTCTCAGTATGTAAATAAATAGTTTGTTTCAGGAGCACCTTCTGTGGCTTTAGAAAATGTTAGGTATGTTCTTGCTGCCTGTGTTACAGATGTGTATCAATTTTTAAAAAGGCCCCCTGCAACTTCAGGGTTTTTTTGAAGTATCACATTTTACTTGTTTTATGCCATTTACAGCTTATTAGGAATTTGTTCTATTTATTATTTAGCAAGCATTCAAATGCAAATCTAGAGAACTATGAATTTCCTACACTCAGAATACTCTGGTATATGTAATACTTGCTATATGTAAAATACAATTAAAATCCAAACAAAAGACTTCAAAAGCAAGAAGGCATTTTCCTCATAGAAGTCATATTCTTTAAGCTAATCTGACAATGCTTTGGGGACCTTTGGATAGTTTGGAATTGCCAGGAATTACGTATCAATTGGGATACCCGGGTTCACACCTTGTATTTTGAGAAAGTGGGATGTGTATCACAGGGGCTTCTGACAGATTGGGCCAATTCTTGTACTAAATAGTACAGACCATAGGGACTCTTAACAAGCAAAAACTTTACAGTTAAGATCCATGATGTCAAATCAAAATGAATTTTGGTAGTAGGTAATGAAGACTGTACTGATCCAGGAGCTAGATTTTGCTTTCTGTGCTAGGCCACAGGTAGGTAATACAGTTCTGCTCCTCACTAGGGAGATGCAGTTTTCTCTGGTTGCTTCTCTAATTTCAATCTTGAAAAGAATATATTTTTAAAAATCACCAGCATTCCTTAAAAACACCTATTTCAAATGAAAAATCAGTACTCCCGTGTGTAACATGGAATGATGCTTTATGTCAGAAAGTTTCAATAAAAAACATTGAGAGCAGGGCAGTCCATTTCAAAACGTAGAGCAATATTCTGCAAGTCCAATCAAGGAAATCCTATTTCAGGTTGAGAATAATATCCATTTCTGTACTTGGAAAACTTCTGTGAATGTTTTATGATGTGGTAGGAGTTCATAGTAGAATTGTTAGTACAGATGCATCACTACATTGGAAATGCTGAAAAATTTGCATCGTGAAATTGTGGGAAGCTTTTCCTTCATGTGGGATGGGAGAGGGCAGAAGACGACCCAAAGTCCTGTCTCTGTTGAGTTTTTTCTATCAGATTATAGTATCTGATTGATCCTTGACTGGCAAGCCTCCTCACTTGCTTTAGGAGCCCTTTTCTGTTTATCAGATTGGAAAGAATTGGAAAGAATCCTGTCTGACCTCTCTGATCTGCCAGTCATCTATTAGAACAGTTCTGAAACATCAAGGTTGTCTTAGATGGTTGAGCTCATGGTACTGCTTAGAGTGACATTAAGAGAAATCATGCAATTGCAAGCCCACATAAAGCTCCCTGAAATAAGTGTTTCTGTCTGATTCATTTTACTAATCTTAAATTTATGCACTTGTGTGTGTCTGGGATAGTACTGTATTTCATTGCTTCATCTACATTATTATATTCAGAGTCCCCTCCCATATGCTGCTCTGATACTAAATTTGATTTATTGGACCCATTGATGTTTTCTATTAAGTATTTTTGATGAGCAAGTTGAGCCACATTGATAAATGCAATTCAGAAACAATGTGTGTTTTTAATTGTGGGTTGGGTTTTTTTCTCTTAACCAGACATGAAATTTAATTATCCCTTAGTGTTACTTTATTGGTACATAAGCATGTGCAACTGTTATACTGAGCATAGTAAGACACAACTAGGAAGTATGAAACCAAACTAGAGGCAGGAAGGGTGGCAGCATTGTTCACTTTGGGAATTTTTCTTTCATCTCAGTATCCCAAACCCTGGACTGAAAAAAGAATTAATGTTTGCATGAGTATTATTGACAGGCTGAAAAGGCCAAACCTTTCGCTCTTCTTCAGGATAATGAGTGTAAGGATTCTTCGCAAGTGCACATCCATGAGTAGTTTTTTTTTTTACAGGTATTTAATGCTGTATTGCTGAATTCAGCTGTCCTGGAGAGAGCTGCAGATGGCAGTCACCACTTTTACATTGTCGAGGGTTTCTTTTTCATTCTGAGTTGAGATAGTAAAAGAATGACTTTTCAATTTGGTAAGCCTTAAAGCAAGTACATTGTGTGCTTAACAGTCATGTTTCTCTGTAGGTCTTAATGGAGTTTTTTTCCCAGACATCTTTTTGGATAAGTACTAAGGATCTTACAATCAGGTTTTGAGAAGCCAGTGTAATGAGCAGGTAGGGTCGTAAGACTTTGTAAGCTTCATTTCTGCAGGCCCTTCTTTGCCTAGTTTTAGTGACAAAAAGGAGCAAGCTCACCCTAGGATTTTAAGAGCACATATTTCTAAAAGAGCCCTTGAACTGCCAAGTTAAAGTAGTATTTTAATCTTTTGTGCCCACCCAGTCTCTATACAAATGTAAATATGTCTGTCTTTAACAATTTGCCAAGAAATGTGGTTTTAATTTGTTAGCAACAATCCCACTCCCTGCAGCTCTTTCAGAGTCAAGTCACAAGTCTGGCGGTGCTTTGACATTTTCCTCTGTCATGGAGTCATTGTTTATATGGTGTCTGTTTCTGCTGTCCTCCTTTTTATGCCCAGAATATTTTTCTTTAATTATTTCACTGCCTAAAAGGAATTTGGGATTACTAGACAGGATGAGAGCAGATTAGGTTTTTTCTTTCTTTAGCAAGTCCTGAAGTTCCCATAGGAAATAAACAGTATTCTCAAAACAGGCAGTGTTTGGTTTTTTTTAATTAACTAAAATTATTAAATCTAATAAAGAAAATAAAGGAAGTATCACCAGTAATGGCTGTCTTAGTAGTATATGGAATGCCCATTGTTGTTATTTATGACTCTCTCTGCCTTCTATTGTGGATTTATTTCCAGCCTTCGGGAGTTTACATCACTCCTAATAGCAAAAGGCTCTCTGGTTCCCACAGAGTCTTTCAAAGACTGACTCATATGCCTTATGTTAATTGTTCAGCTCTCAAAATACAGCACTTACAGGGTGTGGTTCCGAGGGGAAAATCTACTGTACTTAAAGGGCATGTTCAGAAGCGTTTCACATATAAATCATTTTGATTTTTAATTTTTTTAATGTCTTAACCCTTTTCTGTAACTATGTGATAAGTTACTTGAAAACAAAATAAACAGTTGAAGATGTGTTAGCCCTTCAACTCTGGACCATTAACTCTGGTCTGACTCAACTCACAAGTGACATGGCTTCGTCATCTTTGCCTCTCTGTAGGGTCTGGTGTTCACACTCTGGCGTGATGGTACATTCCAGGCAGCAATCACACACTGTTCATAATTGGATGCAAGTTAGAGCTGAGGTTTATTGCTTATCTATAGTAGTATGTGTGGACAGGAACTGTCCCCGTCCTCCTTTGGCTTTTGTACAAAGTGCTACTTTCCACCCATCGTTTACCACATCTACAAGGACTGCCTTAGTGGGCTGGTGATCCTGTTCGCCTGTGCCATGTTGATGTCCTCAGCTGAGGGCTGAAGAAGATTTAATAGAATTAGCCTTACCACAAAGCAGAGTAAGCAAAGTTCAAATGCTTCTGCTTGTGCTCCTGTTCTCTGGTGAAGTAAGAGTGCTCTCCAGCTCGTTTGATGCAGAATGATTGTGCAAGATCCTTCAGTCTGAGTTGTATGAATGTTACTGGAAATCAGAATAGTTTCACAGGCTTTGCAGTTAGGAGTCTGTGCCTTCTCTTAAAATTAGGAAAGCTCTTGAGTATTTTAATATTCTCTTCTTTAATAGTTTACAAAATATGAAAGCGTGTTTAGTCAAATTAGGGGAGTCCATACCTCTATCAGAATAGAAGCAGCAATTAATCCCTCAGATTAAACTAGTTAGGCTTGATTTCTGAGGTTGAAATCATATTGCATGTTTGTCCTGTGTTTTCTCTGCCTGCTGTAAATATGTGTTGCAGTATTAGTGGACAGAACTTCATTTATCAATACATGCAAAAATGTTTGCATAATTTGCCTCTGAAAGGAAGGCTCTGTAGTTTTTTAAACTGTTGAAGTGGTTTTATTTCTTTGCTTGACTACCCTCTTTCTGCTTACAAAACAGGAAGTTGTTTTCACTGGCTGGAGCGGTGGAAGGAGCGGTGAAGTTCTACTCCCTCTTCTTTAAAACAGAAATAAAAATAAAAATGGGCAGGGCTTAATCCCCTATAAGTGACAGGTTCCTGAGGGGTGTTCCAGGCAGCGGTCATGTACACACTTTGGCCGTGTGCCTCTGCAGTCTTTCTCTACTTTATTCCGTTCTTTTGTACTGCCTGGCTCCAGCGTGGTGTAAATGGTATATCAATGGTATATAATAATGGTATATAAATGGTATAAATAAGCCCTCCCTACACTTGGTGAGCCCTGATCAGGAGTTGTGTCATGCAGGCTGATGAAGGAAAATGCTGTCAAAGAAAAGATGGACAAAGACTCTTCTCTTCTTCCCTTTGCCATATTTTTGCCTCTTCTCTCCATAGCCTCAGAGATAATACTTTTTGAAGTATGTGGTAGTTAATAGTGAAGCCAGCAAATGGCCCTTCTCTCACTGAGATTGTTTCACTGTGAAAGGAAATGCTCACATCTTGAAGAAAAAGGGCATTTTCCTTCCCTCTCTCTCATCCCAATCTCATATTATGTAAAACTATGGTGCTGCTGTTAGCTGAGACCCAAAATAATTCCCCTGTTATCCTGTAGTAGTCATCAACTACAAGCTGTGAACATCTGAATGTTAATATTAAAAGTTTTAACCCTTGCCTTCTTAAATGAGCAAATAAGACTCTATATTTTTAGTAAGTATGGAAAATTATGGGAATTCTTCTGAGAATAAGTGTATAGACCACTGTGCCAGTCAGTCTCTTCAGAAAAAGAAACTGACAAACATGCTCCTGTCTGCAAGAGGTTCCTGGCATTTGTCACTGTTTGAGCCACAACGATGTCAAATATTTACCAGCAGTTTCCTCAGACGGTTTGCAAAGCTACATCCTTTATGTTGCAGTCTTGTTTGTTTGTGGTATGTTTTAGTATATGAAATATGTTCACTGGGATTCTGAAAGGGGAGGGAACTGACTAGACTCCCAAATATTAGAAGATTAAAAATAATTCTGTTTCTCTTAGACTGCTCAGACCAAAATAATAAAGAACATCTGTAAGTCCTAGTATTAGAGATGGAGGTTTAAGTTGAATAATCATAGCTTGATGTGTCACGTTTTAAACCTGTGTTTTCTTTTGGAGCAGAAAGAACAACTTTCCAAAGGGACATCTGAATATTTTACTAAATTTGCTGAGAACAAGAAGCTTAAGATTAATCTGAATGAACAAATAAAGCAAGACATCTTGAAAGAAATGTATGTCACTCTTCTTTCTAAGGTGTTATATTTATAATCTGATAAAATTTGGGTAAATAGAATCTAGCCTATGTAATAAAATTGCAAGTAATGTAAACTCCTTTACAAAAGATTGATTTAAATTACTAAGCGACTACTACTCTAGTGTGCATAAGCACATAAAATGATCGTTGTTGTTTTGTATGGCATGAAGAAAGCTATTACAACCCACGTGGATATCTCACGTAGTGCTAGGCAGAATCAAAACAGGGTGTTTTTTCCTTGAATGAAGCTCTGAGCCAAAATAAACATGAGATGTTTGAATCTGGTGGAAAACACTTTGCAGATATATTTTCTTTTTCATGTCTAGAGTCTGCAGTGTACCAGGATATTTGTTTCAATCTTTGGTCATAGTTAGAGTATCCCTGGTGTAGGGGATGGGGAGGGTTAGTTGGTCAGCTGAACATATTTTACTGATCCTCTGCTGTACCAGGATGCCATTCTGGTATTGTGCAAGCTGCCTGTAGCCCCAAATCAACTGTGGAATCAGGGATTTGCTGTGAACCCTGGCAACTTTTTTTTACCCATGTTGTCTCATCTGTGTTGTCTTTAGAAGAAGATTAGGTTTGGAGGTATGCCAGCTCTACTTATTTCAGAAGAGCTCTCTTTCTGAAGAGTTAGATATGCCAACCTGGGAACTGCTCGGCATCAGCAGAGCAGCAGAAAGCAGTCTCAGTGTGGGACGATCTATAGTAATATCTTTAGCCTCAAAATCTTACACAGGTGACTTCAATACTTGTGCATAAAGTTTGTCTTACAGCCAATGTGAAACCTAGAGTTGTAGGTAACACGCTGCTGAGGAGTACTGACACTCTATCAGGTCTCTTGTGACCCCATTTTCCTGTATAATTCTGTTTAGAATATCATCTACTTGCATTACCTAAGTCCTTCCCAGACGAATGAGCTTGATACTAGATGAGTAGTGGTTAACTTTAAAGTAATGCTTTGAAATGTCCTGGGAAAAATTCCAGAGGAACATTCTAAAATAGAGCAAAATAGAGATTAGAAACTCTCACAGAGATGCACACACTGCCTCCCCCTGCCTGCCCCCTCTATTCTTTAGATATGCCTTTATGCATGTGAATATATGGGAATGGTTTATAATCATTTAGGCACTTAAGAAATTTCTAGCCAGTTTGGGAAGGAATTCAATATACTTACGCCATCTTGACCTTTAACATCTGTAATGAATCCAGTTCTGCCTCTTGGAATAGAACATGAACTCCTTCATGGCTTACTCATTAATAAATAGGATTCCCCTAGTGCAGTGGAAAATCAGATGGATTACACTTGATATTATCCACACTCGACAAACATTACTGCTTGTCAAGATGATATACAAGGGGTTTTTTTCCACATTCAGAAAGAGGGTTGCCCTAGTGGTGTTTCAGAGTTTGTAAGAAGGGCAGATTGAGGTAGCAAAATTATTTTTTAATTTAAAACCATAATTCCTTTTTATTGCAGTGTGAAAATGACAAAAACAAAAAGTAGCACAAGCAAACCTCAAATCAACGAGGACTCCAAGAAAGTATATCTTGACTCGGTGGACTTGCAAACAGGTAACAGAAAGAATGACTGTCAAGCTTCTCTCAGTCCTCAATCTGAAGTGAAATGTAGCAGTACAGGACTGCTAAAGGACTGGATAAGTACAGCTGAGGGCAACTTGGAGATTCCTGCTTTAGAGCTGGAAATTTATGTTAATCAGAGTCAGCCAGATGATGTTAGCAGCCAGCAAAAACCTTGCTCTGCAGAGTGGTTGAAGTCAAGTCTTATAAGCGAGAACGCACCTTGTAGCTCTAAGTCAGCACTGCTAGGTCCAAAACAAAGTCAAGAAGTGACCAAAACACAGGCTCAACAAAAGACCTATGGTTCAGAAGAAAAATTAGAGCATTTTCAAAAAGTATCCTCTGAAGAGGCGCCTTTAACTCCTAGCAATACAGAAATGAATAAATGTTGTGATGACCATTTAGGTCCATTCCTGGAGAAGACCCTGCTTAATTCCAGGTTGTTCTTTAAACAAGACTTGATGAAGACCGCATCTGAAGATGAGTCAGTCACTTTGGGAAAAAACCTCTCCCATCCTCTTTCTGATAGGAACAATATAGAGCAGACAAAGGAAAATGAGCCAAGCACAACCTCTGGAGAATTTCCTGTGATGCCATCATCTTGTTTAGAACTGCAGTGTGTGTCTTCAGAGAAGCTTACCCAAAAAAGAAAAAAAGAAGGTGAAATTGGTCTCAGGAAGTTAAAACTGCGAAGGCTTAAGAAGTCATGAAGTCTGAAATACTACCTTGATGGCATGTAGGTGGGCAGCTAAATATGTGTTTGGAAAGCATACACAAAAAGTAGGAAGCAATTAAAAATATTTGAAAATAATAAAAATACAAAGTCAAAATTAGATAAAACTTTTTAAGAAAATATATTTAGTTAAGTGTTTTAGTCATCTGGAGCTCTAATGAAGACAATTCTTTTAGGTCTTTAGGAATTAGACATAAATACTGTACAAACCAGTGTAGTATTTATAAAAAAAAATCTCTTATGTTTACCAAACAAAATTCTAGATCTTCATGGCTTTTAGTACTATTAAAAAGTCATATCAGCTGATGACAGCAAAAGTTAGAATCACTTTCGCGATCCGTGTGCAGCTGCAGTTATTCAGTGTTTTGCTCGTTTCTGAACACAGAGTTTATTTTAGTACAAATTAATTCTTTCTCTCTCTGTATTAGGCAGTTCATGGTTTGTTCACATGATCTTTACAATGGTAAGGTGAATTGAGGTTCTTTCAAATAAATCTTTAACTGGGATTTAATGTTGCTGATAATTTCAGACCCACCTTTTCCGTGGGGTTTCAAGATAAGTGCAGTTTGTGCTCATGCAGTTTTGATACAAACAAGTATTTCTAACCTGACTTGTGGATACAAGCGATCACGCGTTCAGCCTTTGGAAGAATGAAGATTGGGTCTATATATGGCATCACCTGGATGTGCAAACATTGCTATTGGGAAAAGTTCATGCATAAACATGTATATGCACCTTCAAAATCAGGCCTTGTTTGTGTGCAAGGACTGGTTTTCAGGTATAGCGATACCCAACTTATTTCTTATTTTAAGATAGGGGTAATTTAATTGCACAGTGCTTTTTAATGCTGCTTTTGTAACTTGTACGCTAATGCGCTAAGGAAATGTAACTCTTTATTTCATGCTTTTAAAAATAAAATTATAAGCAATGTTCTTTCATCATTCACTCAAAATCAGCGTGTCCACAGACATTTTACGTGAAACAATTTTTAAAAAAAATCTTACTGACATCTACTCACCACTGTGGATATCCTCATTTAAGTTGATAAGAAGACTCATATCCATAAGCATTAGAGTTGGTAGTGTAATGCAGGTCCTTATGAGAGTTAGCAGCTCGGTAGTTTACAGCAAGGCGCAGTCAACTGAACGGCATCTTTCTGCTATAAACAACAACTGCCTTTGTGATAAACCAAAAAGATTCTGCGTGCCTGCTAGAAGATGTTTTCTTCTTTTTATTTCAACCTGTTTATGTGATGTTTCTCACAGTGCTTTGCAGTAAGGTTGCTAATGCTTACCAATCTTCAGGCTCTGCAGAAAGGTCTTTCCCAGTAACAGCAAAACCAAGGCTGCAAATGAACCTGGATTTGGAGGAAGAATAGCCTGTGGTATGTTTACTGTTGTCTTTTGTGTATGGACTCAAGGTACTGGGTCAGGAAGGGAGTAAAAAGCACCTTTTTGATGGACTTACAGGAGGTATAAGGATGTCTGATTAAGTGTTTATCAGAAAAATAAGAGTAATTGAAATAGAATAATTTGATAGTATATTGAAGTCTTAGCATAGATTTTCTGGGTGGCTTCTTTAAGTTCTGACAGTGAATAAACTAATAAAACCAGTTTTATCACTGTGGTACGAGCGCATAACTCTAGACTGCAGTTTTAACTTCCTGTTTTTTCTACTTTGCTTTTGCTTGGACCTTTGTGAATTTCCCATTACGTTCTTGGTTGTAACAGATACCTCCAGGAGAGGTTTAGATGATTATGCAGTAACAGACACATGTTGAGTTTACAAAATCACTTCGGTTACTTCATTTTGTTCTGGTTAGGAAAAAGATGTTGTGCTTGCTTTTGCAAACTGGCAAAAACACTGATTGTGTCTCTGAAAATTGTGGATGGTCTTGAGCAAGTAAGCCCCAACTATTGCTGCTAGCCGTTTTGGATTCTGACATTTCCCTTTTTCTTGCCTTTCTCCTCTCCAAATACGTTTAGCTCAAGTATTAGAAACCAGAGGGCAACCAGGTGTAGTTTGTATCGTCGCATACCGTTATAATTACAATTATAATTACAATTACAATACCGTATAATTACAATTCAATTTTAATCTTAACTGAATAACATACCTGCATGCACCCCTAAAAAAGAATGTCATACATTTATAGGGGGCTCGGGTAGATTAAATCGTTGTCTATGTAGCTAAGAACGCTTGATTTTTTTTTCCTTTAGGCTCTTCTGTTACATTAATTGCAATAGTGTTTCCCATCACCTCACTGATAGGGTGCGAACATTCTCCTTTTAAAGCAGTGATCTTGTAACAATAAGAAATGTAGAGCTAGATTGATTAAAGGTGTTAGAGCCTAAAGAGTCAGAACAAATGCAGGTGGACTTTCACAAAAGGGTGCAGTTGCATCATTCTTACTGTAAATACTGACTTGTGAGTTTCCTAGGCTACTTGTAGCTGTGTGTTTAGAGCTTAGTTACTTTAAAATGTTGTCTCTTGTATCCTCTCAGAAATGCAGGTATTTAGGGAAGAAGTTTTGAATTCGTGGTCATTCCTGGATTTTAGGAGGTGTCACTGCTCAGAACTGTTTCTTCTTTTGGCCGTGCAGCAGGACTATTACAAAAGTTTCCCTTTCGTAAACCTAATGGGTGCTTTACGTGATGCTGTGACAGCCAGGCTGTACTGTTACCATATGTCTCTGTTACCTCTAAATTTAAGCCCAAGGTTGTCTTCTCAGCCTTTGCCTTTCTCTTTATTGACAATCCACCTACCCCCAGATGGTGGAGGTGTGCTCTGACATGCTCTTGAGCCACAAACCTGATTTCCTAAACAACAAAAAAAAAAAAAAAAAAAGAAGCTGGAAACTGAGCTGGAGTAAAATTAGCAGTTTGCAGGTCTTCGCTGTGGCTTTCTATTACCAATTTGTTTCTGAGCAGCATTAACATACCTTTCTGTTAAAAGTCAAATATTTAAGGCTCTATTCTGAAACTGCCACTGAAGCACAGAAACAATTTCTTTGGGTCATTTTTTTTTCTTTTGTGTGTTTGTTATGTTGCGGGTTTTTTTGCATTTTTCAGAGCTTCTTTGAACTCTTCTGAAATCTGGTGTAGATCCGAGCCTAGCTAAAGCTCACAGTGCAGAGTTCACATTGAAAAATAAGTGCTTGTCTTAAAGAGAAATAACTGTCGATTCCAAACCACCCAGCTCTGGGCTTTGTCTTTTTTTTTTTTTTTTTTTAAATCCAGTGAATCATCTGGTTAATTTGGTCTGTGCTGTTTGCTGATAGTGAAGCAGTCTTTTCCTAGCCAAACACTTTCTAATGTGTGCAGACTATCGTTTTTATTATCCTTTACATCAAAGTAGTTAAAAATATTTGTTTAGTGAACTTCTGTGTTTAAACACACATCAAAAGCTAGACCAACATGTTACATCAGCCTGCTTCCTCTTTATAAATAAATACGTAAAATCTCCCTTGCGAAGGGTTGATCGGTAGGAAGGTTTTAATTATTGCAAGAGTTATTTTGAGTAATAAGCTTTGTGCTAGTTCTGATATTATCTGTCAGATTGCAGTTCTGCATACCAGGGTCTAGAGCGTATGTTGGTGCGTTATTCCCATCGCATCACCGCATTTCTGTGTTACGCTTGACTTGAACAATTTCAAGAGCGACTGTTTCTAACAAAAAAAAGGAAAATTTTAAGAACCAAAATGTTCCTTGCTACAGAAACTTTTGACCAAGCGAGGCACTAAGTAGCCTTCTAAAGGCGTTTATTTTGTCAGCATGACCTTCCTTCCCTCTCACCGCTCTGCATGTGGGTCGCATTGGCTGAATTTTAATTGACATTTTTGTGTCATCGTCATCTTATTGGCTTTTGAGTGGAAAAATTGATTCTTTTTTAAGAAAAAAATGGAGAACAGAATATTTTGTTTGCAGTTGGAATAAGAAAGATGTAAAATGTAGACTATCCCAGATTGTGCATTATAAGTAGGTATATCTCCTTGCCTCTATCAGTGTCTGATAAAAGGTTTCATACTGTATTAAAACACCCCAACACAGGCTTGATCAAACAGAGTTAATAGTATCAAGAGTCTTTGAGCCAGCAGCGGGAAGTGTGGGTTGGCCTCAGAAATTAGCTTTAATAAAAGGCACCCCTCAATTCTTTGCTTTCTGCTTTTTCCTTCTCTAACAAGCATTAACTAGCACCCAAAGACCTATGTGAATGAGATGATGTTGGCTGGGGGAATAGCAGTACATCGAGCCTTTCACCACAGAGATACCAAAGCGTTCTGCAGCTGAACCTGGGAGGGATATGAATATGCTTATTTGGACAGTTGGGGCAGCACTGAGGGTAAGCAGTTTCTTCAAGGTAAAGCAAGCTGGGTAAGGAACTTGTACTGCAAATTCTTTCAGCAACTTGTTCAAGTATTTCTGAACACAGTTCTCCCATCTCGTTCACCTTCCCCCCCCCGATAATTAAAATGGAACCTGGCAGCATGTGACGTTGTCCCTTCCGCAGTGGCAATAAGGTGACATTTATAGATGGGGACTTTTTGTTTGTTTCTTTGGTGTTGGGTTATGCTGAGAAATTGTAAGAGTTCTGAAACTGATGTAGTGTCACAGGGTGTTTCAGCTGTAACCTGGAAATTGTCCAGGGAATTAACCTCTGCTGTCCTACCTCCTTTACTATCCATTTCAATCATTCCAGAGCTGGGAATGGGTTCCTGTGAGAGCTGACAATACACCTTTTCTGAATGAGAATTTCAGTGGTTTGCTCCCATTCTGCCCAAGTTAGATCCTTTGTTATAGCTGAGACATATAGTGCGTCAGTAGTAGGAATTGGTAATCTAGCTCCCTAACTGCTTTATTTGCTGCCAGAATAATTGTCTTTTTGATTTCTGCATCAGATCTTTAAAGGAAAGTGTCTTGAGCTATAATTCTAGAGATGAACATGCCCCTTTTTAATATAAATATGATCTCATAGCGCTAGAATGAAAGGAATATAAGTTTATTTCTCCACCCTGTAGAGAAACTGGTTGAAACAATTTGCACATCACAGAGAAGGCGCCCACTGGAAGATCTGGGCTAGAACTCCAGTCTGGTGCCCTGTCTGATACTGCATTGCCCCAGTGCTGCCCCGGCACTAGGTAAGCCCTCTGCTGAACCTCTGTCTGGTGGCTGGCCCACAGTACAGAACCTGCACCGTTTTCTTCCTCCTCATGCCCAGAAGCTGGAATTAATCGTTGCACAGCTCTTTTAGTGTTTTTCCCCTCTTTTGGGAAAAATAGCTAACCTTTAAAAGCAAACTCTGTGTGACTGGTAAACCATGATTGTGATGGCCACTGGTGTCAATACTGAAAAAAGAGGAAGCTGAAAATTTTTCTTAAATATACTTAAATATTCTTGCTCTGTTTAGAGGGGAAGGAGGAGCTTATGCAATCACTTCCATCTTCTGGGGAGAAAAAGGCGGAATTTGGTACTTCCTGTGTCAGAACTTCTCATCTTTGCATCCACTAATAAAAACATGAAGCCTCTGCCTTGTGACTTGTTCCAGAGGGAACAATGCAGATGGCAGGGGTAGCAACCTAGGCCCCGATGGCTGAGGAGACAAGGCTAACATCAGCCTGATGGCTGGAGCGGCCACGCTGGGGGCTGGCAGAGAAGAAGCTGAATCGTGCAGTCTTCAAGGAGCAATGGAGAGCATAACCTAGTATATTTTCTAGGTTGGCAGAGAGCTGATTAATAGTATTAACTCTTGCTGTACAGGTGTGTCAGCTGCTGTAAGAACAAGTGCTGTTTCTGAGGATGTTTAGGCCCTTGTGTTTAGGCCCAAACCTGGTTTATGTTACTCGCTTGCTAGGCTTCGGGTATACGCACGCTAGCTGGCTGTCACTTGCTTTTATTAGCAATGCAGAAATAGCTGTTCCCAAGGCTCTTTCCCCCAGTGACATGAATATATTGGTGTAAAGGCTGATGTAACGTGCATGATCAGTGCCTTTTCACTGGTTACCTCGATGTCAGATGGGCCCTTTCCCTGCGGAGGCGCGGTAGCTTTGATGTGGCTATGTGCAGCTCGATTGGAACCAAACCGAGAGTCGACAGGCTCGATTAGCTGCAGGTATAGCAAAGCTGAGGGTGCTAAGGGGAGTTGTTTATGTATATTTTTAAAGTTATGTTTAAATGGTGGCTTAGGAAGCGCACACTTTTCAGTTCTTAGATGAATAAGCAGCCTAAGAACAAACACACTAGCAGCGGGAAACTTCTGACTAAACAGAATGTATCTACCCAGAGTAGTAAACTATTTTACTGGCAAAGTATAATTTCCACAAAGATAAATATGCCTTGGTAGCCTAATGGGAAAGCCTGAAACTTCGTGTTTCTATTTATTTTCCTGACAACTGAGAGCTTGGTTCTGGTTCTGGGCTTTGGCAGGCTGGTTTTGGTTTAAATTGACCGCGTGTATTTTGAAGCTACCACTGAGATACAAGGATATAATTCAAAAGTATCATTATAGCCATTTCAAGGGACTCTCTTCCCTCCCCCCTGTGCAACTCGTGCGGCTCTAATTTTATAACGCTATGAGGTAGCACTGGAATGAGTTATATGGGGAAAAGCAGGTTGTGTATGGAGAAAGTCTGCAGTAACAAAACTGCTGCACGGTCAATACAATACTTTGTAGCCCAGGAGTGGCTGGAAAGAAAGAAGTGAATGCTGTGCTTGAGGCTTTGGCAAGTTTTGAAGCTTGAGGAACCCAGGTTTGGCTCTACAATGAGTCTTCAGAGACCTAAACAGCTTTGTTACTGTATCAAATGATTAAGTCTGTAATTAGAATTTGCTTCGGTAGACTTCAAAGCAGCCTGTCAAGTAGATGTTCCCAGGACTAGCAAAAGCCACCTTTTTTTTTTTTTTTTTTTTTAAATTGTGCTTGTAGAAGGCAGACGCAGATTTTTTCCTCCAAATTCAGGTATAAATGTTTCAGTCAGAAGAGGTGGTTGGTTTCTGCAACCCCAATTTTGACCCCAAAATGAACAGCAGACATCAGGAAGATGGTTAATTCAATGTTAAAAGTACAGAAAAGCATTCAGTTAAGAGCCTCACTCTCTGCTTCTGAGGCACGTGGAAGATTCTATTATCTTTAAGGGGCTTGTTTAGACATGATGTGTTTGCTTTATTGCAGATTGTAGAAGTCAGGGAACAAAGGGAAATAAATACTCATGGGATTTGTTTGGTGAGGAATTATTGAAGTGGTCAGATGAAGCTAATCTTGTTGGCTTCCCACTCAGCAGGCACCAAACTGATGATTCTCGGGTACTTAAGCTACATGGTGTGTGAGCGTGAGGAATAAGAGCAATCCCCCCATCACGGTAGTGTAGGACAGGTTAGACATCTCCTTTAAAGTGAGTTTGAAATAAAACATAACACTAAATGGATTATACCCATTTTTTTGGATAGCTATAAAGAAGGTACAGGACAGAGTGTGTCTCATTACCAGGTTTTTTTAAAGTCATCATTGTATTCATATCACAGCAACCTCGGTATCAAATATCCATATTTACTACAACCAAATTGTGGATAAAAAGGCCTAACCTTGCAATGGGCTGGTTTAAGCTGAAGTACAAGCAGCAGCCCATCTTATACTAGTTTTCACTTGCGATTGTTACACACAAGTGTTCCTCCAGATTTGTACCAACACCTTAACCAAACAACATAGCACCTTCATCAGGAAAGCATGCTGAAATCAGACTGTCAGACAGCTAACCCTGACTTCCACACACATGCCTTCTGGCTGGGAGGGGCTGCATTAGTTAAGCATGAAAAGCCATTGTGCTGAATATTCTAAGAGTTTATTTTATGCTTCCCAAAGCACTTTTTGTCTATAAGAAATCAGTGTAATCTGTGGATCCTTTTCCCATCCAGGTCAGCAGTTTGGATCTCGCCTAGCTACTTCAATGGGGTTGCTATCTGGTGGCAGCTCATTGGCCTGTGCAAAACAAACTCATTGCACAATGCCAGTCACATCATCATCCTCTTAGAAGGGAGGTACACTAGCCAGGAGCCACCAACACTGAGGGGCATGCTGCTTTCAAACCCCTTCAATTTGATCGAGAGCCAGAGGGAAATGTGGAAGCGTCAAGCACCAGTCTGACTCCACCAAGATCAGCAGCAGGTCTTGGAAACCTAAACTGGGCCCTGGTTTTGCAGAACTGGCTAGTGGGGAGTGGCTTTAAGCTCAATAATCTCCACGCTCTTTTATGTTTTCATACAAAAAATTTAATAAATATTACTTTTTAAGATTTATTGCCAGGAACAACACATCAAAGATGCATTTTTCATATAACACTAATATCACAATACAAGGTATCTTCATGATCTCAATGGTTAACCACTGAGATGACTATGTTTATAAGCCTTTTGATCTTAAACATCATAATAGCACTTTGATTTCCTCACTTGTTAAGGCGGGCAGTGTAATCTATAGTAAAACCTACACAGTGATCTTACTGGACATTCTACTGTTCAAGTATTCAGCAACTAGCTTATTAGAAGAATACTCCCTAAATGCAGTAGATTACAAAAAAAGTCAAATCTACAAGTGGTAGATATTCATGGTGAGAAAAAAAAATCAATTTACAAAATAAGATTGCTGTGTTTCCAACTTCACACGCTAATTTGATATTTTAATTACATGCAACCACTCACATTTCATCTACATAAAGTAATAGCTCAGTTTTGTTCCCTTAAACTGCTTCTTAGCAGATTATCTGCCTGTCACTCGTTTTTCAAGTCTAAAGCAGCGGAAAAAAAAAACAGTCTAGTCTAATTATATAAACTGCCTCAGTCAGTACTTACAAATAGTCTTAAAGTGATACTATGGAAGGTGGTTCAAACATTTGACATTTGTACAGAAACCAGCATTGAGGCCCAAAAGCCTGTCCTATTAAAAATAAACTATTTTAGAAGACCTTAGTTTTGGCATATAGGCAACATGTAACAAGAAAACAAATTCAAAATAGAGAAGCCACAAGCTTACAATGCTATCAGAAACCTTCAACTCTAATCACATACATATAAATAAAAAGGAACGATATTTTAAGGCTCTTGATTATTAAGTTAATAAATCAAATATACACAGTGATTAATAAAAAAGAATTATTTACATATCTATACAAACTTCTATTTTTGACACGTTTTCCTCTTTAAATTCTTCATTTATCAGCAACCACTGACAAGTTCCCCCCACCCACCCCCAACAAAAATACAATAAAAAAATAAATAATAAACTTATTTTTGATCGTTGCTGTGGTTCTGAGCTGCAAAGGCACTTTCAAATACAGAACTAGTTGTACGTCACCATAAAACCAATATACAAAAAACTCAAATTCAATAAATATAAATAAAATGTATTATTCTAAAGAAACTGTATAAATCGGGACATCTGGCAGAAAAAGAACAAAATTAACACTATGGAGGAGGAAGGCGGCTACGTAATACTTTGGGAAACATTTCCATGATGTGTCAGCTACAGCTGAATTTACAGGAGGGCACTTTTGACTAGTTTTGCATAGATGTGAAATGCAGCACTTGGTATTCCAGCCAACCACAGCAACTACCATTGCCAGTGTAAGCCAGCTTGTCAAAACTTAAATTAACACAGGGATTCTAAGTAAATAATAGCCTTAGACTCAAATATTACACAACAGTTTAAGAACTACAAGCTCGAGTGCCTTTCCATCAATATTTCAAGGCCCTGCACGGCAGCACCCCACTGTCTGCTATACGATGTACTCCATTCGATTTAGGCTTTGTGCGCTTTCCAAGTCTCTGTTGTCCTGTTTATTTGTCCAGTTCGGGTGTTTTGTAGGTGTGCTGTTGGGGGGCTTTTCATCCCTGTCTACCAAAGTATACGCTGGCTGCTTGGTAAATCGGGCCTTCTGCTGGTGTTTGTCCATGTCATCTTCCTCCACTTCTGAATTGTGTGTCCTTATTTTGGCGATTTTAGAGTTTTTGTTTTCGTAGTCTTTAATTGGGACAGTGTTTGCTCCGTGTTTCTCAATGGGGTTTTTTATCTGATTCAGCTGTTCCCTTACGTTGTTGGTAGTGTTATCATCTGAGGCCGTGTGGGTATGGCTGCTCTGCTTTCTGCGCTTTTGGATGCACCAGTAAAACACAGTTACCAGGCAACAGATCCAGGCTACTGTTAGGACTGAGCTCAGTAGTGGCACCAAGAAATCTGGAAGAGAGATGAGACCAGTTAACCCCGCCATAAACCAAGCTTTCCACACAGGCTTTCTACAAAGCAAAGTCCCAGTTCTTCAGCCTTATTTTTTGACTGGGGCCCAGGTAGTAACATAAGGATAGCCCTGGCTCTTTCAGAATACAGGGCATTTAAAGGGAGTTGAGGACCCGAAATGTATTCCTTAACGCATGGAGCCAAGCCATCATGGGCAGCAGTAGCACAGGCTTTCTTATGCTGCCCTGCCACCACTCCCAGCTCAGAGGGAGCATCTCCCAGCCTGAGATGGCAACTGGCTCTGTACCCACTGTGGCTGCTCCTCTCTGCACTGGTGGCCATCGGAGAGATGCCAGTGTGTGCCTGGCACTACACGGACAGCTAAGGGACACTCCCAACCTGAACATTTAATTATCGCATTTGGACAGTGGCATTGCCAGGTATGTACATGGGAGATCCAGAGCCAGGCGGCATGACTGCACAGGCTTGCTTCTTCCTTATTTCTCCGTGAAGAGGGCTGAAGAGTAGCAGCCCTGGTAACAGGTTAGGCTGCTGGTTTAGAGCGTTTTCAGAACTTTTTAGCTTTTTTTTTAAGTATTAAGATCCTGGTGCAAAGCCTCCTGGTGTTCCCAGTTAACAGAGCCAAGAGGCAGAGATTGAGACTTGCTGCATGTCTCAAAAACGAGGAAAGCTTCACCTGCTGTGAAAGGCTGTTGTCACGGCAGGCATACGAGTTTTCAGGGACAAGGAAAGCTTACCTGTTTTGTTTTTAACTGGTCGCCGTTGTACTCTGACTTCTGCGACTGCAGCAATTAGTGTGTTGTTACCATCGCGCTTACTGACAAGTTCAATAATCTTATCTGTGATGTCTTTGACTGGGTTTTCATCTTCCCCTGTATCTTCTGCAGACTGCAGAAAAAAAATCATACCACTAATGCCAAACACCAGATCAGATGCGTGGAGAATCTGCTATTTATAAACTTTCACAATCAGTTAAGGCTCTCAGTACTTTAATACTTAAAAAACAAAGCAGGAACAAGCAAAAAGCCCACCTATGGGCAGAAACTATAACAACGCAGAATTTCTGTCTCTGTCTTTAAAAAGACAACAAAAAAAACCAAACCCCAGACAAACCCAAAAGCAGTGCTCAGGGGAGTGTAACAGAAGAATGTTTTACCACCCAACTACAGTTGCTACCAGATGGTAGCTTTCAGGCATGGACGTGCAACGCAACCAGGATTTCTTCCCTATTTGTAAAGGGAATTGGGGTGGAAACTAATCCACAAGAAGTGCTGATAGAGCCAGGAGTGATGACTTTTATGAAATCCACATTACACTCATATCCAAGCAATTAACTACTAAGACATTTAAAAATATTCCAGGAATACTTACAATAGCTACATGTATTTCATTATTTGCCAAGTGTGAAGGCTCACAGGTAATATAGATGGAATATTCAACAGAAACATTCTTCAGAATATTCAGATTCCTCAGTTCACTGCAAATGTGCTCTGTGGTGAGTCCCTGGAAGATACAAAAAACGTGTTGTGTTTTTATAAATATATATGCACACGAGCACACAGATATGAGAAAATTTTTTTTTTTTGCCCTGAAATAAGAGCTCTCAGGGGAAGAGGAGATGGAATTCCCTCCAAATCAGCTTTCGTTCTCCTCTGGACACAAAAGCATTTGGGGTAGAAGTCTATTAATCCTTCTATACCTTCAGTTTTCTTTTATAATAAGGGAGCATCAGCTTTTATTGTACTTTTACCAGTCAAAAAAAGTTGTTGGACACTCTGGGAAGCACGTGCGCGTGTGCCACAGCAGGCTGAGCCATGTTCTGCTACTTACTGGTGCCATCATTTCTTTGTTAAAGGTAAAGGTGATGTTGGCACAGTTGTCTTGGTAGTAAGAATCAGAACTGCATTTGGTCTTCACTGGCTGTTGGTTCGAAGGCCAACATTCACCCACCGCAGCACAAGGGTGAGTGAAACAGTGGTCATCTTTGACAGGAACACAAGCATGCCCAGCTGGGCATTCGTTATGACCTTTGGCATGTATGACACAAGGTCGAGGACCACACCAAACCTAGAAGATGATAAATACTGGTAAGTAACTGCCAGTTACCGGACAGAAGACTCTGTAACCCAAAACACAGCGCAGCTATACCTTGGAACAGGTGACTTTTCCATTCAAACACTGACAGGTATTACAGTTATCATCCCACTTAGCCCCATCTGGCATTACTCGAACACTGGTAATGCACGGCCTTCCTGTAACTGAAGAGAGATTGAACAGAATTATAAACTTGAAACAGGAAAAGAGTGAAAAAAAAACCCAAACCCTTTCCTAAGCTCATCTACACTTAGTGATAACTGCTTCTTCAATAAGAGACTTGCTTTACAACAAGAACAAATAGCACCCCCCAAAAAAGCCCCACACAACCACCAGCCTGTTACCATGCAATTACACAGGTCTTGCTACAAGTACTATGACCAGCTGTGATATCGGGAATACCTTCTTGGCATCCTGGACCACTACGACCTGGTGGGCAAATGCAACGGTAGCCGTTAATTTCATCTACACACGTGGCTCCAAAAGCACAGGGTGATGACTGGCATTCATTGATGTCTAGGATGGGAAGGAGAGGAAATGAAAAAGTTACTCAATAGTATCTTCCTATTTTGTCAGAAAAAAATGAGAGATTTGCCTATGGGAGCTTTATGTTCATTTTCTAGGGTCTACCCGGAGATAGGTTCTTATTAGTAGCACCAGTGTAATCTAAGAGCAAGTTTTTGAAGCTTCTGCTGTGTGGCACTAACAAAGATCAAAACCTGACCCCTATGGCTCCTTAAGCTTTTCAAGGGCAAGGACACATTCCTTCTCACAGAAACACACTTGCTCTCCTTTGACAGACTCCAGTTTTGTCCCCCTACTAGATTCTTCAACTGATGACAACGTTAAGCCCCTTTCCAGTCGTATTGCTACTATGAACCTTCTCTTTCTGTGGCTGTTATTAAAAAAAAGTGTTAGTGTCCTCCTACCTATAATTATTATTAAATTACAGGGAAGTGCACACATCACCTCAGGGCTTGTAGGTGGATTATTAATTGACAAGGTTTTTGGCTGGCACTCTTATCTTGGGCAGAAGCCTGCACCAACTGGGAAGGGTAGCATGAAGGGCATTTTGCCCACTCAGCTGAACCAAGGGGTTTCAGCTCTGGCTGAATGGACTTTAAGGTTTGATTGATTTTCAGTGCAATTCCTGCCCTCCCTGTCTGCTACAGACCTGGGTATGGATACAGAAGACACAGGACATCTATCATTAATCTGATCTACCACTTAACTCAGATGTTTGTCTTGCTTGAATCGTGTTGTGAGAGAGGAAAAAAAAAAAAAAAAAAAATCAAGGGTGGGTGCCACTGAAACACTTACTGATCCGGCAGTCAGGCCCTGCAAAGCCTGGAGCACATTCACAGCGGTACCAATTGTCTCCATCCACACAAGTGCCGCTATTATAACTATGAAAGACAGACGTTTGACACATTTTAAAAATGCTCAAGATAAAAGGAACCTAGAACTCTAAAGCAGCAAAAACAAGCAAAGGATGAAAGATAAACATATGAAACTTACCAAGGGTGTGGACTGCAGTCATTTGTGTCTGCAAAGCAAAGACAGACAACTTTAATATGCAGACTTTGGCTAATACAACTCTACTGTCAGTAAAGAATGATCAAACTTCCCCTAATGCCCAAGTTACACTTAGCTCAACTGTAACAAAAATACGCTGAAATTCTCTACTAAATTGATTCCAGGCTTCTTCCACAAAATTTGTTAACTAACATTGTGGAACACATGTACACAGGAAGAGATTGTAAAGACTCTAACTAGGGGGATGGGGGGGGGAGGGCTGGAAATGTGGAAGCAGAGCGAGCTCCTCGTAGAAAAAGAATGCAAGAGAAAACAAGACAACATCTGTCTCCACTTAGCTCATTTGCAACTTTCTCACGCCCAGGTCAATGCTCTATCACATAAAGTCATTAAAAACAAAGATTCAGGTGATGCTAAAGCCTTCAGCAAACAAGCTTTTCCTTCTGGTTTCAATCTTGACTCCAAGGGCGACAGGATGAGCTAATGTTCTCATCACACAACACTCTTCCAGAGTTCAAGCAGAGACTACTTACTCTGAGTACACGTGGGTCCTTCCCAGCCCTCCTTGCAGACACAAGTAAAAGAATCCCCACTGACTACACAGGTACCACCGTTGTGACAGGGGTTTGGCAGGCAACTGCTGTTCCTTGCTGCAACAGAAACAAGAGTTGCCACAAAGTTGTTAAAAGAGCTGTCAAAACCCAGCCAAGAGGAAAAAATGAGGTCACCGATTCAGTGCTGCATCTGCTTCCTGGTGATTGTGCAGGGTATTTACCTATATTACAAGTGGCTCCTTCCCATCCTGCAGGACACATGCACTTGAAAGTGTCCCCCTCGTCATAACATGTTCCTCCATTGTTGCATGTTGCCTCATCGCACTGGCTGTCACCTGTGAGGAACCCAACCAATCCTTAATACCAGCACTTTCTTAATGCGATGCAATGAGTTTAAGAAGCCTAAGAGAGCACGCCTGTTACGTTTTGGAAATGCTGAACTTACGGGAGTGGCAAGTTTTTCCTTTCCACCCATTTTTACATTCACAGAAAAAGTCGTTGACCAAGTCTCGGCAAGTTCCTCCATTGTGGCAAGGGTTTTTACTGCAGTCGTTAATATCTAGATATGTTAAGGAGAGAAAACAAGCTCAGCAATGTTTACAGAATTGACCAACACTTAATGCTTGAAAGGTACATGTCCCATCCCTAATTTTGGCCTGGGTTTCAATCACGGATTAAACAGTTACGGCAGTATTTTAAAGCTTTAAGCACTGTCACAGAGATGAAGACTATTCCACCATGTTCCTCCAGTTTGTTTTCGTTTTGTTTGTCATCTCATTTCAGTAAACGAGAACTGAAAATGCCTATATATAAACTATCTTATCAGTCAGAGGATAGGAGCCAAGCACTCACTCCTCTTCTGTTCCCGAGCCTGACAAAACACAGGTGTGATATGCAGGTGTGCCATTCCCAAAATGGTGCATATGAATGCTAAGGGTTCCTTACAGAAAATTATCCAAAGGGTAAAGCAGAAAACTGAACAGTGGGAGAGCCAGCCTCTACTCCCAGTCCAGCTTCATAACTCAGGTATAGCTCTGATACAAAAGCCTGGGACTCAGTGGAAAAAAGTAGAGGACACCTTGTCCTCTGAAGCAGAGTTTGTGTTGAACTGGTATTGGTCACTATCGACTTAAAGACAGTACTAGCCATTCCTTCCTGATGTTTTTCCACGAGATCTTTCTGCCTGCTGAAGAACGGTTCACTTACTTGTTTCACAGTAAGTTCCTTCCCATCCATCGCTACAAATACATTTGTAGGAGTTGATGCCATCGATGCAAGTGCCACCATTTTTACAGGGGTTGCTCTCGCAGTCATTAATATCTGCAACAGTTTGGAGAAGAGGAGAGGAAAAAAAAAAAAAAGAAGTCAGACAAAGTACAGCTACTAGAAGTCACCATCTTATTGCAGATGATTTGATGCTACTTCCATTACTAAGCCCCTTTTGAGAGGAAGGTTTATAAGCAAGATAAGAAATAGCTGAAAAACAGTGCACAAAGTAATGAGGCTGTCACTAAACAATTACTATTAAAACAAAAAATTAGGAGCCCTTAAACTCCATGTTAAACCCCACTGTTAACTACCTCAGACCTCGTATGCATAAGGATTTTAAAAACCATACAATTCAAGGCCAGAAGGTTCATTACTGTGAACTTTCCCCAAGGCCTAGCAAATTCCAGTCTGCCTCACCCAAGTGGGATATGAAAACTTAAAGCAGTTCCAAGACTGTGTTACAAGAAAGAAACCTTAAAGCAGTCTGGGAGGAAAGGATGGAATCTTTTCCCAAAAAGAGTAGGGGAGGGTAAAACATTATCTTTTTAGCTCTTACTCTCGTGACAGTAGGTGCCAGTGAATCCTTTGTTGCATTCACAGGTGAATTTTCCACCTGCTTGACTTCTGCATTTTCCATGAGGACCACAGACATTTGAAGAAATATAACGAACCCCTTCTGGTGTGCTGTTAGAAGCTACTGCCACGGTACAGCTGTCAATTACTGTTGAAAAAGCAGAGACTGCATGAGGAATGCCCATTCTAGCTGATCTCTTAAGCTAAGAGTGATATTTTAATTTCCAGTGATGGATGTTTAAAAGAAACATATCTCAGAATCACTTAGGTTGGAAAAGACCTTTAAGATCACTGGGTTCAACTGTAAAGCTAACAGTGCCAACTCTGCTTGCTGCTTTAAAATAAAAGGACCGTACCAAGTGTTTGCGCATAAAATGACATCATCTTATCTAAAGATTGCTGGACCATGTCCATGGCCTGGAATAAATTCAGTGAAGCAGGCTATTCGCTACATGTGTTTTCTGTTCACATTGACGTAACACTGCCTTCCCAACAGCTAATATTCACAAACAGTACTCATCTTCTCATACAAATAGAGGCATAAGGCACAGGGCAAAATTCAGCCTCTTTATACAAGAGCTACTCCACCGATTATGTTGTTGGAGCTGCATTGTGGCTTCAGCCAGGGGAGGGACAGAAACTATTGCCAGTCATCCCCGTTCACCTGCAAGGCAACACAAACCTTCACAAGGAGTTGTGCGACAGTGATCTTTCAGGTGGGAGCAGTTCTTCCCTTCATAATCTTCAGGGCAGTTACAGAAATAGTCCATAGCAAGATTGAAGCACTGGGCACCGTTCTGGCAAGGATTTGGCTCACAATAATCTATGTCCAGCTATAAGAAGTGCAGAGAGAGGAAAGGGAAATAAAAAGGAAAAAAAAAAAGATGGGGAACACTGAGTGAAACAGAAGTTTTGTGGCAGCTTTCCCTCACTATGATAGGCAGACGTTGCAGAATCTGACCTTTTTATCCACTGCCTCAATGAATTGTTCATAATGCAGAGCTTAGTTAGACTCGCAACTATTTCAGCAGACAGTACTCTTGCTGTTAAACAGCCAATGAAAGTTAATAGTTAGGGCCCAACAAAACCTGAAGTGCAAACACTTGCAGTGTGGTTAACGAAAAGAATCCTCAGCAGCCCATGAGGGTTTTCTGTTGCCCCTCCTCTCCCTCCCCAATATATATTAATCAAGCACTTTCCTTGGCAGACTGACAGCGATATCAAGTACAACTTTATAGGATGGTTCACTGGATGCAAGGTATTCACCGTACAGAGCCCAAGCGCTGGCAGAAACACCACTGCGTGAGGGCCTGCCTTTCACCCATGCTTCTTACCTGACAGAGGTTTCCTGAGAAACCAGCGGGACACAGACATTGGAATCCATTAATTTCATCCTGGCAATGACCCCCATTCATGCAAGGGTTACTTGCACATTCATTGATGTCTTTCTCACAGTGATCTCCTGCATAGCCAGGTGAACAGATACACCGATAACCATTAACCAAGTCCTGGGAAGGAACAAGAAAGTTCAGAGGTAAGGGGTTTTTACTCTCTTTTGGCATACTCTTATAAAGAAAAAAATAAAACAAAAAAACCCCAAAAAACCCACACAGTGGAAAAAAAATCCTCTCACTATGTCCAAACAAGACAAGAATATTAAGGGGGGAAAAAACAAACGCACACACAAACACACACCAGTACTGGATTATGTTCTTAATTTTCAGGCAGGATACATTAATCCACATTTTGAAGTAGAGTATCTACATTTATAGTAGGTATTTTGCACAACCACCAGCCCGTTCACGGGTGATACTGGCAGTGAAAATGAGTAATTTATTGCAGTTATATTTTCCCCCTTTCCCCTTCCCCTACACACATACCCCGGCATGCTGTAGCATGACATAGGCCCTCCCTCCAGCTCAAATAAATGAAAATTCATTCCAGCTAATTGTTATCTTCCACATTATTTGTGTTTAGATTCAAATGTTTTAGTTACTGTTGCAAGTCTCAGGGAAACCAAAATAAAACAAGAATGGCTCACCCAACAGGATCCTCCATTCTGACATTGTCCACGACAGTCATTAATATCTGCAATAAAATTAGCGTGGTTAGAAGGCAAAAATATATTTACACAAGATACAGAGTTCAAGTCTCTCTAAAACTGCAGCTAGATAATCCTTTTGTCAAGTTTCCTGCATGCCTTCCTTGAGATAAGGTTATTATAATGGGTGGGAGACTTTCACAATTCTTCTACTAGAGGCTGTGAAACTTCACAGCATTGTTTTAGCCACTTTATCAGAATATAGCTATGTTATGGACTAATGAGTTTGATAAATTTGTGTATTTTCATTCCCCATCAACTACTCCCTTTCTAAAAACATCAGCCACCAGGACTCTGTCTGATGTTTAAGTCTGAGCTTAGAACTCAGTGGCGTACATAGATACATACACACACAACTGGCCTTTAATAAACCCAGGGATAGAGACACTTACTTATATCACAGTTTTGGCCAGACCAGCCGGTAATGCAGTCACAATAGTAGCTGCCAATCAGGTTCCTGCAGGAGTTGGCATTGACACAGGGTTTGCCCTCACATTCATTCGCATCTGAAAAAACAACGGGAATGGCCAAATGCAGGGCTTGTAGGGCAGGGGAGAGAAGGGTGTGGGGGGGGTGTGTGTGGGGGGTGCGTGCGTGTGTGTGGGGTGCGTGCGTGTGTGGGGGGTGCGTGCGTGCGTGGGGGGTGCGTGCGTGCGTGGGGGGTGCGTGCGTGCGTGGGGGGTGCGTGCGTGCGTGGGGGCTGGGGGGTGTCTGTGTCTGTGCTGGGGGGTGTCTGTGTCTGTGCTGGGGGGTGTCTGTGTCTGTGCTGGGGGGTGTCTGTGTAGCCCACAGACAGTTTTCACAGCAATAATCAGCAGTACATTCAGATCTAAGAGGAACTTGTAACATACAGCATGGATTAGCGTGACTTGAACAAACAAAAGTCAACCATACGTCAGCCTGTGAAGTCTCTTTCAATTTCTCTGCAATTAGAACATACAGGCTACGCTAATTATTTGATAGTTACCCAGCCGCTCATTAAGAGCGACTCCCCTCCCGCCACCACTATCTCAACTGAGCCTTTTGAAGGAGTGCTGCAGTGTGGTCATTGGGATTAGTGTGTTGTGTAAGGAATGCAGACAGCTCATTCTTCGTGAGATCGTCCACATTTTGGAACCCAGCTGTGAACTCCTCGGCCTGGAGGAGTTGACATGGCTGAAGAGATACAGCGACTTTCTCACAGGCTAAAGGAAGAAATACATGTGGGGGTGGGACTGGAAGGCATACACATGCACCCTCCCGACTTCAGTTCGTTTAAGATTTAAAGTATGTCTCTTTGGGTTAGTTAACTATTTCCTTCAACTACTGGCATGCGTCAGCAAACCAATGACAGAGGGAAGCCGTGGTCTGCTCTGAGACTAGACCCCAGTCCTGCAAACAGTGACACTTAATATTCTCAAGGTGCCGAAATAGGTCTGTAGGCTTCAGAACCATGAATGTGCCTAATGCAAAGGGCACGATTGCCCTTGCCTGCTGGATGGTGATCCCTCTCGCATTTATTTTCCCCACCCCGCAGAGTGACACTGGATGAAGAAAAAAGCAGTTCTCACCTAGCTGGCATGTTTTGCCAGTCCACTGAGGTGGGCAGATACACTTAAATCCATCAACTAGATCTTGGCATGTTCCTCCCTGACCACAGGGATTTGGAGAGCAATCATCAATATCTGTAATGCAGAGTGAGGAGAGGCTTAGCTCTGTTACTGAACAGGCAATGTCAGTAACTGACAAATTTGATAAATGGGTGCTGCCACTAGGGTTTGCCCTGAGGTAGAGAAAGACAACAGGACTTTTACTTGGAATTTCTAGGTCTACTCCAATTTCAGCAAAAGCTTCCTTTAAAAATAATAGTAGCGTGAAAGAGGGTTCAAAGCACCGGGGAAGTTTACACCTGTGGCATTTTTGCAATTGGAAGTCAGATTTTCATCTAGCAAGACTCTCTAAACAGTATTTTAAACAACTTGCCAGAACGCTACAAAAAATTCAGCATTCTGCTTCTTTCAAGAAGCCATCGGCCATTCTTTCCCCTGGCATTTAACAACCACCTTGGTACAAGCAATGGAGAAGAGAGAGCGCACCGTGGTATTAAAGGCTGCCAATAACCAATGCTAAAACTGGGAAAGGTTAAGTAGGCTGCCCTGTAAGTATAACATGGATTAGAAAGACTGATCTAAACCAGCAAATAGCACATTTTAAATTCACTTTTGAAAGGACTTACTATCAGTGCAAGTTGGTCCAGCCCAGCCAGGTGCACACACACATTCAAATCCTGTAGATGTCTCTAAGCAGCTTCCTCCGTTGTGACAAGGATCAGAGAGGCAGGCGTGCTCCGCTGCACCAGGAAAGAAGTACATCACAGTAGACTACAGCAGTATCACCAGAAGCCACACCCTGCTCCCTCAACATGCTTCTACTCTAGACACACCATCATTCCTCTTGATGTATTGCACTCCTGTGAGAGCTGTGAATCAAAGAGCTCCTAGCCAGCAGGAAGTCATCTTCCATGCTAAACTCATCAACACCTGGACTTGCACCTGTTTGAGTCAGAGCCAGACGAGGTAGGTAACTTGGAGTGATGTCTCTGGTGAACAGAAGGCTGATGTTCAGAGATACCAACTGTTCATGATGAAGCATGAACAAGCAAGTCTGGATCTTTGTAGCTAGCCCTGACATCATCACTAATATTAGAAATTGACTTTTCCCTAACTCCATAAAGTATATCCAAAGCAAGGCAAGAATTAACTGCCAAGTGGCAGCTCAGCAGCTGCATCGAACACTTACCAATTTCACAGTTCTGTCCCGAGTAGCCCTCAGGGCAGGAACATTGGTATTTATCAGGGCCAGTGTTGCTGCAGGTACCACCATTCAAACAGGGTGGGTGGGTTCCACAGTAGTTCAGATCTGCAAGAGGTGCATTAAAGCCATGGTTGAAAAAGAACAGAAACATCACCACACACATGCTTTGTTCCATTATTG
Organism: Phalacrocorax aristotelis; assembly: GCF_949628215.1. Classification (NCBI taxonomy): domain Eukaryota; kingdom Metazoa; phylum Chordata; class Aves; order Suliformes; family Phalacrocoracidae; genus Phalacrocorax; species Phalacrocorax aristotelis. Next base: position 83,722,668 of record NC_134278.1, read on the forward strand.
CAGAGCCTTTACGGAGTACATCCTCATACAAGAGTCGGACAAGCCAGGGAGAAGTCAAGCACTGATGCTAACACCACCAGAACAGCAGAGGAGACAATGCTGAGCAGCTGAAGGACAAAACACTCCCACCATGTTTCAGGAGGCTTGTTCGCTCGGTCTCGTGCACGCTCTCTCCTTGCTAAGTTTGCCAGTGTTAAAATTCAAGTGTTACACTTGGCTATCTGTAAAATTTGCATACCTTTGTCGCAGAGCTGACCACCCCAGTTGGTTTCACAGAGGCATTGCCATGGTTCAATGCAAGTGCCATGGACACATCCTGGGTGTGGAATGCACTTATCACAGTACTGGCCTTGCCATCCATACTGACACCTTCATTTAAAAAAGAAAAAAAAAAAATCAGAACAGGGAAACAAACCAACCACCTGTTAGAATTGTTCTGCGTAGGTGTGAGTGTGGAACTCCCAAGTTTGCAGAAAGACTGGGGAGGTTGGGGAGAAGGGCAGGACGAGGGGAGGGTAGAAGCTATTCAAGGTTTGTTTGATGGTTTCTTGTAAACAAACATTTTAGTAGTTTTGCCAAGGTCTCCGTAGCCAGTCTCCTGACAAAAGAATAACTGTTCTGAGAAAACCAGCATGAGGCCATTCAACACAATAATACACTTTTGGAGCCTCATACAAGTGTGGCAGAGAGGGTGGGTGTGCACTACAAATCAATCTCTAGACTTTGACAAGGTGCTTTATAAATTGGGGGGGGGCGGGGGGTGGGGGAAGAAAAAGTCAGTGGAAACAATAGTTATCCAGAGATCCTTATAAATACAAGGTTCCAGGCATTTCAGCCATACTGGGTTTGCAGGAAGACCAACAAAACCATAAATTCCAACTCTCAGCCCCCGGCAAGTCAGCAGCAAAGCATTAGGAGATCTCTGCTCTATCGGAAGGTAACCTAATTCTGAACTAGAAGACATACAGAGCAAGTATGGACTGGGCCACAGTAAGAGATGAAAGAAAACGACACACATCAGCATTTTACATGTGTTCAAAGAAGATCAGTTGTCAGCGTATTTCACAGTTTGATTTACGCTAACCTCTTTTCAAGGAATAACTAAAACATATACAGTTCTGAGAAACTTTAATTTCATGTCTGGAGAAGAATTTGTAATTATTTAAATTATTTACTGCCATTATCTATGAGCTACCTGAATTCTGTACTTAAAAGGAAGATGTTCTTATACAGTAAAGCCCCCTTAGGGGAAAGCTCATTTTGGCTTTTATTTAGTTCTCACTAGCAAGGCAGACAAAGGATTCTTCAAATTAAAGTGGATCTATAGATAGAAATAAGGAAAACAAGTTGAAAATGAAAAGCAAGGGTCCGTTGAGGTACTGTATTTCATTAACAGGTCCTGAGAGTAATTGATCAGCAGCAATTATGCACTAAGCTCTCACTAAATTATGAAAACAAACCTCATCTGTACAGAAGTCAGCTAAGCTTTCTATTTATATAAATCCCCCACCATCCTTCTAGTGGCAATTTCTTCTCATGGGAAAAAGCTAGAAGGATCTAGCCAACGGGTAATCACACACAGCTAGTGGTAAGTCTGACTCTGACTTCCCTTCTAAAAATCTCAGGTGACAAACTGCACCCTAATTAACTTTTCTTTTTTAACAGCTATTTCAATAAGAGCCTATTCAAAGTCAATGTGGAATTCTTATTAGTTTGTGTGGTAAAAAAACACAACTCATCCAACTTTTGTGTCTTTGTGTGCAAACAACATGAAAGAAAACCAGATCAGGCAAAATAACCTCTCAAGTAACTGTTGGAAAATCCTTCTGTATAGTGAATATAATAATAATGCACGAAGATCAAAATTTAGAAACATACCCTTTTAATTTGTACTGCATTCAAAGAAACTTGCCTGTGAGCTTGCACACAAGCAAAACTAAGGGATCTCAACTGCAAAAACAGGTCTCCAGATCGAGAATTTTACTCCTTTCTGCCAAATCAAAGGGGTGGTTTTTGTTTTTGTTAAAGTAAGTGTAAAGAGAAACAAGTAATTAAAAAAAAAAGAAGCAACAACAACAGCACCAAAACCAAAAAAACCATCACACAGGAAAAAAAAGACATGAGCTTAGAGTCAAAGATATGACTTTCTTCAAATATCAGCTTCAAAGTGTAACAAACAAAATTGGATGAAGACTACGGGCATTTAAAAAAAAAAGTTAGATATCAATTCCAGAACAAGATTCATGGCAATAATTCTTGTTTAATAATATGTATGCTGCAGTTTCTCATGAGAAATTTAAGTTAACTTTCCTTGGATAGTGATTCATGAGTAAATAGGGTTTTGTTGGCTGGCCTGCATTAAAGAAAGTGACTTGCACCAAAAGGAAAAAATGATATTTTAAGAATGTTTGCAAGTTGTCTATTGTACCAGAACCCAGAGCAGTTTCTCCTGGGATGTTATTTTTAAACTCTGGTGCATTTGTAACATACAGGCTATATGACTCATCAAAACTTAAAAGAAAATAAAATCTTGTTTCTGTGTTCACTTTAAAGATATTGGTCTAACTTGGCAAGCAGAAGTTATCTGAAAACACCAGAAGGACAGCATTGTTTCAAGACTATGCAAATCAAGTGTGGGAAAGTTGCACCTTAAGTAAATAAGAGCACTAGTGCATGTCTGGGCAGTGAGTGGGAGGTAAGAGACTTAGAAAGAGAAAGGAAAGAAAAAAAAAAATCTGGAAACAAAGCCTGTTGTTCTGACTAGGAGACAGCAACCCCTACAAGGCATGTTTATTCTGATGACAGAAGCACAAATCACTGGTAGCCTTGACTGATACTGGGGGGGCCAGATGGCAAGAGGAGTGTACTTCCCACTACTTGCTAGGCTTTTTTCTTTTTTTAATTAAGAAAAGATTTAGATTTGGTGTTCTGGGGGTTAACCAGTTTATATCAGTGCTGCCAAACATGGAAAAAAAAAAAAAAAAAAAACAAACCCAACCTACAACAGCCCATCCCGAGGCTTGACTTTCACTTTGCCATGTCTCTTGTGAGAGATGAGAAATCAATTCCTACCTTACTTTCAGTGTTCCTTGACGATTTTGTTTTGTTTTGTTTTTGAAGCATAGATTACATGGACAGAGAGAAAGAATGAACCACTATTTAGGCTGACTTCTTATATAATACAGTCTGTCAGACACCCCAGATTTTGTTCTTGTTTGAACTACAGCTTATCAAGAAAAGCAGTCCACTTAAGGCAAAAGTTTCCAGCAATAGAGAATCCACCGATGTTCGTTAGGCAGAAAAATTACTTTCTGTTCCTTCAGGCTTCCGAGTTTCATTTGTGAATACCAAGGCTTCACTTTTAACCCTTCCTATTCAGGGTTACAACATTTTGTAACGTCAGAAGCCCTCGGTTCCTTATCGTGTAAACAGATATGATACAGGGTTACACAAAGCAACTTACAGTTTGTTGATAAAGTCCACCTCTAATATCTATTAACCCCCTATTAGTAAAGGGGAAAACTTCCCTGTGCTGTAAGTATATGCTGTATATTTTAAGGCGTTCCAAATAGGTAATTGTTAGGGTATGGATAAACTCTGCTTTTCATTGTCTCCTTGCCAGGACAGAATGGACTTCAAAGAACGGCAGTGAAATTCTGCATTCATCAGAGCCTACTGACAGGATTTCATCCCAGCTATTAACCTCTCAGCACTTGGAGCCTGGCTCACAATGGTATAGGAGCTGAGAAATTTAACTAATCCTATTCTGAAGAATGCTTGACTTTTGCCTACTGATGGAAGAAACCAGGGGTGGGAGGGAAGAAGGGGGAAACAGTAAGAGGGAGATGAGGAGAAAAAAGCCACACTGTACTTCAAGCTTGTAGCTGAAAAAGCCCATTAATCAGGCTGTTGAAAAAAAAATACAAAACATTTGCACTATTTATGCAGAAACAATTAGTGCTCATTAGGCAGCATTCACACGACTTATTCCATAACACCACACCACATCCCCACACCCCCCAAGTTCTACCATTTCACAAACCAAAAGCTTCTTAAAATTATCAGCGCATTAAAAGCCTGCTCCCCCCTTATTCTGGGCAAGTCAGCCCAAATAAGCATGCCTCAGTCAAAAACAGGACTCCAAAACCACCCACCCTCCCCAATCCTATTGTGTTTTGCATCACTTGTTTAATTATTCAGGGGTTTGGGGGAAACAAGGAGGGAGAGGGAGCGTTTACCTGCACTCTCCTGGAATTGTGCAAGAACCATGCTTGGGGTTACAACCCTGACGACAAATAGCTGTTAAAACAAAAAAGAAGAGTATCAGCACACTGCCTGCTTCCTTCATCCTCACATTCATGGGAACATTTTAATATCTAACCAGCACTGTAACCCTACTAAATCCAAGGTTTTAACAAGTCTCTTGAATCAATTCTACTGGAAGGAAAACCAAGGTAGGTGGCTCCCAGTGATAGGTTTCCTATCAGCTAGCTTTGCAGAGGAGTCGTATCTAATGCTGTTCAAAGAGTTATTTCTATGCAAGAGAAAAAGCCTCGCCTTAGAGAGCTCAAGTCACTTCGAGACAATAGGTTTCCTTTCTGTCCTTTGCAGGTGAACTGGCCCACTCTCCCTGGCTTTACATCCAATTCCAAGCAACTTCTAACTACTCTGGATTTACTTTTGAGCCATACCTGTGAACAGACAGGATATTAAGATGAACATCTATTCAAATTGCAGGTACACTCACTCATCAAGACATGCTGATAGTCTGTTCCTATTCAGAGTCCTGCTTTCTCCTTCTGAAATTACCTAGGAAGTTGCCATTCCCTAACAAACATGCTAAACATCATCTCACGTAGAACAAACAGCTTGGGACTTTTCAAACACCAAAGATTTACACTTGCCAGGTCACCTCTAAAACAAGTCTCTCCTTCCTGCTTGTCTTGAAGTTCAGCACCAAAGGGGAAATCCTTTTTGAAGTCAGCAGCAGAACTCCCACTGAAGTAAATGGGCTAGGTTTTCGCCCCAAGGGCAAAGATGTGGATAATCAGGGAAAGAACACATCTGCTAAGTGCCCAGTACTTGTCAGACCTCTCCAATATTTTACAAGGCAGAAACTAGTCTTCTCCTGTCCCCTAGTTCTCTGTGTAAAGACTTAGTCGCTGTCCCATTAGTCCTTAGCCCTGTTGTCTGCACAAACTGACTACGGAATTGCGACCCAGATGCAGTGCACTCAAACCCTATCCAAGTCAATCCTATCCAAGATCATTTGGGGGTTGAGCATTCATCACAAACCTTTGTTGCATTCTGGTCCCATCCAGCCTTCCAAACAGGTTTTGTTACCATTCTGGTCACAGGTATGGTGAGTGAAGAAGTCATCTCTCGGTCGACAAAACTTGTTGCAGCCAAAGCCATAGTAATGTTCTGCACAAGTCACACGGATTTGATACTCAAAGTGGGCAACTCCCGCATTATGTTTCAAAGTCTGCCACTGACGGCTTGGATTGATCATGCCAGAGTGGGATGCCTTCTCAATAATACGATCAGGGTCTAGAATTCAGAAGAGTTGTCAGAGTTAAAACTAAGTTTAAAGTATCATTACCTCACACATCACAGCTCTCTAGTTTCACAGGCAAAACTCTGAGGCAGCCAGTTGTTTTTATTGATTTTTCTGTTTTAGAGAGTAAGATAAGGCTGCCCTGGAGCTACAAACCATTAACTGGAACACACATGCAGCATTATCAAACTGAACAAAGCTTGAAATCAAAGGGACTGTTAAGTTACTGCCAATCACTTCTCTCTTTTGCACTGTAGGGACATTCAATAAGAATCATACAGTTTGTGGTTAAAAAGAATTCAGCTTCTTTCACTTCTAGCTCCAATAGACTGGTACGTAATGGGGTTTTCCAGGCTTCTCCGTTGGTGGTACTAGTTTTGTTTTTCACTGGAATATTTATGAAAACATCATACTACAATAGCCGAATTAACCAATGTCTACAAACTCAACATAAGCACCACAAAAGGTTTGCAGCCGTGTGGGGCTCTGACGTAAACACTAAATTGAAAACTAGCAACTCTGGCATTCAGATGACATCAGTGATCTCATCAGGTTTTGGCGGAGAAATACCATGGAAGTTCTCTCTTCAGATGTTAGCTGACACTAAAAATTCAAGACTACCAGAGCTCGAAGCAGATAACTCAAATTACTGCATGTGCGCTCTAGATTCTCATTCTCTCTCTAGGGCATTTCAAAGTTTAGACTGTGTACTTAACATTTAGTTCCAGCAAAAGTCTTCTGGCTTTTAGAGCCCTACAACTGTCTAAATTATGGCTCGAAATAATAGTATTTCACATTAGCTTGGAACATTGTATATGTCTGTGGTATTTCACTTTGTAGTCCAGGTCTTGTGACTTAAATGATCTGACACTGCCTTATGACCTGCTGCTAGCAAGCACTTGACTGCCGAGTGAAAGTTTATCATAAAACAGCCAAAATATCCTTGCAGACATAGTACAAAACCAAAAATAAGTACCAGGCTACACTGCTCTGTATATGGGAGCACAATCCAGAACAGAAGAATTTTAGGTAGAAGGGCAGTTTGCCAATGATGTGTTAGAAAGCAGCATGTGAAGTACTGGCACATTCGAGCATTAAGAATTAAAATGTACTTATGTTCAGCTTGTTCATCCAAAAATAAAAAAAATAACTTGGGGAATTTCCATAAGGCAGAGTTGAAGACTAATGAAGTTGCTACATAAAGCTTAAGACAACTCATGGGCAGTTTTTCATCTCAAATACTTTTAAACGTATTGCTGAGGACCTTCAATTTGTAGCTTTCAAAAGGAACTTCCAAACAGACTTCTCAAGCCTCAGATACCCATTATCAATTCACCACTAGATCCTGCCTGCTTGTCTGCAGTTTTGACTGAAGTTAAGTCAAAGCGCTTGCTGCACAACCACAGAAGAGTGTCAATACACAGACATTGTAAGCATTTACCTATTTTTGGGGGTATTCTTGGCTTGAGACAACAGCATTCATTAAGCATTTACAGTGTGAAATTAAGGGCAACAGCTTGTTATTCACCTTCTGGTATTTCTGGTTCTATAATATTTTCAATTTAAATCAGGTTTTATTATTCATTGGCACTAAGCCCCCAACCCCACATCTATGCGTAAGACAAATGCATGCAGGCCTTTATTAATTTAAACCCAGTTCACCAGTAACGTAGATGCCTAAGGACTTTTCCATACTGGTATATCCAGAGCAATATCATGTCCTGTTCCATGCAGGTGTAAGGCTCTTAGATCTCATCAACAAGATTACTGATTAATTCTAAGAGGTACTTAGCAGATGCATATCTTTTTGCCTTGAATGGGACTAGTCAAGCGATTATAGTTCCACTCATGCATGCTGGAGATGGCTTTGCTGCACTTGCCAAGATTACACCCCGATCTATAGCACAGTTGGAAAGCAAACGCATTTCCCCAAATACCAAGACTGTGCATAAAGACATCCTGTTTCTCGTGAGTAAAACTATCTTTTCTTCAGTAAGTGGCAGAAGAAAAGGGGAATGACAATTTAGGTTTGCAAACCACTCCCCCCCCACAAACACACACACACACACGCGCACGCTCTTGCTTTTCCAGTCTTTTCCTGTTCTCCATTGGGAACATACCACTGACAGCTATTTCAGTCCTTGGCACCAGAAAAACAATCGCTTTGGAAAAGAGATCTTTCCCCTTGCCTCTGCTCTATCATTCTTCCCTTATCTGCCAGCTCATTAGGAAGCACGTCCTTGCTGGACATCTATGACATCTTGCTCCAGCCACCAGCTCTTTTGAGCCCTTAACCACAGGCTGAACTCAAATGGAAACATTTGAGTTCACTGGACTTTTTTTTAAGGGCCCAGATGAAAACCAGCTGCAATTTAACTTTGGATCGTGGCTAAAAGGCCTTTCATTTGATGCATGTTATAGAGCTACCACTTTAAATTCAAGTAAGGTCTCTCAGACTTAAGAGCCCTTTCCATTAGCCCTCACCCACAGTTTTCACAATTAAGTATTGGCATGTTCCTTCTTGTACAAAGATTTCTCCACCCCTCCCTATTCCCACCTGTCAGTATGCACTTACACAAGCATGCTGACCCAGACTTCAGGGAGGGCATTGCAACAACTCTTCCATTCTTAGCCCGCACCAACAACAACATTTTAAGTTTTAAAGGAAGCAATCCCACAGCAGCATACTAGTTAAGTAAACAAAAAGTAGCAGTCAGCCAGGCTTGAGAGAAAGTGATCTTCCTAACTCCCCTGACATCATCTGACTCAGAATCCCATGCTTTGATAGAAAGGTTAGAGGAAACATTAACCAATTAGAAATTGATGAAGTGGAAGAGAGGCCTTCTGTACATCTTTAGCATCCACTCTGCACTTCACTGTCAGAGAGGTTGTTGGTTTCATTCACTTTTTGTGGCTACACTTCAAAGCTATTAATCTGTCTTTTTATTCAGTGGGCAACCATATCAAAGGTTTTAGCCACAGGGAAATTAACTATTTCAATTGCCCACCTTTGCTTTTCAGTGCTCCCGTTGCTGGAAGTTATAACTATGCAGCATCAGGAAGCAAACAACAAAAAAAGCCCAGGCTCCTCTAAGCAGTTTGGGTGGCCAAGGACACCACAGTTATTTTTGAAAGTCTTTGTTTCAGACAACTTCCAGCTCTGGCTTGGTTTACATTGTGCTGAAGTCTTTTATGCCTGACTGGAATTCACATGCAACTGATACCAGTAATTTAAAATAGCTCTTTGACATAGTTTGAGATGCCATGTCAGCCCCATTAGCTTTATGTATGAAGCAACAGTAGCAAGATGGCATCTAGACAAGAACCAGAGTAAGAAAACCATTTAAGTTGAATCTTGGCTCCAACAAAGCACGATTCTCATCAACTTCAACAGGGCCAGAATTTAACTGCAAGCCACTCTTGGAAGTGAGACAAGAGAGAGTATGTGGTAAAGGGAACGTAGGAGGAGTGGAATGTAGAGGGGGGAAGGAAGCATCCACTCTAGGATCTCCTAAGGACTGCGTTGATCAGAGGATGCTGGAGCTATTGAAACGTTGCACAAAGCCTACTAAATCCACTTTTTTTTGTTTGAGAGCTCTCAGAGAGTCTTTACAATTCAGTCGTAATTAGGGTAAAAGAAAGTTCTGGACATCAAAAAAAACAACTCATCACTTCATATGATGCCAATTGTTTAGTTCTAATGATTTCCTTAACTAGTTCTTCAAGATGACTTCTTCAGCTGTGGGAAAGCTGACTGCCAGTTAAGCGATGCAGTACAAAGGAAAAGCTTTGTGCAGCACAGTGACTGAAATGACCTACAGATGGATATGTGACAGCAAAGCTAGAGCAGGAATGCAAATCAGGAACATATGTAAGAACATGTCTGCGCTTGGTCAAATGCACTGCTGAGAAATGAGGCAATTTTGTCTGAAGACAGTTGTACTTCCAGAACATGAAAGCGAAGAAAGGGTTCATTGTGTAGGTTTGGAAATGCAGCTGTTTCATGAAAAAAGATGAGCTCCAAAAGCAGCAGAGACAGAGTCTGAAAAAACTCTCAGATCCTACTGTAAACAAGACCTTCATTTTTAATGCAGGCATCTTCCATTTTTAATACAGCTCTGTTGCTGCAGCAATCTATTTTCTGCTCCTCTATAAAATACTCCATAATCAAAAGCCAAGAAGTTCCCAGCCACCGCTCTGTAACTGTGCTGGCGTACAGCCTGAAATCACACGTACTGCAACAGTGTTGAATGTGGCCAGTTGTAAAGCCAACCACAGCTATCACCATCAGGTCATAGGAATCATCTGCAACGGACAACTTCTTTTCTGGAACTAAGAACTAACAGGACATTCCATGTATGTTTAAAAAAAACAACAATTAAAGAGCAGATCTGTGCAGAACGGTTCCCAGACTCAAAAAGGCCATTCCCAAGCAGTGTATTCTTCACTAGCTGAAACAAAGCCACAGCACTGTGCATGTTTCTACAAGGCCTTTCTTCCATGAAGCATGAAGCCCATTTCATTACTGCGCGGCTGTCACCTGGCATTCCAAAGCAGACTACAAGAAGCTGTTACAAGATTTGTATAAGATGGGCCACAGCGCAGCTGCTTCCATGCTGAAGGAAAAGGCTTGTTTTGTCAACAAAAAGTCTGAGTTCAGATTCCTACTTTCTCATGTGGCTTTTCCCACACACTATTAAAGCCTTAGATAGAAAATGGAGCTAATTTTGCTCACCTGCTTCAGTAACAGTACGCAATAAGCAGAACAGCTCATATGCCAAGACTATACAGCCTCCTCTAGCCAACAGGAAAAGCTTAGCAGAAAGTTTCTGAACCAACCCAAGACATTCCAAGTGAAAGACCCCCACCCTTGATTTCCAGCCAGCTCTACCAGGTGGTGTCTGGTAAATATTTTTTAGCCCCTGAATATGAATCCATTGACATCCAATTCCCAAGAAGGAGCTGGTAGTCACTCCTGTTTCTCATCTACAGTCATTAGATGGATATCTATATCAAGTCTTAAGTTAAGGGATTTTAGGGGATTTTTGTTTGTTTGTTTGGGGGGTTGTTTTTTTGCTTTGGGTTTGGTTGGTTGGGTTTTTTGAAGGCAGCACATTCAGTTTTGAGAAGTACATAGTTTATAGAGAGGTCCCAAGTAAATAAGACTTAGGCTTCTGAATATCACTCTGGATCTTAAAACAACCAAAACAAAACAAAAATACAAACAAAAACCCTGAAGAACCCCCTTGGCTTTTATTCTCCCTAAGGAGAAAGGGGAAATTACAGGATCTATTTTCAGGCATCAGCCCGTTGGTACCTAGGCGAGCGAGCTACTCGCCCTCTACAGGCAATGCAAGGGAGATAGGCTGCTGCAGAACCTCGGGTAGTTGCCCTGAATTGTCTGGGGGAGAGCTTTTCCCTCTCCTCATGCTCTACTTCACAGTGAGCTGGTTAGACTACCAAAGGCCTTTCAATGGACAGGAAATCAAGGTGTCCAAACTAAGTACACCAGCAGAATGAATACTTACTGGTAGCGTTATCATTGTAATCCCATGCCTCAACAAGCAACGTATAGGATCTCTGCAAAAGAGAAATAAGAGTTAGTTTCAAAGCCACACATGACTGTAAGAAAACAAACAAACAAACAAACCAACCAACCAATAATTCTAATTAAAAAGAAAAATCCTGGTCTCTGCCCTAAAATACTTGAAAACATAAATAGGTAATAGATTATACTTGAGACAAACGTGATCTTCTTGCACCCCATAAGCTACCTTATCCAGTCTGACTTAGATGACCTTTCACCTTGGATAGGTCACCTTTGTCATCATTAATGCATCTTATGTACTTAACCAGGAAGTACAGTCTTTGACACCATGCTGTACCCACAATAAAGCATGCATGGAAGAATCACACATGGAAGACAGAAAAAACAGGGCTAGCATAGCAGTGTGAAAAAACCAGCCAAACCAAACCCAAACCCTCAATAACTGCTTCAAAAGAATTTTAGTTGCAGAAAAGTAGTCTTGATATCCCTTCCCCCAACCATCCTGAAAGCAAGAAGTGTTGCTAAGATTACTGTGCTCTGCCTGACAGCACAATCTCTAGGGGCTTTGCTTTTCAGCACCCCCTTTGAAAGCTTTGTCTGCACTAGGGCCATCACAGCTCCCACAAGTATCAGGTAACCGAGGCTATGGGAAGGGGGTGGGGTGAGGGAGAAGCATTGTAAAACAAAGGCTAAAATCAGACTGTTTGGAAGAACAGGGAAAGAGAAGCCACACTATCCACCCCGTGTCACTTTTACAGACAGATTAGTCTGCCAATGAGCTCACTAGCACTCCAGTAATAATAATCATAAGCATAAACTAACTGAAGTGACTCCATGGGTTGGAAAGATGCCAGCTATTACATCTAAGCCACCTTTACCTTCAATCCTAACTTCAGAACAAAAGCCATTAAAACATCTTCTCCTCCCCCAGCTCTACTCTGAGATATTATTATCCAGGCTGTATCTTTCAAAATTGCCATTTAGTCAGACATATCCAAACTTACAGCATGATTCAAAACCAAACCAAAACACAACCCCCCTCTAAAAAAAAGGTAAAGTATAATAATGAATATAAATGAAGTAATAAATGTAACATCTTTCTGAGAGCAGAACAATAATTGAAAAGATAAAAACTCCCCATGAAGGGTTTTGATGCTTTGCTGTAGCAGCTGTGTATCATAAGGTTTATTTCTTCTTAATCCTATCTGTGCTCAGTCACACTCTGCTCATTTGTGGTCTGCAGCGCTTAACACCTTTTCTATAACAGAAACCAAAATACAGTTCTGAGAATAAGTTGCTACAGGGTGCAAGCTTAAGGCAGACCTCAAATTCCTTAAGAGGAGAGGGGAAAAAAAAAAAAAAAAGAGAGGGGGGAAAAAAAGAAAACCAGGGTTGAAGCAGACTGCTTTCTCACGACTGGACACAGCATGCAGCCTCTGAATGAAAACCTAGTTTGTGATGGACACCAGCTTGGAATATAGCCTAAATATGTTTCATATTCAAAGCAGACTAGGATTCCATTCTGTTCACTGATAACTGTGGGAAAATACTTCAAAAAGTAAGCAAAGCTGGGCAAGCCGAAACATGTGCCCAAACTTCTATGCAGACGTTCCATTGGGCCAAACTGTTCTTGGTTAATAGTTCATGAAAGTTACATGTTATCTGTTACTCTTTCAGACCAAGTCTGTCACCTTGAGAGAAACTCTGAAAATAAAACAAAACACAATATGATCACTTAACACTGTTTAAAGCAGATTTAAGAGGTCCTTACACAAGTCAGAGATTAAAAAAAAAACCAAAAACACCCCCAAAAAACCCAAAAAAAGCCAACCCCAAACAAAACCAGAATAAAACTCCTGAGTGCAATCTACACCTCTAACAGGGCTATCTTGGGTGCTTCCTCACTGGTTTAATTACCAACATAGAGAAGCACAAGCACAACATGTTACTGCAGGCTTGAAAAAAATATTATGATATAGAGAATGAATTATGGCAACTAGCACTACTTCCAATGAAGGTAAGGATGTTTTCCTTTTGGCCTTGCATAATTGTTTTGGAAGATATTTTGTCTAAACTCATAGCAACAGTTCCCAGTTGGTTCTCAGGACTGTTTACCAACACACCTAGCCCTTAAGGAAAGGAAAGGCTGAATCCTAGCTTTAAGTGTTACTGTTGCTAGATACTTGTGTGACCACTTTCCAACATCACACTGGAGTTCATTTAAAGAGAGGAGATGCTTCTGCTTTACTGGATGGAAAAAAATGCAGGGGGAATAGACTTATCCTAGCAATTCCCTTGTTTCTATGTGCCCCCCTCTCACGTCATCTGAATATTTTAAATGAAGAATCTCTGTCCTGAAAAGGGATGATACAAAGACTGGCAGTTTAATCTCTTGGCTCTGCCCCTCTCAGCATGGGGCAAAGAAAGGACAAGATGGGACACTTCCAGCAAAAGACACACAGACACCCACAGCCCCACAACAACGGTAGCCAGCCCCCCTCAAAAATCCAAATACTGCATACCTCTAACCAATTCCCCCTGCCCTCAAAAAAAGCAGTTCTGTGCAAAGACTTCACTGTTGAGATTTTTTTAAAAAGTGCATATCATCCCCACTCTATAGATCAACAATTCAGATCTCAGGAATAACTACTTACAGCATGAAGGTTTAAGTTTTCCCACGCTCATAGATGACCTCTGCCCATCTTTGAATAAATGTATACATATATCCAGACACAAGAATTCCATGTCATGCACCTTATTCCATCAAAGCAACATCCTAGGCAACAAGGCAGCAGTGAACTTTCCAGAGTCACACCCAATTAGCCACTGTAAACCTGAGCTTGACCAGAAGGCAGAGATTCTGGTTGGAGAGGAAAAGCAGCTTGAAAAGAACAGCAAGCCAGCACACTTTGCAGAACATCCAGAGTCTGATCAGCCCAGAGGACTGAAAGGCAGCATAGTCAAGTTTAAGCAAAACCCCTATGAGTTAAGCTATGAGAGGATGGAAATGGTTACATCCACACTCCAAAAACCAAAGAAAGCACCAATGTACAAGGGCTATTTTCCTCAATGAAAGGACACCATGATTTAGTCTTGATCCATTGATAATACACAACTCAAGACTGTGAAGACCCTGAACTCCGTCAGAAACTGTCCCTTTTAAGGGTCTGAAAGGGCAATGCAAGCTCTTTTCTGGTTATTTAAATTAGACACTAGCAGCTCCAGGTAAGCAAAAGGTGTTTAAAGCTCTCTGCTTCATTACCTTCTTCCCTCTCTTCATCCAGCCATCCACCCAAAAGAGGTGTTTTCATACTTTGGCTTCTAAAGGCATTCTGCAAGTCAGTGGGACAGAGCAAGATTAAAACATAGGCTCATTAGTGAGAGGACTGCCTCTTTTTTGAAAGAGGTTGCAACTAGTCAAACTTCTTTCCCTCCTATCCTTGTGGTTAAACCATGCAAGAGCTTTGCTGAGCCTGTGAAACCATGACTAGACAAATGCAGTGGGAAGTTTGTATTCTGAATGATGCGCCTGCTCCTCCTCTGCCAAACAAGGAGAGCAGGTTAGTCCCAGCAATGTTGTCCTCATGCTCTGCCAGCCATGCACAGCTGTGAAGACCAGTTTGAGAAGGGTGCTTGCACCCTGCCTACGTCCTAGGGAAGAAGGCGAGGAGACTGGCACGCTGTCACAGGAGGCCACAGCAAATTACCAAGAGCTCCAGCAATCCCTCCTCCCTTCAGCTAGAAGGGGGTGAGATAGGGAAGAGGGAAACTGAGATGCATTTCAAAGTGCCCAAGGGCTAGGAGGGAGGGCATCTCTGCTCAGAGTTAAGGCTAGTCAGAAATCTACTTCCTCTAAACATCAGCAGGACTCTGACTTGGGTACCCCTGTTACCACATGACAAGACATGATGATGCTATACAGATGCACCACAATGTCATGCCATGGTCAGCCAGTCAACTTTGACGACAGAATATCCCTTCAAAGGAGTTGAAGACAATTGGTTCCTCACCCAAAAGAGATGTGGACCTATTTGGGAACAGGAGGGAAACAACCTAACCCTCTTAACCCTTTGTTGAATGCAACATCATCAGGAAGCTCTTCTTTGGGCCAGCCTACATAAGGATAAGGCACCTCCCTACAAAGCTGTTACTCTCTCGACCCTGCGTATATAAACAAAGTCTAAGCTTTAATGATCTTGCACCTCAGAGTCCATGGCCAAGAGCTTGGCTGAACCTCAAACAGGCAGCCCAGCCAAGAGCCTCATCAGAATATACCCACATAAAAATTGAGGGCACTGTTCTTTCAGTCTTCATTTTGAGTAGTTTCTTCATTGCTGTTAGTGCTGGTAAACACTTCACTTCCACGTAAAGGCAAAGACATGAAAACAAATTTAACTGTATTAGCAGCTTCCAGGAGATACTTCCCCCCTCCACCCCCAGTTCTGCCTTGGCAGAAGCCGAGCCAGTAACTGAAGTCAAGACCTTCTCTGCGATGCACCTGCCACCCTCCTGACAAATGATGAAGGACACAAAAGTACCGCTATCTAAACTATGCATACGCTTAAGCATCCAGTAAACCAGGCTGATCTCTGATCTGGCAAGCCTGCTTGAATAATGAGTATCCTGTGAATACATAATGTGCTGAAGTTGCCATTGTGTGAAGTAAGTCCATGGTTTGTCCGGGAGCTGAGCAATGCTGAGTCTACTGCTGCTTCCTGTTGCTTGTCCTGTATTAGCATTATTTTTGGATAGGCACCATTATGTTCTGTAATCCTCACTGCAGTCAGTATGGCCACGCTATTGTTCCTAGCTAATATTTGCAGTCAATGCCTCTGTCTGGGTGGCCAGACTCAATGTATTCCAATCATAAAACTTGCATGCATTAACCAAACAACACACTGGGATAGAGCGGGGAGACTTGGGGTCCTCCCTCCTCCCTTCCTTTAAAAAAAGCAAAAGTATAGCATCTTTCTTCTTTCTTTTTGAGCCAATGATTATAAATGATTTCAGCTTCCAGGGTGCATTGTATGACAACAGCATTTTAATCAGCACCTTGTCTCATTATGGAGTTATTTTCTCATAGAGCCCCGCTTGTCAAAGACTAGCAGGTAGGCCAATATGTCAATGGTTGCTTTCAACCTTCCCCAACAAGCAGATTACCTGCTCTTATCAGTCTCCCTACCTGTTTAAAGTATCCCACTGATAATTAAATGCACCAGTTACAAAAGGGTGGCAAGGTTAATAGAAAGAATACCTAGTAGCCAGCCAAGCAAAACAATCAGGTTCACACAGAGCAAGCCTGAACAAGAAGCCTTTCTACTTATTTACTTAAGTGCATAAGAACTGGGTTGAGCTGGTAAAGGACTCTGGATGTTTGACTATTTACAAACCACTTTAACCACTTCTATCCACATTTTACAGTTTCTTCTGAATACTACAAGAATAATGAGTGCAATTTATGCTGCAGAAGAGTGACCACAGAACCATGAGCTTCACAGAATAACAAGAAATGAACACAATGGCTTCTTGTTTTGACATCTTTGCCCACGTTAAGGCATACAGGTTACCAGCTAAAATTATTAGAACTGTGTCAGTTGACATATAAAACTTTATCAGCAGAAATGCAAAGTCAAGTTTAGTTTGAATTTTCAAAAGCAATCCTGTCATTAGTATTATCTTTTAAGAACTGTAGCTTAAGGTTTTTGCATGCACTGCAAACTTAAGACCTGAAGAACTTAAGAACTGAAGTTGGAATAAGTGCCACATATGAGAGCGCAAGCCTCTTGTATGGCATATCATCTCACTTAATTAGCTCAGGCCCAATTGTACCAGCTTCAGAACTAGTTTATTTCTATTCCGGCCCTCAATCCGCAATGAAGCGGTAAGTTTCCCTGAGTTAACTAGAATTTTAGGCACAAAGCATCAATTTTATGCAATTCATTATCAGACATGCAGACTTCCAGCTGCATAAACAAGCTGACAGTGCTAGATGTATGTAGTCTGAGAAAGTTTAAGAATAAGCTTCAACACCAGGTCCAATCCAGCTGTCACTGAAGTTAAACTGGAGCAGGCCTTTATTACAACAAGAACAAAAATTCTGGGAGCAGGCAGCATGAGGATTTATTTTTAGACATATTATGGTAATAGAGTCAAATGGATTTACCAGGAAGATGAAGTTCTGAACTGACGGGAACATAAAAAACTCTCAAGAACATAAGAAGTCTAAAACCTCTGAACGGATGCATCACTTCTCTACAGTCCTGGGAAAAAAACCAGCCCTGTGGATGCTCATTATGCTTCGGATGTCACTTAATATTCCTAGCTCCATTTTGGATAGTAATCCTAGTCAAAACATTGCACTTTGAGCCCTGAAGATTTATTCTTAAATTATTAGTCAACAACAAATGACACAGTGCAGATTTGATTAATATGCATTTTGTTATTACAAGATATTCTTCTGATCTGCCCATACTCCAAGATGACTTATCAGGCATTCTTCAAGAAAAGCTTGACCAATATCTAGCATTTGCTTCTACAAGTGTTCAAAAGGTTAACTGGAAGGAGGGAAAAACAAAATAAAAAACCAAGCTTTAATGACTGTGACCTACTGCTTTTTTTATTTTTTAAACAACAACAACAACAGAAAAAAGAAATGAAGTGATATTTTTCTCTCAGATTCAAAAGACTATTACTTTAGTACCAGCTGCAGATTAGTACTTTGGAAGCCTCTTGTGTCAAGACAGGGGGAAAAGTTCACAAAACTTAAAAAACACTAAAGCTCTTTCATTACCTCTTTCTAGCAAAAAAAACCCAGACAACATATTTGACATCTTCAGGAACCAGTAGCACTAAGATTTGTCATTAAAAAGGGGAAAGGACAACTATTTTAATTTTTAGAGTAAGGATAAAATAAGATGTTCAAAACTCTTTTTAATTGTATTTTATGCTGAACTCATTTAAGTGCTGGAGGGTTTTTTTCCACCTCAGTAGTTTCCTGGTGTGTTGGTACAATTGGCCCCAATATTAAATAATTACAAGGATCATAATTTCAGGATAAACAAGCCATTTGAATTTGGAGCTATGCATAACAAAGGAATTGCCAAGTTTGACCTCCTCCTTGCTCAGTCTTGCCAAACCCCCAAAAGATCTTTCTTTACATAAAAGCAAAGTTTAGTGCTAAGCTTTGCTTAGTTAATTCATGCACAGCTCCCTTAAGGTATAGCATGCATCACACTTTGGATTCTTTAAGAAAGGCATGAGATTTGATTTATGTCAGAGAAGAGCATATGCCTACCATGAAGCAAAACTTGTTGAGACAGACTTTGACAAGTGGAACATGGAAATTCTTTTGTTCCATACTTTTCTATATGGCTTCATAAGCCAAGTTTGCCTGTCAAGAAAGTCACTAGTCTCAAAATGAATGCAAGAAGCAAGGCTACGCATAGTTTTTTTTTTAATCATCATCATTATTATTATTGTTCCAATTTACTGAAGTAGCCTGCTGGCTACTGCAGGGGCAGATTTCTGATGTGCTCTGGTTCCTTTATGCTGGTCTGCTACCCTGTTTCCTAGCAACTTACTCAAACCTCCCATCACTTAATTTATGGCCCACCATCTCCACACCCATTACTCACAGGGGTACATATCAAAACTGACAAGAGCAAACCACGTAAGTTTTATTAATAAAAGACCCTGACACTTCAAATCTACATTACAACTACAAGCCAAATCTAACAATAGATTTAAAGCACACCCTTCTCTTTTCTTCTTATTCTGCATGATGAATTAATTATGCAGTATAACTATTTTTCACAAACGGAATAAGGTGGCAGCTTGACATGGGAAGAATTTTTTTTTTTTAAAGTAATCAAGGCACCATGACTTCTTAATGTTACTGACTCAAGCTGGAACATCCAAGAAAAGCCTCCCTCAGACAGAACACAAACAACACATAGGTGAACATGAATTTTCAAGCACAATATGATTAACATTTCAGTCTAGCTCCTATTACCTTTACTGTAACTTTCACTTGGATGTATTCAAAGACAGCTCTCGTGATTAGCCGTGTCAGTAAATGCAATGCTAGTCTCAAGCTTTTACTAAAGTCAACAGTATTCACCCATCTAAAGAAACTTTTTTAATTTCTGAAATTTTAGCATCAGAGTTGATTTGACTAATGAAGTTTACTACCTGATCTGTAGAGCTTTCAAAACGCCTAAGGTGATTTGCATACACAATTTTAGTACAAATGAGAGCTTTGCCATGTTAGATATTCTTTTGTTCAAATGCTGTTTGAAAGTGACAATGGCTATCATAAAAGCTGTATCCTATGGAAGTTAAAGCTGTGAGGCAGGCTTGATAATTGCAAACAGACTACCATCGCAATCTCAAGGAGTGCATTTCTTCATGGGAATAGGCAAGAGTTTATTCCAAAAATTCCAGTCTTGGGAACCAGAGTATCTGAAGTTGACAAGTTTTACACATTTCAAAGACTACGCTGTTCTAAGATTCCAGTGCTCAATTAGATTCAGCAGGACAATAGAAGCATTTCTTTTACTAAGATGCAGGCAAGCTTAAGAAATTTCTCCCAGGGTCCCCACTCCCCCAAACCCCACTCTACACACAGATTGAAGGGAGGGGCTGTTAGAAGGAACATGCTCTGTTTTCACATCGTTTTTATATACATACACTTATCTTCAGATTCAAGACACTCGAATTGCTGGGAGCAGAGTAGGGGGCTAGATAAAAAAATTTGAAAAACCCAATCATCGATGAATCTGACTTGTCTGAAAAAAAGTCAAAACCTGCAGCACAAGCACTGCAGCCATTGGCAGAGCTTCAAATACCTCAGATTTTTACAAAGCCCTTTATCCCTTTGATGGCATATTTGATAACAGTTTTATCTCACTCCATGTTAGAAAGAAAGAGAAAGAAAGGAAGGACTTGTACTTCCAACAAAAAATACACTTTCGTTAACTCTGCTATTGTACTTTGTAAGACTATCTCCTTAAAAACCCAGCCTTGATTTCACCCTTGTGCCTCTCCAGCCCTCAATACTCCAGAAGTCACAACTGACAGAGGAGGCAGGTAGGAGGCAGCACAGGACATTTCAAGAACACATGGCTGCCTGCAGCACTTGGCCGTAGGACTACAAAGTGGGTGTCTACACTACAACTGGAGAAGGAACACTTTTAGGGAAGGCTTTCTCTCCCAAAAGTCCAGGCCCTCCTAGAAACCAGTCCTTATCTGACTAAGAAGGGCCAAGCTTTGGAAGAAGAAAGTCTGTGGATGCTTCCACCTCGCCAGCAGCAATAGTGACAGAGAATAGGAAACAAGATTCACCCCTCCCCTGTGTGCACTAAAAGCCCTCCTCTCCTCACAAAAATGACCCGAGGCATCTAGGTTAGTTAGGATGACTGGATTTTCAAAACTGTTGAGCATCAACATACCCCAAGGCAGTCGGTGGGAAATTGTCTGCTCAGCACCTTTGGAGAAGGGGAGGGGGGAAAACAGTTTTGCTCCCTAGACAATCTCTAAATCTAAGTTTTAGAAGCATAAATTTGACATTTTTACCTTTCATACCACAGCATCCCAGGGAGCCACCTCAAAAAAACCGGACTGTTATGGGCACGTAAGAGACCCCCAGATCAGTCACCCTCCATTTTTGCCTGCCTGCACGGAGCACTGCTGGGCACAAAACACACCTCCTGCCACCCAAGGCCATGGCAGTCTTCCACGTCCAGAAACCCTATCGCCCTGGAGCCTGCATCTGTGGGTCTGTTCCTGGGTGACGGCTGTTTAGGAAGGACAGTCCTCAGCTTCTGTCTACTGAGTAGAGGACTGCTCTGCACAGCTGACCATATCAAAGCTTCAAACCTCTTGAGCACCTCAGAGGAAACAAGCAGCACTGAAGCCTAAGTGAGTTTTCTTTACATGACCAAGAACAAAGTAGGGTTCAGGTAATGAAGGAGTCACCCATCCTCCATCTCACCACTCTACAAGGCTGACCAGTATTGCTAGAGTGGACAACGCTGGTAAAGTGCCTGGCTCAGAGCCCCACCTCCCTGAGCCATGGAGTTCTGCACACAGCTAGAGGGAAGCCAGAATCTATAGACTGCACAGGCAAGTAGCGAGGAAAAGGTGTGCTATGGGGAAGAGCGGGTGAAATGGACCAAAAGCTAAGGCCAGGCTTTTCTCAGTTTTTAGATTCTAGAGTCTGCAAGTACCTCAAGACATAGCAAGCTTCCCAGGGAAGCTGGCAACCAGTTCACCAAGAGCAGCAACCGCAGCTCCCATCAACACCAAGCAGTGCGGTGAGATTTCCCCTTGGGAGAAGCAGGAAGCCTTCCCAAACATGCTCCAGGGAAGGATGCCAGCTATGACACACATTTTTCACACAGGATCCCTCTACAGCCCCTAACCCACTGCTCTTTTGGCTTAAGCCCAAGACTTCACTGGTTGGGGGCGGGGGGGAACCAAAACCGAAAAAAGAAGAAAAATGAACTTCTGACCTTCTAAATCTCAAGAGACTTATTCATGCTGTAAAGTGCAGAGATACTGGGTTTGCTTCCCTGACCCATTTAGATCCCCCTCACTGCACATCTGACTTTCAAATTTAACAGGCTGTGTATTGTGAGTCCCAGGGAACAAAAACAAAAACACCACCACATTTTACTGATTTCTGCGCTGCAGATTCCCGACGCTCTTGCCAAGATGCCTGCTCCCTCCCCAATCCTGGTCCTTCTCCCCCTGCAAAGACATTAAAGCTCGGCTTGCTATGGCCATCTCAAACAGGACTGTCCAACACAGGCAGAGCCAAAGCAGGCCACGCACTCACCGGCCAGGCGAAGCTGAAAGGGATAACAATCCGGTTTTTTTCATTATTCCGGTTGTACTTTAAATTGAAGGTATTTCCTCCAATGATTGGAGTGGATTTGGATCCAAAGCTGCAAGGACCACCAGCAGTGACCCGTGATTGATACTCCTTCAGGCAAACTTTAAAATAGGTATCACACTCGTCTCTGGTGCATTTTCTATCTCCTGGGTTTCGGGTGCCATCACAGCAGTTCCCATTTTGCAGTTCACCATTCACGTTTTGCATGGATAAGATCTCCAACTCGAACTGTCCTGACGCTAAAGTCACCTGTTAATCCCAAGAGGAGAAAAACAAACAAACAAACAAAAAAAAAAACAAAACAAAAGAAGAAACAGTTACCTCACTTTTTTTTCCCCCCAAATGCAATCTACAACAACAGGAGAAAGTAATCTTAAGTGTGCTTTCAAGATGCACATACATAATATTTTTTTTTTAAAAAAGCAACCATTACAAGCTTTTCACTATCAGACATCCATGAGAAAGGCTCATAAATCATCCCAACCAAATAATGCCATTAGTGCCAAAAAAGAACCTTAAGTGTCAACTCCAAATAACACTGTGTGAAGGTTTCTAAATAGTTAAGAGATAAAACTAAACCAAACCAAGAGTGCAAACCCAACAAAACAATGTAGCTAAAGCACCCTGGAAACAAACGCAACCCCCTCTGCCTTCTCCGAGGTGCAGCTGAGATGGGGAAAATAGCCTCTCCGATCAAGGCTGCCCAGCTGAGATTGAGCCCTTGCTCATTAGTCACCTCAAAAGTACTGCAAGTAGCCCTGGCTTTTAAAAAAAAAAAAAAAAGGAAAAATGAAATTTCGAAAAAAAGCGGTTTGCAGTAGCTACATTTTTATTCCCAGGGAACTAAGTCTTGTTGCAAGCCGGACTTCTGCGTTTGCCATTTCCGCAGAAAAGTTAGCAGCAGTAGCTCCGCTCTCGCTGGGGGAGCTTCGCAAAAACTCCTTGTGCACCACTGCACTGAAGGCGTGGGCTTTTTGAAAACCATCTACCCGCAATCCTTGTGGGAGCCGCGTTTCACAGAAAAGCGGCAAAATCCCTGCAACCCGCCCGGCGCGGCGGGCTCCTGAGCCCAGCTGAAGTTTCCCCTCTGTCCCTGCGAGGGGCTGCCGCCCCGGAGGACGCGAGGTGCCCAGGTACCTACCTTTGCCCGCAGCCCCAGCAGGGCCAGGAGAACGAGGGAGCACGCCGCCGCGGCTGCCCACCGGGGCGCACGCATGCCGCCGCCGCGCTGCCTGCCCGCCTGCAGGCCGCCGCCGCCGCTCGCTCCGGCACGGGTCGGGACGGGACGGGGAGGGCCAGGAGGAGAGGAGGAGGAGGAGGAGGAGGAGAGGGCCAGGAGGAGGAGGCGCCGCCGCTGCTGGCCGCCGCCGCCCCGCTCTAATATACCGCGCCGAACAACGCCGCTTTTCAAGCGCTTTCAATAGCGCCCCGGTCTTCAATGCAAAGCAGCCCTGCCTCCTTTTATTCTCCTTATTCTCTCGCCTCCCTCTTTTTTCCCCTTTTCTTTCCTCTCTCCCTCCTTTTTCTATTATTATTATTGCGATTATTATCCCAATCCTTTTATTTCTTTCAGGTCGCCGGCGACCGTGCGGTGGAGGCGCGGCGAGCCCCCCGCCCCCCCGAGACGCGCACGCACGCGCGCACGCACGCACACGCGTACACACACACACACACACACACACGCACACGCACGCACGCACGCAGGCAGGCATACACACACCCACACACTGCCAAGGAGCCGACCACCCGTCTGGCAGCCCCACCACCACTCGGCTTCATCTAGCCCACGGCGGCAGGCGGGGAAGCCACCCGCCTGCGCATGCGGCCATCCATATGCATGAGGGGGGAAGGAGGAGGAGGAGGAGGAGGAGGAGAAGAAGGAGGGAAATGGCAGGAGCAGGGGAAGGCAGGTACCGGCAAGAGAGGAGGAGGAGGAGAAGAAGGAAGAAAGAAGGGGGGGCGGAGGAGAGAGGGCGCGGAGAGGGGGGCTAGCCGGCCGCAGGCGGCGGCTGCCCCTCTTGAGGGAAGTGGTAGGCCCCGGCCCCAGGGTCGCAGCCCGCTGCGGCGCCCCGCCTCCCTCGGGAAGCACCGCTCTGCAGGTGCCCGCTGGGCTACCTGGAGCAGCCGCAGGAGTAGCCGCCGCCTGCCGTAGCCTCGCTGAGGCGCCTGCGGCTGAGGTGGCGCCGCGCGGAGGAGAGGGCTTTTACCGCTCGCTGAGGGGATGTGCGGGTCCTCGCCGCCCGGGAGGGGAGGGGAGCGGCGCGGCGGCTGTAGCCCTTTCCCCCGCACCTCCTCGGGGTTGGGTTGAAGGAAGAAAACCCTGAAGCTTTCGGGGTCGCTTTTACAGCGAACGCTTCCCCCGCCCCCGCCTTGGGCCGGCGACAGCCGCCCGCCTTCCCGCCCCGCCTTACCTGAGGCAGCGCGGCCGTTACGGGGCGGGGGGCGCGCGCGAGCTCGCGGCGGGGCCGTTGAGGGACGATTGACGGGGGCTGCGGGGCCGCTGAGGTGACGGCGAGGCGTGGGAGCGGGTTTGCTCCCCGAGGGGAAAGGAGAGACGGATGAAAGGAGAGACGGCCAGCGGCTCTCCTGAGGGAAGCGGAGGTAGTAGTCGCCCCCGTGGGACTCGTTGTCCCCTCTTTAACACGAGCCAAGGATCTCCCACGGCACAGGAGGGAAAGAGCTGGAAGTGGGGCGCATCCCTCAGTTACAGCTCCAGGCTGGCTAGTCTGGGGAAAACAGCGCTGAGTGCTGAGGCTCTGTCAGGCTTGCTGGAGGCTGCCCAGCTTCCAAGTGAGTGCTGGGGTTTGTCAGCCACATCCCTTCAGGAGCAGGGGCCTGTGGCACATAACCAGGTGGTTTACCTGTGGGACTTCTTGCCACAGGACACTGAGAAGCCCAACAGTTTGCACAGCAGCAGAAAGTGTTCAGACTAACCCCCAGAGGAAGAGCCACACGTCAAAGGGCATTGAACAAAACAAAACAGAAATACCCATAACTTTGTCTCTGGTTTGGGAAGTCCCTGAGCTGCTGATCCTGAAGTTGGGCAAGTTCTGTCACTGCATCACTGTCCCTTTCTTCCTGAGGTGCTGGAGACAGGAACCTGGCCTGCATGACGTTTGGTCTGACCCAGAACAGCTATTCCTGTGTCCCTGTCTCCTATTCCACCCTGATCTAATGTGGTAGATATGTGTCTATTTTATGCAACAAAGTCAGTGGTATAGAGGAAAACAAGATTTCTGACCTAATTTTATCTCCTTTTAGGATAGGAAGTTTTCACTTCCTATGGCAAAAGCAAAGTGCATGCTTGTTCTTGGCTGTGGTAAGGTTCATCCTCTTAGAGAGTGTCTTAGGCTGTGAAGCCAGTGGTACTTGTGCCCCTGATGCTAGAACCATGCTCGTACTTTCATCGGGCTCCTGCAGATCACCTCCCATTTGCAAGTTCAAAACTTAGATTATATACCAGCAATTCTGGCACGCCTGCAAGGTATGTGGTTGCTGAACACTTTTTCCACCCTCATTCAGCCCAGCAGTTCTAACAGTATCCGTTGTTCCTTACTTGGAGTCATTAACTTTTCTTAGGCTGGTAAACCTTCATGGTGTTTTATCCACAAAGTGGCTGCAGTTTGGTGAGACAAGAACCAGTGCCTCTCTCCTTTTTCTTTTTTTTCAGTGGGTGTTGGTTAGCTTCCACAGCCCATTTAAATGTTACTCACACACAAGTGCCACACATGTGCTTCTCTGGGCCTTTAAATACCCTGATGCCTGCTGGTATGCTCTGTATCTGTAGGGCAGTTCTGGAGTTGGCCTTTTTGCAAAAGGTTACTCCACCTGTTTGACTCCAGTAGTTAGGAAATCCAGAGTTCTGGTTCCCACAGTGCTTGTGACTCAGCAGTGTAGCTGCCCTTAAACAGAATTACTTGTCCAACAACTTAAAATGCTTTGTAAGCACTAATGAGTTAAGCCTCCCAATGCCTTGAGACTCAAAGTATTACTGATAGGTAAACTAAAGCAGAGTGAGAGTCATGCGCAGCAGCGCATTGTAAACCCTCTCCCTTGCAGCCATGAAAGAAATCTTGACCTCATGGAAGTCAGAAGCAAAATGCCCTGAGCTTATTAAGGCCAGGATTTCACCCTTGGAGTCCTACCTCCTGCTTTTCTGTACTGAGCTCTCAAGACCAGCTCTTTAGCCACTGCAGGGCAGCACTGAAAACCAGTTGAGCATGGTGTGTTACACAGCCTGGGGGTCTTTTTAAGATGTCCGTTTCACTGCATATACAGCAGTTGCACAAATTGCTGTGTGTGCACAGGGGGCCTGAGTTGCAGTTGCTTTGAGTAGCCTGAGTCTGGTGTGTGTAAAATGCCTGCCGCAATGCTCTGCTTGCATCTGGCCACGTCTCCCAAGGTGCGGGGCTGACGTGTCTTCCTTTGAGGCCAGCAAAAGAACTTTTCAATGTCTGCCACTCAGCTTTTTACATTGCGTAAAGTTACTTCCTGCTAATCTTCCTATTCTGACATAATTAGATTACATCCACATTAGAAGCCATTATAAACATCTGGTGTGCCAAGGTCCGGTGTTACAGACCGCACTTTGCTTCGGGCCTGAATCAGTTCCCTAATATAGAGTTAGATCCTGCTTTGTTGAAGCCACTGGGAGAATGCCCAGGGCTTCGGTGGGCTGAGGATCACAGCCTTTAGAGGGAGCACCTGGTTTATGAGGGTCAGGTGTCATGCAGTCAATTCTTTGTGTTAGGAAAGTTGTAATTTCCTTTTAAAGCTCAGTGACTCATTGAATCATGGCTGTGAAAATCCCACAGGATTTCCTTAGATCTGTGATACCTGAAGGTAAGCATGGAATGGCGCCCCTGGAAAAATTCTTCATTCAGGGACCTGATCCATCTCATTTTCAAGTCAGTGACTAAACTTCTATTTACTACTGTAATGCAGATCAAGACAGTTGCATAATCATGGGGGCCTGATCCTGCATCAGGCTTCAATAAATCAGTAGAAAGGGCTACCGGAAAGGATGGGTTGAAATATGGTATCTGTAGTCATAAAGAATCAATAAAGCTTGACAGCCTCATTTCACAGCAAACCAAGAGGCGAGAGGAGCCCTTTGTTTCTCTGCAGATTTTTATAGAAGCAATTCTGCTTCTCTAAATTAACCACCCTCTGAAATTCATTTGCTGCAGTTTTAGGTATAATTCTGGACAAAGTGAGTGCGAGAGTGAAAATTTCATCCACTTGGATAAGCCTTTATCTAGGGGTTAAGCTTCCCTGTTGCATGGAGAAGAACATACCACTATGGTCAGTCAGGACAAGGGAGCTTCTAGATAAGGCCTTTCCTATAATCACCCATAACACTGTATTTTCCTTTTGCTGTGCTGGAACTGACCTCCCCACTTGGGCAAGTGTCACAGAGGCAGAGATAGGGGCTGTGCCATGCTGCTTGGCTGACACGCATTTCAGACCAACACATTCCAGCAGATGAACCCATTTGCACAGTTGAGTGATCTAAACTTAGAAAGCTAATTTCTCTAATTACAAAGCGCGACTGAACTCCTATAAAGCTTTTCATCACCTGAGTAGAATGGGAATTGCACTTCCATAATCATTTAATGTTTAGAATCTAATTAGAAAGCGTTTTGTGGGTTGGGCACACCCCATGTTAGACTATTTCACAAATGGATCAGGAGAGAACACTACCTCTGATGAGAAAGTTGAGCAAGTGGCAGAGGTTGGGAGAAAGAGGACAGTTTACCAGATGCTCAGCCCTGCATGCCTACTTCCCTAAAAGTTTCAGTTCTTCAAGGTCAGGCAATTTCTTAAAGCTATATCTCTAGGCAAGCTTTCCGAACGTGACAAGATTTTGGAGAAGATGGTGCTCTAGTGACCAGAGACCCAAATCCATTTTGCTGCTACAAGCACTTACTTTCCTCTTTCCCTGGAGCACGTTGCTTAAGAGAATTAAAATTTCAAAGCCCTGTTGTGTGTATTGTGCTTGTGCGTTTTGTGACTTTGAAATTCCAACCTTAGTTTTTCTATACCTTAGTTCCCTGGTGTTAAAATGAGGCACTACATCTAATGCAGAGGATACTCTAAGAACCCTAAAAAATAAAGGCTGTGGATTACTCAGAAATTGCTGTAGTGAGAACCAGTAAAGTCCTTGAAAGAGTTAAAAGTTGGAGAGCCAAAAAAGTATGTCTATTGTAGAGCTTTTAAGTTTTATCCAGCTGTAATTAACTGAATCCATAAAAATATTGCCTTCTGTCACAGCTCAAAATTGAGACCCTACTCTATTACAGAGAGTAGTACTGTTTCTCCTTCAGTCTGCTTTACTGATATGCATTTAAAACCTGCTTTCTGGTTGTTTCTCTGTTAACCCTTCAAGGATCAGATGCCTCCACATCAACCTGTGAACCCAATTGCTTTGCCCTTCTGTTATCCTCCCCAGTGGTGGGATTCCTACACACCAGTGATTTTATCTCAGATTACTGCTTTCTAAAAATGGGGGAGAGCTGAGACTAGAGTTTTAGGTCTGAGTAGGGGTACAGCTTCTCAAGCTAGAGTAGCTTCCAGTAGGTGCAAAAACTATGACACTGAGCAGTGCTGGCACATCTGTCACGGGCAAGATGACACTTTCATTTGATAAGCAGTAACCTCAGCTATCCTTGTCAGTTGTAGAAAAGGCTGTGCTGAAACATAGGCTGAACCCTGTCTCCAATAAACAACTGATGCTTTTAAGTTCCTAGCAGGGCTTCCTCAGTTTTCTCCAAGTGTCCTTCTTTTAGCCAATTTTATTGAGTAAGGGTGCAGATCAAGTTTCATTTTTTGGTTGGGAAAGCACCAAAATGTCTGAAGTTTTCATGTAGATTATTTTCATTATTAAATGCATATGATAGGATGTGTTCAATATGTTCTTAATCACAAATGATCCTAAGGATGCAAGTCTGAAGAAGACAGGGGTGTCATTTAGCTAAGGAAAGTACTAAAAAGAAGAGGGCTGCAAGTGGCAAATTTAAATTTGGGTGACCAGTGTATGACCTCTTGCCCTTGCCCGCCATTATTCCATGGCTGTTATAAAATTCTGGGCCTTGAGTTTACTTAGTCCTGCATGGGGGCTATAAGGGAAGTTGCTTCATTTGGCCTGAAGAAGCATTTAGAGGAGTTAGGATCACTAAAATCCAGATTCAGCCTAAATCAAGGAAGAAAAAACTTTAGGTTAGGGATGTGCTTAAGTAACTTGCTGGAATGGCTAGTGAGTTGAGCCTCAAGCTGGGTGGGTGGGTGGGAGCGACCCTGCTGATCTACAGGGGAGGCATTTCTCCAGGGAGTTAGGGGTACATACAGTGGCACAATGGCCTGTGTTTATCTAGTCCCTTGGCAATGCCTGCTCCCTGGCAGAAGGAACCTTTCTGTATCAGCTAAATGTTTTTAGATAAAGCACAGGCCCCAGAGGGTGGCTAGCAGCCTTGTTGGTAGAGACAAAGGCAAGGCCCTAGGCAAAGGGGCTAAAAATGGCTTTTTCTGTGTCCATCCTTTACCTAGCAATTAAAACACCCCTTGACCATTCTGCATGTTACAGCAGTGCCACTGGCATGCAGATGTTACCTTGACAGCTTTTCTGTCACTGATCATGCAGTGAGAGATGTGGCAGAACTGTATGTTAGAGCCTGCAGCATTTGGAGGTGTCTGAGCCTGCTCTGATTTGGGAGTTTTGGTGCTGAAACACTGCATTTTGAACTATGTCCATCTCAACTGGAGCAGTTAATCGCTTGAGCCTCTCCCAGTCCCACTCTAGAGTTAACTGCGATCAAACTGCCTGCAACTACTAGTAGGATAAAAAAAACAAGAGTGAATGAGAAGGAAGGGAGTAAGAATAAGCTAGGCGATGGCAAATAAAAGGCCTTATTCTTGGGAGTATGAAGAAGATACAGTGCCCTGTCACCCTGCGTCTCTGATTAAAGGTTTTTGTTTGCTCTTTCCACAGTACCTGGAAGGTTTTACGTCCCTGCCTCCCTGCCAGCCGTTCTGTCTCACATTTTCAAACACACGGGAGATGATTTTCCCTTTCCTTGCTCGTGGTCTGAGTCATGGACTGCTCCAAGTGTGATGAAGGACATCCCTGATTTGTGGCACTGTGGCAGTGAGACATGCTTGGTGAAGAGTTGAAAGAAAAAGAGCCTGGTTGTAGAATTAGACCCTTAAAACCAATTAATTTCTTTGAAGGTAATGGCATTACCCAGCGTGGCATTACCCGCTCTATGTCTGAAAAGGGCCACAGACTCTCACAGATCGACAATCTGTGTGTTGCCCTGAATTGTTGGGGGGTTTATATATATAGTAATGATTTTTATTTACTGTGGCAGAGGGGAACGAATGGGGATCTGCCAGAACTTGAATAGAAGCAATTCCACACCTGTCCCTTTAAAGGCACATTTGTGGTTGGCTGCTTTTTATTGTCCTCCCTCCTCGAGGGCTGCAGCAGGGGGAGTGAGTGAGAGCGTGTGTGCGTGTGTGCGTGCGTGCGTGCGTGCGTGCGTGCGTGCGTGTGTGCGTGCGTGTGATACAGAGAGAGTGTGAGAGAGAGAGAGAGAGTGTGTGTGACCCCTCATCTTACTGCTCCAAGCAGTGGCTTCCCTCCCCTCCTTTCTTTCCAATATTTATTAGAAGCACGTGCTAAGGAATCTGTAAGCCTGTAATGCTAATGAGTGCGTGGCACAGCACAGAGCGGGGCAGCAGATGCAAAGGGACAGGCGCATTTCCTAATGAGGAAGCCCTGAGACCCATCTGCTGAGTCTCGTGGGTCCTCAATGAGGTTAGCTGCGCAAGGTTGCCAGAGGAGGTTTTCTTCTCTAATGCTTTTAGTTCTCAACAAGTGCCATCCTGTATAGAGCAGCATGTCATGGGGTTAGGCTTTGTTGTTACTAGCAGATAATGTGACTTTGAAAAGAACACCCCCACCCCAGCTGAAAGGAGGATAACCCTCCTCTACCCCCTTCCTTCCCATCCTCCTTGCTCAGATCAATAACAGGTCCCTAGGCACAAAGCCTGCATTCTTTTATTCTCAAATTAGAGCAGCTGCAGCAGCAGCACCACAGCTCATTGGAAACCTATTAGCTTTTGAAAGACTTAATCCAGTTTGAAAATAACTAGTGTTTCTCAATCCTTCACGCACTCACTCCCTTAAGAGGCAATATTCTTAGGCTGCATTGAGAGTGGACTGGGCTTATTATTAAAATAACCTGCATCTCTCTCCGTGTCCCAAAGGGGCAACAAAGAAGGCAATATGTCAGTTTCTCAGCTTCACACGGCCTAAGAACATTGGATTTACTTTGCCATATCACACCCTATCACTGAGCTATGCCACCTACCATCCTGCTTTCAATAGTGGCCGATATCTTGTGATTCATTCTCCAGCTTCATAGTTTTTAAGGCCAGAAGGGACCATTACGATAATCTTTTTGACCTCCTGCACAGTGCAGACATTAGAATTTCATCCTAGGTGGGATAAAAGCTGGGAGCAGCTGGTTTCTTTGATGCTTCTCTGCTGGGCATCAGTGGAAATGTGGTGGGTTTTGGGCGGGGTACTTTTTCCTATAAGGGGAATTTGTTCTTTTTAAGCACATTAAACACAGAGCTTTGCAAATGGGACGCTTGAGCAAATGCCTTGCTTTGGAGGTAGGGCAGCTGATTTTAGGTAGAAGGGGTTGCTCGCCCATCTTGGTTTCTTGGTCAGCTTTTGTATCTAATCACTTCTTTACTGTGGATCTCCCTGCAGCAGCCCTGTGAGCTGGTTACTCCCATTTCAAAGGTGGGGATCTGAAAGTCAGCAATTGCTATGCCTTTCAGGGACCTTTAGGCCACAAATAGCTTGTGAAGACCACAGCAGTGAGGAAACAAGGTTTTTTTGAACGGGGTCCTTAATCTCATGCCCCAAGTCACTGGAAGTCTGTAGATGATCAGGGATCTTTTTTTCTCATTTTTCTTGAGTTCCAGCCTAGTGCACTTGCTGGCACATCTTTCTCTGCTCAGTCTTTTCCTGTACTGTGCCAGGCCTAAACCTTTTCTGTAAGTGCTGCCAACTGTTGCTGGTAATGATGGCACAGATATTTTGCCAGTAGTAGCTGGGGTAGGACCACCAACTGACTTCCTGAAGGCCACCAAACAGTGATAGCTTTTGATTTCTACTGACCTGGACCAGATTCAGTGTGGTGACCTAGAGCTAAGGGGCTCAGTATCTCATTACTAATCCCTTGAGCTAGCCAATTCCTTCCACCAAGTCAATGTTTTCTAAAGTGTTAAAAGACTTTTCCTTCCCGCCTGCCCATTAAATCCTGCTTTTCTGTCCGTGTCCTTGGATCAGCCTAATCACTGAAGTGGATCAGTTTCAAGTCTTAACGACAAAAGCTGTGGTACTGACAGTGCAGAAGATGGCTGGCAGTGCAGCTGAGGCGCTGCAGTGCAGGCGGCAGGACAGACAGTGCTCTTAGGGGCCTGCTTTTGTAATGCATGGCCAGCTGGGACATGTGGTATTTCCTGCTTTTAGCTTATTTATCTGAGATTTACAATTTCTCTATGTTTCTAGAAAATAGAAATCTAGAAAAAAGAAACCAGGTGTTTCCCTGGATCATCCACTGGCATTACTATTTGTGTGACTCAAGTACTGGTTTTCTTCCATCACACTTTAATCTTCTCACTCTCTGAGATGGGGAACCGCACAGAGTGCCATCACTGTGGTCTAATGTATCCTTTTTACTGAAGTCTTATATTTTAAAGATACAGAGAAATGTGTTTCAAAAGAGTGCGTACAGAAACCCACTATGTTTTACATTAGAATTTGCAATAGCCTCATCCACATATGCTTAGCAGGAAACAGCTTCTATTGTCTTAATTTTTGGTTGGATACAGAGCAGCTTAAAAGTTTGGATCTTCTGTATATGTGTCTCTTCTTCCAGCTAAAGCTTCTTCATAACTCTCACAGGCTTACAAGAGTGGGCATATACATTGCTCCATGTATTTGCTTTTTTCCCCCCTCATATATATCCATATGAAAAAGGGGAGCTATTCTTAGATATTTCAGTTACTCATCCTTGATAACTCTTTTCTTAATATTTACTCTGGTAAAGTGGGCATAGCTGTGTTTTTATGAGGAATGTTTTTCTTCTTGCAAAGTAGGAACACTGTTTCTCCCGCTACTTATGCAGCTGTACGTGTGGCACTGTCTGTGTGTGCACATGCATTTGAATACCAATTTCCCTCGTCAAATTTTTCTTGAAACAAAAATTATTCAGAGGGAGCATGTCTGCCTTTGGTCACATATAGTACACTGGGCTGCAGATGAAAAGAGCATAAATCTCCAAGTTCTTGTACTTGTTCTTGTAGAAGGCGTGTATTTACTGAGGGATACTAACTGCACTTGCCCTTACTTTCAGTCAGTGGATCAGGATACTCTATTTCTAGGCTCTCACATTAAGAATATTTTCACAATAGTTATTTAGTCTCCAGAATCGTAGGCAGTTGTTCCTTTCCAACACTGGTGATGCCAGTTAATGCTCTGTTACCATTTGAAACTAAGTTCTTAATGTGGAGCTTGACACGAAGGCCCATGTCTGGTAAAGACACAGAAGCAAAATCTAACAGTGCCCTTCCTCTTGCCAGCACTTTGTTTATCTGAATTGTTTCCCGAGATAACTCCTGTGGCCTAACCCTGCAGAAGAGAAGATCTAATCTCTGATTGTCCTCTGGGACTATTCCTGCAAGGTCCTTGAAGAATATATCCTGTTTCCCAGTCAAAGAGTCATTCCGAGGATGTGTCCTGTCTTCTCATTTGAAGATTGTTTACCTGTTATTTATGAACTGTGTTTTGTCTATGGACTATTCCTAGTGTGGTGGCATTGTGATGCTTATTAGAGAAGGAGGAAGGATTAAAATGTCTCAGGCTTTACATTCAACATCACATATTGTATGCAGAGGATTTAGTCATATTACAAATGCACCAAAGCCCAGCCAACCCTTGGAGGCAGCAGGAATTCTGCCATCACTGAAAGACAGATTGAGTCTCTAATAGAGAAATATTGAGATAATTTATGATTACTGGTTCTGATGATATTTTAGAGCAGTGTGGTATATGTTACGGGGTGTCAGATGAGGAATAAAATATTGACCATTTCAGGATGGTGCTAAAATAAAAGCAATTCAAGGATCAAATTATGCATGAGTGTAAATATTCAAACTCAGCTGTAGCAAACAGAATGCTCTCATTCATGCCAGCTAGGATTACAGTCTGGTAATTTTATTACAGTATGAAGAGGTCATTAATTGTTTCAAAGAGGTTTTTCCTGAAAGGAAGGTGACCAGTGCTGAAGAGCTGAAAGCACTGAGGTGCGCTCATCTGGATTAAAAATAGGTATTTTGGGCCAGAGGAGCTTCAAAATAAGCAAGTTCTCAAACCAAACAGTTTTCCTTTTGGTAGCTGAAAAGGAAACCGCACATCCAGGAGGAATGTAGATAAAAGCAATCTCTGCAAATGATGCAGAAACACATAAAATAACAAACAAGGCTGGTGGGAAGAGGGGAGCTTTTGTAAGCAGATAGGTCCGTTCATATTACACTGAAACCAAATGCAAGTAAAGAAGATACTTGAGAGGGCTATATAGATGCTATATAGATTTTTCTCCTCAGAGGATTTTTTTCCCGGCCTGATTTTGCATGTCCATTGTATTTGTAAAGTAACATATGAAGGACATACTCAGCACCAGATCTCACCAATATCAACTTTTGCCTTTCACCACCCTATCTTATCTCTTACGTTCCTTGTCTCTCTAGCTTCCTTGAGCCTCCCTCTGCCTGTCTGTGGCAAAACGTGTTTGTTTTGCTGCTTGTGCATAATGCTGTTAAAGCACATCATCAAGTCATCTTCCATAACTAAACTTTCAATATTTATGTAGATTAACTTTCATACTTTCAGAACAGAACAATTACAAATGTGTATAGGTATTAGCTGCTTAAATTGGAATGCATTTGTTTAATGTTATATATGAGAGTACAAATCTACCTCAGAACTGTTTTTAATAGTTGTAAAGTTATTGCTAAATATTTTTTAAACTCATTTTTTTACTTATGTTTAAGTAAATATGTTGCTGCAATAATCAATGCTTGTAAAAATTGAATTGATAGGGGTTTGGTGATTTTTTCAGTGAGGTTGCTCTTTAGCTTAATGGCTTATCCTGTCCTTTCTTGAATACATCTTCCTGAAGTGACAAGCATATAATTCCTCAACCCCTCAGGGTTTTGATTCACAGAATTCTTGATACAAGAGAAAGGACTTTGCAGAAGGGAGAAGGGTCCTTTGTTCAACAGCCATGAAGAGATGGGGATTTCTGTGACAGCTATGTCCTACAGGCCTCTGCCTGCCCCTTTTGTCCTGCTAGCTCCCTCCATGTGCCTCTACAGCTGAAGAAGCTGCCTGTGTGGCACCTACCAAACCTTTGGTAGGAAACAACTCTTTCCTTGTGCAGAAAGTAGTCTATTTCATCTAGGCCAACAAGTGAGAAGGCAACGCTTCTTTATGAGCCACATTTCTTTACATAGTACTGAATGTGTCTCTTACCTCTCACCCCCCATCTCTTACTTCTGCAGCCACACACCTTTTGAAAGCACCCTGGTCCATATTGCCTAAGGCCGGAGCAGAGCAGGTTCCCCAGGGCTCTACAGATGTAAGAATGGGACACAAGCTGGATTGACACTGTCCTGGTGGTTGGAAAGATTCTGTTTCCTTCTCTTTTTTTATGTAGAGCAGTCCCTTTTCTCTTGCTTTCCAGAGCAGCCTGCCATCAGGAAGGGGAGGCCCCACTGCACCAATCCTGTACAGGTCATAGGATATACATCGCGGCTTCCCATCTTCCCCTTGGCTGTGCACAAAAAGGTGCCTGCTCGTTGTGCGAAGGGCTGTTTACTGTAGAAATGCTACCCTTCGAAAGAGTCTCACTGGGATAGCTGTGGGGAAGGTGGAAAGCAATGCTTTCCCACTGTACCAATAGAGAATTGTTTGCACCAGATGAAAATTTCCTCCAGCAATTTGTGATTTCTCGAGGACTCTGGATTTGTTTGCCAGTTCTTTGAAATTTTTTTACATGGCCACTTTTAGCCTGAATGGAGACTGGTGAAAGTTTGAGCTCTGCATCTGGGGAAGCTCATCTCTGTGTGAGCAGTGGACCAGTCAATAGGCTCCATATATCAGGTTGTTAGACAAAAGGGCAGCCTAGAGCAAAAGGGTGTTTGTACTGTGGCCAGAGCAGGGTCCCTTAAAAATAATAGCCAAGAGTAAACACTATCAATTCACAAGTTAGATGCTTGTAAAAAAAAACTCGTCCCGTTTGCTAACCCATGAAGGAGGGAAATAGAACTTGACCGTTCTCTATGCTGTGATTCTAAGCATGTTTCCCTTAGAAAGAGTGCTGATAGTGCTCTGTAGGCAGGGTGAGTGCACTGCAGTCACTGATGGCAAGTGATTGGGAAGACTTGTTGCTCTACACAAGTTTGTGCATGGCTTGGTTTTAGGTTGTTTCAACCTATCCACATCAAGTGACAAAATGCAAAGCTGTCAGACCTGAGCCAGCAAAATAAAGCTGGTGTTCTAGAAAGAATGTTTTCATACAGTGACTTCTGTTTTTCTCCTCAAATGTGGTCTTTATTTTTGTGACTTCAGGTTACAAAAAATGTGGGGTTTTTTGTTGAAAGAGGATTATCCCCAAGCCCAAGCTTGCTTTGCTAAGGGAAACTTGCTGCTAAAGGAGGATTTCCGCAAAATTTATTCCCAATGTGATACCTTCTGAGTACAGAAGAAATATGTGTTCTCCTTTGTTCTTGGTAGATATATAGGCAGCAGATCTGAAATTCAGTCAGCACTCTGTGTCCAGTGGCTAAATGGGTTATCCTGGTCACCGGAGGAGAAGATGCTGGACTTGCAGGGTTTTGGGAGGAAGTTCATTGATGGGAGAAAGGTTGCAGTGACCTTGATGAAAGGCATAGAGTAGACTGGACGTAAAGCAGGCTGCACAACTTATGAGTAATATTATACAGAGTATTTCAAAGTTGCTAGAAAATCTCTCATTGAGTCCAAGAGTTTTTATGCTGTCCCAAAGTGTATAGCTGGTCTCAGATATATGGAAAGTCATACTGGAATTGGAATTTTTTTAAGGACAGCAAATCGCTTGGTGAAGGCCTTGTACCAAGATGAAGAGCAAAATGCTGATTCCTGTGAGACAGCTTTGAGTATGATCGTGATGGCTGTGCTTAGCACTGGTAACTGGTATCAGACATTAATTATATTAATCAGGAGACAATCCCTAGTCCATACAACTGAGCTTAAGTAGTTGGGACGGAAGAATGGCATAGAGATATAAAGTGATTTGAAGTGCATAAGAAAGCCTGCTTAGGAATAAGCGCTTAGCCCAGACCTTACACAAAAACAACCCAGACAGGAAATTAAATATATACTTTAACGTGAGGCTGAAGACAACAATTGTCTGAGGTTCTTTTGCTGAAATACCTTGCTGTGTGCCCCATGGATCGACTACAAGGCTAGTCTTTCATTCTGATGACTCAACTGGTGTTGATAAACATAGCTTGAGAACTGACCTAAAAGGACATGTGGGGTTTTTATTTTACACATTTTTAATCAGGACATAGCTTTTGAAAACATGATTAAATATTTTATCACTTTAACCACAATTAAAACTTTTTAGTCTATAATTCAAGGTTTGGAAAAATAAACAATTGCCCGCAAACTTCCAGAAGCTCAAAAGCCTGTAAAGAAGATCCTTAAACATTAGAAACAGCTGCTTTTACATAACCATTAATACAGCTATTGCTTTTATTATAGTGTGGTTCCTTCACAGTATCTGTTAATGCTTATGTATGTTAACACAAGAATTGCATTCTCACTTAAAATAGTGATTGGCTTTTTGTTAACAAAAAGCTATAATCAGAATTATTTTTGTATAAGCAGGACTTTTACAACGAAAGTCCTGCATTTAAGAGATTTGTAACAACTCGGAGCTCGAAAGGGACTGTTTTTAAGAAAGTAAAATGCTATTAGTATCACTGTATTATAGAGAAGTCAGTTACATAAGAAGGAAAGCAACAGGGAAGCACGAACACTGTCATACCAGATAAGATATGCAGTGTGATAACATTTGTCAGTATTGGTCAGTGCCAGGGGCAAAGAAATTAGAAAGCAATTAATTATTTGCCTAAAGGAGAAAAAATATCCTGAGCCTTTAGTTTGTAGTTTGGATTGGAATCACAGGGCTTTTAACCATTTTGTTATATCTTGTCCTAAATAACACTAACTCATTTTGAAATCATGCATTTTTGGTTTCCCAGTTGTTCTTCTGCCAAAGAGTTCCACAGATTAATTACTCATATTGAGACTTTTCTTAAATCACTTTTAAATACTATCTTTCTGGTTCATTGGTAGAATCTCTGTCCTTTGTTACGAGAGAGGCTGAAAAGGACATGGCTCACCTTCTGAATGTTTGATCTGTTACGTAACTCTCATCTCATTTTCATTTAACAATTATAATCCTTGTGTTTTCGGCCTATTTTTTCCAGATATTTCTACAAGCTTCTAGGCACTTCACTTGCCAATCTCTGGACCTCTTTTGTTTCTGTTCTCTCCTTCCTGTGGATTCAGTATTTCAGGGAAGGAGTTTACGTAGCAACACTGTTGAAGTAGGAAAGTCATAAAATTTATACTAAATGCCCATATATTATAAGCAACTGTCTAGACAAGATTCTACAACACTTATCCAAGGCTCTTAGTTTTTGGGTTTTAGACTATTGAAGTGGAAGTGTAATGGATTCTGTTGCTAAGAAAATGATGGCTTTGCTGAGCCAGGTAGGCATGCTATGCTGCTACTACTTAATAATTACAGCTGAGGGAAAATAAAGGTATTTAAGTTACAGGAGAGCTGCAGCACTGAGCATGACTTTTCAGCCTAAGCATGGTCTTTCATGTTGCTGCTGGAGGTAAATTGATAGTGACTTACAGCATGGTGGTACTGAAAATCTGTTGGTTCAGGGCCTGTCGTCTTCTACAGGATGATCACATTGCAATTTTAATGTTTCTTGTACATTTGAGTGTCTTTAATTCTGGAGTACGTGTTTTAGGAAGGCTTGAACTCTCCGTATTTTAGAGTGTCTTGCTGCTGCCACCAAGCATTAGGCAGCGTGAATGGCTCATTTCAAATAGTCTTGGTCTGTGGTGAAAAGAACAGGCTTTTGTTTATTGAGTCAAAGCTGTAAAACCATAAAGGGAGCAAAAGCTGAAATCAAGGGAAGTCGAAATAATGGAGTGGGAAGGGAAAAGGAGAATCAACATTTGAGGGTTCTTCTGTATGAAACAGACATCTGGGTTCCAGCAATGGGGGAAAGGCATGAGTCATTCTTCCAAAGCTTTGCTTGATGCTAGAACCCCTTTATTTAAGCTTGAATTTGAGGTTCTTCTAGGTGAAGAAATTATTTATCAGCAAGAATTCACCAAGACCTTCCCTCCCTCTCAGCTTTCAGCCTGATTTATCAAAGCCAAAAAGTAGCATGACATGATGATAAATATACTCTTAGACTACTAGCTGAAGCTAGGGTCCTCCCTCTTAAGATGCAGGAAAGGCTTTCTCAAATGTTATTCTTAAAAAAAAAAATAAATAAATGCTTTCAGTGTTCCTGGTGGGGACTCCCCACTCATTGAAAGCTACTGCTTCCTTGAAAAATCTTTGGTCTTTTAGAGCATTTTAAAACAGATATTCTTAGGAAATGCTATTGTTTGGGGCATCTGGCTTGTAATCAGTTGGTCCTTTCAGAGCCTAACTCTTCTGTCATGATACGAACCCAGAGCATGCCTAGTGTGGTCCTGGTGAGCCGTGTGCCTTATATGTCCATTGCAACTCACAGAAGGTCAAGTAGGGGGAAGCCAAAGGATTTCTGCAAATGGTGGAGCCAGGCAGAAGGTCAGGGATGGCATTTTGTGGCCATGGGAAAGAGACAGCTCTTTCTCCTGGGTCAGGATGAGTCTCCGTCAGTGTCGAGTCTCTAAGGATCATGGGGCTTTCATGGCTGGCACCCAATGTTATTAATTTTGTGGTGAATGCGAACCCTGAAAGCACATAATTTAATCCGCCTGAAGATAATTGTTGAAATAAATAATTCTCTTGTTTAAAGAATAAATCTTCAGCAAGTTTCAAGAGAGCCTACAGCACTGCTGATTTTAATCATTACACAGGGAAGTGTCTGTACTGCTTAGTGTTTCCAAACCATCAGTGCTGCTATTTAAAAGCTAGGCCTGGATTTAGAAGCTGTCACAATTCAAACAAAGCTTTTGGGGGGATTCCTGAATTCACAGCTAAAAAAGGAGAGACCTGGTGAGCAGTGACTGTACAGTCCTCCCCAGATTTAACTAACCAGTAAGCCACACAGTCATTTGGTGCCTCAGTTTCCACATCTGAACACTGGGTTCTGTGGCCAGCGCTCTGCAGCGCACTGCCGTTCTGGATGAGAGAAACACTTCAGGGTATTTTTGGTTTTGGTGTTGTGGACTGTTGCTGGAATATGGGTTGTGTATGACAGGAAATGTGCTGTGGTGTGTTAGACTGTACCACAGAAAGTGATTCCAGTCAATGATGGGTGATTTTTGTCAGACTGCCCTGTGGTCATCCAGTGGGCTTCCCAGGGCTCTGCTGGGGAGTTTCTTGTTCAATAGCATGTCCTACTTTGGTTGAAATTTTTCAAGGTTTGGCTGGTCCATAGGGATTTTTTTGGGGTGTGAAAAGGATTGATTTGGGTGAGATGCATTCTAGCAAAGTAGAAATTACACTGGTCAGCTGAGTCTGGAGAACCATGCTTCACCAAACCTCCCTGCCCTTCACTTGGGAGTGGCACTGTGACAGAGACGATTCACTACTGAGGCAGGATGTGGGCTGTAATGACTGGCTAAGGTGTTCCGTGAACAACCATGGGTGAGGTAGGGTTTGGACAGACTAGAGCTTCTTTTGAGGCTTGATTGTTCAATTAGCGCTTGGCAATTCAGTTCCTCCTATGACAACACTCTTGATACCATGGCTGTTTAGTTAAATAGCGTTGTTCTGCTAATTTATGATCCTTACATTAAGTTAAATACCAGAGATACTGTGCCCTTTGTACAGAAACTATGAATCTGTGATGGGTTGCAGGCAGGTTCCTGCTACTTTCCCATTTTTTTCCTGGCCACTGGTTAAGCACCAGAGGAAGTTGATGATCTCAGTATTCTCCCATGTTTTTGTTAGTTTCTCCTTTTTCTTAGGCAGCATTTGGAGATCTTGTTTCTGGAGCTTTATGGGAGGAATGAACACTGCTCTGGTCTTTTCCACTGCAAACAATCCCATTTCTCCCTGTCCTCCAAACTGGGAAGACTGTTCTACTGAAGCTGATCATAGTGTTAAAAAATAAATTCATATAGCTTTTGGCACAACACCATTTGAGTAATTCTAAGTGGTTGGGAATTAATTCACTGTGTGATTTAAGCTACTTTGAAGGAGAAGAGATCTAGCTACATTTTATTTTGGTTGTATTTTGTATTAGATGTGTGGAGTTATTGGAACCAGATATATTAACTTTGTGCTAGGCTGATGTACACCAGTTAAAAATTTGTCCCCTGGCATATGGAATCAAAAGCTGAGGGTTTTCTCAGTCACAGATTCCACCCAGCTCCCTCCATTCTAGGTATCCTAGCCCCCTGGTACGTTACTATGTCTAATAGATATGAAAACACTGGGTCCCAGGGCTATTTCCCTCAAGTCATCCATTTTAAAGGTCTTAGGACTTGGTTTTGTCTGAAGCAAAATATTTCTCACATGTTATTATAAGGGACGTTCCTGTGGAGTAAATCAGGAATAACCAGAAGGATTTATAACATTGTTATATATAGAATCATAGAATAGTTTGGGTTGGAAGGGACCATTAA
This sequence comes from Phalacrocorax aristotelis, assembly GCF_949628215.1. Classification (NCBI taxonomy): domain Eukaryota; kingdom Metazoa; phylum Chordata; class Aves; order Suliformes; family Phalacrocoracidae; genus Phalacrocorax; species Phalacrocorax aristotelis. The sequence goes on from NC_134278.1 coordinate 83,764,663, forward strand.
AGGTCATCTAGTCCAACCTCCCTTTCGAGGGCAGAGAGGCCCTACAGAGGGATCTGGACAGGCTGGAGAGCTGGGCAATTGCTAACCGTATGAAGTTTAATAAGGGCAAGTGCTGATTTTACACCTGGGGCACAACAGCCCTGGATGTACATAAAGACTGGGGAACAAGAGGCTGGAGAGCGCCTCTGCAGAGAAGGACCTGGGGGTTCTGGTCAACATCAAGTTGAATGTGGGCCAGCTGTGTCCTGGGGTGCATCAAGCACTGCATTGCAGCTGGTTGAGGGAGTGGATTGTCCTGCTCTACTCTGTGCTGGTGCAGCCTCACCTCGAGTGCTGTGTGCAGTTTTGGGTGCCATAGTACATTAAGGATATAAAGCTCCTAGAGAGTGTCCAGAGGAGGGCCACGAATTGGTGAAGGGTTTAAGAGGGGAAACCATACAAGGAGCAGCTAAAGTCGCTTGGTTTGTTCAGCCTGGAGAAAACTGAGGGGAGACCTTATTGTGGTCTACAGCTTCCCCTCAAGGGGGGGAGGAGGGGCATGTGCTGATCTCTTTTCTCTGGTGACCAATGACACGACCCAAGGGAATGGCAGGAAGATGGGCCTAGGGAGGTTTAGGCTGGGTATTAGGAAAAGGTTCTTCACCCAGAGGGTGGTGGAGCACTGGAACAGGCTCCCCAGGGAGGCAGTCACAGCACCAAGCCTGACGCTACTCAAGAAGCACTTGGGCATACCCTGAGAGACATGGTGTCCATTTGTGGTTGTAGCTGGACTTTATGATCCTTGTGGGTCCCTCCCAACTCAGGACATTCTGTGATTCTGTACAATGAGCAGGGACATCTTCAGCTAGATCAGGTTGCTCAGAGCCCTGTCCAGCCTGACCTGGAATGTTTCCAGGGATGGGGCATCTACCACCTCTCTGGGCAACCTGGGCCAGTGTTTCACCACCCTTATCATAAAAAAATTCTTATATCTAGTCCAAATATACCCTCTTTTAGTTTATATGCAAATGTGGGGCATGTTTAGCTCCAAAAGTGGTGTAAACAGTATGTCATGAACCCTTCTGTCATGTCTAAGTTATAATATTATACATAAATCATAGAAATATTATATGTCATAAGCACATGCTTTCATAGGCAATCATTCTTAGAAATTTGCATTTGCAGAAAATCTTGGGAGCTGTTATCTTTGTTCAAAGTTTAAAAAAAGTAATCTACTTGCAGTATTTGTAAATCAGCCTTGAAAAAATAAATTGTAAATGGAACAGGGCCAAAACAGAAGTGTAACATTTCCATCTATCTTTAGAGGGAAGTCTGTTCTACAACGCATTTCAGGTGACAAAACACAAATAGGATGCACAGTGCCAAATGGTAAGAAAGAATAGACACTCTGCTGCTGGGAATAAAAGAAGACTATAGTAACGTGATTATGGTAATGGTCAACAAGTCATAGTCTTGGGCTTTTGTTCACTGTAATTAACTTCTTGGAATGGCACCGTTGCTTTCTCTGTGCTCATCAGATGGCCCTGCTTTTGTGTCCGCAGTTATTTCTTCTGCAGGGACTGCAAGTCTCCAAGTGCATTACTAAATTAATTCATTGCTGGAACAAAGATTCGGGAGTAGAATAGAGATTGATATCTTTTGTTGTCAGACATTCAATACCATATAGCAATCCAATTACTTAAGCTGTTTCTATCAGTCTTATTACGGCTCGCTATTGAGGCATGCTTTAAAGCTGGATAATTCTGTCTTGCAAGAATGTAGTGGAACAGATTAGAGCTTTAATGAGAAGGCTTTCTGTGAGCTAGGGCACTTCCATTGTATGTGTTGGGATTGAGGAATCATACCTAGGCAAAGGGCCAGAGTCATTGTTGCAAAGACCGATCAAAGGGAAGTTTGAAATCTCTACAATTTCTTGAAGAACTTTTATGGGTTATAAAAAGATAAAATAAAAAATGGCAAGGTTTCTATCTGTTATTGCCTACCTGATGAGAATCTGTGGTACACTGGGAAAAGGAAATTGCTTACTGGAATTCAGACTGTCGAATGGATATCTCATTTTGTGTTTGAACTTTTCCTCCTCTGTGCTATAGGTCAAGTTCTGTACTTAGCTGTAGCATTTTAGGAATGCTACACACAAGACTATTCTGCATACACCTACCCTGACTAGGTGCTGGGAGAGGAGGGTTTCTAGTGCACAAACACATGCCAGAAGAGAAGGCTTTGATAATGCAGGTAGAGGATGAAAGATTAGACTAGCAAGTCAGCCTTCCCAGGTTTGTCTTCTTGCTTATGCTCTCTGTAGCACAGAGCAGGTGTACACAGAGTCCCAACAGCAGCAGAAAGCTGCAATCAGTAAGATCTCAAAACTGGGGCTGAAGCGTAGAAGTGGAAAACAGCTATTTTTCTGTGAGGGAAAAAACCCCAATATAAATATAAATAAATCTATTTAGTTTGCAAATATTTTAGGGGGAGTTCCTATATGTAAAACACACCTAAGTTTATTGTGGAAATTTGGGGGGTGCCAGACTAAGCTTGTATGTCCAGCAAGACAATTTGCTTCTGGAGTGTATGATTTCTGATGGACTTTTAAAACATGATGAAAGTCTCCAGCTCTGTTGTAGGCCTCAGCAGAAACATCTGTGCTGTGAGTCAACACAGTGTGAACAGAAGCACCTAGGAATTGCTACGGTTGAAGTAAATTGGAAACAGATTAGAGTGCTTCTGTATGGAATACGTGCAGCTTGGTGTCATTTGTGAAAATAAGTATATCTAAATTTGTCTGGAATTCTGCCTCTCTAGATCACTGTCCTTAAATAACTGAGGGTATGTTTTATTTTTTGGTAAGATAACTGCACCAAAGCAAACACTTGCTTGGTGTGCGTGGCAAAGCTACGTAATTTCTGCAGGACAACAGTGGTTTCCAACCATTTGAGGATATGGCCTCTTTTTCCTAGATGCAAAGAAGTGTGTATGATTTATAATTTTATTATAAAAGGTTTTATTTTCCATTTCTTGTGGTTGTTTTACACTATCAACAGGTAAATATTTCCTCATCAGGGATGAAGTTATGAAGTATTACAATGCACACATATTGTCTGACTGTAATATTTGCAAAGTATTATTTAGAACAGCAATTATAAAGACATTTTCCAAAGGAAATTGTATTAGGGTTAGGATGAGCGTGTGCGAAGTTAAGTCTGAGGAACACGAGAACGTAGGTTGCTTTTCGGTAAGTGTTTGTGTTCCTGTATATAGACCACAAACACTGCTTTCCTTCAGCAATAAAGATATGACCCAGTTCTGGGCAGAATATTTTGTAGCCTCAATTGTGTGATGTGGATTGAAGTTAATGTTTTACGAGGCAAGGGACAGCGCCTGTTCATTCCAGGAACTTACTGCTAAGATATTTGTTTTGGGTCAGAGTTAAGGTGATTTTGTGCTGAATTATCAGTTTCTTTCTCACTTGGGAGCGTAAGGGACAATTAAAGATTTTGTATGGCCTGACCTTTAATCTGTTCATTGTTGACTTGTAACAAGTGATGTCTGCTTTCTTGTTATTTATTTACTCTATTTAGGAATCAAGGTTTGGACTTAGAATCTTCCAAGGGGAGCTTTTTATGTGCATTTTCATTTATTTTTTCTGAATACATTGAAACCTCCAGGCCAGATACTCAGCTGGTGTAAATCAGCTTAGTTCCATTGACGTCAGTGGAGCAGTGCCAGCAGCAGATCTGACCTACTTTTTTAATCTGATCACTTGTCCATCCCATTTATTTCAGATTACATCAGAGTGAGCAGAGCCGTACCTCATTCACCATGAACTTGATATAGGTACAACCTTGCAAGTTTTGCCACGCAGAAATTGCTTGGAGCAAAGGCATCTGTCAGACACAGCTTTACTTAATATGAGACTGTGTGACACGTGAAATTCCAACTTGCTCATAATAAATTATGTTAAATATAGTTTCCCACAAAACATTAACCTAATACAGCTTTTTATGTGGTCTAAATATCTGTTAACTAATTAGTAATATTCAGTCAGTGTTCAGAATGCTCTGTGCAACTCACAGCAATTTGTGAGTCTTCAGAAACCTCATCATCCCAGCTGTCAAGGCTGTGCCGGTACATTTCCAAGGGAACTGAGATTTAATTTTGAAGTCACACTTGGGTCTGGGACCTCTAACTTGCACCTTTATTTTTTCTTGGTTTTTACTGTGATTTGCCCTTGGGTCTGTTCCCTGCCGTTGTCCTCTAAGATCAGTATTGGATGGTTAGACTGAGCATTATCTTCATATTGCATACTACTCTCCCAATGAATCTCTGTATCCGATCTCTTTGACAGCTTAAGTGAGCACATTTGAAGGTTGGGTTTTTTTGTTGTTGTTGGGGGAGAATGGAGGTGCCAATACACATCTGAAGAACTGAGTTTTTTCCCTTAATCTGAACTGATGATTGAACTGACTCTTGGCTTTTCTGTTTATTCTCAAAAAATCATTTTACTCAAATATTCTAGTAGCTTGCAGGGACACTCTCCCAGGAGTGTAAAACATCATGTTCTTGGGCTCTGAGTTTTGTGTGCTCAGAGAAATTGCCTCTAAAAGTTTACATCAAAGTCTTCATTTGTTTCTGTCCCATAACCTTGCAGTGAGTATACACTCTTAAGACGACCCAGGGACATGTGTTTACCACAGCAGATAACTTTCTTTTGGTACTGCTACACAATATATCTATCTAGATTATCTACCTCAATGCTTAGTTTACATTTCCTTAGTACAGATAAGTTTTGCTTTTTCCTTGGCTGTTGCCTTTGATCATTGCTAGTATTGACAAGCACAAATACTGCTTCTTCTGGGATCAAACTGTCTTGCACATTTGTGTCCAACTTGAATGAAACGATCTAGTTTCTCAGCAATCTGTTTTCTCTCAGTGGATCCTCTGCAGCATTATCTAGTGTCCTACAATCTTTTCTGAGCTGGTTATGCAGTGGCCGTTGACTTTATACTGGACTTCCTCCAGTACCTCCCTTCAAGAGTTTGCAAATGCCAAAATGATGAGTGCCATTGCAGTTCTGGTATCTTTTTCCAAATGCCAGATGTTGTCTTGGCTTCACTTATTCACAAATTATGTCTTGTTTTCGCAGACTCCGATATTTTGCCACAGGTCTCTTTTTCTGTATATAATCTCTCATATCTGTCAAAACTGTCCCTGTCCCCTAAGTTTCAGTTCGGGTAAAGTGGCTTCCTCTTCTTGGCAAGTTTTAGTTGGGTTATTCCTAAATTTTTTTAGCAATATTTCTCTCTCTCTTTTTCCCCCTTCACTGTAATATCAGCTTGACCCTCATACCAGTTTGTGTTTTCAGCTATCAGTTAGTAACAGAGTATTTCCATCTTTGTTTCTGTACTGTTTCAGCATAGCACTCCTGTACATTTAATAGTCTGCCTGAGTTAACTAAATCATATAAATAATCTATGGCTTCAGAATCAGCTGTTACCTGAAAAAATACCATGTTCCTGTTGGCTAGGAAGGAAAGTTACTGCATAGAATTCTTTTATCTCTACTCTGTCTTTCTGAAGGGATTTGACTTCAGTGGAATTTTTAAATTCTACTTTCTTCCACACAGAATATGGACTTTGTTCACTTTATTCCTATTATTTTACAGTTCTCAGAAGCTGCTCCAAATAAAGGGAGACAGTACTCTGCCTAACCAGCAGCCTCCTTTGCTCCTGATAGCAACATCACTTCATGCTGGAGCCTGTTTTGGTAATGAGAGTCTGACTGACAGATATCAGAGCCTCTTGAAGGTACAGCTTCCATGAGCCATTTAGGCGCTTAAAATCTGGGGTATGCATTCCACTTATGAGGTATTGGTCACTGGGGTCCTTTTTACTTATTTCCTTAGAAACCAGAATAGGTGACCCCTGCCTAAACCTGAAGAACCCAGAGTAGTAACTCTAATATTTTCTTCTGTCCTTGTATATCATTACTCTCTTAATTGCAGAAGAAACATAAAGCCCCATTCATCTCCCTTATGTCTCTCTCCAACAAGCTTTTCTCTTCCCTGCATTCATCAGTGCAGTCTCCACAGTGTCCAGAGAAGCCAAGCTGGGTGGCAGGTTTGCTTTTAGAGATAGTCTTATTGCCTGTGTGGAAGGGGAAATCCATTTTAACGAGAACCCCCACATGTACGGGTAAATTTCAGTGAGTGCACAGAAAGCAAGACAAAAAACCACAGCCATGAAAGTCAGGTTCAATGTGTTCTGTTCTTACAGAGGGCTGTACAATTGTTTGTGGAGTATATGCTTAGGGGCTTTTCTGGATGAGGGCCTTATTAAATTTCGGTAAACTAAATAAACCAAGCAAGCACGAAAATCAATTAATTTTTACAGTATGCTTGAGAGAAAAGCAAACAGGCAGCTTTTCTCTTACTTTTAAGAAAAAAATGAGGCAGAAAAATGAAGCAAGTAACTCGGCTCTTGGGAGCAAGTAGCAAAGCAGACCCAAAATTCAGAAGATTTTTGTTCTGGGCTTTGTCTGCTCCACTGACATTTTACTTTTTAAATGTTTTTCATAGGATGTTGTGCTTATTTTATTCATTTTTTGTGAGTACTTTCATAAACAGAAAGCAGTAAAATCACAGTGAAGTTAGTCCATATGGGACAATATTGAATTCAAGAGGAACATCAGAAATTTAGTGAAGATCCAAATATATCTGCATTTTGTCAAAAGTTACTCTTTCATTTACCAAGGAAACATAACTAAATTAATGGATTTTAGATGAGAAGGAAACTCAAGACTATCTAATATAACCGTATGATTTTGCATGCCATAGAATTCCACTCAGTTATCTCTGCAAAACTATTTCCTGACAGATAGTGGGCCAGATCGTACCTCTGCTAACTTTAAATAGTTCACTTTCAAAGCAATAGCACTCTCCAAAGATGTAGTCTGACTTGGCTGTTGTAGGTTTACTGTATAAAGACCTAATGTTTCCAAAGTCCATGAAACCTGGAATAAGTGGTATATGTATGTACTCCTTTTGCAATCCCACAGTCTGAGAGATTGCTCAAGACAGGAATGAAGGGAGGCAAAGGAAAATCAATGTTTAACTTGGAAATACTTGTCAGTTAACAGGTCACAAGGAAGTGGGTACCTTTTACACCTAAGATAGTTGAAGCAGGAATTGAATTTATACTTAATTTATACTTTTTTTGGGGGGTTGTGGGGGTGGTGGGGGTGTATTTAAAGAACAAGTGAGCCCAGACAAAACCTCCTCAAAGTTGTTCTGAGCTTTGTTACCATTGCATTTCCTAATTTTAGGAATAGTCTCTAAATGTATTTAAACGCATTTTTTTTAGTAGAAGGCTGCCAAACCAGACTCTGACAACACTTAAACACATACTGAAATCCATCCTTCTTAGGAACAACATGTAATTTTCTGCATAAACACCTCTTCTGAATAGGGATGCTTTCCTGAACTGGAGATATAGCTTGTGTGCTTCAACTGTTTTAAGGGAGTTCTACTTTCTGGCATATTGCTTCTTTTCTTGTTTTTTCCCTTCAGAAACACATCTGCTTTAACATCCTGTTGGGTTTAAAAGTATATTCCTTTACATTCCCACAAGCTCTTAGTTTTCAAGACTGGGAATTTCTTATATAAGGAAATCTGCTAGAAATCTATAAGAGCTCTGTGTACAATAGACTGGATATCTACTTCACTCCCTAGTTCTGTATCTCAGGTCTTTGTCATACTGAAAAAGTGTAAACATCTCAGTCCCTCTGAGGGAGGAGTCTCTCAGGTATTTCCTATAAAGCGTTGATCTCTGCCTAAGCAGCACATCAATCTGTCTTGTCTAGAGTAGCTGAAAGGACTTAATGCATTGAATTTTCTCAGTAGTGCTATAAAATAACACATCTTGGCAAGTGAAGCCAGCCTGTTAATGTATAGATTTTCTGCCTTGAGTGATTTTCTAAAACCAGTAACTAATTAAAAAGAAAAAAAGGCCCAATTCTCACAATTCATATCCATGCAAATAACAGACTGGCTTCAGCAATAGTGTCCAACTGAGTTATAACGCTGGGTTTGGAGGACAGTGTGGTGTTTGTTCAGATGCCCTGACTGCAGTTTCTTTTTCGCTTGGTCCTTCCTGAAGAACACTGTTTTAACAACATTATCCATTCATTAATTCTTAAGACTAATGCTCTGTTGGCAGAATGGTTAAACAGTTACTAAAAATAATGTCTGCTGGTGAATACTTTAAAATATGACTACATCCCCAGCAAGTAACTCACTTTCAGCAAAGAATGCCAGTGTAAACCTTTTTCAAAATCACAATCTCTAGAAATCCTTTTTATGTACTTTAATTCCTCAGAATTTGGTCAGATAATTTGGACAGGGAGGACACTTTCCAGCCCAAGTGTGTAAAGCATTGCAGCCTTTAATTTATTGACTGAATTGATCTGACTTTTAAGAGACTCCCCAACTTGGCATCAGTATTCTGTTTATGTGACATGCAATGAATCTGTCCTTCTTCCCTGTGTGTAAGTTCTTAATAGCTGTTAACTTAAGAGTACAGGCCTCACTGGATCCATAAGTACTTCAAGGTACATTTGGATTACAGCTTTCTTTTTCTTCTGATCAGTTCTCAAGTTGCTGCACTACCTGCTCTATTTGACTTTCTTAGAGGCTTGGAAACCATGTCAGATGTTTTTCAGATTGTTAGTTCTTTTTTCAGGGTGATTTTTCTTGCACCCAGACATACTAATTTAAAATGTTTCAAGTGCAACGACAGGATTTAGAATGCTCCACAGGATGCTGAAGTCAGCCCCTTTCACAAAACTTTTCCATATGATGCATGTCAGCAGCACAGCTTCAAGGAGTGTCTTCTTATTTTGCCTTCCACTTAGAATGAGTTTAACAGGTGTCTCAGAATGCCTCTGAATATGGCAGTATTAGTCTATGTGATCTGGGAATTAAAAGAGAAGTCAGGAGCAGGGAGGACAGGAAGGTAACTGGGAGTTGGAAGATGCACTGGTTCCAAAGGGTGGCAAAAGAATAAAATGAGGGAGATATAACTTTACTGTGAGAAAGAGAAAACCTTGCTTGGCAGCAAGGACTCATATGGTTTAATAAATTACTGGAAGGTTAGGAGAATGGGACATGCCCTCTCTAGAAGGGTCTCTGAAAGATCTGGGGGAATCCTGAGCCCAGTAATATACACTCCTCGATCTCAAATAAAAAATGCAGCCAGTAGTATGGCCAAGCATTCTTGAATGATGGATTCCTAGTCCTTTGAGGCCAATGGAAGAACTGACAGAGCAGAAATAGTCCAGCTAAGGGATTAAAATCAGTAACTATCCTGTTTATTTTGTGAAAAAATATAAGGAGCTGTTCCAGGAGCAGCAGAAGCTCAGTTTCCTAAGGAACCATATCCTCTCTCTCCCAGGTACCTTATAAGGACCTTCATGAGACCCCCCAGATCTTTCCCAGATCGTGTCCAGAAGGGCAAAAGGCAGCTTCTGCTGCATCTGCCATGGAGCTATGCATGTAGTGATTCAAAGGCTAGAAATAAGCTGATTTGTACTGATTGGACAAGTAACCATTGATCCCACACCTTTAAGGAGATTTCCCTCAGCTGGGGACACTGATTTAGATCTCTTTCCTCTGTGCAATGACAAGACCTGTAGGAACATAATTATCTCCAAGTCTTTTGCTTCTCCACTGACAACTTGCATTGAAATCTGCCAGTGGGTTTGAAAGTTATTAAGGGGTGACATGAGCAAGCAGATGGCATGACTGCATAAACCTCATTTCCTTAGGAAATCAAGTGGAAATGTTTGTATTGTTTATATACAACACAATATGGTTTGTCTGTCATATTGAAGGTTGTTGTTGTAATTATATGTTCCATTGTTGTGCTTCATCTAATCCAAAGTTTCTAAAAATACCACTTTGTACCTTTGTGATTTATTTTCATGCATCTCATAGGAACCTCAGGCTGGAAGGAGTGTCCTGGGTCATTGTGTCCAGGCTCCTGCTGAGGTGTGTGAACTGTAGAAGTTGAAAGAGAAAAGTACTGTATAATAAAATTGGGGTTGGTACAGTGGGAAAGTTAATGAGACAAATGAAACCTTCTGTGTGGCCTTTACAAAGCTGGAAGTCGCAGTATGGGGCGGTCCCCTTGCAAATCTTGGGTCATTAGCTTATCTTCTAAAGTAACTACAAAGGATGGATGTCAGAGGACAAATTAATTTTCCCCTTTATAGCTCAGGAATACTCACATTTTCTTCAGAAAATCCTGGGGAAAAGATTGCCAGATTTTTTTCATGTGTACAAGGAGTTTTAAAATGTTAAACAAGTTTACATAGGGGAAATTTTTTGATCTAGGGAGAGGAGAGACATCCCTTAGCTTTAAATGTGCTTGAATGACAGTAGGGCATGTTCAGCATTCTGTAGGATTTTCCTAAACAAAACAAGAACCCAGAAGTCCCTCCATGGAATAAGACAATAGGTAAAAGAAGGATGGCAGTTTCTTATATACAGGGCACATGGGAACAATAGTATCAGATTATTTCTGACACTGTATTATAATGCCAGAAAGAGAATCTGATGATATAAAATGAAAAACCATAAATGTCTGTTTCAAAATTTGTGCTGTTTTCCTTTAGACTTTAACGGTGGCCTGATTGCCGGTATTAAATTAGCTTCTTTAGTATATGTAGATACTTGCAGATTGTTAAGGACACTTCTAGAATCTTTATATTCCAGAATATCAAGATTGTTTCAGATCTTGGTGATGAAATGCCCTCTATATAGAGTTATAAAAGATTCAGCTGTTCAGAAACAGGTACAGTCTGATCAAAAGAGTAGAAGGACAATAGTTTATTTGACAGCTTCCAGAAAATAATCAGAAAAGAAAACAACACTTTGAAAATCTCAGTTTTGCAATATTTAAACTGTGTTCAAAACAGAAGGATCCTTTTCCATCTTTTTCCAGTCTTTCTCCATTTTGAAAGCAGAGTCAATACATAATTAAAGCATTCACATTTTAAATGTTTTGTATGGAGTAGCTGTAGCATGAACTGGGAGGACCACTGACTTACTCCAGTGCTGCCTTTGGCTTGATGTGGCTGTGTTGCAATTTTACACCTCTTTGCCTGTACATCAGAGTTTGGTCCAGCAAGAAAGGGCTCATCTAGCAAAATGCTTGAGGTTTTGAGTAGTTTTAAGCATTTGAACAGACTCTTTGACTTTAGTTTCACTTTTTGTATCCTAGTATATGAAGTGTATGCTTAAATACTTCATTGGTTTGTCCTGTGCTCCAAACCTGAGCTCTGAGCACGGATAAGATTGATGGTGATAAGCTGAGCTCCATCAGCCTCATGCTGTGTTCACATACACCCAGAACTGAAGTGTGCAGTGAACTACATTCTGTGGGCAGTCCATGAAATCATAATAAGAAAGGTGGAGGTTGCACCTTTATTTCAGAAAAGCCCATTTGCTATGAAAAATTACATGCTTTAGTAGAATTAGGCAGTTTAAAATAGTCATTCCAGGGTCTGAATCATTAAACTTCGGACCTTTAAAGGTATTTAACTGTTAAACTCCTGACTGCATGAAAACCTATTTCTGGAATGTTATAGTTATTTTTGTTTTAAGGTGTTTGGAATTAACCTAGTCTTTTAAACACTATGTTAATGCTTTCAGTATGTTAATTTTTAACAAAGAGGTTTTCTTCATGAAAAGCACATTTTCTGCCCAACAGAATTTGATAGCGTTTTCCATTAAAACTTTGAAGACTGCTAAATTTGACATTGCTGGTAAGTTTGCTCAGTCAGGCTCAGCCTTTAGAAAAAAGTCTTCTAACTAGAGCGGGGGGAAGGGTCATTAAAAATCTGTCACCCAATGGAGAGATTCAGACAGCTTTCCCTTACCAGGTTGCCCTTCATCGCTTTCTGCTGCAATGGCTTTAAGCAGGTGTGACTCATTTGTATGACTGGCTCTCATGCTGCTTTGGGAAACCAGTGCACCAGCTGGCTTTGGGCTTAGTGGTCTGCTATAAGCCTCCCCATTTCTAAGCCCACCTTATCCTTTACTCATCTAATCTTACAACTAATCTTAAATTGCAAATATTATACCATGGGCAGCATCCAGTGACTGATGATCCCAGCCTGTCACTGCTCCTCTTTGTCCAGCACCAGCAGCTAAGTCCCTTTCTCCAGGTGCCTGTGCAGTACCAGGGCTTTGTCATCAAAGCTGAGCAGGCTTGTTGAGATTTTTTCCCCCATTTTTATTTGGCTAAGTGCTTTATCTCCCATACTTCTGCTGGATCAAGCTCAACATTGTCTTTGTATAAGATATGGCCCAGTCCTCCTTGCTTTGTTCACCTCACTGTTGAATTTAGTTGACTTTGGTGGAACTAGTGAAAAGGCTAGCACCAGTTGGTCAAATCCTGTTTTCAGTTACCCTTACATAAACTACACTGACTGTGCTGGAGTCAGTAGAGAAAACCCAGAATGAATAGACTATATTGGCTTCTGTGGTGGTAAGTGCAAAAGGAATTAGAAATTCTTTTTATCAATAGGTATCACAATGCCATGTAAAAACACATTATGCATCATCAGCTTTTGAGGAAACTGAGTTCCAGAAGTACGCCCATGGTCCCAGAGCATGTCAGAGCTACAGCTGAAAAGTCTTGTTTCCCTACCAGTTGCCTTTACCTACGGGATTCTCTTGCTTTTTGAGGGAAATACTTGCATAAAGAAGGAACCGTGAGATATATACCTCACACTCAGAGCAGGGGAAATTCCTACTGAGGTTTTGTCATCTGCATTTAAGACACTTGAAAGTGATTATAAATAGCAAGAGAGCATCACCTTAAGTTTTAACCTTATGTTATATAGGCACAATAATTGACAGCCCTATCCCCCAAACAGTGTTTTAATATAGGCAATACATTGAAGGGAAAAAAAGTATATTTGGTTGAAGCTTACGACTGTATTTACAATACTGCTTTCCCATGCTTATTTTAGGGTCATTTGGGAAAAAACTTTAGCAAAAAAAAAAAAAAGAATGCAAGAATGTATTGCTATTCTGGGAGTTAGATTGTCACTTAATAAATATATTTCTGATAATAAAAATCAGTGTAATTTTCCTTGCAGGGACTTATTCGGAAGAAAGTTAATAAAAGCTTCATGGAAAAACTAGCATCACAGCTATTTTTTATTGTTTGAAATTCCTACAGGGAAGTTAGCTGAATGCAAATGTATCAAGAAACAGAGAAATATTCTATGGTCATTAAAACCCAAAGGTAAGATTCTCTTAGTAAAGATACTATTAAGTGATGTAGCTTTGATGAACATTTTAAATATCTTTTAAGAACAAAGACTTAACAGGCTCTGCTGATGGGAAAGTCATAATGTGGCTTTTTTCCTGATCACTTTCTATTCTTTGCATGCGTGACAGATGTCAATGAAGTTGAAAAGTGTCCATTTCCCAGCAGGGTGCTGGCTGTTCCCCAAAATCCCTGGGCAGTTTATAGAGGCCCTAATATCTCTTGATTGTGGCTGAAGGATTTGTAGAGAAAGCATCCTGTAGGGTAGAGGCCTGCTGCCTTTGAATACAGGGCAGCCAGCACCTCTACAGGCCTCAGCAAGAGATGCCACTGTATCATAAGAAAACTTTGATTTATTATCTGAGAAATTCACCATCCATCTGCATGAAGAGGTCACAGAAGCAACTTTCCTAATGTCCCCATTATTTCCCACTTATTGGTACAAGCATGAAAAATTGTTCCAACTGAGAAAGTTGGACTTTCAGGAGTTGTTACCATGGCTGAATTGATAGGAATATTTAGGAGCAATGCTTATTGGGTTTTTTTGAATCTATAAACTCCAACAATTTTCACAGGTTTTTGCTAATTAATGCCACCACTGTGGAAATGGAAGCAGTTCTGCAAACAAGCTGCGACAAATGGGATTTTTATTGCCAGTGGAAAAGCCTAGGGAATAATTAGCAGGTCTATAAAGATCTCTTGATTACAGACATCTGCATTGGTAATGTCCAGATGCAAAGATTGCTGAGGGAAATGTTTAGGGATTTTCACCTAAGGGCACATTTATGTTGTCAGCTACACCCTTCAAACTGCAGTTGGACAAATGTGGGAAAATATTTTGTGAAACGTTAGACCAATGAACCTGATGTTGACTAATCTGGTCTAGGGAAACTGGCTTTGATTTCCAAACTACTGTCCAGCAGCCAAGACTTGCAGGTGTAATATTTTGATATCTCATTAAACTTGATTTCACAGATATATTTCTCAGTGCTGCATTTGAGTTGCTGTATGTTGCCTAAGATGTTTTTGCAGTTATTGCTGCTTTGTTGAATAGGACAAAGAGGAAATAAGACTGATGATTAAAAAACCACATGACTTCTTGAACATGAAACACTGAAAAAAAGAATTTATGTCAACACATGATTTATTGGTGCAGGTTGAAGAGTAATTTGATTTGGGATATTCCTGCTCTTGCCAAAGTGATTCACAATATAAATCATGGATCTACATATAGAAGCAGTTGAGGTTTTGGGTTTTTTTAAACAGCACACTTTTAAGATGGCCAATAAAATAGTAATTTCAGGCCTTTGAAGCAGAATTTTAAGCTAAGGGTTTTTAAAAAAACCACAATTATATTCATTTGTATAGCATTACAGTGCATCTGCCCCAGTCCTAGACTGGTTCTTGTTGCATTAAGTGCCATCTAAATTCCAAACAAAACTCATTCCTTTCCTGAAGAACTTATAATGTAAGGATTTGGTTGCTTTTACCAATTGTGTCTTGATATAGAGTTTAAAATAAATTAAATTTATGTTTTTGATTTTAAAATATCTGTGACACTATGTCGGTCTGTCTTGCTTAGAATCTCTATGTGATGTGATCTTCACTCCCACAAGCTCTGCAGCAGAAAATGCCCTTAAATTTGTATTTAAACCCATCCTTCTCCAGGAAAACCATTAAGCAAATGATTAGTTTAAGATACATTTCAGTCCCAGTGGCATCATTTATCCTACTCACTGGTCAAATAGTCACTTACAACAAAGTTAAGTACAGACCAGACCTAATTCTGAATCCAGGCTGCCCTTCAAGATGTCATGAGAAGCAAGACTAATCCTGGCTTTTAAGCCACCACACACATGGTACATACCGAGAGCTGCACCCAGTAACGCACCAACATATGAGGCAAGGGCTGATCACCAGCATAAGGCTGTTGGCTCCTGAAGTCCTCAGTCAACGGGATCTGTCAAGTGCTGGCATTTTGAGGGAGTAGATTTGAACTACCAACTGTGCCCAGGAATAAACAGTTCTTTCCCCATACCTTTCTTCAGAGTAGAAAATCAGGTCAGATATTTCCAAAGATCTCTCTTTGCTTGGCTTTTCTGGTCTCTCTGTGATGAGGGGTGGGGGTGGAAGGAATGAAGGGTTAGGAAACATGAAGGATTCAGAATTGCTGAGGATACTTTTGTTCTCAAATAACCGGAACCTGTATGACAAGTACATATATGTATATTCATAGGCACTGAGTACTAGAACCCATGCTTTGCTACTGTCTACTATACTACAGAATATTTAGGAGATATGAAGTAACCTCAGAATGAGGTTTTAGAAACCTTTTTCTGACTCCTTATAAAGTCTTCCCAGAAGTCCTCAGAGATGTCTGCAATCACATGTATCTTATCATCACTGCTGTGTACAGGTGGGAAAGTCCCCAGAGAAATTGCCTCAGAGTGGTGTTTACTGGTCAGGATGTGGGCTGCAATAACGCTGGTTTTGTGGAACGCATACACTTTTTTTGGATGCAGGTGAAAGGACACTATAGCTTACAGTGTCCTGCAGACAGGACTTTCATTTATTACTGGGTAGTCTTTCAAACTATAGGTTATTTACAGGTATAATCCAGATGATTTTGAGCTCAGACTTCGTGCATTTTTCAGCTTTATTTAAGGAAATGGTTAGAGTGTGTGGCATGTATATCTGCTGTTCAGAAATATGATATGAATTCTTGTAAATACGGTATTTAAATATAAATGTGTTTGACTGTTTTCTAATGAGCCTTGTTCACAGGCCCTGCAGGGTTAATTAGGTTCCTAGATCTTATCTTTACTCTATTACACTAAAAGCAAAAACCTCTACAGGAACGGAATCCACTCGGAAAGAGCAAATAAACTAGCTCTAAATGATCACAAACTGACTACGTTTTTCTGCTTCAGCTCCCTGTATGCCTTCAGGCAACTGGGATTTAAAAGCACTGAGATTACAGGACCATAAAACTACACATTTACATTTACATGTGGTCACATGCAAAATTTAAGATTTAGAGAAAGCCACAAAAGGAATGTTTAACATAAGTAGCCAGGCACAAGCTGAATTAATGACACAGCAGCCCCAACAGAAACACAAGAAAAACATGTAAACCATCTATTATTAGTTGCTGTAGCCCACACCCCAGAGCACAAGGACGCATGGTCATTAAGGTCTGTTCTTTTCCACTAGATCTTTTAGCTGCCGTATGAATGGGAGCTGGGCAAGTGCTGAAGTGTACTGAATTCACAAGTGAGACTCCTTGTTTAGAATTTTGTTTCTTTGTTGGATCATTAAATCAGTAATAATATTAAAAGGGCAGCCGGAACCCTCTCCTGACAGATGACCGCGTGGGGAGATTCTGCAGGAGGACTCTCCAACCTGTGTCAGACGCCCTGAGCACATTGCGAGGGCTGGCAAAATGCTGCAGTCAGTGCTCTCAGGACCTGCATCGCCTCCTTCTAGCACTGATGTGAGGATTTGCATTCCTGCAGCCCCTGGCAGGCATGCAGACCTTTTGCACCAAGCCTTGCACATCTGCTACAGGCAATCCCTTCCCTTAAGAGTCAAGGATTTTAATGTAATGCAGACACACTTCTGATGGAAAGCTACAGGAGCAGATCGTCTTTTTTCACATGCATACTGGCTTCCAGGTCTGACCTGATGCAAGGGGAGCACAGTAAATGCTAGATGTGAAAAGAAACAAATTTTAATATTTTTTTTCTTGCCTTGACTCTGTTGTCTTAGTAGGGAATAGGAATTTTTTCACAGGAGTGGCCTGTGAGGAAATACACACTCAAAAGGTTCATTTTCAGCAAATCTGAGTTCCAGTTGTGTAATTATGGATCTGCTTACATGAACATGTGCAAAAAGAGAGTGGAGGAGTTCCCAGGGGAAAAGTAATAAAGTCTGTTTGTCTTGCAAAAACTATGTTGTATTATAATATAGCAAATGATAGAGCAAGAATTTCTCATGCAGGACGTTCTTCAGTAATTAATTTCAACTGACAGATGAGTTTCAGAAACCAGTTGTCCAGTTGCACATTTTTCTCCACAGAAGTATGTTTGTTTACTTTCTTTGCATGTTGCAAACTACTCACCACCCCTAGGCAGGGTTTGATCCTAAGCTGGCCTAGCTCAGCACAGTAATGGAGATCAATAGTGGTGCTACTTTATAACAGTCCTGTGTTTAGAATGCTAATTGGTTAACCTTGCGAAGTGGATCGTATTGTGTTATTTATATCACAGTGGTAGGGAGCTCAAGCTATGGAGGGGGATCCTACCACATTAGACACTGCATAAGCAAAGCGAAAAAAGGACATTCTCTTACGCATGCGTTTATTTTGCACCTAATTAGACTAATTGAAACCTGTGGGACTGCTGATGTGCTGAAAGTTAAGCATATGCAGAAATCCTTACAGGATAGGGGAATAAGACTGAGAAAAGAAGAAAAATCAGAAGGTCATGTTATTTTATCTCTCACTGGAGTTTTTTCTTAGGATTTGTTATGACTTACTGTCACTATATGTTATGTAAACACTGTTTCCATGAAGTGGGAGGTCCTGTTAATCTTCTGAGTAGCCATTCAGCATTGTTTGTGAGTTTAACTAGAAATGTACATCCTTACTGTAATGGAATGAACAAGAATCTGCATACCCTATAGCCTCAGGTTTGGCTCTGACCCTATTACATGTGTAGGTGGGGTTTCCCTGCTAAGTCAGTAAAGCCAGGAGAAAGAAGTCTGAAAGGATTTCCATGCTTCCTGCTGTTGTTTCCTCTGTAGTGGATGCTCTTGACTCATCCAGATTAGCAACTGCCTGGCCTCAGGGCCCATGAAAATACTCTGGAAGGATGTTTTCTGTTTGAGCTTTAGGAACTGACTGAATGGCAGGTGTTTAAAAAAATAGTAAATAGAGAATGGAGGGTCCCTTTTTGCCCTGCTTCCTTCTAAATCCTTTACAAAACTGCACCTTTAATTCATCCCCTCCCAGCAGAACTTACATTACTTAGTCATACAAGCTGTCCACACTTTCTTCAACAGCAAAGGCAAACCAATTCTAGCAAATGCATTCCTTATAATCTTGTGTACACGCTAACTGTTAGCTTTTTCAGGGCCTAGTTTCTGCTTAAAAGGAAAATAAGTATATTGAGTAATTCCTATGTCCCCAGACTGTCCTGCCAGCATATATGGTACTGAATACTCTGGAGATGCTATTTCCTTTCCAGCTGGATGTAGATTTTCTGTGGTAATACTGAACAACTTTACCATAATACAGTCCTCACCTCAGTTTACTGAGAGCTATCTGACATTTCTAGTACAATCTAAGACACATGACAGTGATATCTTTTGGGGATGTCACAAGGGCGGTAGAGTTTGTCAAAGCAAAAGAATTTTTATTTTTAAATGGGAAGTTGAAAATGACAAAACATGTTGCATAAACCCTATCTGCTACTTAGGGGTGACATTTACAAGGGCCTATTTCCATAGTTTACTAAGTTTTGTGAGTCTCCATTAGCCTGGAAAAGCTCAGCTGAAACCAAATGCTACATCATATACAAGACTACTGATTTAGACACAAAGAATACTGTATGTATTTCCTTTTATTGAAAAGCTCTGCCTTTCCAGGTTTGTTCCTTCACCTATGCCCATAGTCTCACTGACATCAGTGGGAGACTTCTTAGGATGTCTGAGAGTAATTTATTACTTCCTCTTTCCAGGAGTGATTCCTTCAGGGCTGCCATTCCAAGTGGATGTTGCGGTAGGATCGGTAGGATCTTCATCCGTACAAGTTGCTGCACTGGAGCAGATCCTCTGGCTGTGTTTCCTGTCATTAGGAGTTGCCCCAGCTAGATGTCTGTGAGGAGACGGTAAGAAATCCACAACAGTCCTCTGCTTATGCCAAACTGCTGCCAAACGTGCACATTTCACTGGTTTTTTTGAAAATGTTTTCCGGTTGTGGAAATGCAATACGCCTGACTAGGTAGTTCAACAGCTGTGTGATTGTCCATCTGCTGGTCTACCACATTAAATATTAGCCCTTATGTCTCCCTTAAAGCAGTAAATTTTCTCCAAATATGATTCCTAAAGAACATTTCTTCCTCCTCTTCTTCTGCACCAGACATACTGTCAGCCAGGTGGTACAGGTGGGCAGGATGGGAGTTTAAGCACATGACTTTGTCAGAAAATAGAACCTATTGTTTGGATTGACTTTTTAATGTAATTGCTCTTCACTGGTAAATGAAACAAAGTGCACAATCACAGTGAAATCACTACACCATGTTAGTGAGGGAATCTTGTGTGCATCCCACAGGATTCACCCACCTGTGTGGGTGAAGGTGTCTTGGCTGTTAGCTGGAGAAATCTGCCCAGAAGACAAATACTTTACAGAGAACTTCTTCCATGAGAAATCTTTCATCTTCTTAGGGCTTTTGTTGGTACTTCTGCTCTACACTGACCAGATACATTTATTTGTAGATGTTGCTAGATTTTTTTAGTTTCTATCAATGGGTAACTATGAACTGAGTGTGGTTTTTTTCCAGCTGACAGAGAGAGAGCAATATTTGAAATAGATTTAAGACGTAGACAGAGTCATTCTTAATTTGTTTCTTTAGGGTTTCATTTTCCTCATGCACGTTATTCATAACTCCCACCGAAGCCAATAAATTCCTAGTCCTTCATGGCAGGAAAAGCACTGAAGTAAATGGGAATTATTTGTATCCTGCAGTAGGGGAATAAGCCTCCTGGGAAACTGTGAATCTCCTCTTTGCCATAAGCAATCCATTACTGCGCTGTCAGTAGTAAATCATGCTAGGATTTATAGGAATCCCTATTATTATTAAAGTGTACCTATGCTTCTTTCTCACTTCTTTCTAATATAAAAGTGACTGATGTGAATTATGAAATAATGTTAATATACGGATTTCTGCTGATGCTTGCTTTATGGCTTATCCTTCATTGCCGGTATTATAGCACTTGTTGCCATGATAGTCAGTGTTATGTCCAGGCCTGCTGCAGATCTCCTTTCCTCAGAATTTCACCCTTTGCTCATGAGAATTTCAACTTCTGGATAAATAAATATTTTGGGTCAGGTCTTAAAAACACAGAAGTCCTTATTCGCATGTTATTTTTGGAACATGACCATGTCTTAGTGGAACTCTCATACCACAATTGCTGATGGAAGAAATAGAGAAATATAACTTCATGTCTTAGCTTTGAGGGTCAGAGGGGAGGGGAGGAGATGGGAGAAGATGGGAAAAGGAGTCGAGAGATCCAATGACTAAGCTTTCCCTGCAGAGGAATCAAAAGGGTTTAGTAGTGACAGTAAGTAGAACAAGCACAATGTCAAATGTATTCGTCTTCCAAAGAGAGCTAAAAATCATATCAGGCTAAAACAAACTCGTCTAGCAGCTTGGGGGAGGCGCTGCAACAAACTGAGTTTCCCCCATCCTGTCTCTCTTGGCCTTTTGTTCTGGGAACAGATGTCCCTTCTCCCCCAACTGCCTTCTAGTTTCAGAATGAAGAACTTGGGCTCTGAACTTTTAATTCATGATTGCCTTCATAGGCTTCTTTATTCCTAGGCTGTGAGAGTAACTTCATTGTTATTCTTCTAATTATCAGTCTCTTCCTGTAGGGCCTGTGTGAAAAAGAAAAGACTGAGCTTTGCTGACTTGTTGGGCCTATGCTGGACAATCCCTACTGCCCAGATATTTAACGCTTTCTGATTTCCGACAGTACACAAGCAGAAGCAGTTTCTAGAGCACAATACTTCCTGCCTTCAGGCTAATAAATTACGTGGCACTTTACAAACAGAAACAGTTTGAAGCTGTCTTTAAATACCAGAATTGGAAATTGATCTGGGGGGGAAAAAAAAAACAAAAGCAGAGAAAACCTTTGGGATAAAGTACTTAGCTTTTCATGCCATCAAGAGAGATAAGTTTTTGTTAAATATATTGATTTTAACAGGTGGTTTTGACAGTGCTGAAAATCTTTTCCACACTCATGTTAGTGAACTGTGTCTCTTGTTCAACATTCCTCATTGTCTTCCAGGTCTCTTAAAGTAAGAAGGTAAAGACTAACTGATCAGACACCCAGAACAGGCTTCTGGGATTTGGAAAAAATAATGAATGGGAAAAAGCATGTGTGATTGGTGGGCAAGTGGAGGGTGTCTGTAGAGAACTGTGGTCTCTGTGGGCTCAGGTTTGGCACTTTTGTCCTGTGAATGGGTGACTCAGTGAAGTCCCATTGCAGAGAGCAACACAGGTTTGTAATCACAGATGGGACAGGCTGTTCATGGTAGACGTCCTTCTGGTTAATCAGCAGAGCTTCACAGAATTTTGATGAAGGTAGGTGGAAAGATTTGAACAAGAGGAATCCTTGAAAACCTTCTAGTTGTATATGCAGACAATTAGGGAAGCATTGCCAGTTGATTTTCTTGGCAACTGAATAAAAAAAAATCATAAAACAGAGCCAGGTTTAGGTCACATAGTAAGCTTAAGGTTTATAAAGAGAGCCTACAGTTATAAAACACCCTGCAATGGCGTTAATAATGTGATTTATGCACCATTAACTCTTTAAAAAATATCAGATGAGAGTCAGACGTATGATCAAGTCCTTATGTGATATAAACAGCCATAAGCTGATCGACTTCCTACTGAAGTGTATTCACTGGAGTTCTTTGCCTCTCTTATCCTCTAAACAGCAAGAACCCACATGATTAAATGCTACATTTCATAGAACAGTGAGGTCCTGCATATGGGTCCTGGCAATCCCCAGCACAAATGCAGGCTGGGCACAGAATGGATTGAAAGCAGCCCTGAGGAGAAGGACTTGGGAGTGTTGGTTGATGAGAAGCTCAGCATGACCCGGCAATGTGTGCTCACAGCCCAGAAGACTACCCATATCCTGGGCTGCATCAAAAGAAGCATGGCCAGCAGGTTGAGGGAGGTGACTGTCCCCCCCATCTCCGCTCTGGTGAGACCCCACCTGGAGTGCTGCGTCCATCTCTGGGGCCCCTGACATAAGAAGGACATGGACTTGTTGGAGCGAGTCCAGAGGAGGGCCATGAGGATGATTGGAAGTCAGGAGCACCTCTCCTATGAAGATAGGCTGAGAGAATTGGGGTTGTTCATCCTGGAGAAGGCTCCGGGAGACCTTATAGCAGCCTTCCAGTACCTGAAAGGGGCCTACAACAAAGCTGGAGAGGGACTTTTTACAAAGGCATGTCGTGATAGGACAAAGGGTAATGGCTTTAAACTGAAAGAGGGTAGATTTAGATTAGATCTAAGGAAGAAATTCTTCACTATGCAGATGGTGAGGCACTGAAACAGGTTGCCCAGAGAAGTTGTGGATGCCCCAGCCCTGGAAGTGTTCAGGGCCAGGTGGATAGGGTTTTGAGCAACCTGGTCTAGTGGAAAGTGTCCCTGCCTATGGCAGGGAGGTTGCAACTAGATGGTCTTTAAGGTCCCTTCCAACCCGAACCATTCTATGATTCTACATGTTTTATGCAATTACTATCATTTTGAAAGGCAGCCTTTCAAATGCTTGCAGTACAGGATTGTAGCAGTATGAAATCTGCAGTGGCCTGGTGATTTGACACTTGTTGCTTCCACTGTGTTATCTTCTGCGAAACACTAACTTGTTCATGGGGAGACTGTAGAATATTGATCAGAGCATAGAATCATTAACACAAAGTAGTTTTCCACATCCTGCCACACAGCTGCTCATGCAGTTGATGTTCAACTTCGGCAGTATAGCATTCGGGATGTGGAAGTCTGTTTCGATCAAATATTACAAAACAAGGGCCAAAGCCTCAGCTCCTGCAAATGCCCTGGCATTTGCTAATTTCTATTCAGCTGCATTGATTTTTGACTCTCTGAAGAACCTTGTCCCTGGAGGTTATAAATTGAGATTAAATACTATGTCCTACTACAGAGCTTTCCAGTGATCAGTTGGAAGCCTGAGGTCCCCTGGTTCCGTCTGGGTAATAAACTGCAGATGCTGGATGCCTCTCCACCTGATGAGCTGTCAATGTGCTGGATAGATGAACTGTCAGGAAACTAAAGAGGTTTCAGGTTGAAATGTTTCTTGATATTTTTCCTTCATTGGAAAAAAAAAAAAGTAAAAATTATTCTGTGGAATGTCTTGATTTCACCAAATCAGCATTTTTTCCAACCAGTATCGGTTCTACGGGATGTCAGAAGCCCTGCAAGTTCAGCTGACTTTTAGAATGCTGCTACTGTACTGCTTTTGAGTGAGGAGGGTTTTGGGGTTCAGCGGCTAGAAATCTCTTGGTTGCATTGCACAGGCAGCATGGTTCGGTGGTGAGTCATGAGGTAGCAAAGAAATAGGGGGAGAGTTCAGTGGGTAGGGTAAAGGCCTGGAAGATGGAAAAGTTAGTGCTGCAGGGACTCATTTCAGGATCCCTGAAACACTTGGCACTGTAGGATTTTGATGTATATGGTTACGAGGTGGGCGTTACATGGAAATCACTGAATGAAGTGGTTGGTTTAAGTACAGAATGCTAACGTAACAGACAGTGGGTATGGTTTTTGGAGTTTCCATTAAGGGTCTGATAGTGGAAAATGTGGCACAGATTGGTCATTGCACTAGAGATAGTAACTGCAAACACTTTGCTCTACTTTGATTTCTATCTGCTGCTGTCTTGATCACAGTTAGGATCATTCATGTGAAGGTTCCTAAGTACATGGAACTGGATCCTGCCTCTCTAGAAAGCAATGGGAGCTATGCTGTTTATTTCATTAAGAGTTAGACTGGGCCTTTAGGAATAGAAAGTTTAATTACTATTAAAATGGAACAGATCCAGCCCACAGATTCTTTCCTCAGCTTTGAAAATCTCTCTGGTAGAGACAAAGATGTTTTTAAACAGAACAAAGCATCCACAAAAAGCTTTAAAAGTTCCATCTCTAAATCTCTTCTTCAAGCATGAAGGTGGCCCTAGCAGATATGTTTAATAGCTAGCAGCCAAGATATGGTAAGTCTCACAGCCGTGCTTTTGGGCTGGTTGACAGCAGAATCGAGTTCCCGTGTGAATGCTGAGTGCTCCAGCTAGCTCTGTCGGGCCAATCCGTTTCTTCAAAGAGTAGACAGTGCTGAACTTAGTAACATGAAAAATGCGACTTTTAAAAACTCTATTTTAAGTCCACAGCTGGATTTTCAGTCAGTTAGGATGTTTCTTTTCTTGTGGTTTCTGGTTAAAATATTACCTTAAGTCAACCAACTTATGTTTTAGTCCGCTCTTAAAATACGGAAAGTCAAGCTTGCATTTTTATGAATTTTCAAGACCAAATATTTATTTCTGTTTTTTTTTACATAATTCCTGCAAATGAGTAGTGATCAGGATCTGAGGTTTCTCTTCTAAATATCTGCTGATTCCTGCTAGGATGGAATACTCAGCCAAAGTATCAATTTTAATGTCAGTGAGATATTGCAAGTCCTCTGAATTACTGCAAATTGCAGATCAGGTTGTCCCTCCATCTAAAATGGTCCTGCCTTAGAAAAAATTTATGAGCATTACAAGAGAGCTCAAAAAAGCTTTTGGGGTCAAAATTAGCCTCTAGAACTATTTTTTAGTTTTCTATTACAGGACACATAGTGTTGGTCTGGTTTCTCAGGGTTTCAGACAAACTGTTTGCCAGCAGGCAGTTTGAGTTAGACTTCATTGTAAATCAGTGCATTTCTTTATAAAACACTGAGTAAAATTTTGTATCTTTTGCTACTAACTAAGATGTCCTAACAGAATTAATTTTCTAACACTGTTTCCTTTTCCTCAGAGTAAAAATTAAGAGTGAAAAAAGGAAGATGCCTAAATAATGCTGGGTTCCCATTCTAGTGAGATTGTCAAAGTAAATGCCACTTACCACTCTGTCACTACCTTCCTTCTTTAGTGTTGGCTGGAATTTTTTTGTGATATACCTACGGTGTCATCTCCAGGTTGAGGACTTCTTGATTTGGTTGACATCAGTTTTTTCTTTCATTAATTAGAGTTTGCCATCTACATTGAGACTTTGGTGCTACAGATTACTTTGACAATTTGTTTACACATCCTGTCTGGGACAGTTCTTTTACTGATAGCGAAGCAGCAGATGGAAGGGTTGCACAGCCTTGGACTTGGACTATTTGGGGTCAGGTCTACAGAGATTTGACACACATTTTATTGCAGGGTTAAGGAAAGGGAACTATATTCTGCACCACTCTGAAATGATGGTTTGGAGTATTAAGACTGACACTTGCTAGGTAACTTTGCTTTGTTTCATCTTTCTCTGTATATGCCTAGAAATCACAGTACCATGTTTTAACAGAAATTTAAAAGCTAATAGATATGTATTTCTATATCCAGTTACTCCCATGTTAGTTTCACGTACCACAGTTAAGAAAGAAAGAAAGGAAGATAGAAAGAGATAAAGGGGAAAAAAGAGAATGTGAGGAAGGGAGGTGGGGGAGTGGAGGAGAGGTAGAGAAACCAACCTGTTTTGTGTTAATTTAGGCACCAGAATATTTACTTTCTAGTCATGTTCATCGTCTGAGACACATGCACTATCTTTTGAAAGAGAAATGTCTTTGAAGATGTGTCCAGGTTTGTGTGTGTGTGTAACAGGAGCATTTTAAATGACCTTTAACGCAAGGTTAATAGATACCTATACTTTGTCATTTCCTCAGCTATGCGGTGGAGAGATTATAAAGTATGAAGAGATTATTGATAATACAGATAATTATTGTACAATTATGTACAATAATACAGATAATTATTGATAATACAGATAATTGATGGAGATAGAAAAGGTCAGTATGAATCTTATATCCTATAACATCACTGTGGTCAGAGTACATCACAGTATCAAGCAGCAAGAATAGCTGAGTGCATAACATTTCCTGTTACGTTTCAGAGAAATAATACGAAATCCTACCATATTTTCAACACTTGGAAAGACTGAGGAGATTTGCAACAAGGCTGTAGCTGTTAGCACAAGTCCAGAAAAAAAATGGCCTGTGGGGCCTGTTTCCACTCAGGACTATTCTGTAATGCCAGTTAGGGTCTCTGTTTCTGGCCACATGAACAATAACCATTGACTGACACTATGACATCTCTGGGGCATCCTCTATCCAGTTTGGCTGCAGACCCCTCTCAGTCCTTCCTGGAACAGAGCAGGGCTGTGGCCAGCCTTTGTCTGAACAGAGAGGCTGAGGGAAACAGCCATGTACTTGCATGTTACATGGTAACAGGTAAACATGCCACATTAGCTGGCATTAATAGCAAAGGGGAGGTTGTCGCTAAGCCCCTAAGTGAGTCCCTCCTTCCACCTGTAAATCAAAGCTTGGTTGCCCAAGCATTATTATTTTGGTGCAGGGGGGAAGCATGCTTATTGCAAGCCTGTGCAGTAGTACAAGGAACTCCATACGTTTTACGCGTAGCCATTGGAATAGCATCTAGCACAGACCTTTCTACTATTCTTTCTCTGCAGTTTTGGTGCTCTTTCTGACTCTTTTCTGTATTGATAAGGTGGATCACAAATGTCGAAAAATTAATAACAGTGCTCAAAGTGTCAACATATTTAACACTTTTTTCTGGCGTGGGAAGAGACATAATTTAATGTTGAAAAACAGTAACATTCTAAAGGAAAAAATGTCATTAATAGGCCTTATTGGCCCTGTCTGCCTCTCCTGGGGCTTCCACTTGCATTCCTGTTCATGGCTCAGGGCTCCAGTTCAGCCCAGCTGTGGCCATCACTCGCTGCCCCAGTGACACCGTAGGATGCTGCTCTCCCGGTCTGTCACAGCCCTGCCCTGCCTGGCCATGAGCCCTGCTGCGCCAGGCCCAACCTGCAGCCTAATGTCCTGGCCTCAGCTCTCCATGAACTTGGCTGGTCATCCAGGCTCCGGGGTGCCGCTGGGCTGTCACCCTAGAGCTGTCCTGCTCACCTTGCTGGCCTGTCCCCTGGCTGTGTCATTGTGCTCAGCTCCTGGGGCCTTAGCAAGTAACCGGCCCTTGCTGCACCCTGACATGGCACTTCCCTTTTCTTGATCTCAGGGCTGGACTAATTGCTCATTCTCAGCCTGCAGAGTGCAGGCCCAGTTTTCCAAAACATTTAAGCTGTTAGGTGCTTCCTTTCTGGGTAAGAGGCATTGCATCTTTCGCTGAAGGTGGTGTGGTGTCTTCACAGTTTGTATATGCAATTCATGATAGGTACCTAACCTCCTCTGTGAGTCAACTTCCAGGAAAAGTGCATCAGGAATTCCAGGTGTCATGTGGATATGATTCAAGGGAAGGTGTATTTGTTACCTCTTCAGTGTATTAATCAGAAAACTTCTCAGGAAAAGTTTTTGCTGTTCCAGCTCTGTCAGTTTTGCCTGATTATTAAACCATCAGTGTTTGTAATACTGTGGGTTGCCAAACAGTGAACAAGCTTTTGGCGTGGTCTTGCATAATTTTTTACTTTACACTGGCAAGTATTTAATTGTTTGGGAGTTTTTCCAACGTACACTGCCTTTCCCATTATTGATTGCTAGAGAAGCCAACATGTTTTGTAACTGTCTGTTTTAAAGACTGACAACTGCATTTGAAGTGTATAGTCTGTATTTTGTCAGCTGCAGCAGGAAAACATCTTTGGAACTGGATCACATAATGCACAGACCTGATATATGGACTCAATTAAATCAACAATAATATAGCAGTTGGCACACTCAGTGTAGCTACTCTGATCCTGCTCTAAAATTTTTCCAAATCCTTTTTATTCTCCAAGCCTCTGATCAAAATTTTAGGCCCTTTATAACCCTAATTCAAACATCACTTCAGAGGTTAACACATTTGAACTCCCAAAGCAATGCTTTTAACTTCTATCCTGTGGTCAATAAGAAGCTAACTCTATCTATAAACAGTGTCAGATGGTGTCTCACACGTTGCACTTAAGAAACCTTACTCCTGATAGTTCCTTGACCTTGGTGGCCTTGCAGACTGGCGAGCTTAAATGACACTAAACAGGGTACCAATGGAGAGATGACACCCTTGATACTGTAAAGCTGACAGCAAACTGACAGCACTCAGGGTGTGAGGAAGGAGGCAGGAGAGCAACTGAGGGAAGCAAACAATGAAGTCTATCCCAAAACAGCAGGTTAAGATAATTATAGGATATTTTAATGGCCATATCCCTGTGTTTTTTCTATTGACCATATATTAGCTATATGCACATATTCTAGAGAATCAGAAAAGATGATTTGTTCCTGGTGGTTACTCTTTCCCTTTTGTGCCTGGTAGTGTTGTAAGTTGCAATAATGTCAGGAATTTCTTGGACCAGAAACAGCATTACTGTAGAGCAACACCCTCATTGGCAAACAAAGGCTTGATCTTCAGCTGGTATAAATATGGGAAGATTTTGTGACATCTGTGGCTGTTAAGTTAGTTTGTAGTAACCAAGGATCTGGTCCAAAGAAGCACAAAGAGGAATTCAACAGTCAGTTCCTATTGCAAATCCTCTAAAAGTGACTGCAGGCGTGATAAAGCTGAAATTGTATAAGAGGATTCAGGTTTGTTATTTCAAGGCACTTGGTTACTAAACAAAGGTGCTCACAAAGTAGTGTGAAACATACCAGTATCCAAGACTGAAGAGAGAAGGTTTTTCATCTTGGTTGCTTTGGTGAGGATGACAGCACAAGATTTGGGGCAAGGTGGAGTCAAGCCCTTTTCATTCTCCAGAGAGCGCTGTCTGAGAAAGTGCTGGATGTAACCTCTCCACATCCAACCTCTGTCCCTAGATCTCATGCCAGATTTGTACTAGGTGATTTGTATCAGTTGCAAATGTCATGTGTTCTACAGCTGATGTGCTCCTACTGTAGATGCAGCCCCATTAGCAAAGCTCTGTTACATATCCTTTTGTCAAGAGCTGAAGTAGAACACAGACAGTTTCACTGCTATAAATAAGGCTGTAAAGGCAGTTTCTGAACCCAGCTGTGTCCACCAGGATCATTTCTTTTCATGCACCTGATGGATCTAGCTATGTTGACACAAAAGTCCATAACACATACGCAGCCTACAATCTATTTCTAGGGTCTTCAGCACACAAAATATTTATTACACATGCCTCTGTTCTGCAACAGCATACATTTTTCTGTTACATATTGTGGGAACAACTTGAACATGCAGTACCTAAAAGTTTACATATGCTGAACTGGTGGGAAGGATGAGGGTAGGGGAGAGATACATTTCTGCCATGCTGACATATTTCAAAGGCTCCCATTTCTTAGTGTTCACAACTGCAAATCGTTTGATCACTGTGTTGTCATAGTTGAAGTTTGCAGAGAATGATACTGTGAAAATTACTTTTTTTTTTTTCTCTTTTTCCCTTGCTTGGACCATGTGAGGCCTGTGAGCTCTTCAAATTTAGTTCATTGAAATTAATCAAAGTATCCAGGGGACTACATGACAGAAAAATAGGGGTTTGTTTCCGCGCTGCAAAATACTTTCAAATTGCATATAATGTCTGTCTATTTGTGGGTGAAGGGCATGAATGTGGAACATCAGACAGCCAAGTTTCAGAAATGACTGAACTGAGATTAGCTGGTTAAAGACGGTTAAATTTTGAATCAAGGGTTTGTGATGGCAACTAGTTGGACAGCTTAAAGTGACAAGCAGAAGGGTGTGGTGATTGTCACCTTTCTCAAGTACAAAATTTGAAGATGCTTAGTCAAGATGATGAAGTTTTTAGGTATTTTTCCCTCCTACTTGCTACTTCATAGTTATTGTGCATTGGGTTACAATGGCTACCATTATTTGGGTTATTCCTTCTTGAATATAGATGACCAGAAATTCTCTCTATAGTTGATGCTGTCAGAGGCAGGTAAGCTGTTTATACAGCTGATTCCTGTTTAGTGGGTATAATGTTACTGTTATTTATTTTGTAGGAAAACAGTGAAGTTTTTGTTTAACTCCAAGTTTATTTTCTTAGGGAGCAGCTGAAAAGCTTAAATAATAGTAAATCTCAGGGTTTGGTTTTTCCAGCTATTTTACCTTTGGAAAATCTCAATTCCTAATATCTTTAGATACTGGTTTGCTAGTGGGAAATTTTCAAAGAATTAACATCTGACTTTGCTGATGCACATGTTCCCAAAGTTTTGACAAAATCTTTTTGAAATATCTTCAGTTTAGTCCCTGAATGGAGAAATGGCAATATTTTCATCACCTGATTAATTTTTTCCATGCTACTCATGACCAAATGACAGGTTCATTCATCAATTCTTTCGTCTATAAACATAGTTTAAACATCACTTTTAAATGGAAAAGATAGACCAAACAATCTGATAAGGATTCCTGCTTGTGTACACTGCATGTCTCCTTGTAATTGCATAGCTCTGGACTCACTGGTTGCAGTATCTTTATTATTAACAGAAATAGACTCTCCATTCTGTGTTTCTGTAATTTCTCTGCTGGATTGAATTTGGCATGCAGTTTTGTAGGTCTTTGTCTATAGCCTGTGCCTAGATCATCTGTGTTTCCACCTCCAGATTCCCTCCTTTTTGCTGACATTGAGCTTAGAGGTGCATTGCATTCCTTGTCATCTGGGCGTGTTCTGCAGTGCACAAATAAAAGGTGTATCGCAAGACAGGAATCTCTCAGAAGATGAGAGAGCTGTTGTCTAAGCTACTGATGAAATTAAAAATATCTGCCTCTAAATAGTGACAATCAAAACAAAGAAGGGAGAAAAGTGTTATCTTTCATTTGTTCTTAAAATGGTGCGGTGAAGAGAGCAGCTAGCTCCATCTGCTCATTGATACAAAGCAGCCTTATGTCGGTGTTTGAAATTAAGCCCTGGTCTGGCTAACCACTTAATTACAGGACCACCTTTTCCTTTTTGAGTGTATTTTTCTTGATTCCTCCATTCTGAAATGGCCTAGTTCAGGCTGAAAACAGCAAGGCAGGAACTAGAGAGTTGCAGAATTTTGAGAAGGATTTTTGTCTTTTATTTGGGGTGAGTTTATGAGGTTTGAGCTCATAGTGAGTACTAGTGAGTACTATGACCTGGCTAGAGAAAAGGGCTTGGTTTTACCTTACCATTGCAAAGGCTACAGCCTGACCTAGGATAACTGACTTCAGTGGTGTGTGTTCGGAGGGGATGGGTGAAGTCAAGTAACAGCAGCTGTATATGAACAGCAGAGAGAGCCTGACTTCCCCAGGAGGGGAGGAAGGTTTCAACCATGCAGGATAAGTGTCAAATGTTTTTCTCACCAGGGAACTCAAACACTGTGACAGTCCTCGTCCCATGTTCTCTTGCTGCTTGAAAAAGTACATACCAGCCATAAGCTGGCCTGGAATTCCCCACTTGATGCTTTAAGCATTTCCTTGATGAGTAGAGGAGAGATTTGATTCTCTCTATCTTTGAAAGGTGATAGAAATACTCCAGAAAAGCATGCGCCATTTACATGCATTAATGTCTCCAGGAAAAAAACAATTCTTAGTGGAGGATATTGTGCAGACAACATCGCCCATCAAAGCATAGGGCATACAACAGGATAGCAGGGTCTGACATGAACAAGTGAGAACTAAAGGGAGATAGATACCTGCAGTGTCTTGTGAACTTCCCAGGGCCTGTCACTGAGAGGCAAAGGCTGTTCAGGGGATGAAGCTGGTGTCTCTGAATCCCTGACCTCAACAGATTTTGCCTTCATTACATAAGAGTGAGAGTGCTGCCTCTAAAATAAGAAAGGAGAAGTTCTTGTGATCACTTCTGACAGCTACATGCAGGAGTTACATGGGGACATTTGACCTCAAGTTGTTTTGAGCAGCGAGGACTGTTTTACATACTGGGCCTTTGGAGAGTACCTAAAATTTACATGTAGTTGTGAAAATTGGGGTTTATATACCTGTGAAAAGATGGAGTATAATTATGTTCTGCATCGCCATCTAGACTGACTGGTACTTCTTATCTTATCTGGCCTTTTATATAACAGTAAGAATGAGCACAAATACATATGGAACCCCTTTTTCTCTAGTCTTTTAGAGAGTTGCACTGGAGATTAATTAACCAAAAGGAAAAATCCAGGAATCTGGCCCTTTGCTGGTGTGATTCAACAGAGATATGAACGTACATCAGTTCAGCATCTGACCCCTTCTGCCAGGAGAGGAAGGATTTTATGTCACCCAAGGGTGTGTAACCCTTCAAAATACTGGCAAAAGCCAATAAATTGCAGTTAGGGCAAGAAAATTGTTGAAAACTCTGAACTGCAGAAACAGCCACAAGTGAGTGCAGCTTTAGAGATAAAACTCTTCCCTTTTTCACAGAACATCTCTTGGTCAGCATCAGAAGCAAGCAGCTTGTTCTGAGATGCTTTGCTGTTATCCTGTCTTATGTTCCAGGGGGGTGGGCGCTGAGTCCAGGACGTCAGCACAACTTGTTGGGACAGGCTTGCTGTTTCTGGTGTTTAGCTCCACTTTTTCCCACAGAGGATTTCTGGAGAAGAATGATGGCTGTAAGAAGAATCCAGCCAGCTTGTTCTATCTGTTACATCCCTGCGTATAGCTCCAGTTGTGCACAGTGCTTCATTCTCCCTTTGAAATGCAGAGATTGGGTCAGTCTTAAGAGATTCAGTGGGCAGGGAAACAAATACCTCTGCCGTTGGCTTGCGTGTCTTGACAGAGCTGAATCGCCTTCAGTGAAGCTGTGTGGGTTTATAGCAGCTGAAGAACTGGCCCAATAGAACACGAAAGCTTCCTACTGCAGATGAAGCAACACCCACTTCTATTATTAGAAATTGAAGGCTTTTTGCATCAGGAAGAATAGCAAAATTGACTTCCTTTTTGTTGGGCGCTGAAGTGAAAAATGGGCTGTTGCCATGAGCAATGTTGAAAAATACCTCCTGATTTTGAGAAAATATACTGCTGTTGACTCATATTAATTATTTACCAGCATATTAAGCAGCCATTACTGATGATGGGGATATGTGAAATGTTAATATACATTAGGCTGAGAGATTAATTTAGGGAAATAACAACATATTTCTGAAAATTACGTTAAAGCTTTGGACTGCCCTGCACTACAATATGACATGAACTGGGACCGAGATCCTGAGAATCTGAATTCAGTTTGTGACTCTGTCACTGACACCCTGTGTGACCTCAGGGAACTTATATAAGCTGTGTGTGCCCTGTTTCCCTTTTGTTAAAGGACAAGAAAAGAAAAACTTTGTTGCTCATGTTTGCCTGCTTAGAGTCAGAGCCACTCGTTCTTTCTGTGCTGCACCAAAAAGAATGAGGCCCAAGTCTCTTTGTGAGGGGCCCAGGGCTTTACCGTAGAAGTAATTTTAAAAAGAACAAATTCTGTCATATCTGCAATACTGAATCCCGAAGCAAAATTAGAACAAGGCAACGCTGGGCTTGTACACACAATGCTCTTTTTTTAATTGCTACTTCAATCATTCATTATTTTTAAAACTAAATACAATGATGTTTACAAAATAAATAACTACATATTTTCTTGTCACCAGCAAAGTGCTAAAAGGAGATTAAAGGAAATTATGTAGAGCCCTTCTCCAGTGGGAAATCTCTTCAAGAGGGAGCTGCAGAATTGAGTCCAGCATTTATCCAGTACTGATCAGTTTAAAGCTCAAATGCTTTAAGTTCTCACGGTTGTAGGGACCAAGTGCTGCCTTGCTCTGAAAGCACCAGGGTGCAGTTCG
Organism: Phalacrocorax aristotelis; assembly: GCF_949628215.1. Classification (NCBI taxonomy): domain Eukaryota; kingdom Metazoa; phylum Chordata; class Aves; order Suliformes; family Phalacrocoracidae; genus Phalacrocorax; species Phalacrocorax aristotelis. The sequence goes on from NC_134278.1 coordinate 83,798,694, forward strand.
TCTTTTTCTGCACTTCCATGAAGTGCTGGAAGTTCTCATAATTTCCTTGGTCTGTGACCCACAGGCCCAATCTCCCCACTGGGCTCAGGAGTCACAGCGCCATGCCACTTGAAACTGCATTGCCTGTGATCCAGCAAATTGTATGTGTTCCGTTGGGGCCTGGGTGTTTAAGAAACATGCCTTCTTTCCCTTCAGAGATGCAAAACAGCTGAATAGGGTGACCTGAGACAGTATATCATGAGATTCCCTTGGATTCACAATCAGCAGTCTGCCCTGGATACAGATGGTAAGGGATGAGAGTAAATCCCTGAGGGTAAAGACCCATATGCCGGTGTGTGTTTGCCAGTCGTACAGAGGGTCACCCGCAGAAGCACCTCTTTAAAAACTTATCATTAAGCCCATCTCCTTTGTGAACTTTCTTATTATCATTTCACTGTGTTATGCATTTCTGGCCTGGCACAATGAATATTGACTTCATGCTTGCTTTTCTAATTGAATTACAGGGGAGCAGGCTGAACCACTGAAGTTTCCTGCCTGCAGTCCTGCTTCCCTGGCAGCCAGCTGAATAGAGGCTGAAAGAAAAGCTGTTTGCCTGGGCATTATGGATAACAGAGACCTGTCACAAAGCTGCTACAATGATTTATTAAAAGACAAGAAAATGAGAGAGGAAGAGTCTTGCTCACTTTCAGCACCAGCTGCTCACTTTTCTTTCTTTCTTTCTTTCTTTCTTTCTTTCTTTCTTTCTTTCTTTCTTTCTTTCTTTCTTTCTTTCTTTCTTTCTTTCTTTCTTTCTTTCTTTCTTTCTTTCTTTCTTTCTTTCTTTCTTTCTTTCTTTCTTTCTTTCTTTCTTTCTTTCTTTCTTTCTTTCTTTCTTTCTTTCTTTCTTCTTCTTTCTCTCTTTCCTCTCTTTCTCTTTCTCTCTCTCTTTCTCTCTTTCTCTCTTTCTCCTCTTTCTCTCTTTCTCTCTTTCTCTCTTTCTCTCTTTCTTTCTCTCTTTCTTTCTCTCTTTCTTTCTCTCTTTCTTTCTCTCTTTCTTTTCTTTCTTTCTCTCTTTCTTTCTCTCTTTCTTTCTCTCTTCTTCTCTCTTTCTTTCTCTCTTTCTTTCTCTCTCTCTTACTCTCTCTCTTTCTTTCTCTCTTTCTTTCTCTCTTTCTTTCTTTCTTTCTTTCTCTCTTTCTTTCTTTCTTTCTCTCTTTCTCTCTTTCTCTCTTTCTCTCTTTCTTTCTTTCTCTCTCTCTTTCTCTCTTTCTCTCTCTTTCTCTCTCTCTTTCTCTCTTTCTTTCTTTCTTTCTTTCTTTCTTTCTTTCTTTCTTTCTTTCTTTCTTTCTTTCTTTCTTTCTTTCTTTCTTTCTTTCTTTCTTTCTCTCTTTCTTTCTTTCTCTCTTTCTTTCTTTCTCTCTCTTTCTTCTCTCTTTCTTCTCTCTCTTTCTTTCTCTCTTTCTCTCTTTCTCTCTTTCTCTCTCTTTCTCTCTTTCTCTCTTTCTCTCTTTCTTTCTCTCTCTCTTTCTTTCTTTCTTTCTTTCTCTCTCTCTTTCTTTCTTTCTTTCTTTCTCTCTCTCTCTTTCGCTCTTTCGCTCTTTCTCTCGCTCTTTCGCTCTTTCGCTCTCTCTCTTTCTCTCTCGCTCTTCTCTCTCTCTTTCTCTCTCTCTTTCTCTCTTTCTCTCTTTCTCTTTCTTTCTCTCTTTCTCTCTTTCTCTCTTTCTTTCTCTCTTTCCTTCTCTCTTTCCTTCTCTCTTTCCTTCTCTCTTTCTTTCTCTCTTTCTTTCTCTCTTTCTCTCTTTCGCTCTCTCTTTCTTTCTCTCTTTCTCTCTTTCGCTCTCTCTTTCTTTCTCTCTTTCTGTCTCTCTCTCTTTCTCTCTTTCTCTCTCTCTTTCTTTCTCTCTTTCTCTCTCTCTCTCTCTCTCTTTCTCTCTATTTCTTTCTCTTTCTTGCTCTTTCTCTCTCTCTCTTTCTTTCTTTGTCTTTCCTTTTCTCTTCAGCACTCTCTTGCTTTCTCTTTCATCCTCTTTTTCTTTCTTTCTCTCCCTCCTCTTCTCTCTTTCTTTGCCTCTCCCTCTCTCCCCTTCCTGGTCTTTTTAAAAATAGAAAAAGTCAGAGAAAAACACATCAATTGGGCAAAAGCTTCTAGCAAAAGGTATCATTGTCCAATCCTTAAATAACATTCCTTGCCTAAGACAGATGTGTTTATCATTTTGGTCAATTCATAACAAAGAATACAAGCATGTCACTATAACTGCTTTAGCAAACAACATCCCATAAACGTCTTTGTAGTATTGGCAAGTGTTATCTGGGAAAGCATACTGGAAAAAACCCTGGACACTGTAGTTTACTGTTTCTTCCATTGACTTTAATTGTCAGGCTATTACTGATATAAACAGGAGTGGAGTAAAGTCAGGTCTCAGTGGCTTTGCAAACACCACATTATGTTATGTAGTTAGCCAACAATTCGATTTACAGTGGTGCAGCACAACAGGAGGGCTCTAAGGGTTGCTCATGGAGCTGCTTTTACCAAAAGGGCCCATAGCTCAGCTCACAGCTCCTAATCAACATGGGGATCACACTCTTGTGTTGAGTCTTCTCCCACACCACTTTGAATTGCCCTTTCCCATTTTGTATAGTTTGCACTTGCGCTTTTTTTTTAACTTCAAAAAAGTTTGATTCTGCTTAAATAATAAGATCAAGAAGCATAATTCTATTGAGTTACTTAAGTAAAACGTTTAGCTCAAGGCTGTTGGACTAGAGCAACAGTTGTTTTTGTTTTTCACTAAAATCTATGCTGGTTTATATTCCTTATGGTTTACTAAAGGTAGCATTTCTGAAGTTTGGGTGGGGAGAGAAATGAACTTCATACCCAGCTCTAGTTATGAGTAGGCCAGGTCATAGTGTCCCTTCAGGCTGTTGCCTGATGAGAAGTTGGGCTTTCCCATGAGAATTTGGGAAGGCGGCCTTTCTTCTTTCATCATCTGCTTCCTTGGATACATTTTCACTCCCTCAAATCAGAAGATTTTTGCCCGGAGAAAGCTGTGTGCCCTCCCATCTCCAGCTGGACTCCATCCTCCATTCTCCATAATGCAGCAACTCATCCATCTGCTGAGGATCGTTCTTACTCATAGTGCCTCTGTGGCACTGTGGATTAGCCTGTGCCGCTCCCTTGTCTCCAGAGAGCAGCTGTGGTACAGAGCTCATCTGCCTGCTCCCCTGTCTCTTGAGGCACAAGAAGGAGGATTTGGCCTTCTACCAGCCTCAGTCTAACTTGTTGGTTATTCATTATGGTGTACGTGGCAGAGGGTTCACTATGTAGTGCTTGTCTTGGGTTTCTCTGAGAGACACATGTCAGAAGTACCTCAGTGAAGCCAGTGTGCTACACAGCTAGAAGATGATTGCCATCTCCATTCTGAGACTGTTCACAGGCAGAACTTACAGTAAGGAGCACTTTACAACTGCTTATTTGAATGTATGGATTTGAAAATCATAGGTGAATCTTGTAGGGTATTTTGAGGAAAAATAAATGGATTGTTAAAGGTATTATGGTCTTATTGATAACAAATCTGTTTAAGTTTGATATACTGTTAATTAAAAAAACAGAATAGTGTTCAGCTTTTTTCAAATTACTTATTCAGAGCTGCCTTTTTATAGGCTGGAATTTTATTTCTTTCTTCCCATTACCAGATTATTACCTAAATGTAAATTTTCCTTGGTCATGTCATTATTGTTATCTTTCATTATTCCCTGTCTTATCTTGTTGTTCTGTATTATTTACTTTCTCAGTTTTTATGGCCTTCCACTTTTCTCAATTTTTGAAATCTTATTTTGTCCAATTCTAGTTAGCCTCAGCATGGAAGGCTGCAATAAATTACTACAGAAAAATCTCACTTTTCAGTGACTGGCATTTTCCTTAATGCTGATACAACCCTTCTCAGTGATAAATCAGGACTTAATCTTTGTTCAGAATAAGTTTGTTGGCAACTGCTCTTTGGTAGCCACTAAGCTGTTTGCACATAGAAGGGATGTTTTTTTCAGTGACCTCACTGAAGATAGGGCAACAGGTGGATTTATTCTCAGGTTTACATGACTTGAAAGGGTAAACATGAAGCCTCAGCCAATGCTTTGCATTTTAAAGAACACTTCCATGGAGATTATGTGTGTTTGTTTAGTAGGTACGCTACAGGTTGAAACGGAATGGCTAATGACTTAAGAAGTTGAAGGGCCTTGTAACTTAATAAATAACTTTCTGGCATTTGAGTGATTAATATTTTTTGGGAAATAGTAGGTGGTTAAGTTAATTCTCTGATCTGTCTTGTCCAGTTCCTGATTTTTGCACCTATCTGCACTGTGGCTATCAGTAAATCAATTCCTCTTCCTCAGTCTTCTGTGATTTGTTTCCCTGCCTTGCATAGTTTGGTTTTAAGGCTTATGGTACTGTCCATTAAGCACTTGTCAAATACTTGTATGAGCAGTTAATGCCATTGTAGTAGTAGTCTGTTTTATGCAGTGTAACATATGTATTTTTTAGCTGGTATTACATTGTAACAACAACAAATGCAAATAGCAGCGTGAGTAGTTGTGTTACTGGACATAAGCACACGCTCATACGCAGCAGCAGCCAGGTCCTTGGCATGTATTCAGATGCAGACCTATGTAGCTTCCCCTACATAAAACTAGACACATTTCAAAGATTGTATTTGGCAGGGAGTTACAGTCACATAACAGAAAACTTCTTTACACAAGTGAAAGGAGTAATTTCCTCACTTCAGTTGTTGTGGGAATTGGTACCTCAATTGGTATGGGAATTGGTGCTGTTCCCACAGGGGCTTGACTGCCCTGCTGGTTACAGACTCTGGCAAAACTATTTTCAACCTAACTGGGACCAGGATTTCATCCACCTGTTCTGGAATTTCTGTAAAGAAAGGCTATTGGCCATATATGTATCTGGGAGTGAAATGTAGTTATTAGCCCCTAGGCTTTAAAAACCATGGCATGAGAACCATAAGCAATTAATATACTAAAAAATGGTATTACAATTTCTCTCAGTACAGAAAGAATTTGAGTAAACAATAACAATCTTTCACCATGTTTATCTTAGCTATGTCATAGATTGAAGAACTGAATATAGTTTTTCTCATGGCTAACTTGTCGGCCTGAGTAGCAATTGAGCCCTTGAAGAAACACAAATGATTCTGACCTTTTGCTTGGATTTGGGGTCACTGTAGAAAGGAAGTTTTATAAGCCACCTACACACTATTTCCACCTGGAATTGGAGAGGGAATCTTTCCGGATTACAGGCATTTCAAACCCATGAACCAGCTTAACTTTGCAATTCATTGCATGAAGCTCAAGACAGGAACTTTGTGTGGCATTTTCACATCAAGACTGGTACTCATAAATCAAGTTGAATGTCTTTCTGAATGACTTACTACAGTTCAGCCACAAGATCTGGGCTTGATGCAGCGACCACCAAGTGAGGTGCTTTGGCCTATGTTATTCAGAAGGTCAGGTCTGAGGATCATGATGCTTCCTCAAAAGGCTGTGAATCTTTACATTGTATTGTGTTATTCTGTGTGCAAGAAACAGAAGATTTTTAATTGCTAGTAATTTATTTTCAGCAACAGAGATCCTTGTGACTTCCCAAAGTTTGGTATGTTTTCTGAAGGCGTCAGAAGGAAAAAAAATCCTTCAACGTTGAAAAGCACAATGCTTTGACCAGTTCTTCTTTATGTTGGCAGGGTTCCAATGTTGGAGTGAGTCCCCTGAAAGGCAACCCAATTGCCCACCACAGACAATTGTGATGAATAACATTCCCTGTCACTGCAAAAAGCATTGCTTACAGTACCCCATACAATCCCAGCATCCTGCAACATCTGGTGCGTTTGGGTTTTATTTGTTTTTTACAAGCTATTATTGCCATTCAACAAAATTAATCCTTGAGAGCAAGGGATACTTTGTCAAGTCAAGACTCCAGCTGCCTGACTACGAGTCTGCTGTGCTCATTCTGGCAGCAGTCATGAGTAACGCCTTGGAAAAACCACTCCTGAAACAGAACAGGGAACTGGGCTGGCAGGTGCTGCTCCAAGCTCTGTTACTGGCCTGCAGGCTGATCATAGACATGTAGCCTCATTTATTAGTTGCTTTCTTTTCTTTCCTTCCTTCCTTCTGTCCTGTTTGCCCACACTCTTCTGTCCCTAAAGCAGACGTCTTTTCTGTATATTTGTATTGTACTTAACAGAAGAGTCCTTCTCTATGTTGCAGGTTTAGAATAGCTCCAAAGACAATCCTCAAGATGTGCTGCCCAAACCAATAGCCTACTAAGCATGCATGACCCAGTATGCAGGTGCATGCTATGTAGGTTAGCATGTGACCCCACAGCCTGGAGCTCTTTGCACAGCAAGCTGGTGGGAGGAGGGAGGCGTGAGATAGGGCTCCCTCTGCTCGTTGCTGCACCAAAGGGCGATGTGCTACTGCAAAATGGAAAACAACTCTTTCTGCGTTTCATGGCTGTTATCTCTGGTGGCAGCCAAGCTGGTGCAGCACTTCCAAAGTTGTTTGCTGCCTTATCCTAAACTACAGTAGCAGGTAAATCCTTGTGTTGTTTCCAGAACAAGGAGGCCCAACTTCATCAGACCTCTGGCATGCAGAACTCCCTGGAGGTTTAATAGTCTGACATTATCCTGTGGGAAACATCTTAAGAGGCTTTGAATCACCAAAGTAACCTCTCAGATTTTAAAAATTAAAATTATATACAGTGCCCTCTGAATACAAGTATATGAATTTTTATCAATCCATTTAATTAAATATGTCTGTCTTAATTTAACAAGCTTTGCTCAGCAGGGTAGTGATAAACACATACAAATTCACATTCCCAACAGGCACGTTTAAAAAGAAGGAAGGGAGGGAAAGGAAAAAACCCAACAGAGCTCCCTAAATCGTAATTCAACTTAATTTTTTAACAAGACTGGTTTGGTTTCACAGTGATTTCATGACCTACAGCAATGATCAATGTGATGCCATAGTGATGAGTCTCATATAACTAGAGTACTACTGAGTGTGCTGCGACAGGCTCTGCAATGTTTAAACAATCTAGCAACCAGGTGCTTTTTTCTCCTCTGTATCGGTGCTGCTGGACTCAGCTCAGGTTCTTTAGCACAGTAGCCCGCAGCTTAATCAGGACCATGAGAGGTACAGAGGAGGGGTGACAGAAAAGAAGGATGAGGATTTTAGGTGTTAGAAAGATTGCCTAGATTTACAGTTTTGGGCCATCAATAAAATATTTGTAACTGTCCTGGGTGGTTCCATATTGTTTAGGTATTTTTCATCTAATGGACTTGGGTTAACACTAAGTAGAAATGATGTGTTGTAATCAGAAAAGCTATTCCATTTCACGCTAAAGGGAAGAGCTGGCTCTGCATGCTTTGTGCCTGTTAGGTGAAAACAATGAGCTGGAGGACAATCTGTGGCATCACTGCCTTGGTATGTATTGTAAGCAATCCCCACAGTGGTGCATATGTAATATATTCAGTAACCTTTGAAATAATTTCTCAGGGAAGTATTTCAAGACACAAAGACCGGAGAATTTTAGAGAAGCTGTTGCGTTTCTCAGTGTACATGAAACTAGTTCGATACTGGCATAGAATTGCTCCGTGCTTAGACCATTTATTAAAGTCTAGACGCAACATAAAAGCATGTAAATTGGTTCCAGTTGTCTCTAGTAAAAACTTCAGCTTGGGCTGGGAATTGATTGGTGAATCTCTTAGCATAATTAAAATTGACTGTTAAAGTTTCTCCCACATAATTGGTAACGCTTTCTTTGGAAGTCAGCGAGTTAAGATTCTTGCTGGATCATTTAAAGGGGTTTCTGTGTATATGATCAGAACTCAAATGCAGTTTTATGGAGAGGTTTACAGTTATATTCCACCCTGGTGGTCTTTCATCCTGTATCTTTCCTATTTAAGATTTATGCTGTCATTCACCACAGCCTAATTGTGTTTTGATAAAAATGAAACAATTGCTGACACATTCAGACTGAAAGCTGGTGATGTTTTGAAGCTTTCTGTAAGATGATCTGAAATACTCTGCTACTCAAAGCCCCTGTCTCCCTGCAAGTCTTCATTTTTAATTCCAGCATTTGTTAGTCAGTTTTGTATGGATTCAGATAGGCACCTATAACTACTCTCTGAGTGCCTTGCCAGTAGTGTGTTATTCAGTGTGCTTAATAGCTGTCCCATGCAGACTTTTTCATTCTTTCTTTAGAGCCAGAAATGTGTGCAGTATAGTCTTCTGGTTCAGATTTTTTAAAATTACATAGTTTTGAAATGACACAGGTTGCTACATTTTATGATAAAGCCAGTTCAAAAAAGTACATTGTATCATTTGAGTACCAGACAGCGAGGGTTGTGGTGGGTTTTAGCTCCTTAAGGACAGTCTTCCACAGTCTTGGTACAGACCCAGTTCTGAAGGTTGGTGTTATTCAGGATGGTACTACCGGACATACTTAGCTCTCTTTAAACATAAGCTGTCTTGTCCTGACTAGCCATGGACTTAATCACAGCATTAACTGCTCTCCTGAATCTGGCACTATAGATACATTTAATTCTCCCTACAGTCACAGTATTTTTGGTGCATCACAGCCAGTGCTTATCATTAGTAAAATGTAAATGTGTCAGGGGATCATGTTACATCCACTGACATCATGTGCATCCATGTGCACTACAGAAGTATTGTCACCAACTAGACTTAAGGTAGGGAGCTTTCGTAACAGTGATTAATGTCATACAGAAAAGGCAGGAAGACACTCAGGTTACTTGGCTGGGAGGATGATGCACTTACACAGTTCGAAATTGTTTTGGAGGACACTGTTAGGTACTTGCCATCATTTGGTGATGCATGCAGAATCCATCACAGTGTGACAGAGTTTATTGAACCTTGTTAGCTTGCCATCACAACCATGAAAACTGAGGCCAATAAAACTTTTACACACCTTGGTATCCCTGCTAATGCATGCACGTGTATATAAATATGTATCTTAAAACACTTTCTGTGCCACTGTGATGGGCTCAGCAGTGTTTGGTGAACAGGAGATCAAGCTCAGTGCTCCATGTAGCTGTTTGAAAAGAAGCACAGTGTTACCTGGACAGGTGCCAGGCCATCCTGAGGTCAAGCCCTGAAAGTTTAAGAGATGTTGAAGAATAACATGTGGGTCTGATCCCAAGCCATGGAAATCACTAGGGGTAATTTGTTAGTATCAGTGGATTGCAGACAGGCAGTGTGTGTGTTGGTCAGGGGAGGTGAGTCAATGTCCTTCGTTTCAGCCTATTCTAACAAAAGCATTTCAGCGTGATGCAAGGTGTAGTTCAGCATTAAATGAGTGCTTAAATACTCTTACGAGTCATTCTGCCCTTTGGAACCAAGGCAGTCTGGTAACAGAATTCCAGAGCTGCACAAATTAAATCTGGACTTCAGAAATTATTTTTGTTATGCTAAGGATAAGCTGCTTAAGTAGTCCTTGCTAGACCAGACCATACTGCAGTGCTTGTATTCCGTAACAGTTATGTGCATTACACCTTACTGTATTCCTTTCAAAGTGACAGAGCCAAATCCTAGCTTCAGTTTCAAGCCACTGAACTACAAACAAGCGATGACTCAAAAATATTTAAATATTATATTTTGAGGTGTACGTGCCATTTATACAGACACAGTTGTCTTTCATTATTTCCATCAACTTCAGAAAAATAAATTTCTTTAGTAGGTTACAATACCATCTTCATAACACTCTGTTAAAGTAATGGTAAGAAAGGGAACCCAGATATTACCAAGGACAGAATCTAGGCCTGTGCTTTTAACAGTCCTGTAAAATGTATTGAGAGGGATTTCTGAATTAGGTTTGTTTCTTCTCTTGCTTGTGCCATTGCAACGTTATTACCAGTGGCTGCCTCATGGCTATCTCTCCTTTTCTGTGTATATGTCTATACATATTCATATATAGAATCATAGAATGAGTTGGGTGGGCCTTTAAAGATTATATAGTCCAATCCATATACACCTGCACACACTGAAAGACATGCATGCACACTTATGTATTTACAGCATAGAGAGCTGTTAAATTGTACTCAGAATGAAGAATTATTTCAGCTCTGCAGAGGAACACAAAGGTTGTGTGACAATATATAGGCTCTGCCATCCTTGACAATGACCCCTTAGTTACTCAGTGTATGAGTGAAATCTTTTTGGCTTTAAAATCTGTCCCTAGTAGATGAAAAGATGAGTTCTCCTTAATCTGGCCATTTTCTCTGCTTTTGACAGAGCATCAGAGGGAGAAAGTAGTGATGAGCATGCCCAAAGAGATTGCTTTGAGCATATATTATTTTCTTTTCATGTATGCAACATGATCCAATTCCTTTTAAGCAGTAAGGTCATTTAAGTGTGCCATGCCAGAGGTTTGCCATTTTCTCCTCTTTCAGTTTCTTAAATCTTATTGTCAGCCATGTTCCCTTTGACAAACAGAGCAGCTGCTTGGGGTCTGCTTGTGTGGTTATAATCCCATTTTAAAACCCTCCATTATGTTGCTAATATATTTATAAAGAAACTAGTCACCTGGGATTAACAGTTGATTCTTCTCCATGGACATACTGTACGGAAACAGAATCATTCCCAATCCCCAGGCTTGTTATATACAACCAGTTGCATTTGTCGTGGTGCCAAATTGGCTGAAATAGATTAGCAATTAATGCAGAACATGCTTTCCTGTGTTTCTAAAGTACTTGTAATCATCACTGACAATCGTATTCTCGTCAGATCTTCCATGATAGCACTGAGATGACAGATATGCTGGGGCTTTGGGATCTTATGGGCTTTCTTGGGAAATATGAAAGGCATTAAAAGAACACCCTGACAGAGCAGGTGAGGAATCTGACAAAACAGAGCCCTTAAAAGCCATTTTGGAAGATATTAGCCTGTAGGTTTCTGTCAGCCATTTCCAAGCATGCAAAGCTTAGGAAAAGAAAGTAACCATTGGGGGGGATTTTGCAAAATCACTGGATACAGAATCACAGAATGGTAGGGGTTGGAAGGGACCTCTGGAGATCATCTTGTCCAACCCCCCCTGCTTGAACAGGGACACCTAGAGCAGGGTGCACAGGATCGTGTCCAGGTGGGTTTTGAATGTCTCCAGAGAAGGAGACTCCACAGCCTCTCTGAGCAGCCTGTTCCGCTGCTCTGTCACCCTCAGTACACCCACAGATACATCTGTATTGTGATTTATAGATGTGACTGCAACCACAGGGATGCTTCTGAGGTCACTTTAAACTGGTCAGAGTGGGGTATTGATCACAACAAAGCAGAGGGCATGCAGACTCAGCCAAGGCTGCAAAACCCACCTGGAATGGCTAAGTGTTCAGGCATTTAACCTGTGGTGAGGTTTGTGCTGCTACTGCCTTTACGTGGCTGCCAGTACTTCACAGGGCTACTCCCAGAAGAGATGCAGCAATCCTGCCAGATTGCATTGGCTGTCTTTGTGCAGCCTGAGTTTACAGGCAGGGTCATTCTCATTTTCAACATCACCTGAGGGCTCACCAGCAGTCTGCCCCTCCGTGAGAGGAGTCTCTGACCTGCTGTAAAGAACTTTTTTCTGGGACCTTAGTGAAACCCAGTTATCACTCCTAACCTTTTCTCTCTTTACCCAGTGCAGCCAGCTTCAGAGCAAGAAGCTTCTTACAGCTCCAACCATCTGAAAAGACTTTCCTTTATCTCCTCATTGGCTCTCCATCACAGTTGAAATCATATCTCTCTTTCCTTGCCTCTGTTTCATAAGTTCATTCTGTTCTTGCTCTTGCTTCTCTCTGTATTTATAGAATTTGTGTTGTAAAGCATTTTCAAATCCAGGGTTGGGGGATTTTGTTTTGTTTTAAGGAACGTTGTAGGATGAGCTCTACTTGCATTGAACTGTTTTCTGAACAGGAGGCAGAATGACCTTCTGCAGAAGGCAGTGGGCTAGCTGTTAATAGGTCTGGGTGTAATACCCCGCTTCAAGATGGTCCTTAACCCTGGGCAGGTCACAGAACTGCTGTGTGCTTCATTTGTCCATATACAAGAGAGGTAATGACATATTAAAACCTTATGTACATTAAATGTGTAGTTTTTCTGGTTGTTGGAGCAGAGACTGATGCATGTGTTCTACTAGTGCCTAGCACAATGGCATGGGCTCCTGACCTAACTAATACTGAGTTGTGGCTGTCTACTCCTCTGAAGGCAAGAGGAACCAGGGGATAGCTAGCCCTGCTCTGGGATGCAGAGCAGCCCAGCCTAAGGAATGATCATCCTGAGATGGGATACTTCAGGTGGCTGACAGGTAAGTACTAAGCTGGCAAAAGCATCTCCACTGTAAGAGTGTCTGAGCTGTGTATACCCTAGCACAGGCCTGTTGCATGGAAGTCCATCTCTTGAATCTCTGTTTTTGATTCCGTCTAACCATGTTTTTTTCCATGCACATTCCTATATTGTTCTTATGACTGGGCTATGTCCTTCTGAAATGCAGTGACAGCGCCAGCTAGTCTACTGGAGCAGAACACCACTTAAATACCTCTGTGGTATTTTAAGCCCTGTTGTGATATGGAAATTTGTGATAGAAAAGAACAATTTTAGAGGACTTAACTAAAAGCGTTGTCTATAGCTGGAGCACTGAATTGTGCAGGTACAATGCATGGAGAAGAAGAACAAAGCATTCTGCAAAAAGTAGTCATTCCAAAGTGCAGTCTAGCTGCTTTTAACCAAAATGTCTAATGTATGGCTTGCCAGCGGCTTCAGTCTCTCTTTCATTTCCTCTTAGGGGAAACGGTTCCTTGGAACTGTTCTGGTCTTCTCGCTCTGCTATGTTGGCAGCGAAACCTGCAGAGCCAGCTTCAGGAGCCTCCTGCCAAAGGTGTTAGGAAAGAGCTGCTCATGTCAGCAAGCTGGGGTAACTCCCAGGTCCCTGAGTACAGCGCAGCCTGTAGGGCTTCAGTTATCACTAGCTGTCAGAAGGTCCCTGGGAGGTCCTGAGTCAGGGATACAGTTCTGAGTAGATTTGAGGCAGTTCTTAATTATGCTGGGAGGTCAAACCATTCTTGCTGGCCACCAGGACTTGAGGTCACAAAAAACTGTCTTTTACTCAAGCCAGACTCTCTTCAGTCATGGGCTGAGTACAGCTTGGTGGAAGCAGGGGATCCAGCCCAAAGTTCTGTTCAAATGTTTCCATTTCATGTGGCTTGGTATTGTAACATTCTCCCGTGGTTCTAACAAGTTGTGTAAAAATGTGAAGCCAAAGCAGCATTCTTCCTTTAAAGTTTCAAAATTAAGAAAAATGGTTGTGGGGTTGGAAACTTGGGAGAGATGTGTTGTGGTTATCTACTTGTCCAAGAATAAAATTCCTATGGCTTCATACAAAAGCACGGAGTAGTTGTCTGTTAAAAAATAAAATTAAAAAATTAAATCAAGTAAGGGCCCCTTTTCAGTGGCAGTTGGACAATGTTTAGAGGACTTCAGAAGCCACACACTTCCTTCTCATATGCCTTTCTGAGATTCCAGTAAATGCAAGAAGTGCAAGTCAGAATTTTTGCTGGGGGAACTGGACAGACGAGATGAGCAGCATGCGTATAGCTCACATAGCCTGCAGCTGGGCTTTGAAAAGAAATACACCTTTGATGGGGAAAGAGTTGGTATGCAGCTGTCCAGACTAGAGTTTTAGCCATACAGGGCCTGGTAGGCCAGGGCAAATAAGATGATTACCTTTACAGCCAGAATATGTTGCAGCATCCTGAGGGTACCCTAACTGCCTCGAAGGCCCAGAGTTGGACTGGCTGTGACCTTAGTGGTAGGTCTGGCAGGACATCCTCTAGAAGCGGCTATGTTTTGAGCAGGAAAGGTTCAGTGCCTTCTAGTTGCTTTACCCAGAAGGAAGGAACCAGAAAGTTGTCTTTGTTGGATAAAGGAGGTTACACGTTAGCTACACATGAACAGCGTGATCAATTTATATAGGGAGAATCCAGGCTCTCTATGGGATTGATAAATGAAAATGAGTAAAAATAGTTGGAAAAGCTTTTAAGTTTTGTTTAAATTTAACCATCAAAAGTCAAAACATCAGAGGGTGTTTAGAGAAGTGCCTAAAACTTGGAGATCCTGAGAAGAACCAGAAAGGGAATCAAAGAGCCTGGGGAGAAAAAAAAAAAAAAAAAAGAAAAAGCAAGAGAAAGAAAGAGGTTAAGCTTAAACAAACCCACCTGAATAAAGCTAATCAGCTGAGATCCTGCTCCATTGAGATCAACTGGCTGAGTATTAGGGCCTCAAGATGTTACTGGGAGGGAGCCAAAAAAGACACATTCTGTCTGTTTTCGGTCAGCTGGAGAAGCCTAAGCCAGGCCAGATTGGGTGATATCAGTGGAGCCTTCTGTATAGGAAGATGTGAAGTGGTGGTGCTGGGGTGTTGCATGTAAAGGGAGGCAGAAATTATAAAAGCTCCAACCATCTACATATGGTAAAACTGGATGATGGAGTGGCCAAAGGAAAAGTGGTTTGTGGCAAAGTCTGGAGTATTTATGGGAAACCAAGTAGGAGTTTGGAGTATTAATATTTATTGCAGTGCTGTCAGTGCTAAGAAATCTTCAGTTATATCATGACAACCTGTTTTTGCTCCAGTGGCCATAACTCAACCTGTTGTGTGGCTCCCTTGCCTCCCCTGGTTCTCAAGTCACACAAGGTAGCTGATTAACTTGTTCAGTACCAGCTGCTCGGCTTCAGTCTTGCAGATCAATGGTTATTTGGGCAAAGAGCAGATTTTGGCTGCTACAGGGCCTCTTGCTGAGCCAGAGTTTCTCCTTCCTCTTTGCTCCTGCTAAGAGATTCCCAGTAGTGCCAAAGAAAATAGTGATAATGTTAAGAAACAAAAGCTTGGTTGTTAGGATATTTATTGCACTCATTTTCTTTTTGTATAAAATTTTTAAAAATAATAGTGAATCTGTTTTGTTTAGCCTTTGTTTATAATTATTGATGTGATTATTTCTGTTGTCACTGCTAACATTGACCACTGGGCAAGGCTTGCTTCTTGCATTTAGGGTCCTGAGCTAGATTTCCTTGATTCCAAGATCAAACCCTCAGGCTGAATGTTAAGGAATTCCTGCAAGGATTTTCATGTGCTTCATTTTACATGCTGGCCCAGCTGTTGAGCCTGGTGATGGCAAGGAGCCCTCCTTCATCCCTGCATGGGATTTTCAGACTGCCAGACCGTGCACAAGGGAAGAGCAGATGTGACTGGCCTGTTTCTCCTCTTCCCTTGTGTGGAGCAGGGAGTGAATGGTGCTGCAGCTCCACCCTCCATAGCATGCCAGCACAGCTGAGCTAGTGAAGGGAGTGGGAAGTTGTCTACTAAGAAATCAGCACTAACCCAAGACACATCATCCCACAAAGGACTTGTCCCTTTCCACTATTTTCTGCTTGCCTTGCTTGTGGCTTGATGCAGCTACACATGGGCTGTCTGTGGGCTTGGTCGCAGAGTGCCTGTATTACCTACTGTCTGTGGCCCTGTTGAATCTGAAAGGGCTACTCATGGTGTGTAATGTTAAAGATATGTGTCAGTCTTTACAGGGTCAAGAGCTAGGTCTGTTTAGGCATGTAGGTCTTTGTTGTGTTATATTCTACAAATAAAATTTATCCTGGAGAACTAAAGAGTCAGGGGCACCAAGAAAACGTCAGATAATCTTAAATGTATCTACCTTTATGGGAAGACCATTGTAGAATGCGTTGAGGAAAGAACTCCAAAAGTAATTCCTCATTTCTCATCTGATGGCTTTAATTAACCTGAACAGTTACACTCTTGAATTGTGCATACTTCAGTGACCAGCTCGATGGCACTCTTCCTGCTGCTAGGAGAGTATGAGTATGACAGTTCAGTTATTGCTGTGCATTGTTAATATGGTTGATCTTGGTCCTGCTCCAAGAGAACCACTAAGCAATCACGGAAAATGAACGGTAACACATTTTTAGAAGGATTCTGGATAATTTTGGCTATAAAACAGGCTGCATAATCTTGGCAAAAAGTGCATGAATTCATTATCTGCAAATAGTGGAAAATATTATAAATGGCAGTAAATGAAATAAATGGGCGTTTCCACTGCAATATGCTATTCTCTGAGCCACCCAGAAAGAATACAGCTTGGTTTACTGGGTGGGTAGTCCTAGATGAAGTGAAAGATTATGTTATTATGCTCAAATACTTGTTTGGGGAGTGAGATATTTTATGCCTTTGTTGCAGAGGGGAATTCATACATTTTACATGTAAGAAGCTATATTTTATGGCCACATATGGATGTTGGAGTGAAGCTAAAGGTCTATATGTGCTGTATATCTATTTGCATTCCTCAGCTAACCTCATCTTCATTTGCTCTACTACACCTTAAGGGTTTGGAGAACTCCAGTGACTCACTCTAGTGGAAAGTCACCGATCCCCCTTTATTAGAAGTTGATCTTCTCTATGTTTTGGATTTGTTTATGGGCCAGCACTCTTGCTGTGCACACATGTAATTAAAGTCCTGGCAATTTTTAATAGAAAAAAAAGTTGCCCACTAATGAATAGGGTTCCGCTGGATGCTCTTCATTCCCACTTCTTTGGCCTTGGGATATATCCTCCTTTTGGGGATGTCCTTCATAACAAAGCGCCTAAGCCCATGTGTATCTCCAAGCATGTGAGTAGTCCCAACAGCATTTGTAGGCCTAAGGTTACTCAGGTCTGAAAGTGTTTTGCTGGATAAGAAGCTAATACTTGTCTCATTTAGGCAAAACAGTCTTTGCCATTTGCAGTAAGTGTAAAGACAGTGGACTTTGAGGGAGGCTGCGCTCATGCCCATGAAAGCTGCACTGTGTTCAGGGAAGACAATCATAGGTCCTGCATTTTGTCATTCACTTCAGTAGGGTCAAGGTTGAACCAGTCATGTCAGAGTGCCCCTGGGCAACTCCAGCAGTTTTAGTGGGAGCCAGCACTGAGGATGAATTGGATGGCTGTGCCATATTTTTGTTATTAACACCCAGAGCCATTATCAAACAGACCTGTTGTTTTTGTCCTTTTGCCTTGCAGTCAGGTACAAAGACAAGGTGTCAGGATTTGTTGATCGGAGGGTTGGTTTTTATAATATTTCTAGGTTGTTATTTTTACTTCTTAATCTCTTAATCTTAATGGTTACTGTTCTAGATGATACTTCTGCTACAGTGCTTCCTTCTATATTGCTTAAAGTTATCTCCATAGCACCTGGATTATATACCTGTTAAGAAAGACATTTCCTCATATACTTTGACAAGATCACAGACTTCACCACAGCAGATTAGCCACCCCTTTTCTCAGTAGCAAATACTATTACAATTTATTGTTTTGCAAAGAAAAAATGCATGCAAACCCAAACAACTGTCTGCATCTATGTTGACATCTGGCTTTTTATATGCATGCATATACTTTTATGTATGCATATGTATATGTATTTTTGTATATATTATAAGTTTGTGCACATGTATATTTGAGTACGTATATCTAATTGATTTTAATTAGGTAAGCTTATTGGCTTCAGATATATTACTAAGTCTACTGGTATTTTTACTTTAAGAATAGTTTAAATGTATGGCCACTGCTTGTATATGTTTATATACTATGCTATGCATGGACAGATCTCTCTTCTCATGCTATGTCTGCTTTTGCAGCCATGCTTCTGCATTTATAAACAGCTGCACTCATAATCCTGTGAGTACAAATAATTGCAACTAAAAAGGTGAGCATTTATAGCTGGCCTTTTCAAACAAGTCTAAGGGAGTTAAGTGCCCAAATCTCATTGGATTTGGTTACCTAATTCCTGCGGCTTCTTGGAAAATTCCAGCCTTAATTAACTATTTATCTTAATTAACTAATTCAATCAACTATCTGTGAACCAAGCTGCGTAGCAGAGGCATAACATGCTAAACGTAGTCAGTTTTGGTTGCACAGTGGCCACCTGAAAACTTTTCAACTGAAACTTTAATGGCCTTATTATTGGCAACCATTATCAAGTACTTTCAGTGAATCGAACTGCAACATGTAACATAACCATTTCTATCCATCCTGATATTTAGTGCGGCTATCCGGGTCTTTGAGTTGACTAGTTTATGTGTTTAGGCTTGCTAACAAGGATGGACGGTAAACTTCACAGGCTTCCTGTAGGCATAATCTCTACCTTTAGATGCTCCTGGGAATTCTGTATTGAGACTACAGAAGGGATAGCTCCTGTGAAGGTTCCCATGTTGGGCAAACACAGAGCCATATCAGTGCTATTTTGCAGTCTATACTTTGGTGGCACCTTAATCCATGGAGAGACATCTGTGTTTGAGTAGGTTGTTGTTCAAGGAAAAACAAACAGCAAACAAAGGAAAAAAATGGAATAAAAAGCTTCTGAGTTTTTACATTACCCTGCCCAATACTTACTTCTATTCCATAATAGCTTTGCTTTCTTACATCTTTTTTTTTTTAAATCCATGTTTCAAAAAATCTTTGATGTGGTGGTTTTTTTTTTTATTTTCTTCTTTGAAAGCCTATTCTGCTAAGTATGGAAAGCCAGTTTTAACAGTTCCCCTGTTTGTTCAGAAATAATATCATTCATATTTGGCATCTGAAGGAAGACTATACTGAAGTCCAAATTTACTCCTATTAAATTAAACCTAACTGAAAAAAGGCAAAGGCATTTATTAACTAGTTAAACAAATGGTATTAAATTTATTTTTTTATTTAAAAGGAGAAAGAAGACAGCTTTAACTAAAGAAACATAAGTGGAAGAGTAGCTTTAAAACATGTGATGGAAGAAGTACGTGCTGTTGAAAACTTAAGAAGAAACCACAAACATGTATAACAGTAAAAGAAATGTACCTTCTTGGCCATTTCTCTTCCTGTTATTTTGCCAGATGTTTCTGATTTGAATAAGAGCTTTCTTTCATATCCCTGAGCTTCTCCTTCCATTTGACTTTATGTTGAAGTCATAAACCTGTTGTTACGGAAACAACTGTGACATCACAGATGTAGCATTAACTTCACCACAGGGCAAAATAAATGACTGTGATGGCCTGTGAGGAGAGAGAACCTTAGTTTGAACCAAAAGCCAAGCTTATCTGAATTTTAGCCTAGAGCCCAGTACCCCTAAAGCCTTTAGTGGGATCTTGGCCCTGGGTTGTAGGCACAGAACAAACACTACCTTGTAGCAGAGACCCTCTCTTGAAGCTGATGGTCTCAGGACATGACACAGAAGAAAGGAAGCATTATCAGCTGTGTTTTAAGATTGGAAAACTGAGGAAGAGAGAGTAAGCAATTTTACCCCAGGTCACAGAGTGGATTTGAGGCAGAGCCCAGAACTGTGCTTAGATAACTCAGCAGGAGCTGCTGGTGATGCTGAAATGCAGGAGTCAGGGCCTGTTTTTATATATCAGTTCCTGGAAGTCTTTCCCAAGCTCTCTTCAAAACAGAAAATATGCAATAGGCAATAGAGCTTGGGACCAGTTGAAACATTGCTACAAGCCTTTAAAAAAGTTAAAAATGTCTTTGCCCTCTAGGAAAGTTTGTTTTAGGAAGGTATATATCTCCAAAACCACATGTGGGGTGAAGTCTTTCACGGCAATGTTCCCATATTCTTCCACGGTCCCAGGATTCCATCTGTGGCTTTTAAAGGGCAACAACCAACACCTTGAGTTGCTGCAAATGTAAAGAAAGAGCAGATCTTTTATAGAGCATAAACTTAATAGCTGTTACAGCCAAGCTGCCAAACTACAGGGTCTCAGCAACTCATGAGTTTTGCTTGCATTTTGTTAATGGCCTTAAGAGATAAGAGGTTCATCTGAATCTTTGATTGCTGCTGCGGTCAAGGGGTGGCATTGACTGCTTGGCTTACAGTCTGTGCCTTTGTGACCAACAGATTGATTATAGCAATGAGCCCAACATGAGACTTCCCTTTAAGATCACCCACAAGTGATAGAAATATATATTTATATATATATATATAAAAAAAAAACAGATGGCCTGCTTTTGAGAATAACTACAAGAAGCAGATTACTCCAAAGTGGTATAAGCTCCACTTGCTCCATACTTTCAGGGGGAAATCACCATTTGGATATTGGCCCACCAACCTGTCTACCTGCTGGGTTGTAGCTAGTCAAGTTATCAAGTCAGATTCTCCACTGAAGAAGCATAAAGGCAGTGACTCCCACTAGATGAGATATTTTTGCCCACTATCTTACCCCCACGGACACACAAAGCACCCAGCTTTATGAGGGGTACGTGGAAGGGTGCCATACCACACCCATGGATTTGAACTTCTGTTGACTTTAATGAGAACTGTGTGGCTAAATCCCATGCAGCTCTCAAACTGGAGGGGTTAAATCCATTTTGCTTTTGCCTGTTAGTCTGTGGTTGAGACAAAAAAAGATCCCATGTGTTTTAAATTGTTTTAACTGATAAGTCTGGCCAGCAGTTGAGAGTAAATCATAGTATCAGTGCACACCCACCACCTAGCTTGATGTACATCTACATTTTAAACTGACATAAATAAGCCATGAGAGCAGAGTTTTAATTAAAAGGATTGGAAGTGTCAGAATTTTCTTAAATCTTTTACAAAAAAGACTTACCCTTCCACTACACTTTTGTGGGGCAATGAACAACTATCATCGTGTCATGGAACTTCAAAGAGAGATTAGCTTTTGCAGTGTAATTTTGTACCTTGAATGATGAAGTTTTATTAAGATATACAAAACATAAAGCTGGTACTTCTCTCACAGTAGTTGTTTTATCATCTTAAGTTATCAATCTTTGTGACTGCAATAGCCATTATATTAAAAGAGGCTTGTGTAACACATGAGAGAAAAATTCATGTCAAAAAACAGAATCAGAGTATCACAGTACTTCAGGCCAAACCACGTATCCATTAATCAAGCAAGTTTTTATGAAGGTGTGTGGAGCAATGGATTGGTGAAAGCTGAAAAGTCATGTTAATTCTTTATTTAATAAAATGGTGGCTGGAATAAAGTCCTATTGTTTAAAGTCTAAATTCTCATTGCAAGGCCACTCTCCATAATCTTCGAGAAGTCATGGAGAATGGGGGATGTCCTAGAGGACTGGAGGAAGGCAAATGTTACCCCTATCTACAAGAAGGGAGGATCCATGTAACTATAGGCCTATCAGCCTTACTTCAATCCCTGGGAAAGTTATGGAATAAATCCTTCTGGGGGCCATCACAAGTCAATTGAAGCCTGTGACTGGGAAAAGCCAACATGGCTTCACTAAAGGCAGATCGTGCTTGACAAACCTGGTGGCCTTCTATGACAAAGTGACTCACCTGGTTGGCATGGGGCAGGCAGTGGACATTGTTTACCTGGACTTCTCCAAGGCCTTTGGTACGGTCCCCCACAGTCTTCTCCTGGAGAAATTGATGTGTTATGGCCTAGACAAATGGTCTGTGCAGTGGGTGGGGAACTGGCTGACAGGCCGCACCCAAAGGGTGGCGGTAAATAGCTCTTTCTCAAACTGGCAACCTGTCACTATTGGAGTCCCCCAGGGATCAATATTGGGCCCAATGTTATTCAATATCTTTATAAGTGATCTGGATAACGGTATCAAGTGTAGCCTGATGAAGTTTGCTGATGACACCAAGTTGAGTGGGGAAGTAGACACTCCAGAAGGGAGAGCTGCTCTGCAGGGAGATCTGGATAGGCTGGAAGAGTGGGCCAGCAAAAACCTTATGAAGTTCAACAAGGAGAACTGTAAGATCATGCACCTGGGAAAACATAATCCAGGAGTGCAGTACAGACTGGGATCCACCTGGCTGGACAGCAGCTCTGTGAAAAGGGACCTGGGGGTCCTGGTGGACAGAAAGCTCAACATGAGCGAACAGTGTGCTGCTGCGGCCAAGAAGGCCAACAGGATGCTGGGTTGAATCAAAAAGGGCATCGCCAGCAGAGAGAAAGAAGTCATCATGCCACTCTACTCAGCGCTTTTCAGGCCACACCTGGAGTACTGTGTCCAGTTCTGGTCCCTGCTATACAAAAAGGATGTGGACAGGCTGGAAGGGGTCCAGAGAAGGGCTACCAAGATGATCAAAGGACTGGGAAGCCTGGCATATGAGGATAGGCTGGGAGAACTGGGTTTGTTCAGGCTTGAGAAAAGGAGGCTCGGAGGGGATCTCATCACCATGTACCAGTACTTAAGGGGTAGCTACAAAGGAGATGGAGACTCCCTTTTTACAAGGAGTCACATGGAGAGGACAAGGGGGAATGGACACAAGTGGCTCTTGGGGAGATTCTGATTGGACATGAGAGGGAAATTTTTCACAGTGAGAACAGTCAACCATTGAAATAATCTCCCCAGGGAAGTGGTTGACTCGGCCACATTGGACACCCTTAAGAGTTGTCTGGACAGGGTGCTGGGCCATCTTGTTTAGACTCTGCTCTTCCCAGAAACATTGGACTAGGTGATCCCTGAGGTCCCTTCCAACCTGTGATTCTGTGATACTCATGGAGCCACCTTTTCAAAATGTAGTAGTCTGATTTGCCATGAAGTGTCAAACAGTGAAACATATCAATCACAAAGCCACATAAATATAATAAAAACATGGTGTTATTAAAAGGAAGAAAGATCTTTATAAACCAGTTTACGTGTCCAAAACTGAGTTTCAGTTAAGTTGTATCCACAATTCATTTATATTTGGTTTATGACAATATTTACCGCCCAGGTTTTACCAGGGAAAATATTTATCAAGAGCAAATGTTAAACTAAAAAAAAATTTAACAGAAATCCAATGAATATGCCCAACTGATTTTAATGTTCCACATTTAGAGTTTTCAGCTTAAATGCAGGTTGCTTATTTATGTAGACAGAAAACAACTCTAGAATTAGAATTGATGATGACAATATTAGAGAGGGAATTCTGAGCTTCCAGGCTTAAGGCAATACCTGACTGTAAAGACAAGGATGAGTCCTCTGTGGGAATAAATTACTGCATGTTGCAGCAACTGAGACATCAATTCCTCAGGAAGATCTGATGCTGACCACTCTAAGAGACAGCGTATGATGCCAAGCATATTGGGTCAAATCCTATGGGGCTGCTGAACTGTTCCTTAATTACTCCATCTATAAACAAACACTATCCCAGGTAATTTTGGTCATTACCAGCTAGTGAATGTTGAAGGTGAAGTACTGTAAAGAAGTGTTTGTCAAATCCTAATGAGATAGATGGATTAAAAGTTTGACATAAATAAAATGTGAAAGTTTAAATGGAGAGACACTGTTATGAATTTATTTGCTCACCTATAATTAAGGCTTATTTTTTCCTGCAGCAATGATTCTTACTTTATCATGCATAATCATTGTACTGTGTAATGCATTTTATAGGGTGTGGTGATATTCCTTGTCAGCTAGAAGAGCAGTACCAGCATGAGCAGCTACCTAACAGTGTTGGAAGTAGCAAAGAGTTGCGTTTTCCCAACTCCTTGTATGACCTGCAAAACTGTGTGAAAGAGCTGTATGGAGAAGTACTGAAGCAGTCCAAAGTGAGCAACTGTTTTGATCGCGTTGACTTTGGGGAAGTGTAACTTTTCTTCTGGAAAGCTGGGCTGATTATATACCCACAGGTCTGTAGCCAGCCCTTCAGACCAAACATTGTCTCTATGTGCCTGTCTTTGAGAGCCCCCAAACTGTTAATTTTATTACTAAAGTTAAACAGATATATCTCAATTTAAGAGACTTTGCCATCAGTTCCTATAGAAGCGTCTGTGTGGACTGCACATAGATGAAAACATTGCCAGCTGGACAGAGGGGAGTGTGGAAATATTTCTACTTGGTTAAGAGCAGTGCTTCCCTGCTTACTTTCCTAGTCTTTACATAGAAACTAGAGGAGTCTCTGTATTTCATCATTATTGTGTACTAGGGAAAAAGATTCTCTGGAAATGGAACATTTTTGCTAAAAAGCTTTTATGGCTTGGAGCATCTAATGGCAATATTTGTGAGAGCCGAATCATCATGAAGGACAAAACAAAGACCTGTCAGAAGGAGCAAACTCAGTTTTTGTATGCTAGTGGCTCTGCCAACATGTATGATATCCATGAAGTGCACCCCAAAGGCTATAACTTTTATAGCAAAAGCAATGTATTTATATTGTATCCATCACTGTGCTAAATACCTTAACACGTAGGACTGTGCCAGTTATAGCAACCAGTACTAGGCAGTTACTAGGTATAGCTTCAGATCTTGGATTTGCATATATCCATAAGAAAGTAACTTTTTTTTTCTTGTCATTTTCTGAAATAGAAGCAAGTATTGAATTCCCAAATTCTTGCTAGTGCTACAGATTTATCTTAGTTCATCCTGGGGTTATGAGGCCCCACCTAGAAGTCTGGCTTGTAGCCAATGCTAGAGAGGAGTTGTAGAGCAAACCTCAAGAGTATTCTTCAGGTGTTTATTCTCCTTTGCAGGCAGAGGGTCAAAGAAAAAAAGTACATGGGAACCCAAAAGAACATCTTGAATGATGGTTTGTGGCAGCAAACCAATTCAATTACCTGATGGCTCAAAGGCAGCAATTTTCAAAATGAAGGTCCTGAGAGGAAATCATGGGGTTAAAGAAAGGGCTTTCTAAGCCAAGCAGAAAGATGATCTGGAACTTGCAGGAAACAGAGAGGGAAGACTTAACAGAAGAACATTTAAAAAGGCCATACTGCAAGTCTTGGATTTCAGGAAGAAACTTTAGGTCCTGTGAATAAGCCTAGCTAACTTCAACTGTTCTGCTGAATAAACAGAGGGACTAAAATGTTCTCTTTTAGCAAAACAAGTTTCATATGGCTTCTGTAATGAATGATCTGGAGTGAATCAGTAAAGGTGACTGTGTTTTGCCTACTGCAAAATATGTATTACACGCTGCCTTGTGGAGAGCTTGGTCAGTCTGAGTTAAAGACTCATGAAAGTTTTCAGGACGAGAAAAGATGTAAGTTAGAAGCAGAATTACTGTTTCTGACTGGCAACCAGTTTGGACATTCTTAAACAAAATCAAAGTGTCTGTATTCTATTTTAAATTCACTCTCTGCCTTTTCCCTGAAATAGCTTTATGTGTAGAAGGTCTCTAAAAGGGTGTGAGTCCGAAAAAAAAGAAAACCAAAAAGATTTGTTTCCTAGTTTGATACTGTATAGAAGAAAGGAATTGGCTAAATACACAATGAAAAACTTAGAAATAAAACCCACAGCACTAAAGCCTTATCCCCCAAATAACAATGTAAACAACGAAGTCCACGTGAGGACTGATCACTTATCATCTTGCATTGCATTCTTTTGACAAATGGACAGTTCAGTGATGGACAATGTCAGTTGCTCCTGAAACAATTATCTGTGCAGGCGGCAGGAAACACCTCTTTTGGAAGTCAGAATTTCAGCCTTCCCATGAAGAGGAAAGCTTGTTACAAATTCTTGGAGCTGAGATGGAGAGGATGAGGTGACAGTTTACTCCATTGACACAGATCCTTGGTCATGTCATTTAAGGGCTGTCTGTAACCTGGTTTACATGAACGTAAATCAGGAATTGCCTCCAATGAAACATAGGAAGCAAATGTTGTGTAAACAGTCAGTCTGCTTTCTTTCTCCTACATCAATTTTCTGGCTGTAAAGTGGGGTTATTCATGATTCTTTTCTTCAATGGGTTCTTGATTGCTTGTTGAGAAGGGAAATGCTATGGTAATGATCTTCAAAAGAAAGCCTACTGTCATCTCCACATTTTTTGTTATCATGCTAGTAGATTTATTTCATTACTTCATGTAATGAGAAGTTCCCCTGGTTGTTTTATCCATAATTAATTACTGTCTTAAGTAACACTTCCTTTATATGTTGAGCTGTTCATTATTGCCCTTTAGTTAGTTCCATATAATGTTTTAAATTCTGGGTAAGTCAGTGACTTTTGTTTAGCAAAAGGTATGCCTAGACCAACGCCCTGAACTCCACAGAGACACCATCCCAAATTAATTCTCCAGGTTGCAGCTGCATGATCTTGCTAAAGAAGTGAGTAATATTTTGACATTTAATATTAAATGAGTTATCTTTGAAAAATGCTTCCCTGCCCCTGCTGTACCTCAGGCAAATGGAAACATGTTTAATGCGCATAATGAAACCTTGGTAATGGAAAAAAATGGGGAACTGAGATGACCTATCAGCATCTACACTCCTCAGGAAATAAAAACTGATGGTAAAATGATGATAAGGTTAAGACATAAACTAATCAAATTGGTTACATTTAATTGGAGCCCTCTTAATACAGCTGAGATTACTCTCAATCCTCTGCAAGTCTATAAAAATATTTTTGGCAAGTGTTTTGATTTTTCAGTGTTGAAAATAAGTTTGTCAGATTTTCAGTAGCACTGAGTATGCTAGGTTTTCCAGCAACTGACTTCAGGTGTTGCTGTACGCTTCTATGGGAGAACTTATCTTGGGCCGCATGTCTCCGGGACACAGGGCTCTACCCACCCTGGGGACAGTGATGCACAGACATCAATATGATGGATACAAAATGTCCATTTATTTAACTGCGTCACATGCTTATATAGCTCTTGCGCTTCCTGTTCCTGCCACTCCTATGGGGAGGAGTCTATCTTTCCGTCACAGCCCGTGATCTTCCGGTCGCCGATCCCTGTCTATTCCCCTACATTCAGGGAGAACTCTGTGCTCTTCAGTTCCTTTTCATCCAAAGAGTACTTGCTCTTCGTGGAATTATCTCTTCTTATTTTGGCCACCAAATTGTAGCAGTATTTCCAAAATTTATTTTTAATTTTAAAAAATAAACAACCTGTTGATGTCACTTGAGGAGTTTTCAGGAATTGTGATTGTGCCCTGAGATTATGGTAGGAAGATTTTGAAGTTCATAGCTTATCTGTCAAGTAGGCACTGACTTAAAAGGCAAAGGTTAAGAAAAGTAGATGTCTGAAGTAAGTGTGTAACAATTTTTCTGAAATACATAGCATCATCACTCCTTGAGGACATTTTGCATAATTTCCTAATTGTGAGCAATTCAGCTTTCTCAGACCTTTGCCAGTGAAGCCTTTATAGCATCACATGCCATCATTTGTCTGCAGCTATATCTAGCTTTATCTGCATACATCAATGCTACATTTCTGGTAAAGAATATTATTGCATATGCATATGCATGACTCAGAAACCTGTGGTCTTTATGTTATTAGCAACTCTCTCAACAGAATAACTGACTCATCTTTTTAAAAAATGTCTGTATCAGAATATCTGGAATGGTCACAGGGGTTTTAGGGAAGTTAAACGCTCAGTTCTGTAAGAGGGTGCGTGCTGGATAGGCTTCAACAGACTGGGCAGGTTGAATTCCCATTGTTTTCCTGACTGGTTGTGATTGTTGACTACTATACCACTTCGGGCCATTAGGGAGTTCAGCTCTTCCTCTTTGTCTACTCTATGCTAGATAATTTTCTCTCAAGTTAATTGATTGCCAGTCAATTTGAGGTAATTTAGGCAGTTGTAATGACTATTCTCCAGAGGCTTGTTCAAAGCTGCAAATAGTTACTGTTTACCCTAATCACCTAATGGGCAAGCAGCTAGTTTAAGACAGAAAAAGCACCATATAGTCAAGTCTTACAATTCTTGCCTGCATATGCACAGTCTTCTGAGCAAAGGGTGTTTTCAGCAGGCAGGAAGAATAGATGATGTAAAATACTATAGATCATGAAAAGGATAGTTGCCACCAAGCAGGAAGCTGGTTAGTTTTATCAGTTTTTAAAGTAATGGTTAATGTTACAGAAAGGAAAAAAAAGTTTCTCAAGTTCTTACTATTAACAGAGAACTGCCTTCCTGAGACATACACTTCTATCCAGAATATTTGAAGTAAAGCAAGGGCCTGTCACTGTTCGTTATGTGAAATTTATGATGGCTGCAATATAAATCTAAACCAGGGAAGAAGGTTGACTGAGTGCAAAATCAACATGTTGTGGCCCTTACGGATTATAGTAGTCAGGAAATAAGAGAATTACATGGCATAGTGAATACACTGCTTGGCTTTCAGGCCTGGAACTGGTAATTTTTAATAACAACAAAAAAATTAGAAATGTGCCGGGGGAGCAGACCCTTGGTCATCACGGAGAATAACCTAGAGTACTTCAGTGCCTGTGTTCTGGCCCACTGGCTGGCATGTGACATTGGCTGGGAGAGCTGGAGTCTCTCAATGCACAGAGGAGAAAACATTGCATAGGGCAGAGGGCTTGTGCTGCTATGGCCTGCCCTGTCCTTCACAGTGCACAGTCAGGGATAGACTGCTGCCAGTGCCTCAGACTTTGAGAGCCACTTGGGAATTTCAGATGAATATGGGAGAGTGGCAATATTTTGACAGACCCACTGAGAACATTGAATGCAAACTGGGTCAGCTGGAGTCTCAATTTAAAACGCAGTTGGCAGTGAATGTGAACATGCGCCCAAGTCTAGACTCCACAGCTGCTGAATCCTGCTCAAGTACCACTTCTTTGGTGATCCCTGTGAGAAATGAATGAGCTAACAGAAACAAAGTGGACACTAGATAAGGCTAGTAGTGGGGAATGTATATTCTTACATTACATAGTGCCTAATACACTTCTGATACTATCGCAAAAGAACTAGCATGTTTCCAGGTTACTCCCTTCAAAATAAAAACCAAAATAGTAGAGGATGTTATTTTGCTTCAATGCTGGTCAATATGTAAATAATTTCTGTTTTCTGGTTGTATTTCTGTGGTCAAGGATTAAGGATTTAAGGATTTAATTTTATGATAACTAGAGTCTTTTTTTTCTGTTTGTCTTGGGACAAGTTTGTTACAGAATCACTTTTTACTTATGAAGATGGAAGATGGAGTTAGTAGGGCAGCAGCAGTGTGCAGAAAAAGAAGTATGCTTTTACCTACAGAACTTACTGCCTAATGGCAAAGGAGTTCTTAGCAGGGCTAAGGATAGCATAGTGCATCATTTAGAAACAAAGAAAGCATTAGACTTCCTAAATCACACACCTGTGAAGCAATGCAGTACCGCTGGGAAATGCATCTGGAAAAAAAAATCTGACCTGATTCAAGAGATGAAAATGAAACATTCCATCTTTCCTGAACTGAAAGATGCAGTATATAGCTCTGCAACAGATTGCTTTCAGCCAGTTTTTCATTTTGATTTGGTTTGAAAACTCTTGTAGAAATGCTAGGGATTCCCACTGGCAGAAGTAAATACAGTGGATCTTGGGTTTGGCCTGTAGATTCAACTTAACAATAATTTTAACAGTAATAATCTGATGCCAAACCTTGGATCCACTAGAAAAGTGCATAATCCTTTTTTGTGAAAATAACCTAACTGACCTCTGGTCCTGCTTTGTAATCATCATGGCCAGTTAAAATTTTGCATTTATTAAACTTCACCCTGCTGCAGCAGCACAGTCCAGAGGTTATTTTCAAGAACCCCCAGAGTTTTCATAGTTGAAACACAGTGGCGTTAGAAGCAATGTTTTTCATTCCCACCTGAATTGGAAAATTCTGTCCCCCCCATCTCAATAATTTTCAAATCCCAGAGTGCTAATGTTAGCCTACTGCGGAGTTTTTAATGGCTTCACTTCCATATTGTGTCTTGCATCAACAGGGTGTCCAGACACTGCGCTGACTTAAGTCTCAATTCCTTATTCATATGAGTAATCTGCATTCATACAAGTAGTCACATTGACATAAGTCACAGAATCCAGTGATGCTGATTAGATGTTTGTGTTACAGGGAAAGTTGTCTGTAGTATGGTCGAGACATGTTATGGTATGTATAGCATTAAGTCAATAAAATTCTGTGAGGGCTGGCAGTGTTTCAGGCTTACTTTTTCAATGATAAATTCCTTCCTCTTGTCTTCACTAAGCCTCTGATGCACTGTTATTATTGGGTGGGTGAGTGAGTAATAGCAGCATTTGATTCAAAATAATATAAAAGTAGAAGTACAAGATTTCCATTCACCTATTGCTTTGTACATGACAGGTACAGCTAAGCGCGGTTATTCCTCACTTTTATTGTGTAAAGAGTGACAACTGGAAGGAGAATGACTCAAATGTTGATGTATATAAGCTTGTGTAGGAACTTCTTCATTAAGATAAATTTCACCTAAAATCATCGCAGAGAATTCTAAGCTTGCAAACGTGAGTGGTCATGAAGAAATATTTCTTGGGCATTTTGTTTTAATTTTCCTAGAGAAAACTCTCATGAGTTTTACACTCCTGAAGATTCATCAGGAAAACTTTAAAAAATAACAGTTGAGGTTTTTGCATTCTGATGCAAAAAAATTTCTAATTTTTAGCACATCATTTTGAGAAGTGTGGAGGATTTTGCTACGTATTTTGATATTAAATGGTTTTTCTTTTTTTCAGTCCAATAAAATGACAGGGAGAAAACTCTCCATCTCTAAGTGTATCTTCATTTAACAAATGGGCCAATGATTTAGGTGGCATTGCTGATATAAAGCAAGCATTGACTGTTATTGATAGAAACAATTAGTAATTTCATTTTATCACCTCCACATAAGAAAGAATACCCTTTAAGTTTGTGCTTTCAGAACACGTCTATTGTATGTATTTCTCTCTCTGTACCCACAGAAGTTCCACAGCTATCAATAAACTGTGTTCCTAACAGTAAACTGGCTGAGAAGATTGAATCATGCACAACTCTGTGCATGATACTTCTGTGATTTGATGTCTTTTCTGAGGAGATTTCCACAGAAAAAGATCCATGCATATGGTGACCATGTAGTCTTGCAAACCAAAGATGTTAAGTATTATGCAAAGAGGTAGAATGCTGCATAGCTTCTCCTCAGCAAAGCCGCCTAGCCCATTTCTGTAAAATTAGGGTGGATTTGCTTCCCTCCTCTACATCATTCAGAGTGGAACCACAGTCCCTCTTTAGCTCTTGAAATAATATGGTTGCTGCTTTTGTATCATTGCTTTCTGGGGATATGACAACTTGTAGTCATGATGTGTCACAAGAAATATTTTTTATAGAGGTAGAGAAATTGATGTTTTTCTTTGTATTTTGCTAACCGAACCAAACTATTAGAAAATGAATTGATTGAGCAGGAACTGAAGCAGGCACTTTCTGTGTCTCTCAAGAAAATGCAAACTTCCCAATTACATCCGTATTTTGGCATGAAATGGAATATATATTTTGGATTACAGTATGATTTTACCCTGCATTTTCTTTTTGTTCTAAGGATATTTTGAAACAAAAGGTAGTGTTTTGAAATGAAAATAAAATTTCATTACTTCCTTTTTTTCATTAGTATGGCATTTCTGGACCGGATCTTGTAATTTTGAGAATATTTTCCCCTGGTGAATCTGATAAATATTCTGGGGAAAAAAATTGTGGATACTTATTCCTTCTGTTCATCTCCACTCAAAATCATAAGGTTCAAATTTTAAACATTTGCAAATTATTGTGTGTCACTGAGATGTGATAACTGACTAGTAGATTAATACTCATAATCCTTTGTAAGAAAAATAATATATGTCTATTGGCATATAATTTTTTAATGCAGGACTGAAGATCATAAAAAAATAAGTAATAGGAAAAATTAAATGGGAAAATGTAATAGAAGACTAAAGGTATTTGAGAAAAGAGATTTTCAGCAAAAACTTAGCCAGCTTTCAGGAGGAAAATTTTAGCAAGTGTAGTCATTTGAGCTAGCTTTAATTTCAGATATAAAGAGTAGTGCAGGGCAGAAGATGCAGTGCAGTGCACTGCAAAAGAAAACTTTTGCTTGCCTATTGCTCTAGGTTGCATTATTCCAAGTGTTACTGAGAGCTACTTGCACTGCTGACTACATGTTATTAGCTCATAAAATGTCCAGGCAAGGTATGCCTGTGAATGTTGCCTGTCACCTCCTTGTGCAGCATACCTGTGGTCAAACAAAAAGTTGTGGTTTGGGTACTGCTGAACAAAAATCAGAGAAACATGGTCACAGGAAATATCAGTGAACACGCTGATAAGCAGTGCATTACAATGGATGTGGCACTGCAATACGTGAGATTTGGGGTTTATTTTTCACTTTCTCACTCCCACCTGTTGTATGAACTTCAGCCCACCTGCATTCTTCTTCTCCAAGTTTGATCAAGAACTACTTCCATCTGCCTACTCTGTGGATGCCTCCTCTTTTGGACCGTAACATCTTTTGTGGTTTCCAGGAGCTATTGTCTTTTCAATAATAATCAAAACCTTCATTATTACTCTTTTGTCGTGCTTCAGCCCTTCGTACTTCAGAAGCCATTCACAGGCTGCTCATGGTAACTTAGGGCCCTGACCCAATGCCAAAAGGGAAGAGTCAAATCAGTATTATTGTATCTTCAGGATCCATTGCAAACAAGCCTGGACAATAACAATGGTATTTTATGGGTTACAGGCTCTGGGTATATCCTGTTTGAAATCCGTAGTTTCCCCTTGGCCTCCACATTTATACTGACATATCAGATGAATGGAACTTGGCCTATTGTCTTTTGAATGATTTGCTTCTAAGTCCTGGCCAAGGACTGGCTTAATTTCAGAAAGTTGTTAGTTATGCTTTTTTGTCTTTTTAGCTGTGTTTCAGGTGCTTGTATAGACCGGAGGATTGGTCATCACCCTGTCTTTGATGCATTTGATCTCATAATTCTTCTGCAGGGTAAATGTCTGCTGTAAATTTCCATTCTGCAAAAGCTGAGAGACAAAGAGGTGGCAGGAGATGGCAGAGGAGCTGGATTTTGCACCCAGTCTTTGGTAGCTCTGTGGTTCCCAGGCCTTTATAGCCGTGGGTCCAGTAGCCCTTCCCTGGACAAAGCACCCATTTTTGTTATTTATAGTGTTGAGGGAACTTGAGCTGAGATAGGACTCAAGGAACTGGCACAATAACCTTAAATCCTACCTGAGCAAACGAAGAAATGTTGTTGTGGGAAAAATTATATGAAAGCAGTTACTCTACCTGCTCATAAAGTACGTGTTTGTGGGAAGCTGAGGCAGGCAGCAGGGCTGGGTGTGACAGGAGGCCACCAGAAGAGACATGCATGGCCAATGGCAGCAGAGAGGGGAAAAGCAGGTGCAGCCCTAAAGGCTCAGAGATGTGACTGGCACACCTGAGAGGGAGGCAAGCTTGAAAGGAGTGAGAGAGGAGAGTTAGTATCAAGCAATATTGGCAGGCAATTCACCGCAAGAGCCAAGCACACAGCAGAGGAGATGAGGTAGCACAGGCATGTTTCTTTGTCTTATCTCTCTGACCCCTGCCTTCCACCCACCCCATAAGCTTACTGCGTGTTAGAAGGTATAATCAAATCTATTTAGGCTGGAAAATATATCTTTTTTTTCCCCATCCTGAAATTTGGTTGGGTTTGGTTCTTTTTTTTCAGTGGTAACAAGGAGGAAAAAGCAATGTTCAGGAGCATTTGGCACACTTTAAAGTATTTTTTAAAAACTCTTTTTACTTGTGGA
This sequence comes from Phalacrocorax aristotelis, assembly GCF_949628215.1. Lineage (NCBI taxonomy): Eukaryota > Metazoa > Chordata > Aves > Suliformes > Phalacrocoracidae > Phalacrocorax > Phalacrocorax aristotelis. The sequence goes on from NC_134278.1 coordinate 83,832,179, forward strand.
AAGCTCTTCCAAACTAAAAAAGCCATGACCTCTTCAAGGGACTTTCATTAACGCCCTTTTACCTTTACTGTACTGTACCACTTTACAATATCCTCTCCCCACATTTTTCAGAATAATTCAGGGCCCTGACCCAAAGCCGGTGGGAAGAGTCATATCAGCTTCAGTGAATTAGGTCCTTAGAGTCCTTTGCACAGCTGCCAACTCACTAAAAAGGGTGTAATATGCAGGCTAATAAGCTACTTAAAAAACATAATGTGAGCATAATTCTCCACTTCATTACATGGGTTTTACATGCCACTAAAGCCAATAGAGTTACACTGGTGGAAAACCAGGGTCACAGAATGGAGGCTCCCCCACTGTGTTAGCCTTTTAAAACTGGTTTCAAAGATCAGAGGCAGTAGTCTGTATTGTATACTGATGTTGGTCTTGATCCAAAGCTCACTGTTTGCAACTAGAGTTGTTCCATCGGGCCCTAGGGATATGTATGTCTATGTGCACAGATGTGTGTCTGTCTCTGTGTCAATCTATCTGTGTAATTTATCTGTTTTCACCATGCTCATCGCTGGAGTGACTAAAAGCCTGGGTGACTGAGGTTAAGCAACATGTAAAGTCTCCAAAGCCTTGATCTAATATGTACTTGCTGATCCTGTAATATAAAGATAAATGTAGGTTAGTGTATGATCTGCAGGACATATACAGTCAAGCATGAAGAACACACAGAAAGAGCAGGGCTGTTTCCCATCCAGTTGGACAGGTTACGCCATTGGCAGGACATAGCAAGCTGCTGCCAAAAAGGCATCACCCATTTTTTAATTCTCAGACTCTGTTTTTATATGTTGCTGATGGATATCGGATGAATTGCTCATTGTAAATCAATAATACTTCAGATTAATGAGGAACTAAAACTGTTTCTAATAAATGTTTAAATGCTTAGCATTTTTTAGAAACCAAGCCTTTTATGAGGAATCCTTTTTTTTCTGTCAGACAAGAATGGTATAAAAACGTTTGGGATAACCTTATGAACTGTTGAAAAGTAAAGGAGTAAATAGATGGGCATGTATTCTAGCTATTTGCTTTGTAATTTCAACTGCATAGATCCATGTTGTGCAGACAACAGACTCATAACAGTCAGTACATAAGATGCAGTATCTGTTTTGTATAAAATGAACGCCCTTCAGAAGAGCAATCGCACTAGTAATTAGTAGTGCTCTACCATAGCTGTGATGTTATTACTCTGCTTCAGATTCTGTCCTACTGAAAAGGATCTGGGGAAAGTGCAAAGGCAGAAAAAAAATTGTCATAGTGTCCCTCTTGGTAGTTCCTGAGCCTGAAGTTCAGCTCATGAGAAAAAAAAAGTTTCAACTTACTGGTTTTTTTTGTAGTTTTGTATCTAGGAATTCTTTCTGTGAATTAATGAAAGATAAGGGTGAAAGATGGACTTAAAATGAATGGGGCAGAAACAATTCATTTTTATAAAGAACAAATGTTTGATCCTCCAGAGGATCTATGCGAAGCGAATTTGTATGTCAGAAGTAGCAAAGCAATGGAGTGGTCGGTAAACTGCAAACCTTTGGTGTTCATCAAACAAAGAAAAGCAATGAAATGTTCTTAGAATTTCCTCTTCACTGTGTTAGGAATGAAAATAGTCTGAAATAATGTGGTGGGTGAACTGTACACACCGCACAATAAACTAAACTTCCTGTCCCTAACAAAAGGCTACTCTAAATAAAGTGCCAGCACTTTTAACTGCAAAACTTTGGTATCCAATTCTCCTTTAGCTCTTTAAGAATGTCTTCTGAGAAGTTTGTAGTTTGGCATCTAAATTTTTAGATTTTTTGTTTTAGAAACATAAGCTGCTGATAGATGAAGAGCATAAGCTATACTGTTTGGGGCCCTGGATTCCAAACTTTTTAGAAAGCAAACCACTGTCAGCCTCTGATCCATCTTGCAGACACCCTGCACAACTTTTTGTATTTTACTCTTTCATGAGTTTTTGTGGGCTGATTACAGACCTACTCAAGCACTAGTATTTCATAGTTCGAGCTATATCAGCTTGGAGGTTCTTTTCCCTCTTCCCATCTTCCCCCTTCACAGAAATCATTCATAACTTTCTGTCAATCTTGCAAACAATCATGTTTAGCTACTAATGGATTCTAGTGTCTCCTACTGGAAAAAAACATTATCTCTCTTCCATCAGTTGCCTGAGAGCTGACAGGGCTATATCCTTTACCTCAATGGTAGACTGACCTTTTTTCCTGAAGAAAGTTAGAATTTATTCTCATTTAGGGTTGTAGATTTGCATACTCATGGTTATACATGTAATTTCCCCTCAAATGGTTATTCTATTTTCCTGAAATAATATAAGAGACAGATGTATACTGCTGAAGACTAAAGTCTCTCTTTTCAAGTAAAGATCAAAAAGTTTAGTCCATCATCTCACAGTGATGACTTTGGAGGTGCTGACACCTGTTTTCTGTAGGCAGCACGAAAATCTACCAGTTTTTGTCACCACAGCAGCAGAGGTGACAAGGACTGCAAGTTATGTGGAACCCAAGGGGTAACCTAGATTTGCATACAGGCCTGACTTGGATACACATGAAGTTCTCTGTGTGTGGAGTTTTGGTCCACCATTTTCAAGAGAGGCACCGAGCTGAATTAAACTCTAACTGGCAAACAAAGACTTGTCAGGAGCCACTGGGAAGGAGAAGAGGGGCTCAATCAGTGGAGAGTGGCAACACCTGGAGCAGCTAAGAGTTTAAATAGGCGCACGTGGAAAGGAGCTAGCTTATCTTTCCTGGAGAAGTGTTTCTCGAGCTGCTTGGGTTGTGTTTTAGGAACAAGTCTGATGCAGGAAAGAGGCCTGTTCTAGGTTAGCAGTCTTCAGACAAGTTGTTTTAAGATCCATCTATGTGAGTCTACAGTTTCTATGGTTGGTATACATGGAAAACATCTTGTAGTTCCACTGACCTGTGGGGGAGAGAAATTGAAAGGGTGTATGAGTTGTGTCTGGAGTTGCTGAGGATTAATTGTTTTTGTGTGGGGTGTTTTTTTTTCCCCTCCACTCCTTATGTGGTTTGTGCTTAAGTTGATACCTAGAAGTTGTAGCATTATGGGTGATGTGCTGGCTGGAGGGCTGAGTTTTAAAGAGGCAGACTAGGGTGGACCTAGAGCAGTGGCTAGCAGCAGGCTGAGTTTGGTCTCTAACTGCGGAGTTGGTCTTCTGTACCTTCCCCAAAGCTTGGGCTTCATGCAGTACTGGTGCTAGGCTTGGGCTGACCTTCTGGACTCAGGGACTTTTCATGTCCATGACTTCTTAACAGGATCTGCACTCTCCTGAGAGAGAGCCTGTGAGTCTCATGAGCAGATCTGCGAAGACTCTACACACAGGTTGGTGAGGTCAAAGTGTTGCTCTGTGGTTGTACAGTAGTGCAGCATACAAGACGACCCCAGGTAAATAGCCTTTATAAGAATGCTTAAATGTTAACAGGCTTTTTGCTCACTTCAAAGGAAATATTGGGGTCTTGTTGCAGAAGGGTGCAACAGGTGCTTAATTCCTATGTGTTCCAGGAAAGAAACAGTGTTAAGAAAAGCGTGGTACCCCACTGTGTTTATCTAACTTGCTCATCTTCACTTCTTTGTGGTTATTCTACCTTTGTGTTATTCCTATGTAGCTGTCCTGAAGAGGAAAGATTCCCCTCTGTTCCGTCATCTGCATCTGTAAAGGGATTATCATTGCTTTAAGGCAGGGAGGGACTCAGAAATGTGTTTTCCTTCCCATATTAGAGACTAAGCGTGAGGGTAGAAACCTAGTGGGAGCTGCCACCGCTCTCAGAGGTAAGAATAGACCTGTGTGTTATTTCTGCAAGAGGCAGCAAGTCCTGCTGTGTTGGAAGCTGGTGGGAGTGGGACTGTGTTCCTGAACCATGAATTCCTTTCTGATGTCCTTGGGTCTGCTGTCCAAAATAGTGATGTCTGCTTGGGTCCTTGTGTCACAGGCTGCTGATCCTGCTCAAAGGGATGCAAGGCTTGTGTCTTGACTGGGACAGGCCTACAATTCACTAGGTGTGGTACCTCAGCAGTGAGGATGCTCCATGTTTTTCACTGGCTTGTGAGTTTGGGTGTTTTGGTTGTGCACTGTGTTTGTCCTCTTAGTGCATGTGCTGCGTACTGAGTTGGTGGGCCTGCTTGTAGCGGGGACAAGGCGTGGTATGTGGGGCACTAGGGAGGCAGCATCCCCAGCCCTTGCCTTTTCTGAGAGTCAAACAGTTGTTTGTTTCCTTGTATCTGTAAAATTTGAAATTTTTTTTTTATTCTCACTTTGAAATTGTATGGATGGCACATGCAGCTGTAAAGAGGGAACACTTCACTTCCCTATGCAACTGTGTTTCTTCAGATGCTATTTAAGGGACCTGCTTTTGACCTCCTCTACACCCATTAGTTGATGCTGGTGAGTTACACTTCACTCACACATGTGAGACCAGGTTCAGTTGCAATCTCTTGGTTTAACAGCAAAAAAGACCATCCAGCAGCATTCCTGCTTGACCGAAATCTTCAGATTCATGTGTTTGGCTAAACACGCCTTGACATTAATCTGATGTAGGAATATCTATGGGAAACATCAGCAAAGTGACTAAAGAATATAAGAAACCTTAGTTTGTCTGGCACTGACTGGCCTGCCACCATAAAAGATGAAAACACAAGAGAGGAGGTAGGAGGAGTCCACTTGGCTGTTTCAGTTTTCAACATGCAGTTTGGGCTGGCTTCCTTTTCATTATCAGGGAAAGCTAAGAAAAGTAAAACAGTGTTGCTATTCTGTGAAATGTACCCTTTAAAACAAGCTAGGTCAACCAATCAGCCTATGGGTCAGTTGTGAGGAGTTAAAGTGTGTATTAATGCTATCACTTTAGCATTAATATAGTTTCAGTGTTTTGTATTTAAGTGTGGCTCCAAGTCTGTTGTGCATAACAGGACAAATATAACTAAGGTGGGGCTGAGCACAAGAGCTGGATTCCAGCCTGTTTTAGGAAGCCAAAATAAACACTTAAACAAATACAACATTTCACATGGTCTTTTGTGCTAATTATCTACAGTTTCTGATGCTGGCTTTCAAAAGGGTGGGAGGAAGACAGTGAAATATCCAGCAAGCATACTGATGGGAATACTGTGGGCTTTATCCTGATCTGGCTGCGTAAATCATGTCTGACTCTTCAAAAGTTCAGGATGAGGGTTGCCTGGCCTTTCTCACCAGGCTATATTAGGGCAGACTTTAATTTTTAACAAATGAAACACCAGAAGTCGCTGGGTGGATATTGAAGTGAGGATCTGGTTGTCAGACTTTTCACTGCTGGTTGCTCTTCTGTGTGATTTAGAGCAAGTCTCTGTGCCTCTGTTTCCCTGCTTGCCCTTTGTCCCAAGACTGCCAGCTCTGTTCTATTTATTTGCCTTGTGATTCTGTCTGTGGGCATAGTCTTTTCAAATTCAGGTCACATTTGTTTTATCCCCCCCTACTTAGCTTATCTTTTTCTAACTCTACATAGTCTACTTTTGTGTAATGAGCTCTGCCTATGTGTCCAGCCTTGGCATTCTTGTTTGCATAGACTGTAACCTTTCTGGAGCAGATTTGTTTGCCTACTTGCCTTTGTTTCATTTTATCCCTTGTAATAAACATTATTGCTAATAATAAGGGGTGATTGTTACTTCAAATGGCTTTTTTTTTGTTAAAACCAAACAAAACTATAGTGTAATCCCATAAAAGTTTAGGATTTGCATCTTTGAAGCTTTTATAATGCCTTGTGCAGCAGGGCTCTGGTCACCTTTGGAGTCTCAAGGTGCTACTGTTATACTACTAATAAAGTCTTTATAAAACAAAAATGTTTAAGCTACTTTCTGTTCTTGGTATGTTATCTCCTAAAAAGAAACCCCTCTCTGTTTCTGCTTGTTTTTTGTGGCAGTAAAAAGCTCACTGATGTGTGTTAAGCTCTGTAGAGACACTTTAATTACTGTGCATCTGAATGGCTGTCACATTAGGAGTTAAAGATCTCTATTTCAAGGAAAGAAGCATTTTTATGTTTCTAATATAAATGAGTATGCTTCAGCCTTTTTACCAAATTCAAACTGCATGGAAGGTTATTTTATAATGGGCTAAGAAGGCAATATAAAATTAAGTAAAGCTGGGTCTGGTGCCTAAAAATATTTGGCAGAATTCCCTGGAAAGCCACATTTGAACACTTTTAATATATATTACAAAGCAGACAAGAATAATTATCTTCTCTTGAAGTTCCCCAAGTGAGAAGTGTATTGTAATGCCCTTTGAAAGAAAATAATGTAAGTTGCCAAATGATTATGTTGTGGAATTCTTCCCTACCCCCGTCTCTTTCACCTATCCGATTGTATGCAAGGGAGGAAGAATATGGTACAAATGAAGCTGCTGTTCTTACATTCATTTTAAAAAGACGAAACTTAACCTCTTTAAGTAGATGTGCCTGTCAGTGTACAGGGTAGTCACTGCAAAAAAAGTAATTAAGTCAAGTATTCCTAAATGGCTAAAGCATAGCACCATTACAGATGAGGCAACTCTTTCTTATAGTTTTATGTTGTGAATTCTTGGGAAAATTCAAGTAATGTTACTGTGATCGTTGCTTTTTTTTTTTCTTCCTTTCTACATGCAATATTTAAAACCAGCGATGTAAAAGTCTCTTTGATTTGCCTCTTTAGCTACTATTAAAATGTACAGTAAAGTCTTAGTAGTGGAAGCTGAGACAAAATAGGATTTTAAGTGTATGTGTAGCAACCATGGGTATTTTTAAAGGCACATTAGTAAATGCCCAGCTCCCTCAAAAATTAAATTGTCCCCATGAAAAACCCTCTAGATATAGGTAAAGGGAAAGCATCTATTTAGATGAGAAAGAGATCTTTATTAAAGCATGGAGATCATTTCAGTCAGTAGAAAGGCTTTTAGTCCAGGTATCATGGCTTTTATTTTATTTTCAGTGTCCTTGTGGCTGTTAATAGATAGTTACAAGGAAGGGCAGTTGAGCCAGTATCTTCCTGTGGAGCTTATCTTGTCTATCAGAGTCCAGTAATGAGGAGTGTAAAAGTAGCCAGAGTAAATGAACCAAAACAAGGTTCTTGGAAACTGTGTTAGATGCAAACTTCACAGTTAATTTCAGTGTGTTTGGCGTCAAATCTATGGTGCATGAGGAAAACCTGACTCCTGATACTGAATTCCTAGAGGGGGAGAGAGGCATGGGCTCATGAAATCAACGTGGGAATAGAAGGGCTGAAGGAGAGGCCAAATTCTCTGCTATTGTAAGCTGGAATTGCTGTTACTTGGATAAGAAAAGTTCCTTCTGATTTACACCAGCCAAGAAAGGTCCTGCAGGGTCTTGAGAGAGCTGCAGATATATGATCCTGCAAGTGAAGAAAGAAAACTAGGAATATATGGAGGGACAGTGAGAGATAGTTTGGCAGCAGGATTTGAAGTCAGAAACAGGGTGGGAGGCAGAGCTGTGATGGGAGTGCTGAAGCTGAGCAATCCTACCCTGGGAAATCTGTCTGACTGAGGGGCTGCAAGCTGATTTAATTATTTATTTTATTTCAGACCAGAGGATGTGAAGGTAGACTCTCTTATTTCAAGGGGGAGGTGGGAAAGCTGAAGGAGAATAGTGTTCATTTGATTTAGTGGAATCTTTCATATGAAATAGATGTGCACATGGTTTGTGTACATCTATTTCAGTGAAGACCAATTAATCAGGTGTTCAGGAGAGAATATTTAGATCTCTTGGGAAATGTTGGTATACCATCTTCCAAGTGAGTGTCCTCGTGCCTGGCCTGTTGCACAGAGTTGGGGTACTTTGGAAACATCTGCAAAATTAACTCTTAGAAATGTTCTAATTTAATCTGGATAGGACCAGTAAAACTGTGATTTCATTTTTTGGGTAACAAATTGATCCTTGGAATACTTCTCTGCTGCAGCCAAACATGAGTGTGTAACTCTGTCATCAGTGCCAGAGAAAGATAATGTTCCTGAAGCAGCATGGAGCTCAGCACAGTCTAATCACCACATATTTATCCTCCTTCTTGGGAAGGTTTTGCAGTTGACATCAAGCTCCATTTTGCAGCTGTACTTCAGCCTGTGCCACAGTTGTATTCTGAGCACATATAGCCATATTATCTATTAACATGTTGCCTGGCAAGTTGGCGAAGGCTTGTCATTTTGGTTATATGAGAGGACTAAATGTCCTTATGCAAATTACTGTGATTTATTGTACATGGCGTTTGAGGTAACGCAACTGTATGTTGTTAATTGCTATTATGGATTTATCTCCGCAAGCTTTTAGTGAATTGATTCCTGTAGGCTGCTGGTGCTAAGGAAGGTGAGGGATGATGCACTGTGGTTGAGAGGGAAGGCTTGGTGGTGATGACAACTTCATTCTTCTCTCTCCTCTCCTGCTCTGTTGGCGGAGTGCAGTGTACTCAAATAGATCTAAAGACACTTTGCAGTTCCTAAGTGGTAGGCATACCTCAGAGAGGCCAAAATGTAGTGCAGCAGAGTCCAGTCCTTTGGGTAATTGGGTCCTGCAGAGAATCAGAGGAGGAGGTGGTGGTGCTTTCACCCTCTTTCTGGAGGGTAAAGCAGTTGGGTGCTTTCCACCTATGCTGAGTCCACTGTGTGTAACTCATATAACTTGCTCTGCTCCCAACTTCTATTGGCTTAAGGAAGAGAGATTCTGCAGCTAGCTGAGAGTGCAGGAGCTCAGCTGCCTTTGTTGTGCCACTACATTGGCTATTGTATGTTTTACCAAGTTCATGTAACAGATTAGATCTTGAAAAACAGGATGTCTTGGAACATAAACAACATGAAAACAAGCTACAATGAAAGTGAAATAAAAAATGTATTTTACTGCTGATTGAAAATTAGAACCAGATGAAGCCTCTGAGGTCCTGGGCATTTAATTTACTGAAGTTGGTCACTCTGAAACCAGCATCAGTCTGTGTTCTCTGCACATAAGTGATATCTTTGTTTGTTTGACATAATTGGTTGAAGAAAACAGACATGGGTTGTTTTGGTTTTCTTGTTTGCATAAACTTTATATACAAGTGATATACTTTACAAACCACTATGATAGGGTGTTGGTAGTTTACATGGCCAAGAAGTTCTGGAGAACAAAACTATCTAATGAAGTGTTGCTCTGAATCTGGAGACTGGCTTTCTAAATAAACAGGTTAATGCAGCTTGGCAAAGGTTGTTGTTTTTTTTTTTTTTCCCCCCCTCCATTTGCATGCATATGAGTTTTATCAATCATAGCCAGAAAGAAAAGTCACTTTGCAATCTAGCCTACTTGTTCTTTCTGTGAAGTAAACACACCTTTTCCTAGGGACTCCTTGCCTAAGACTTCCATTGTGTGGTACTCACTGACTCAGCACCTATTTAGTTTGTGGTCATGTATATATACATATATCTCAGTTTATTTGGTAGTCAGTCAGTCTAGAAGGTGGCAGGATTACAATGGACTTCACACAGCCAAATGTCACTGACCTTTGAAAATTAATTCTTTGATTTTTCAGGCTGACAAATCAATTGTCCAGATACCAAACTGAACTACTGTGTTTTTTTGTACTGTTTGTTTTCAGATCTGCTTCTACCTGGAAAACTTGGCTTACAGTCTGAACACCTGTGACTTAAGAGAATTAATCATGGTCACAAATCAGGTAACAGGAGAACCTCCCTCCATATTTGCATTTGTTTGTAGTATTTTATACTGAACATGTTTAGAGGCAAGTTTTTGGTGGTGGTCTTTTAGGGGATTTAGGGTCTCAAGCCCTTTAAAAACACCTCCAACAGCCTTCACGAGGATTTTATGCACTTAAAGGCAAAAAAAACCAACCCTCAACCCTTCACACATGTAACCAGTAGCAAGAAATGGAAGCACACTTAGCTATACAGGAAATGGGATTTCCATACCATGGGTAATATGGACTCTTTAAAAAAAGAAAAAAATTCTCCTTCCAAATGAATACTTTTTAAACTTCTGCCAAACATGTTTCAGTAAAAATATTGATTCAGAAGTGCTGAAACTTTTTATTTGGATAAAGTAATTTTGCTTTGTTTAGTGCACCTAGCAGGCAAAGCTAAAATCTGTTTTGATTTATTGGAAAAATATCTTGAAATAAGTCAGGAAGATACTACTGGGGTAAGGCATTTGGACTTCTTGATATTCAATATTGTCAAAACAGATACATCCCACCCCAAAAAAGTAAAGTTTTTATCTGGAGAGAAATTTCTTGCTGAGCTATTTGATGAGTGTAAATAGCAAATGTTCAGTCTTAGGCTGGTCTATTGTCAGGTTCTCACTAACTTGGTTGTACTAATGAGCTATGGTGGTATTGTCCAGCCCTGGGAACTGAATGCTGGCTAGGCTTTTAGGACTGAGCTCGCTCGCATGTATTGGGAATAAGTAGTGATGGAAGGCATGCTGTGTGTGCCACTGGGTGACTTCTTCCTTCACTCTGGTCTGAACAGTATGTGGTATTGCTGATAGGACCTGGAAAAAGCCACCTATATTGGGAAAGGGACAAATATCTAGAAAAATGGTGTCAAGAGAGAAGAATAAATGATATTTAGGGAGGAGCATGAGATAGATTCCCCTATACCATTGAACAAGCACAAAAAAAATGCTTTCTCAGTCTTATTGCAGTTGAGGTTGGGTGTGAGCCCTGCCAGTGTATACTGTCTGTACTCAAACACAATATGTTTGTGTCTGTGCTGGGCTAAACAGCTATGTCACTAGCAATATGTGTACATGCAACAGACTGAGTACGTGGTCATGGACTCTGTATGGAGCTCTCCAAACATGCAGGTGCGTAGGTGTTTGTGTGCTGAACTCCTGGGTACCAAGGAAAGCTGAAGCTGTCTTCTGGAGCAAATGGTGAAGGAAGGGGGTGATGCACACCTGGCAGGTGTCCAGGCTGGAAAAGTGCAGTGAGAGCTCTTCAGCCTTCTTGCCATAGTTTGTTCCCAATGGATCCTGCTGATACAGAGTGTGAGCAAATTGTACTTGCAGGAGAAAATTAAGCCCACTCAGATTGCTTGTGTGTGCATAACACTTTCAAATAGGAAAGCTGAGGAACTGTTTTCTTTTGACTTTGTTCTGGGTGAGGTTAATGTGGTCCTTTGTAAAGAAAACAAAAGTCTGGAAACCCAAATCTCCAGGAGACTCTGCTTTATTAGATAATTTGAAAATCTTTAATGATCACACACATAGATCTGAGATCTCAGGCATGCAGCTGTAGCTTCAGAGCACTGGCTGTATTTGCCATCTGTCTCTAAGCAAGCAGATTTTGGCTGAGTGTTCTGCTTCATATAGCTGCATGTTACTTGTTTTGTTCCTTGTCACCTTTAGACTGGGCTTTCCAAGATTAATGGAACCTGAGAGAAATCTTTCCCTTTCTAAGAAAGCAATGTAATGTCATAGCAGTTATAATAACTCAGATCAAGTTGGTGGTGTTCTAAGGTTTGCTGTTTCTTTTCTGGGCTGAAACTCCCATTCAGCCTAAGAATGCAAAGGTATAGTTCTGTTCATTAGCATTAGAATTGCTGCTGTATCTGTTCTAACCCCAAACCTATGTTAACTTCTCACTGGTGAAAAGGCAGAAAGAAAAGCTGTACTGGTCTTCTGCTGGCTACTATGGCACTCCTAGAATCCCATTAAACTGTCAGGAAAAATTGACTAATGACTGTGAATCTCTCCTCAGTCCCCTATCTCCTGGTGGGTTAAAGGAATGTGTACTGATTTAGCCAATGGAAGAAACTTTTGGTTTTCATTAAAGTCTGTTAACATCTTGGACTGAAAGCCTCAAGAGTGCTATCGTCCTACCACATATATGTAGTCTACCTGGCAAGTTTTGAAATGGAGATTTTAATGATAACTGTGTTTACAGTATTCAATGAAATCAGGGATGACTGGGCAACAGGATGCCAGACCCTCCCTTCTCCTGGACTACAGTATGCAGATGGAGCTTGATGCTGACATTTTTTTATTTTGGTTTTCTTAAATTATACTTGCATTCATTACTATGACATTCACTAGAAAGTAAGAATTTCTCATAATCTTGCTTTCTGTGGTACTGATTATTAATAAGGGGCTAATATTGACAAACTGCTCCCTGGAAAAACGATGAGGTAATTATTCAGGTGTACATGTATTTTTTTCAGATCTTGGGTCAGTTACATAGGGGAAAGGTATATGTGGGTGGGGTTCTTGTGCTTATTGCCAGGTTTTGAACAAGTTGATGCCTCTATAAGGTAGTAATACTTAATCTCTGTTTCTTTAAGAGTGTAGGTGATAATCTTACCTCCTGTAAGAGGCTCATTATCTTTCTCCTACCTCTTCAGCAGTCAGTGTTGATCAGGTAGAATCATAGAATGCTTTGGGTTGGAGGGGACCTTTAAAGGTCATCTAGTCCAACCCCCTGGAATGAGCAGGGATATCTTCAACTAGGTTAAGTTGCCCAGAACCCCTGAAGTGCTCATCTGCCATGCTTCCCTGTGATTTATCACTGTGGATTCAGTAACCAACTCTGCCTTCTTTCTTGAACCTAGGGAGCAGGATGTGAGTGTTTGCTTATACATGGTTCCTTTCTCTGCTGGACTGATTCAAGAGCTGCAAATTGAGTTCTAACCTTCTGCACCTGTGAAGATGTGGGCTTCTCTTTGTAATCACTATACAAAATAGCATTGACCAATATAAACTCTTATCCAGCTCTGAGAGTGGAGACCTTGTATGTGGAGAGGAGGGAAAGGGGGTGGAGTGAGAAATGTGGATTAATTTTCTCACTCTGCAACAGCCTTCCTGGGTGGCCTTGAACATATCACTTACATCTTTCCCTTCTTTCCTGCCCCTCCCTTCCTTCCTTGTGCCTCAGGCTCCCACCTGTGAAATGGGGGTGGTAAAACTTCCTCCCACCTTTCCTCTGGCTTAACCGTTCAGGTGGTCAGCTCTCTATAGCCAGTGCTTTCTGTACAGTGCTACAGCACTGAAATCAATGAGGTTGACCTTGGTTGTGGGCTGAAGGGTTAAAATAATGCATGTGATATAAATGTTCAGAAGCTGGAATTTACTGTAGGTTTCTAGGATGGGATTTTCAAGTTTCTGAAGACTATATCCACGTATCAGGGAGATTTATCAGATTAATCACTTTTATAACCTAGGAAATTCAAATTTTAAATCCATATTCAGGTGCCTGAATCAGTGGCTCAACTTTGGAAGTGCTCAAGCAGTTTGTTGTGAATAGGTTAGACATGAATTTGAGGGGCTCAATATTTTCTGTTTTCAGATTTAGACACAGACTTAGGAGCCTTGTTGTAGATGTGTGAGGTTGTGGGGTGTTGGTGGCTGTGTGTTTTCTTTTTCCCTTAAACCACTGCTTCAGTTCAAAATATAACTTGTTCACAAGGACAAAGTATGTGTACTAAGTGACTTGATTCATCAGTAGATTCCAAACTGCCAAATGCGTTTGGTGGTCTTGGTTATCATCCAACAGAAAAAGTCAGAGACCTGACAGTGTGCATATCTATTTTCACACACAGATATTTTGGCATTTTAGCTGTCTGTATTCACTCTGAAATGTGGGCCGCATTATTGCAGGAGTGAGAGGGTGGTCCCAACAGGTCAGAGTTCAGGTTAGTGGTAGGGCAGGGTGGGGAAGTTTGGACTGCAGCTGCCTACACAAAATTTGACCTCAGATTAACCAGACAGCTTCAGTTTCCACTGCTGTCCTAAAGCCTCCATGAGCAAAAATAACCGAAGTACAATAACAGCAAATAGTTTTTTGGAATTTGAACAAAATGAGGAAGAAAAACTTAAAATTACTTATATTTCTTTGACTAGTACCTGCAGACAGCTGAAGGCAAATGTTAGATATTCTGAGGCTAATGCAACAAGAGTACACGCAGTGCTAAACAGGTTAGACAAGATTGTGTACTGATGTTAATAAACAGGTCTCTGTTGAAGTTGTGCCAGTTTATACCAGTTGAGGATACAATCCCTTAATGTAACAATTTACTGCATTATTCCCTTTAAAGGTTAAACTCCTTTTCTTTATCTTATTACTCTGAAGGCAGAGCTGTTTTTATTAGATAATGGGTTCATAGGAATGGGGTGTTTTTTATTAAATACTAAAAATTTGACATTTATCTTAACTGAAAGTCTTGGCTTCATTTAGTCCGGATTGAAACTGACAGTGAAGAATATATGCTGTTCTTGCCAAATCCTGATACAGTAGGGCAGCAAAGTGTTTTGTGAGTGGTGGTGAGTCTCCCTTCTCAGAACTGATCTTACTGAGTTTCTGTAATCAAGGACAGACTTTCAGAAAGGCTCAAATATGGCTCATTTTTCAGAAACTGCCAAGTATTGAGTGCTAATCTTCCTCTGAAAAACTTACGTTCAATTTCATGCCAGAAGTACTCTTAAACCAGTGTTTGAGTGTCATTTGAAATATATTTCCACATAAGCAAATTCTGTACATTTGTAGGAGATTTTACTTCTGTACACAGTATTAAGTGGAGGATGGCAATGGTGTAATTAGCCTTGAAAAGGGGAATTATACTAAAACCACACTAATTTCTTGAAATGATCTTAGCTGAACACTTTGAAATCCTGAAGAGAAAGCAGCTCTGTTTCATGCTTTCATATATCTGTGCACCCTCTGTTTTGTTAAAAATGGTGTAAAAGGTTTTGCTGAAGAATTTAACTTAGTGGCCTTATCAGAAGGAAGATGTATCATGCAATCCAAATGCCATTAGATTAAGCCCAGCAGACTTAAATATTTTGGATAAGGATTTATGAAGCTTCCAAAATTCCCTTAGTAAATTTGGATGTTGATCCCACAGACAGCCTGTTTTAGCCCTGCTGACTTGAATGACATGATATTTAAATAATATTTTGGAAAGATATACTATTGGGCTATGCATCAGACTTGACCTCTCCTCTTAGCCTTGCTCTAAGTGTTCCAGGTGTTGTTCAGACTTCTGTGCCTTTCAACATATATTATGCTGAATTAAATTAGCTTTTCTTGTGTATCAGGATCTCATTATTCGACAGAAAAAAAAAGTAGTAAACCAAGTCATGCCTTAGGGTGTCCTAAGGTCCTGTACCTGGGCAGGAACAACCCCATGCCCCAGTACAGCTTGGGGATTGACCTGCTGGAAAGCAGCTCCACTGAGAAGGACCTGGGAGTACTGGTGGACAGCAAGCTGCCCTGAGCCAGCATTGTGCCCTTGTGGCCAAGAAGGCTAGTGGTATCCTGGGGTGCACTAGAAGGAGTGTGGCCAGCAGGTTGAGAGAGGTTATCCTCTCCCTCTACTCTGCCCTAGTGAGGCTGCATCTGGAGTACTGCATCCAATTCTGGGCTCCCCAGTTCAAGAAGGACAGGGAACGGCTGGAGAGAGTCCACCGGAGAGCTACCAAGATAATCAGGGGACAGGAGCATCTCCCTTGTGAGGAAAGGCTGAGAGACCTGGGTTTGTTCAGCCTGGAGAAGACTGAGGGGGGGATCTTATCAATACTTAAAAATATCTGAAGGGTGGGTATCAGGAGGATGGGGTCGGACTCTCTTCAGCGGTGTCCAACAACAGGACAAGGGGCAATGGGCACAAGTTGGAATACAGGAAGTTCCGCCTGAATATGAGAAAAATCTTTCCTGTGAGGGTGACAGAGCAGTGGAACAGGCTGCCCAGAGAGGTGGTGGAGCCTCCTTCTCTGGAGACATTCAAAACCCTCCCAGATGCGTTCCTGTGCCCCCTGCTCTGGGTGTGCCTGCTTAAGCAGGGGTGTTGGATGAGGTGATCTCCAGAGGTCCCTTCCAACCTCTACACTTCTGTGATTCTCTGTGTCATAAATAACTGTGTCACTCAAGTGCTGCTGTGGACCAAAGCATCTTCAACTTTATGTAAACAGTTTTATTCATTACAAAAGATATCTGCAGACTGTAGAAGCAATGAATGACAAGAAATGTCTGATAAAGGTTATCAGTAGCCAGAACATGAAACACCGAATTCTGAGCTTAAGATATCTAAAGATATAGTATAAACACCAAGTTCTGCTTTCTCTAAATTTGGATGTAAAAATTCTGTTGACTTAGTACACAGTTATTAAAAATACAAATTAAAAATTTCTCTCCTTTCAGATCAATCACCCCTTTGTTAATATTCTATATGTAAAGAGTGCAGAGGGAGCAATATTCAGTTAGGAAAGCTTAAAGGTAAAACTCTGAATTTGGTTTCTAGGAACACCTTTTTGCATTGCTCTGGGTGCAGGCTTTTCCAAAATTTTGAAGTTACCTTCTGTAGTCACTGAGCAGAGTAAGAGTGGAATGAGTGCACTTGTGAAAGATATCTGAGGTGAAGGTTTCCCATTCCCACAAAGGAGGGATTAAGTTAACTTTGAGGTACCATTTTCTTCTTCTTGGGTAGGTCTGGGTAAGATTTCAGTGATCTGCCTGTGAGCAGAGGGACAGGCTATGGTTTCATCCTTTGTTGTTCTCCTTCCACAATACCAGGAATGGTCAATCCATGAATACGTTATTAAAACACAGAGCTGCAGCTCTGCTGGTGCTCAGTCCCGTAGTCATCCAAAATAGGATGACTCACCAGTGCTGCATTGTCAGGGAGATGGATATTGGAGCAGGCTTTGAGTGGGTGTCCCTAACTCTTACTAAATTGCTGAAATACAGGTCTAGAAAAAGGTTTTCAAAACTAGTTTGCTCCCAGTCATGACTCACTTGAAACCCATACTAAAGCTCCTTTATACTTATTTCAGCCAATACTGAATACTTCTTAGATATTCAGTCTTTTCTAATTCTGTTTCAGTCTTTAATTTTTGTCCCTTAAGTTTGCTTTGAATGGTATAACTACAACTTGGGGTTTAATCCTCCTATGTCTTAATTATCTGTAAGTGGAAGAATTGATCTCTGCTCCCTTGTCATCTTAATCTGTCTCCATTTGCAATTGTGTGCAACCGTCATTTTAGGGGATGAAAGGGCAAAGGTGATATCAATTTACTTTCTCCAAGATGGCAGATAATTTATAAGCATTCTACTGCCCTGGTATAATCCTGCTTTCTAGAGAGCTTTGTCAATGTGCAAAGATTACTTTCAGACTTCAAATGTTGAGCAATGAAGGGGAAATAGTTTGTTTTGGTTAACAAGTAGAAAAGTATTAGTTTTTAGAGTACAAAACTTAAGCAGTTTCTTAATATAGAAAATCACTGCATCTTTGAAAACTGTGGTCTTGAACTGCTAAGTTCTTTTTGTATTGACTGAAGCAAAGCTAGAAAAATCCTGGGTGGAAAACCCATGATCTGAATAAATTATTCATCCCTACATCTCAGTGTGATGACATAACCTTACAGAGTATCTTAAAACAAAGCAGATAATTTTGCTGCTTTCTCCCTTGTTGTTCTATAACTCAGTAACTTCTTCCTTCCCATGGCTTGTTCCATTATCTTCAGTGTGGCAAGTTTAGCATAAATTTACTCCCTTCAACATTAGTGAAATGATTAAATCTGCTCCAATAAATTATTTCAGCATGTTAGATCTTCCTCCTCCTGTCTTCCTCCCCACCCTCCCCCTCCTTGCCCACATGTTTTTGATGCAGTTGTTGTAATGGCCCAGGCTCTACAAAGCATCCTAAAACACACCTGGTGCTGGGTGTTTGGACTTACCTTGGATGGACATTCATATCTCAAAGTGTGCACCAAGACTACTTGCTTCATTCAGGTTTATAGCAACTTTTTTTTTCTTCCCCTCAGAAGAATAGAATAGAAATGAGGTCTGGAAAGGAAACTTTCTAGTGAAGGCCCAGGGCTACAAACCATCAAAGTTAATCCAGAAACAGTGGTGTGGAAGTTACAATGTGTAAAATATCTGTATGGTGAGGCACTAGTTGTCTGTGTAGACCTATGCATGACCTTTTCCTCTGGAAAGCACTTTGCAGCACAGGGTAGGTATCTGACAGGATACGTTAAGATTTAAATTACTTTTAAAATCTAAATTTACTAACTATATGTACAGGAAGTAAAGATTTTGAGACAGTCATGTAACAAACTAAATTTCCTCCTGTTTAGTTATTCTGGCTTCAGATATATTGATCAATTTTTTTGCTTCTAAGAGAAAGTGCACCTAAATTTCTGAAACGGAATTTTTTAGTGGGACTGCTATTTCAGACAGACATAATTCCTCTGTAACAGAATTAGTTATTAATAGGCTTTCACTACTGTCTTTCTGTCTTTAACGTGTTTGAATGTTAAATCATGCTCAATTATGTACATGTTAAGTGATAAATAATGTAGTGCTCCAATGTGGTGGGAATTAATAGTGGAACTGCTTTAATCTGCTCTTCTGTTTTTTTGCCATAAAACCCATTAAATCTGTTATGTAGATGGCTTTGTCAAATAGTATTCATAAGAGAGGAGGATGGGAGGAGGGAAAAAAGCCCAAGCCAAACAGAGCCTTGCTCCCTTTGAACAGATGGTGAGGGCTGAACCTTCATGGATTCATTATTGACCTAATTGAAATCACGTTTGTGTTTTGTTCTCAAGCTCAGGGGTGGGGTTGAAGAATTGCACTGTAAAAATGTGGTACTGTGAAAACCCTCCAGAAGGTTAAGAGGGATTCCAGCACCTCCTGGGTTATGGCTGCTGCCTGCACAGCCCATTGCTGACCCAGGGTCAGACATGGGCAGACACCTCACAGCTGCATCCCTTTGCCTCGCTTTTCTCAGTGGAAATTACTGCAGGGAATGGATTGCTTCAAATTGTTCAGCTGAAGCCTGGGAAAGCACCCGCTGCTTCTGAGCAGTTAGTTTACAATATGGTGAATTAGAGGCAGGTCTTCTAGTCACAATACCCATTAAATAAATGAGGACTACAAGTTTGTGCAGTATTTCAATATAAGGGCTGTCCTTTTTCACTAGTTGATGAATTATGAAGAGGTGTTAATGGCAGGGGCGGGGGTAAAGGATGGCTTTGATTCCTAGGGCAGACTGGAGGTGGTACTCTAGGATGTTCTCTTGATTGCACGTCTGAGTATGATACGGAAATGTGGTTTAACCCTACATGCTGGCAAAATTGTCAACAGTATAAAAGGAGCAAGTGCCTGCATCTATGCCAGTCTGTTGCTGGGATGTTGAAGGAACAGTTTTACAGACAAAATAGAGGATTTCTTTTTTCTTACTTAATGGTGTTTACCTGTGATACCTGTGAATTTTGGCCTTAACCTAAAGAGGCCCCTTTCAAAAACATCAGTGTGAATATGTCATTTCATCATAATTCTGGTGTACATTTGAAGCCAGAGATGAGATTCTGATCATCGTTGCAGGCCTGTGCAATCCAGAGTTCAGTGGCTCGTGTTTACTTCCTTTCTTCTCCAGAATGACAGGAAAAGTTATTCTGTAAGTCCATGAGGTTTAGACTTTGTACTTAAAACAATATTATTTCTGTACTGTCTTTTGATCATTAATCATCAGGAATGGAGCTATCTTATTTTCCTGCCAAAAAAGTTAGCTTAGGTTTAAAAAACACTAGAGGTATTGGTGCCTCCAGTTTCAAAATTCATTCCATTGTACAGTCCTCTAGATTGCAAGTGGTATGTATGAGTTAAAGAGCAGAGGAAGTAAATTGCCCTTTCATCTCAGGGATGAAGAATGCTGTGACTGACTGACTTTATTTTTCATACAGAACTGATGTGTTTTATGTAGAATCCTCCTGTTGCATTTTCAAAATTGGTAAACGACAAGAGCGCACGTAAGTTAGCTATAAATGGTATAATGCTAATGGGTCAAGTGCCCTTCTATACTAAAAAGATGCTGTCTTTTCAGTATATATGTGCGTGTGTGTATTGTACTTATAATTGTGGAATCCTTGGTGATGACTGGCATTGTTGTAACAAGCATAATAATAAGTACTAATAGTGTAGGTTCAGACATAGAAAAGATTTTTCAAAATTAAGAGAAATCAAAGTACTTTTCCTTCTTGGCGAAGTTTAGAGAAGTAATTCTTATACCTAGAAAAGTTATTGATAGAACTCTTGTTTTGATTTCAAGTTCGCAAGCTTTGTTCCCTTCCTGTCTTTTTTCTCCTTTTTCTTTTTTTAGTTTTATTCCTGTCACTCTTTAGCCTTTTCAACTTAGTCACAACATGGAGATGGAAAGAAAGAATAAAACCAAAAGGGTCTTTCAAAGATTGAAAGTTTAATCTTCCACTTTTGTGAAAAATTTTTTCTTAAGTTGGTTGCAAAGTTTTTCCATGCTCTTGCTGGCATGAAAAGCTGTATGTATATACATATTTATAAAGCTATGATGGCATGTGGAAATTCCCTCTGCATTCGAACAGTATAGTTATTTCAGCTGCTTTGCTTAAAAAAAAAACCAACCCCCCAAAAAAAAGAAAGAAAAAACAGGAATACTAAAGAACAAATGAACATCTAATTTCCAAATTTAATTAAAAGATAATTCTGAGGACAGATAAAATTATTATCCATTGTCTTTCCAATCAGTCATCTTCTATGCATGTGAATATGCAGGTTGAGAATAAAACCATGTCATTTTTATGTAGAAACCCATTTGATATATAGATGGAAACCAAGACTAGGGATGAAGAACAAAGATTATCAGTTAATGGAAACGTACCTTTCAGGAGTATTTTGAACATTAGGTCACTTGCTGAGTAATGTAGATATATTATCTTCTCTCCTTCTGTCCCTTGCAGGACAGTCCTTTTGATGGCTTTTTGACACTCTCAGTAGTCTTCATATATATACAATCTTTTGAGCCCATCTATAACAGAATGATGCATTGCTCTTGAGGTAGAACTATGCTGCTTCTTTCTTAAACGGAAAGATGTGCCAGAAGATGCCAAAAAGCTCATGGTTTCTTAGGTTGTGCTTTTGTTAACAAATGGCAAGAAAAAGCTCTCCACATAAACCTGTGGTGTGGAAGGCTCACAACTCCCAGGTGAAACCAGTTGAATTCATTTATCCTCTGACTACATTCTTGCAGTGTGCTTTATATCCTTCAGTCTTGCTTTGTGTCTGAGAGTTACTAGTGATGGCTGAGGCTGCAACTATTCCATGCAGTGCCCATGGAGCCTTTGAATATTCTGCATCTTTCAAATGTTGAAGCTTTTATTTTTTTTTTTTTAAGGTCTTTGCTGTAGGCAAGTCCCTGCTCCTCTCAGGAGTCCACCAGCTTCCCTTTGTGCTCTTTGCTTGCTGCTAACAACGTTAGCTGGGCCCAACCTGTCCTCTAGAAACTTTAAACTTGCTTTATTCAGTTATTCTCAGGAGAGGGGCGATCTTTCCTTTGCCTTGGAGGTCCCCACCTGACCCACAACTGACGAAGGAGCAAGATGTAAGCACACTTTGACTCCCCAGCTTCTTTTTTAACAGTATATGCAATGCGTAGCATTGGTAAAACAAACCGGAGACAAATTAAGTATTTTTTCCATCTGCTATGTAATCTGAAAACCTTTCAGGCAACAGATGAGACTTTGAATTTGGATGGTCATTTGGAAAGAAGGCAGTGAATTGGCCTGATGCATGTGAAAGCATGAATAGGTGCAAGGATGGGAGAATAAGGCATCGGGGGAGTCACGGGCCTCTAGTACTGCTTTGTCCAGGAAGCATTGCAAGAGGGATCCTGTGCTGGGAAAGCTGCTGAATTTGCTTGCTGTGGGAGCTGAGGTGATAGCTATGGAAAGGTGGTTGATGATATAAAACATGGCACGCTCAGCAAGAGGTTTGAAGTAGGAGGTTAAATGAGTGTCTGCAAAACTGGCCTTAGGCTTTAGCTAGAAATGAGGGAACAGACTGCTATCCTGAATTTCCTGACAGCTCATCGAAAGCCAGAGATATGAGGTGGAGACATTTAGGTAGATTGCTGGCTAAGCTGACACATGCACTTATTTTGAAGTTATGAAAAATTTGAAGCTTAACTTCCTGTGCTGGTTATCAAAATTCCACAGGAGGAGCATGAGTATTTACTGCACAGTGTGCATATGTGCTCCTGGAGTGGCACATTCCACAGTGGATGGCAGTGTCATCAAGCACAGTGTGTGTGCTGCTGCAAGGTGTTTCTGAACATGGCCTGCTGCTCTTTTAACACTCATCTGAAGTCCTGGATGCTGTCTGTTCTCTGTCATGCGGAAAAGTGTGCTCTAGGTTCTGTAGGTGAGACAGTTCACATGGCCCTCAGACAGATGAATTTGGTTATGGATGGAAAACGTCAGTTCAGAAGTTCTCATGGAGGACCCATTTATTTAGTGGTGCTGTCATCTGGTTTATTGTTAGCTCTTGAATTTTCAGTATTATTCTCTAGACATATATTCTTTCCATATATGTAGGTGTATATGTATAACGAACTCCTCAGCACTATATCACTATTAACTACAGTGATGTTTTGTCTGGGAAACTACTGTTCTTAAGAATTATGGATTGCAATGACTCAAATTTTGGCAGGAACTGCTTAATGCATAGGAGACTGCCTTAGCATTTGCTATCAGAATTTTTTAGTTCAAATTCCAACTTTTTTGCATGTTTGCTTTTATGACTACAGTAAGTCAATAGATGTCTATTCTTCCATTTCCTCTCTCCACTCTACATGGAGTGAAGGTTTTGTTCTGCTTAATTTTTTGAATGATAATCCATAATGAGGGCCTTCCAAGATGGTTTTTCCTCAAAAGGAATGAAACTGGTATGGGGACGTAGGTGTGTATTCTTAGTACTACTTGCTCTTATTACACAAAATACATCAGTCATATCTCAGGGCCTTTGTAGAGAGTCCCTGCTTCTGCAAAACTTGCAGATCTGTTACCTACTGAGCAAGAACTCTGTGTAAATACTGTAAATGGAGAGAAACCTTCCTTGCTGCTTGCAACAGCTTTCCTATTGGAAAAATCTTAAATATAATGACAATGCAGAGTTCTTAAAGACTAAATATGGCTCATTCTTACAGCTTGTGAGTCTGTTTATAACAGCTCCATCCAGTGGTTTCTGATATAATACGAATACAGGGCTTGGCTCACAGGGGTTCAAGACCTTCAGGGCTGAAAAATGCTACTTCAAGACATGATTTGACAGTTATCACCTTGCAAAAGAAAGCATAATTAATTTAAAAAACAAAGATGCTACTCTACTTTTCTTATACTCCTTTTGTCAAATGGCTTCCAACTAACTCTTGGTGTGCAATGAGGGACCATCCCTCTTTAGTGGCTGGAACATAAATTATGCTTGTTATGAAGATGAATAGAGTACTGGTATACAATGGATTTCTTTAAAGAGCAAAACAGCCCAGGTGAACTTACTCATGCAGGAAAGGTCTGCTCTGTAGTTCAGGAGAGAATGTTGAAATTCAACAAATTGTGTCACACTTTTGTTGAAAAAATGTCAATGTCTTTATACAAAGCCTTTGATTTTGATAATGTGACCTTTGATTTCAAAACTTAAGTTTTTCCCTTCACTTTAAACAAATTTTAATGAGGTTATTTTTTTTTAATCTTGTCTCTTTTATGACAGTGATGCAAGTAGATTTTCCAGGTTGCAAAAATTTGATATTCCAATTTTTCCTTCCTGTTCAGGATGGGGAAAAAGCTTTCAAAATCTCAAATTCTCATGGGTCAGAAAAATGTTTTCCACACAGCTCTAGTCAATGGGAGTGTTACTGTAAACTTCAGTGTGCCTAGGATCAGGCCCCAAGAGTGTATCAGAGATTTTGTGAGCCTCATTAATTGCACAAACCAGCCTTGTTATGAGGAAACATTCCTGGGCCAGACAGCATTCTGAAATTTGTCTGTAGTTTTCACGTTTAGGAGAGATTGTCTCCAGAGGGTCATTCTTAACGATTTAAATCTGAGGTAGATAGTTTTTTCTGGCAGTGTGTGTGTAATCTAATCCATATATTGTTGAAAATAATTCGAACGAGCATTGAGTTGCTGTATGGATACGGTCAGTCAGTATTGACTGCATTGAAACTTGTCGAGTAGATGGTATAAATTATAAGAGGACCTGGAAAACCAAAGCAAAAACCAATGTATTCAATACAGGGAAATGTGGAAGAATAAATGCTTTCCACTGGGATTACTTTGGAAGCAAACAATCTGAGCTTTAGAAAACTTGCTCTTGTTAATTACATGCTGGATAACATCACAGACCGTATGACCAAGTGTATGTAAAAATTTTTGTTTGTTCCCTTTGCAAAGGGCTTGATGGTGACTTCAGGCACATCCTCTGAGCAAGGGATGGTGTGTAAACTGTACCTCCTAAAGAGCAGCCCTGGGAGGTGTTTTGACTCAGACATGCTGCTCAGACAAAAGTCCCTCCCTGCTTTCCTGCCTCTTAAGGCTGTAAAATAGAAAGATACTGCTGGGGTTTTTTCTACCATGGTAAAATGCCTGCAGTGGCACAGCTATATAGATTAGCAGCTGGAAGTGGGGGAATGATGCTTGGAGTCCTGGCTGCACATCTTCAGAAGCGGATGTGTGGGCAACTCCAGTTTGTATTCTAGCCCAATATCAGAGTAACTTATGGAAATGAGTTATTTCTGGAGCCTAGCTAGGTAAAGCATTTCAACACACTTTTCAATTTTTTAAAATGTTGATTGGATTTAAATATGTGCTTAAAAATTATTAGCGCTCTAATGCTTCACCAGAGAAAAATGTTGCTATGACATTATATTCCCTTGCATATGTGTATGCTCCAAGTTACAGCTCAGCTCATTACATCTAGCTTCTCTAAATTACTACCCTGTCCTTTGTAAAAAAGCTTTTTGCTGGCTCCATTTTGGACACTTTGCTACTTCTTGCTAATTAGGAAAATATTTTAGATTATGTTTATTAAGACTTGGCACTATCTATTAGCATTATTTCTGTATGCTAATGATATGTTCAGTTTGAAAGCAAGACAGGCCCAGGTGTGTGAAATATACATAAAAATAGAAATTAATAGTGGTGTTTTCCCCAGAGGTGCAAGATCCAGTTTGATATACATCTAATGTACTGAACTGATTAGGAAGGTGTTTTAATAAGAAGAGAGCCAAATTTTAGCCAACAGGTTGAATTTTATTTCAGCCCCAAGAGTTAATTTTGCAAAAGAAATTCTCCTCCCATTTCCCATCCCTTGGTACTTACATTTCTTCCTTTTCTTTCTATGGTTGCATTAATTGTCAACTGAAAGAGACATTTAATCCACAAGATGATTTCTTTGATGTGAGTAGTTTTAGGATACTGGTCTTTAAACATTCATCTTACTGTAGGTTTAGCATAAACCTGTGCAAGAGACAGCTTTAGGAGCTTCCACTGAGACTAAGTTATAAATATTTAACTCAAGTTATTAGATCAACACTGATGTCAACATCTTAATAATTTGTTAAAAATTTAATCATTTTTATTGACTTATTTTTAATCAACTTTAGCACACTGAAAGAGGCCTTGGATAAGGCCTCTTGCAGTTGGTAGTTTTTTCTTTTTCTGTTTAACCTTCTGCCTGTTGAATCTGTTGGTTATTTCTCCTGTGAATTAAGGAACATTTGGATAAAGTGACAGATGAGATCTGAGAGAAGACAGTTTGGAGTACATACTCAATACTGGCATTTATGTATGTGAAGAGCTCATGTCCGTACCAGTGTAAACTGTGTTACTGTGCGTAGCTACAGGAGCTATGTAAAGGATTTAAAAATCCTGGAAAACTTTAAAACTGCTGTTTTAGTTTAGTGGAGGGCAAGCTTGTAGCTTTGTGCTTGACCCCACTGGAGAGCAGTGTGCGGTGTTGCTGCTGCTTAACCACACCTTGGAGGAAATCCTGTTCTAGAGAACCATGTTTTTTTCCACTGTGGTTCATTTGCTTCTGGATAAAGTGTTTGCCTCTTTCTGTACTCTGGTCCCATAAGCAGCAGGCTATTTTCCTCTTTGCATTAGCACAACAGTACATGGGTACTAGAGACCTGCCAGTTTGGCATTGGAGTAGGGACCCCCCACCCAGTGAGTCATCTGTATTCTTTATTGCCGGCTGATGCGGGTAGCCTGTATCAGGTATTAGACGGGAGGGAGGAGGAACCTGTGACCCTGCTAGTTCCTTGAAAGCAACCTATTATATATTTTCTTCCTGAAATTTCAAGAGTTACTGTCAAAATGTCTCATAGCGTGACAAATAAGTGATATGTGATCAGTGTTGCATATTCTTGAAACTGTAAATAAGACACTTGTGAGTTTGAATACTATGTATATCCCTAATTATATCTGCCTACATTATATTGCTAAGGGGTTGTATCTGAATGATGCTTACCAATCCTAAATTGGAAAAGGATTTTTCTTACTCATCGACAAGCTTACAGCGTGTAACTGATAAAATATAGGCTAGGTTTAGCACAATAAAAAGCTGTGCTTGCATTGGAAAGCATAGAAAACTCTGGCACTTACTGGAGAAAGGAATTATTTCAAGTAAATTAATGTAACTATTTCCCTGCCTGACATAGGTGAAGACTTAGTTGTTGCATTCCACCTGTGAGAGTCATAAGGGGAACTCCAGAGACAAGCTTCAAACTGCACCTAAAAGACTTCTAGTAATGCATCTATTGAATTGATAAACAACAGCGTTATGTGCAAGACTGGATTATTGATTTTATTTTTCCCCCACTTATCTTTAGGGCAGTTTGTTCATTTGTTCAGAAAAGAGAAGCTGTTCTCATAGTTAATGGAACATTATCAGTCTTCTGGTATCACATTGGAGATAAATGTCATCAATGCTTGGATTTTCTTGATGTAACTCGGAGCTAGTTAAATTAGTGCAAGATTTTTTAAATGGAATCTTCAGTTTTAAAAAGGCAGTGAAGGATTTTTAAGTAACAAATTTTGCCTTCTTCCCTCCTCCCTCACCTTCCATGACACCTCAATAATTTGAATATATGCCCCTTTATACATAGGACCTTTCAGAAGTACGTGGCACAATAGACATTACAAACTGGGCAGTAAGTGTCTTCTACTTGCATGTTTGTATATGAGATTTCTTCTTCCTGCCTTGTAGAATCTTGCTTATGGGGGTGAAATTCCTCCACAGTCTCATCACCAGTGTTGGCCGATACTAGAATCGCAGACCTTAAGGCTGTAACAAAAATGACAAAGCTGTCCTAAGGAAGGAAGAGGAATGGAAAGAATTAAGTTTGTGTTGACTGCATTGTGGGTATCTCTTAGCATGAGGTAGCAGGGGAGAACAATGTTTATTCATTAAGATATAATTGCTTGGAACTAGATGGGTTTCTGCCTTCCATGCTGGTTTTGTTTGAATGCCTTCTGTTTAGATTTTTTCTTTCTCATTGCTGTAATTTGCTATGCACTGATGGGTATGAATGTCATCAAAGGTTTGAAGCTTTTGATGTTTCTAATATAAGATGCAAATGTTTAACAGATGAAAATTATTTGCTAATAAGTATCAAAAGCAGAAATTTATAAAAACCCTTATGCAATAGTTGCTAAAAATTCAAGTGACTTAAACAGTGGGCAGGCCCTTTGATGTACGTAAGTATTTTCAGACAGTGGCATCCTTGTGTTGTTAGTGTGTAAATGCTGTTTTCATTTTCTTTTAAACCTTACTTTTGAAACATTCTGGGGAAGTGTAGTACTGGTGAATCTTCCTAGATATATTTGAACTAAGGGGTAGAGGCAGGGTGGAGTCTCTCAACTGCTGATGATTCCCATCCATTTGTCTGTTTAGTTTGGGAGACTGTTCCTGACTCACAAATCTGTCAGAAATTGTATTTGTTCTGTACAGGCTGCTACAAATTGCTTGCGTTCAATATTGAGCTTGACAGGTCCTCATGCATGTCTGAAGTTTCTGCAGGCTGCTGTAATAAATACTGGGCAGCTTAAAACTGTCTACAATCAGTATTTCAAATTGAAAGGTGAACTTGTCTTGACTCTATCACTGGAAGAGACCCATCTTGCTGCTAATCTTTGCAGATGATAGAGCAAGCTAGAAGAGGTGCTTTACTGTCTTTTATCATGACAGCCTGAACCTTTGTAGTACTACGGCTGAAATCTGGGAAAGGATGTTGGGCTGGACATGTTATATTTCAACTGGTTTTCAGCTGAACGGTGTTTAGGGATCAAGGTGCTTTAGCCTTTGGATTTATTCCCTTGCAGTTTGGAATGGCTAAAGTTTTAAAACCCTTAAGTGCATTTCTTGTCAAAGACCTCTTAAATCAAACACAGCTTAAATGAGTTACTGAAAAGAAACAGTTTCCACTCCTTCCTTTTTCTGTCTCCCATGCTCAGTAATTGATGTCTAGTTTCATGAGTCATAGTTAACTAGCCGCAGGTTAAATCTCTTACAGCCTAATCCTGTACATCCTTCCGTAGTCAGTCTGTGCTGGGAGTTGGTGGAGGTTTTGCATGAGCAAAGACTGCCAGATGAGTTTCTGCAGGAACTTGTACTGCTTTTATCCAGAAGGGGAAGAAATGTCAGGAAAAATCAGCATCTGTAGTTTTTTGCCTCTCAGGCGACTGGAGAGGTGCCCTGGATTGATCTGGGGGTTCCCAAGGAGTGAAGAGTTCTGTTGTATGGACAGGCAAGATACGGAAGCTTTCAGGACCTGACATTATAACACACAGAAGCCAAAAGCAAATTTGAGGCTAGTATCCCAAGCAGAGATTTCAATAGGGCTTGAGTTAAGAACAGGCATGCCAGCCAGAACTCACTGATCTCTGCAAGTGAATGTGGACTTCCTATGTAGGAAGATGGAGGTGGGAATGTGTGAATTAGCTATTTTGATTTCTATCACTACTGTGAAGAAGCTCTCCTGAGCTGTGAAAGTTATGCTTAGAATCCATTTTTCAAAAGACTGAGCAGCCATTCTGTTCCAATTTCTTTTTGTCTAGTATTTTATTTATGGAAAAGGAAGAAAAAACAGGGGAAGAAAGGCATCTAGTAATGAGAATTTGCAGTTTTGTTTGATGCAAAGGAAAATATGACTATAGTGCCAATTTCCATGACAAACCAAACTTTCAACAATAAAAAGTCACCATATAATGGCTGTTTTCATTATTGTTGCTGCTGAAGAAACAAAATATATTGGAAGACAAAAGAATGTCAACTTGATGTTCTGACTGCTGCCAACCTCTCAAATTAACAAAGAGGAAGAAAGTTGTGCCCTTGTCTTTCCTTGGTTTGTTGTCTCAGTGCTATACATATTAGAAAGTCTGTGTCTTACCCCTTTTGTTTGTTTGCTTTTTCTGTTGTCCCTGTGATTGTTTTCTTTCATAATCAGACCAGTTAACATGTCAACAGAAGAGAACCACTTGTGGATTTTTTCTTTCTTTTTCTTCCCTCCGAGTCTGGAGCAAAGTTTAGCAGATAAATAGACTTGTCTCTAATGAAAGGGGGGGAAATTGCAAATGGGAATTTCACTAGATATATGTCATTATTTACTCCCACAAGTCTTACAGGTGTGACATTAATCAGGTTGTGAGCCACATTTTGGAGTCTCAGAGGGATCTGGCACCATCTGCGTGACTGCTGTGTTCAGGGTCACTAACTGAGTATGCAGAAAAAGATCACTTCCTGAGGTATCTCTGCCTTTGAACAGGCCTCTTCCACCCCATGACAGATACCTCAAACAGCCAACACCTGAAGGGCATTGCTTTTCTGGTATTGGCACTGATGGATGTGCCCAAAGCTAAATTAGCACTTCCTCCTCACCTGAAACTCCGGCTGGCCTATTTGTGTATGGGCACTGCATTTGAGGAGGTGAGTTAGTGTTGCTAGATCCAAGGAAACCAAGCAGGATGCAAATGATGATGTCTAGAAAGTTCCCATTTTTCCTGCTTTCTTGGAGAACACTTAAAGTTTGTTACAAAGTGACAGCAAATAAAAGTTTGGGGCTTGGTCTTCAAATGTGCCATGCCTTAGCAAGACTTGGAAAAGAAATCCCTTAAAAAAGGTATTGCAGTTCATGGCTGTGAAGATATTTCTCCATGTTTTGTCACCTTTGGTATCAGAGCTGGGGACAGGCAAAAAGATTTCCTGCCCTCCCTTCCCCCACTGCCATGTGGAATATCAGTTGTAAGGTAGGTAAGTAATAAATTTTTTGCATTTTCTCTCTCCTCTGCATATCTAACTGCATAGTTATCCTTTTCACTCAAATCTGGCTGTCTCGGTGGTGGTTTTAAATGGAGCAGCTTGCATACAGAGTAGTATGTCTGACATGCAGGTAGCACAGAGGGTCTGTCTTTTGGAGCATGATTCCTATCGGTTTCTACCACAACTAGATTCTTTAGGGAGTTGTGCTCATCCAGTCCCAGACTGCACTGTGGAGAGGAAACCATCCTAGAAGTAGTTATCTATATTTTAATTCAAGAAAACAACTTGCTGTATATCTTCCCTTGGGAAAATATCCCCTGGTATAGATTTAGTTCTAGTCAAGCCCTGCAGTTTCAGTGTCTAACAGAGACCTAGTTTCCTTTAGGCTTACGAGCCTGAACAACTTAGGCACTGTTTCTTTCCTTCCCTTCCCCCCCAAGAGATCATGCTTGCTAGACGGGCTTTCCCAAATTCTCACAGCTCTAATCTGGATACCATTTAGTGTGACAGGCTTCTTCCCGGGTTCCCACAGCTGGTTAGTGTGTTGAATTCCAGCCTCATGAACTTATATCAGGCTACATGGGCTAATGCTCTGAACACAACCTAGAGGAGATATCTCTGACAGAGTAATGGAGAAAACTGGTACTTTCTGCATGTTTATAAATGCACAGTCATCTGTGGTGTTCTTCAATTTCTGTGCAGAGTAACTGACTGTAATGCCTCATAGAGGAAGCTAAATGTTAATGGAGGTGAAAAATAAAATCACTGAAGTATGTTTGAAAGACCAGTAAAACAACCTGCTGCAATGGGAAAAGTCTATCAAATCCCAAGGGTCACAAATATGGCTTAAAAATATTACTTAAATAGTTACTTTTATCACCAGACTTCTTAAAGAAGTCTGAGAAAAGTATGTTCTATTCTCTCTCATAACGTTCAGACTTTATCTTGAATAAACAGTGTTTCAAATAAGAGACAGTGGTTGTCAAACAGTGCAATGGGTGTAGCACCCCCTGTTCAAGCATGATGTGGATAATGCCATCAAATTCGGTGCCTTGGACTTCTTTAGGGCTGGATTTAGAAGCAGCCTCTGGTTCAGTGGTGTGCTGCTCACTCCCTCGCCCTGCTGATTTGTGGGGGCCACCAGCACATGGCTGGATTTGGGAAGATATTTGGAACCCCCAACTCTACTTGTGCATTTGAGAATCCCATGCTCAGCACTGATGTTAGACCTGTAAATCTCTGAAAATCCATCACTTAAAGCACTCCCAAAGTAGTGTTCTTTGGGAACGTTCTTTGGGAACGTTAGTTCTGGGATATAACTGAGTGAAAGAAAAAGTTGTACAGAGCTGGGTAATTCCTGATATCAACCGCAGCAGCTCTGTTGATTCTAGGAGAAGTTTGATAATCTGTACCAGTGCAGGATCTAACCCACCTTCTCACTTTGTGAGTCTTCAGTTGTTTTTTTCCTTAAATTAAACAAAAAAAATCTCACTTAGCATTACAAGCAACTATATGTCAAAATGGAAATGATTGGTGGCATGTGTTGAGAGCATGGAGAAGCAGTGGGTGGAAGTCAAGCATTTTGTCTGCAATTGTGCTATTCAGGATACTAGTAGGGAGCTGCTTTACTTGATATTTATGAGGGTGAAGCTGCATTCAGAGCACATGAGAAATAGGATTTAGCTCTGAAGCATTTTCAAAACGCTTGAATGTTTGTTTTGCCTTTGATGTTGACACAACTGCATCCCATGACTTGCCCATCCTGACCCAGTGAGTAGCAGTCAGGGATCTGAGTACTGTGTGGATGGGAGGTAGCTTTCTTTCATGGAGGGGACGTAAAGAAGGTAGTTTAGTAAGCATCTGTAGATGGATCTCTCTAACGTACAAACCCATTCTGAGAGGAGGTCAGATACCCAGGATGTTGTTCAGTTTGTGGCCAACTCCTGGGCTAGATCTTTGCCTGGTAGAAAGTCAGCGGAGATGATGATGCAGCCCAAGGAAAGAATATTGGGATAGACAGAATTTCAGAGTCTGACCAGGTGAGGTAACCCCAAAACTTAAAGCAAGCAAGTAGATCTTTGTACCTTAAAAGAAAATATGCTGCTTCTGCTTTGTTTTGTAGGAAAGTAGAGGCTTTTCCATATCATTCCCTTTTGTGTAATCAGGCAGTTAATTCTGAATGTTTCTGCATGTAAGAAATTTTACTTTTATGCAAGTTGAATGCAGGACTAGAAGGGATCTGTCAACTACCCCCCCTTTCCCCCCCAGAAAAAAACCTAAAAAACATTCCCAGTAAGTAACCTGCTCTACTACCCAATTTGTGAATTTGTCAGGCTGTTTAAATTTGGATGTTTGCTATCTATTATGGGGCAGTTTCAGGACCTTGATCCTCTGATACTTCAAAAACCTTCTCATTTCACTTCTAAATGTGGTAGTGCATAGCCTTTTCCAGGTGGCGTGTTTATGCTGTTAAAATAGGGGTGCTTAACCTGGATATCATCTAAAATGTGATACGTCTCCTCAGCATTTACACCAGAGAGGAAGAAGGTGACTGGTTCCACTGCTGAATTCTAACCAGGAATTATTCAGACCTTTAGGAAACATGGGAGAGCAAGTGTTTACTGACCGTGTAATTAGCTCGATGATTTGCTCTGTCTATTGGCCCTTAGCACCATATTTCCTGTCTGAGCAGTGGAAAGCAAAAATATTAGTTGCTGTTTTACTAGAGGAACAAGTGTCTTCCAAATGAACAAATGATCTATTACCAGTCCTGCAGACTCTTCCCATGGGAATAGGCATTTTGCTTCTTTTACAGCTAATTTCTTTCATACAGCAGGTTCCCAGGCACATCAAATGCCTCGCATGTTAAGCTGTTAGTTAAGATTTATAGTCTCTGTTTGTGTTATCGGAGTGAATTACCCTATGGCTGGCAGAGTTCTCATGGACTTTTGTAAAAATAAATAAATTAATAAATAGATTTTTGATATCTAATGCTTTCTGAAAACACAAGGCGTTCCTAAGTCTCCTCTTCTGTTCAGAAGTTTCTTGTATTGCTGGGTAGGCAAGGCTTAAACAGTGGCCACTATTCTTTTGCTTGTTTAAAGAATAAAATATATGCACAGTGTTGGTGGGTCTTGCATAGGTAAAGGCTGTTGAAGAGGTTCAGAGTGAAATTCATTGGTTGTCTATTACTTTGGTGTTAACAGAACT
Source organism: Phalacrocorax aristotelis (assembly GCF_949628215.1). Classification (NCBI taxonomy): domain Eukaryota; kingdom Metazoa; phylum Chordata; class Aves; order Suliformes; family Phalacrocoracidae; genus Phalacrocorax; species Phalacrocorax aristotelis. Next base: position 83,865,506 of record NC_134278.1, read on the forward strand.
CAGGTGAGTCATGTGAGGAAAGTATAGACTTAGCATGTTGAAGGAAAAGTAGTTTCTACATTAGTTTTTTTTAGTCTAGATCTTTAGCGTACAGTGGCAAAGTTGGATGGATGTTAGAGCTTTTGTACAAAGCTGGGCCACATGAGCCTTCATCTTGTACTTTTACTTTCTGGTTGTAAGTATGTCATGGAAACTTCTTTGCAGTAGCATAAAACAAAGACTAGAAGTAAAATTCGCTCTTTCAAAAATGAAAATTTTTTTTTAAAGGACAAATAAGGTCTTTTAACGTTTCTGGGAAATTTTCTTTAAACTGATTTGCTAACTTATATTTTATGGGATAGCTTAGAGTTGAATGGAAGGGCACTTCTAACTGTGAGAATCAAGAATTGCATATTGAGGTGTAAGCAAATTATTAGTTGGTGGACGGGGGGAAAATGGGGAATGGAATCCATCAGACTGTGCAGATCCTCAAGCTCTGCAGCCTTTTTCTAGCTGTGTGATAAGCCAAAAGGAATAAACTTCTTTCAAAGCAAGGGAGGTGAATCCTGCACTTATTTTCTGTCACCTGTCCTTTGTCAGTCCCCACTATAAATGCTGAATTCTCTAAACTTCAGCTAGATATCCTTTTTTAAAAAAAAACAAAACTCAATATTTACATTTTTAAAGGGAGCAGGGAGAAATTTCAAACCAGAAATTTCATCTGTGAACTTTAACCAACAAAAATGGGAGCTAATGCACTTCTTAACTAACAACTTAGCTCTATTTTTATTTGTTTCAAACAAAGGAGCTGATATTTCTCGTTAATGCCTGCTGTTCAGTCAGCCGCCCTGATACTGCATCACATCCGCTACTGCTTTGAGATGCCTCTGTTCTCTGAAGTGAGACCACAAGACCTATTAAACCTGTAGTTAACCTCAGGTTTGAGCTGATCCATAATAACAAAACTTAAGTACCAATACTTTAGCCACTCATCTGCACAGCCCCAATGTTTGCTGCTTTTCTTTTTCTCAGAGGAGATTTCACATTAGTTTTGTTTCTAAGAATTATCTGTTTAGGTAGTTCATGGCTATTCCATAGTCAGTTCTACATATGTAGGTATTTTCAAGTTACAATAAGACTTCTATGGAAGTTACATAAAATATTTCAAATTATAGGGCTATTACTATTTATTGCAGTGATAATTGCCTGATTTTTTAACAAATGTTTAATCAACATTTTACAAAAGGAGGTAGGTTATCTGTTTTAGAAATGTGTAGTTCAAAATGGGCTCACTTTCACTTCAGTGCTGAGCAGAACAGTCTGTTTTTCATGTTTTTATGTTATATTTTTCCATAGTAGAAAGAAAACTATGACGCTCTACTACTGTACAGTGGTTTAGCTCAATTGCTTTTCATCTTGAAGACTGGATACTGATTTAAGTCATATGTCAAAATGAGTCTGTCTCACTCTAGTCTTTAATAGCTGTGAATCCATATCCCAAATATCATTCCCTGTCCTGCACTTCATCCAATTAATGAATTTCACCACAAGAGAGGGCTGGAGGTTGTATGTAAGTGTATTAGCAGGGTCATTTATCATCTGCCTTACACCTGTTTGCCTTGTTCTTGATTGCCTGCCCAATAACTTGAGGTCCTGATGTGACAAAGCATTAAAGCACCCATGCAACTTGGATATTCCAGGTAGTTTTATTGAAAGTCAGACTGTCACCAGTGACGTGACAGCTCATGTAATGCTGTTGTGTTGGATGGAACAGTGCAAGCTTACATCTGTATAAATCTGGGGCTAGTGGACAAGGTTAAAATTATTATGCTACAGGCTTAGATACTGAATGTCTCTTAACTGCAAAAAAAAAAGAAATAAAAAATTCTAACATTAACTTGAGTATAATAAAATATAAAAAATTTAAATTTACTAGGCCTGATTTTAAAAAAGAAATATCTTTATTCCTGCTTCAGTTATTCTGTAGTTAATATAAAGGCAGAGCTAATTTTTTTATTAGAGGCTGCATGCAGTTTAATCTTTCTGCTTCTCTGACCCTTTGGGTATTAATTTTTACTTATTTACTTTATTCTTTTTTCTCACCACAATCAATGTAATGTTTCAGGATACACTTCTTGAAGTGAATATAGTTTGAAGTCTTGTTTTCTTATATTGGAAATACAATTGGATTTTAGTCTAGTGATGTTTTACACGTGGATTTAAATTTTACTAAGTGAGTTACCCTGTGTAGAAATGATCAAATTGTGTTATAGAAGCACAGCTGAGTTTTTAGATTTGGTAAATCATGGTCTAAAATATTTTATGTTGTTGAAGCCTCATAACACTGCAGAAATAATTCTGCAATATAGAGTTAACAAAAGAGAGATATGCAAACTTATACAGGATTTATGTTTGGGTAGGCTGTATTAGCATATGTATGCTTATCTGTATTCTGCAGCAGTCAAAAATTCAGATCTCTATTTATTGCCTATAATGTTTTGCAACTTGGTGTCATAATGTAAATGTTGGCAGAATTTGACAGATGGGCTATATCTTTTTTAAACAGGGAAAAAAAAAATCTTTGTTGCTTTTCTGGACTAAAACCAAGCAAAGAAGCAGTATTCTTGTTGTTGTTGAAATCTCCCTAGAGTAATATTTTGAAAACTTGGTAGATAACAAATGTGTTACACTGTGCTTCTGGGATGTGACTGCAGGATTTTAAGGGGGGTGGCAATGAAAGGGCAAAAATGTCTTCTAACTAGCCAAAAGGTGCATTAGCCCTCCCATTTTGAATTTCTCTCTAGTGTTTGGGAATTTGTCTGTGAAAAGTTTTGTGCAGTATTTTTCCTTGCATACAGGGGGGTGCAGCACAGATTAGAGGCAAGACTTCCAAAAGCACCTCAATATGTGAGATCAAAGGATAAGCCCAAGTTTCGTGAAAGTCTGTAGCATAATGAGAAACCAAGTTTTGAAACCACAACCAGAAGCCAAATTTCTGAGTATCATAATGGGACCTTCAATGTCTTCCTTGAGCAGTTATGCTGTATTTCACAAAGCTTGACAGTTTTATAAGCAACTGTGGACGAGTGTCTTACGATGCAAAGAGTTAGGCAATCCTAATGAACGCTGTCACCCCTCCTGGAGGTCATACACAGAGAACAATGTTATGTCTCAAGGTATTGTGAGATATAAGGCACTTCCTGATGCGAGAGGGTGGCTGTAATAGTTAAAAGGGAGAAAGTAGCTGAATGGAGGGGACATATCAGCAAAAGGGAGAATCTTACTGTATTTCAAGGAGAGAACATCCAAGGAAAATGAGAACAAGGGCAAGATAAAGAGAGGACCTCAAACCTCACTTTGCTATGAATGTGATAAGTGAATCTCTGGCAGCAGCGGTGTTCTTCCTATATCCTTTGTAATGGTCAGTCACTGATACAGGGGAATAGGAGTGCTAGTATGCTAATTCTTTAGAAATAATTACAGTGATCAGTTTAAGCAAGAAGTGTGTAAAATGTGATCCATTAGCAATTTTCCAATTCACACCAGCCCATGCTGGGATTACATCATTATTAGATAAGATAAACTGCAGGAGAGAATGCAAGGAGCAAGCCACTTGACCTTGTCAGGCAGCTTCTCCAACACATTCACTGGAGTGGGGTTCTTTCCCTGCAGCAAACCTACACGTCATGTTTCAGGCTCTTTCCAGAGGGTGGGAACCCTTCTGCCCCCTTCTTTTTTGCTTCTCAAAAAAGTCAAAGACACCCAGTGAGCACTTGTACACATGTAGTTAGTTGGTGGTCTGTCCACTGGCTTGCACATTGGGTTCTTTCAGGGGGGGTATGCTAGCATGTGGTTTCCATCTTGGGAGCTCTCAAAGCCCTCTCACAGTGCCACATGAGCATGCTTTAACAACCTGGGAAGAATGCATCTTCTTTCAGGTACTTGGGCTTTGGTAGCCCTCCATTTGCTTAGCTACACCCCTGAAAATAAATGTTTACAAGAGGAGGGTAACACATTTTTATTTTCCTTTTGAATGCTTCTTTTAGCTGTGACTGGTCAGAAGTTTTTCTCTGTAGCATCTGGCCTGCAGTCTCCTGAGCATACTCTTGTTCTGTTAGGCCTGAAGCAGGGGCTGTTCAGACATCCTCTTAATGTCTGTATATCTCCTGAGCCTCCTCTTTCTTTTTTTTCCATCTTTGAGGTGGTATGGTTCACTGGGGAAAGTTTTTGTCCTATATGATAACTTGAGAAAAATTACTTACCTTCCTTTTGTCTCTACCACCATCTCTTCTTAGTGTGGATAGACTAAACCCGTGCCTAACTCAATACGGATAAAATAGTCACTGAATATTCATTCATTAGGAGGCGTCTTCTCATTCTCCCATTATGTGGTAAGATGCTTGATAAATGTTCTTACTACAGCTTTAATTCTGGAGCTGGCACTTCACTGAGGATGGCAGACCCTGAGAAGAAAGGCACTAGTTTACAGGACTTTCGACTGTGGTTCTTGACTCTGCCATAGGCTGCCTGCTCCTGTAGGTAAATCCCTCTGCTTCTCATTATTCATCTGTGAGAAATGCAGCATCCCATCTGTGGTGGTTCATGTCTGCTTTGACTTGATGCTTGTTTGCATGTGTAGTGCCTATCACTGCTTGTAATCTAGTTAATTACTCCGGTATAAATAGTATTTTTATGGAGAATGTGTCTTGATATGAGAAATCACAGCCCTGTGAAAAGTTTAAGCTTTCAGAATTAGACTTTAGAAAACCTTGATGTGCCACCTGGATGATACAGATTTTTATGGTGTTACCCAAGATGTCTCTGAGCTTTTGCCACACTCTGAAACCCTTTTTTCCTCCCCCACTAAGTCTTGCAGCTACATCAAGTTGCCTCTCTCTGGTTTTATGAATGGAATGTAGTGAGCTGCATAAAGGTCCTTTCATTAGATAGTCACTCTGTTCTTAAACATTTATGGAGGTTAATTTGGGGGAAACATTCTTTGCAATACACGACATTTTCCTTCCATTATACTTCAGCTGTCCCAGATTTATGTGGAAAGATTACACATAACATAAGAATAGGTACACTCATCATTCACACAGAGAAAAATATTACAATGTATTCTTTCTGCAGGGGAAGAGCTCTGGCTAGCCAGAGCAAATAACATCATGGGACTGAACAGTTTTTATCAAAATCTTGAATTGACATAACTAATTTGCAACACTTCTTATGTGCTTTCCAAATCAACATTACCAGAAGACCAGATGCACAGCTCAAAACGTTGCTGACTTTGCCACTGTCTTTTGCCTTTACCTCTTTTACAGTGTTTCTGGCAACATACACTTTTGTAGCCCAAACCTAGAAAGTCTTGTGGGAAATTGAATCAACTTTTTTTATTCCTTTCAGCAGCAGTTTGCTCATCCTCTTTTTTTTTGTTCCCAACATGTTAACAGATGTAAATATGAATCATATTTCATTCTCAGACTCCTTATAAAAATACACTTAGAACCAAAGTTTGAGTAATAAAAAATCTTGGATGCATCTCCAAACCACAATGAAACACCCTATCCCCAAACGAGTCAAGGCTTGGCTTGCACACCTCTGTCTGAAAATGAGAGGAGAAATCTTTTGAATAGCACTGTTGTCTCTCCTACTTTTACAGACAAGCAGCACTGATAAACTGGTGTTTGTGTGTAGATGTGTGCTTGTGTGTGTGTTTAGGTGTATGGTTTCTTGTCTTCCTTATCTTCCCTGTCTGTTTTTTATGACTGATTTACACTGTAGACATTTTTTGTGGTTTTGATGGCTAAAATAAGCTGATATTCATTGTTTTCAGCAGCTTCCTTCTCCCTCCTCCTCTGTGCACTTCAAACAAGATTCAGAATTAGGCTTTCTGAGCTTGCTTCTACACCAGAAAAGACAGGATATATTAGTGATCTGGGATTATATTTAGGGTACAGTCTGCTATGAGTTAGTGTATCAGCCAATATGCAGGAACTGGTGCTGTGAGTTGGGTGTAAGGCTTGTGTGAGTTATTGGAAGGAATCTTGCTGGCTTCAGGCTTGTTGTAATGACCTCTAAGACAAGGCCCTTCATTCAAGATCAAAGTTAATTATTTGCTTTAGTTAATTATCTCAGGATGGACAGGTGACATACCATCCTAATAAACTGAAAAAGGCTGGGACATGAGTCTGAGTACAGGCTTATGTAGGTTGCTCATTTTGTTTAATTGTTAGAGTTGAGCAGAACTCCTGGAAGTTTTGACATGCAGCAAGTAACAGTCACCCAGGTGACTTCTGGGCATGTTTTGGGAATAGGGAGCAGCCAGGGCCTGGCACCAGTGGGTACTATGAGCGAGGACACCGTTTTGGGAAGAGAAAATGTTCAGCGTTATGTGGATGTGAACTGTGCTGTGCGTTCATTGGGCTTTAGGGCCAGAGAACAGGCCCAGCCCACTTTATTTAGTAGTGTAGGCATAGCTATTGATGTTTTCAATTGAAGCTTTGTATTCTGAATATTTTAGTTCTGGGCTCTACATCCCCCTTTCCATGTTAGCAATACATGCAGCGTCGACACCCACGTTTAAGGGTTTAGATTTGATACTATGAGCTGGCAAGCTTCAGTCTCACCTGCTGAAAGTATCAGATACTTTGAACAGAAAACTCTTAGAGTGTGCTTAATTAAGCATGGACTGTTTGACTTCACTGGGTTTTGATTGTAATGGGTTATTTTTTCTGGCAACAAGCCAACATAGCAGAGGTTGTTCATTAAGTTCAAGTGTTCGCTTTCATCCTCCCTTGCCAATTCATAAGCATCTTGCTATTGTGTGTGATCCTGTGACACTGAGAGATTCTTGCTTTCTCTGTGGACTTTGCACGGACTAAATGTGTGTCTTGTGCCCCCAGAGCTACAGGAATCCAAGCCAATAGTGGGAACAAACAGCAGTAATGGGAGGCTGGGGTGTGTAGAAGCATTTCTGAGGTGAGGAAAAGGCTATTCCTCTATAGCACTTCCTTCCATAACCTAAGCCTCCAGTCTTTGTTTAAAAATGAACCTTTAATGGCAATGGGATTTAAGGAAAACTCTTCCAGGAAGAAAAGGGTATTGCTGTCACTTGGTTGTAAATGCTCTTGAGGGATTTTTTGTACATATATCTTAAACAAGAAAATACCCACTGACCCCCCCCCCAGTGCAACGCCCTCCCTCAAACTAAAAAACCTCCATCAGTCCCTCCCCTGAACTTACAGTCAAGAACAATGAAAAATGGTTTCTGCTTCATTATGTTCTTTGCATGGTCAAGGCAAAGACACATATGCTGTCTCTATCCTCTAGATAGTCTTTAAAAAAAAAAAGTCAGCAATGATTCACTTCTATGGGAAATATGCTTGCTTCTTTGCTTATTTAGAGGTTTAAGGTTACTTTGGAATAAATGTCTGCACAAAGAAACAAGAAGATAGAGAGGTTTTACTCTTCTGAACTTGGTTATCTAGACACAGGGCCCAGATGTGAGGGGTAGCAGTGTGTCATGCTTGCTTACATAGCAAACTGGAGTACAGCAGATGCGTCCTGCTGGTTTTCTTTTCATATCAAATCATATTATTCTGGGAATGCCTAGGATATCCCAGGCTTTATGGCATAAACTGAGTCATCTGAGGATTTTTCTGCTGTAACTATAGAACACTTATAGGAAGATGTCTTGCTAGGGTTGGCTTTGTGTTTACCATGAACAAACAATACAGAGGAGTATGTGGTCAGCATGATTATGAGGATTTGAAGTAAAGAGAAAAGCCAAAATGAGTGTAGACATGATCAAAGCTTTACTCTAACATGCATGCTAAAAGCACTTTCCCAGTATTTGTGGGAAATCTATTTAGGACCCTGTGTTACCAGGAAAAGTTTTCAGCTCAGAGTGATGTTAACTAAGATGCTGGAAGTGAGGCCATCATTACTGCTTTTCTTTTGCTTAGCTAATTTCTGAATGTGTGTTGCTGCAAAACTGTTCCAGTTTTCTACCTATGGATTTCGTTATTTCTTTTCATGCATCACCTTATTAGTGTAGGTGAGAGTAGGGGGACTGGGCAGGGAAGAAAGGAAAGTAGTTGGAGGTTCCTTTCTGAAAGCATTAGCTGGCTGAGCTGAATGGGCTCAAAAGCTGGCAGGAGTTATTTTTACAGGGAAATGGCAATTACTTCTTTCACTATGAACTGGAAGAAATAGCTCAGCAATGTGATTCTTAGTCATCATGTTTTGCAAGACCATTTTTTTACAGAGCTTTTGTAACAGCTCTGTTTATACACAGAACTAAAATCTAATGTTACTTTTATTTTTGCCTATGAATGGCTTGATGTGATGATGAGCTGGCTTTCTTCTAAGGAGGAACTTCATTTTGATTCTCCCCGCCCCTGCACTTGCTAACTTCAAAACTGATGGTTTACCTGTCTATATAGAGAAGAGAGGGTGTCAAAATCAGGGCTGAACATTTTCCTGTTAGCACCACCCTACAAGGTGTGCACAAAACTCTTTGATATGCTCAGAGTTACTACATTTCCAGAGCAGAGTGTCATCAACTTCTTTTGCAATGAGACAAGGCTTCCTCTGGAACTGGTTTGCTCCAGGATAATGAGATTCTGAAAAGCATACCTCTTCATTAATGATGCAGTCAAGGAGAATTGCTTATAACTTTTTCCTCCCCCCTCAAGCTCTTCAGCAGATCAAGTTTTTATACTAGAGGCAGCAAGGATTAGGGAAAGATTACAGTCTTGGGAAAAATTCGGAGTGTAGCAGCCAGGCCAATAGTGTCTCCTATTTCCACCACTCAAGATGCTGAACAACTTTAAAGCAGCTTTGTATAGGTTGTAGCCCAATGGTAGGAAGAACTGGTGCTCTGTGCTGTTAACCTGGTTCTGTGTGGGAGGCGGTAAAGCAGAAGATAGGGTGACATATGTTTCCTGTTTTGTCTTTCATCCCTTTTCAATTGCTTCACCAGCAGAATTTGTGGAATAAGAAGTATCCCGTAAATTCTGTCTTCCATTTATTGAATCTTTCCTCCACCATTTAACCTGCCAGAATATCCCACCTTGGAATTAGTAGGAATTTCACCTCTGGCCTCAGAAGACTTAGTAAAATCTTTGTTTGTTGCATTGGAGATCTTACGTTGTTACAGAAAACAATGTTAGGTGATGTAACAGAGTTCAGCCCTGCCTGTGCTCATGAAATACTGTTCGTATATACCTTGGGGTGGAATTTAACATGGTGGAGCTTATTCAAATTTCTGTCTGAAAAATCTAGCTCAGCATCTATTCCTGAAGCTCTCAACTCTACAACCCACTGTTGGTAAGGGTGATCTCATGAGGGTTACCTTTCCTTCCAGAGCTGATATCTTCTTTGATTTTGCTTTGTTCTTTCAAAGACTGTGGGAGAGCAACTCTGTGTAGTTCATCTGCTTTACCTTCGTGAACTCACTCCATTGAGTGTACCTGTCAGTAGGTCCTACCAGCATGCATGTGAGACATAACATCACTGATCCACTTTCCCTTGCTCTTTAGGTTTCATAGCTACCAGTTCATGGACCTGTCTAACTGCTGAGAGACTGCACAGCTTCCTCTGGTTTCACAAAAGCTGTTCCTACACAGTAGTCTTCAAGCTGGGATAATTCAAAAGTTCCCTGCAAAGTCCCCGAAACTACACTATTGGGAATATCTCTGCCCTGACATGGGGTCTACATGACCTAGTAGGCCTTTCTATCCCTAATTACTGTTATTTGCATGCCTTAAACCAAATAGCCTCTGGGAAGTCATGTAAAATGCTTGCTGTTCTCTGGGGTTGCTAATTAAGAGATCCATCCTCTTGTTCCTGAAGTTGCATGACAGTCAGATATTAATGGGGAAGAAGTAGTGGAGGGGGGGAAAAGGCATCCTGACCAGAGCTGCATATAATTTTCCACCAGTTTTCTTTTTCACTTAAAAATGCCAATTTAGGCCAATCAAAACTTCTATGCACTCATTTTAAATTCCCTACATTGTTCCATGTAAACAGAAATAAAATATTACGAGAATATTTCATTTTTAATGCTTTCATGTCAATATTCAGCCCAGCTTTTATACATTTATGTAAAAAGGTATAATGTATAAAGGCCTAGGTTTGAGGAGAAAATATAAACAAAGTATCAGAGTTTTTAATGTTGGAAATACTCCAGGATAAAGGTTTTTGAAACATATATTGTCATAAGAGAAATCAGAGCTTGTTGCTTGTAGGATGATATAATAGGTTAGTGTAGGGAAAAGTATTGATGCCATGACAACTGGCCTTCGAGACGAAGGATGATTCAGGACCTCTGATCACAGTATAGTTCTCTGTACTCAAAGGAAAGGTATCTCCACATATTTATTGATGGTGTTTAAGTAGGATATTTACAGTGGGATGATGATGTGAAACCCACCCTTCTTGCATCTAATGTGCCCGCCTTTTGTTAATGAAAGAGCACTGTGCTAGTGGCTTAGTGATACCAGTAAAAACCAGGACCGGCACTGTGACATGTGCTTGACTGGGCAACAGCCCTGAAATGCTATCATCAGCAGATGTCTCTCAGGACTGTCTTGTGTTCTGTCAGCTGCAAGAGGCACTGCAGGATTAAGGCTATGGGAAATCCAGGTGGCAGAGATTGCTAACCAGCTCCAGTTTAGGTGTATTTGCTAATATTATCTCAGGCAGCTTTTACTATGACAATCTTAAATACCTAAAGTCTCATTGTAGAACAATGCCCCTTTTTTGTGGCAGTGATCTAGTAAATTCTGCATAAGCAAACTTTTTTGACTCATGTTATAAGATTATGCCCCTTGAAATTTCTAGCTGCTCTTTTGAGCAAAGTATTGGAACACAAACGTACAAGTCTTTCTCCTCTGCAGTTGTGAAAAATCTTTGTTACCATATACGCAAAGTAATTGCACAAAATTGTCCTCCACTGAAATGTGTAATAAGCACACCAACCCCTTTGTCCCAAAGAGGAATGCACAAATAGTCGTAAACAGAGAGTCTTTCTTTGAACCTGAGTAAGCAGTCTGAAAATACACTAAATTCAGAAAAAGCCAAATATTGATAAGAAAAAAACCAAGTAGCTGGGCACTAGGAATCTATCTCAACAGCAGGCAAAGCTTTTTATGTGAATAGAAACTCTTTAAATAAAATTCTTCTCTTCCACCCTCCTCAAATCAAAAAGCATTCTCTGAACCTATATGTCTAGCAACAGATGTTATCTAATTTTCAGCATGCAATGGAATAAATGAGACAAATGTATTTGTCCTCGGGGGAGGGAGCCAAATGAAATGGAAGGGTCGGGAGGAAAGAATTTGAGCAAATTTTGTTGAACATGTACAATTTCCATTAAACCTGTGGAGGGAATCAACAAAACTCTGCTGTACCATGTGAAAGCACTATTGTAACGCAGTACATATTCAACAGGTATAAATGTGTGTAATTCCCTGCATGTTGATGACTCCTGCACCCCAGCATGTGACTCTCTGATTGAATTGGTCAAGAGTAGCAAGTTATGAATATTTGCATATTATTAATTTGATCCCTAAAATACCAAAGCTGTTTAAATATGTACCCTATTTGTGAGAGCTCACAGCATCCCAGTTTTCTGGCTGGTTCATTTTAACTATTTGCCAGGTCAAGTTTTGAAGGCTTTGTCAAAATGTAGAAAAAATGATTTTATTTGGGTGTCAGGCTAGAGTAGGTGGCACCTCTTGGTGGTAGAACTCAATGCCTTGATTGGCATCTGTGTACTGGCAGATGGCTGCATACTATGAGCCTTTCTGAGAGGTCTTCTGGGTGCCTAGGTTTAGCACATATACTTTCTTTATGATAAGATCTTGAAAAAGGAGTCCAGACACAGTAAGAATCTGTCATGATGGCTGTCCAGTAAACCCTCTTTGTGGCTTGGGCTCTACTTTTTTTAAGCCCCATTTCACCATGTTTAACTGATTTGTGTCCCCAGTAGCTTTTGGCGCTCTTCAGGTGGTTAGTAGAAATACAGATTAATGATAGAGCTTGTAGGTATGTTGCAATCTGAGCAGCAAGATGACTGATACTGAAGTGCATCCATCCACTTGAATGGCCAAGAATTTGCAGTGCCTATTCCTGTTCATACATATATTCAATGGGTGTGATGGACAAGGGGAGGCAACTCTGACCCAAAAGATTGCTGGTGTCAAGATTGCTGTAAAGAAGCAATTGATGTATCTGGAACACAGCTGGCTCCATGATCTGGTCCAGGGACATCACAGGCAGGGGATATTGGGATTCAAAGATTCTGAGACCATCTCACCCCACAGATGTGATGTGGCAGCTGAGGATAGTCTGCTGCTAAATATATCCTGGGACACTGGGCCCATGCAAGGGATGGGCAAACCCTGTGGATCTTGAGGTTTTCTGCAGCATGACTTCAAATGTTTATCAGAACAGCAGAAACTAGTTTGAGCTCAGAGACCTTCTTTTTCCTGTAATTCAAACCCACAGTTGGCTTAATTTTCTTTTCCTTGCCCCTAAAGGTGATTCAACTTCAAAACAAAAGTATAATTTTCCTGAGTCTGTACTGAGTTAGGGTTAGAAAGGTATCCACAAAACGTAGGCTGAGAATGGGTCCATAAATGTGCATCAACCTATCTATCCACAATTTTATTTTTTCACTGAATTTGTCTTATCTTTCTGTGTCTATTTCTATACTTATGCTTTCTTTCCTCTCTTCCCACTCAATTCTATTTTTAATCACTTTATCTGTGGCTTAGACTCGGAATGAAAATCCAACTTATGTAAGATGAACTTTTGAACCATGAGAGGTAGTACAAAATTAGTGGAATAAAGAGGATTTCCCCTCACTATTTTAAAGTGATCCTTGGTTTCCTTGCAGTTGCTTTTTTTTTTTTCCAGTCTGAGGTGCATTCTCCATCATAACTGTTCTGTTCCTTTTTGTGAGTGTGTGTGTGTTTATGTGTGTGAAAAGGATTATAGTCTTCTTGGTTATTTTAAAAGCTCAGGAGGCTTTTATGAGAAACTGTATCGAAGTCCCATGGAAAAATCAAAGTGACCTATAATTCCAAGTATCATCTATGTTTCTGTTTACACTATTTTTCAGGAGAACTTTAATATATTAAAAGGCAAAGGTTTGCAGAATTTTTGCTAGCTGTGATTTCAGATCTTGTACGACTCCATTCCTAGGACCAACTCTGGTTAGCTCTAGCTCATAAGATCTATGTATTTACTATGTTGTGGGTTTTTTCCCCCTAAGTTCCTCTCTTAGGGGAACTTTACACTCTTCAACAGCATCATCTCTTCAGTTGATTTTGCACGTTATTTATTTGATGGTTTGCTGGTCCTTAGAGCAATAAGGCAGATCGGCAAATTAGAAATGTAGCATGTGATTTCTTGAAAGCTCCTTCATTTTTCTCTGAGTAATTTTTTTTTAACTGATTACTCTATGCAAAAATTCTCAGTAGAATATGAATTTTCCTAAGATACCCAGTACAACTTCTGCATTTTTTAGAGTATGCTTCTTTAATTAGCTTTTGACACGATTAATTCAGGACTTTGGAAGGACCGGAGGGTGATTCAGAGCATTTGTCTGGAAAGCTAGAAGTGACCTCTTTGCTTCTTATTGCTTTAAGATTTGTGCCATCTGTCTTGGTGTCTTGGGACAGTTGTTCTTCAGGTTCTTTGAAGTATCTGGCTACCTTTTGTATTTCTCATTTCCCATGAAGTCAGCAATATTCGTGTCGCATGCTGCTTAAACTTTTCAGGCATGATTGCCTTTTTGTATTTAGACGTGAATGCGTTTGTGTTCTTTATCAGCCAACCAGATTTGGTTTATTTTTATAGCGTCTCCTTTGTGGCAGGGGCTGGGGGATGTTTGGAAGGAGGGCAAGGGAACATTCATGCTCCACAGTGTAGAAAACAGAGGAACCCAACTGCCAGGTGCCCAATTCAGCCTCCACAATTGTGACCACAGAGGGATATTTACCCATTTTTCTTCATGGAGTACTTTGACATTTGTGAATAGGAGAAAATAAAATGTTGTAACTAATATGCTAATCAGCATTTATGTAACTTTCTCATCAGTGTTGTTGAGGGTGATGTTTACAGTGCTATGACTTTCCATTGAAAGCCATGCCTAACTTATTTTCCAGCCACAAGGAAAACAGCTGCAGACTTGTTGAGTTAGACTACATTAATCTGAATTCCAAGTCTTAAAGTCCTCGCAGCTGACATGCAGAATGCCTGGCTGGCCTTCAGTTTCTTGCTATATTTTGACTAATTTTGAGTGTTAAACCCGGTTTTGGATCACAGTAGTTGCCTGCCATACGGTGATTGCTTTTGGTGCTGGTATCAGTAATCCTAGTGACTTGCTTTCTGATGTTATTTGATATTGGCTGTCAACATTAATGACTTGGTTATTACCTGCTGCTGCAAAAAAAGAATGTCTACTCTATCCCAACTGGGATAGGTAAAATTTTGGGTGAAATATTTTACCTACCCATAGAATAGTTATTTCTGGATATTATTGGTAATTTTTTCTGTCAAGATTGCTTTCCGTAATTCTCACCTGTTTTTTTTCTCAAGAGTTTCTATGTTTCACAACCTGTATTTTGATTAATAGGAAAGACAGTTTCTTAGTTCATAATATTACAACATTCAGTTGAAAAGCCTTGGTCTTCACTGATATTTCTGCAATACCTTGGATAATGTTCCACTTACCTTCCATCCCACCCTCCAAAAATACCTGAAGATGCAAAGGCTGCCTTTGGTAGGAACCTCACTGAGAAAATCCACACAAAAAGCTTTCATGCCTCAATCTGATCCAGCCACAAACACTATAGACTTTCCAGTCTCCTTCCCTACCAGCTATATTCTGGCAATTTATTCTGGTAATTACTAACACAACACAATGTTGTGTTAGCCAGGATTTGTAACACTGGGTAGGCTAACAGAACCTCCCGACTTTGCAAAACAACAGGCCTACTAATAGCACCAGATGAGCAGGACCATTGTAGAGCATTCTGGTTTAGAAGACTTTTCAGTAACCTGAAAAGATGCCAGGATTTGCTATAGTCAAAAGAAAGTGTCTCCTGAATTTCAGGAGACTTTAGTGTACACCCTAAGAAAGAATATATCCCTAAAGGAATTTCGTTTCAGGGCCCTATGTACTTATTATGAAATTTAATCTTGGTTTTTTTGATTGTAATAAAATGTATAGTCTGCATTTAATTTAGCTGTAAGGAATATGTAGAAAACACAAAGGACACATATCAATTGAATTTTGGAGTCCCCTTTTTCTAGAAGCCTGATACAGAATGCACAATATGTGTGCTTAAAGCAAACAGGTTATGTCAAAGTACTAATGATTTAAAATTCATAATTCTTTCAATCTTTTCGCCAGCTGGTGTCCATCTTCTGATATTCTGAATTTAGTCAGAGAAGCACAGTGTTTCAAAAATCATGGCAACACTGTAAAAAAGAAACACCTCTGAAAAGGCTCTATTTCTTTCCTTCTAGCCCTCTACCACCTGCAGTTTGTCTCCAAAAAGCAAAATCTAAAAATAAATTAAAAGTGAAGTAGTATTTAACATTGTTCTGCATCTGAATGTTTCTTGAAACAGCTATTTTAATGCACCGTGAATTCACTTGTATGAGCTTAAACATAGTTGCGAACAGGTTTTGGAAATCAGTGTATTGAAACTGCCGTAAGAATTTTATGCAAGTTTACAGATTTGTAGAAAAGATTATGAAACTTTTTTCTGCCCTTCTCATTCAATTCCTGCTTATATATATATGTCTTTGCACATATGTTCTATGGATGTGAACAGGTGAATACATCTCTACAAGTAACTTCTGATATTTTTAAAATTTTAAAACAGCTTTGTATAGAAAATAAGACTTCCATTTTTCACTTTAATGTTGATTCCTCCCTGCCCCATCTTTCCTAATCAGGTTTTTGTCTGGTTTATATACATGATTGTTGCAACAGAGGTGCTTCTCATTTGCTGAAAATATTATATCCAGAAAAAAATGTTGTGTAAAATGGTTTGCAAGAAAAATGAAAATTTCCAAAAGGAAAATGAAATAGAAATTAAGAGTTAAATCTGGTTTTTGGGGGATATTTTAGAAATCCTTGAGTGTAATACAGAATATTCCTCACATAGTCAAAAACTGTGCAAAGTCCTTCAGTGGGCAGATGATGCAATAATATCCTAAGACAGACAGTCCTTAGTTCATAACGTGTAGATGTTGTCTTTTCTATGCTAGCTGAACCAGTGGGCAGCCACTGATCTGGCTGGCATACATCTCAGCTGAGCCTTATACCCCCTTTCAGTGCACTTCATTGTGTTTTCTTTTCTACTGACACTGTTATCTCCTAAATCACCTAAATCGCCTAGATCACCTAAAGATAGCACAAATGATACTCAGTGCAGCAGAGGAGTTGTCCTGAGTGCCCAATGGAAGTTGTGACTAGAGCCATGTCCTGCCTAGCAAAAGGGGAAAGACTGAACACTTTTCAAGGCTATTATCTCCTACAAGGTTTGGGTTTTGGTGTTTATGAAACTAAAAATAAAGGAACATATTTAACACAGCTCTGTAATGAATATCTAGAAGAGCTTCTGTCTGTTCCCTGCTTAATTTCTGAAGTGGCAGGCTGGTGTTCGGTGGAGAATGGATCTAGAAGTCCAGCAAAGTAGGGCTGCTTGGTTTGCAGGTAGCTGGAAATCTCATAGAATGGTTTAGGTTGGAAGGGACCTTTAGAGATCATCTAGTCCAATCCCCCTGCAGTAAGCAGGGACACCTTCAGCTAGATCAGGTTACTCAGAGCCCCATCCAGCCTGACCTTGAATGTTTCCAGGAATAGGGCATCTACCATCTCTCTGGGCAACCTGGGTCAGTGTTTCACCACCCTCTTAAAAAAATTTCCTTATCTAGCCTGAATCTACCCTCTTTTAGTTTAAAACCATTACCCCTTGTCCTAGTGCAGCAGGCTGTACTAAAAAGTCTGTCCCTATCTTGCTTACAAGCCCTCTTTAAGTACTGAAAGGCTGCAATAAGGTCTCCCTGGAGCTTTCTCTTCTCCAGGCTGAACAACCCCAACTCTCTCAGCCTTTCCTCATTGGAGAGGGGTTTCATCCCTCTGAAGGTTACAGGTGAAAATAAATGTTCTCTAACTAGGAATACATGAAGCAGATATTTTTGCAACTGCATTCTGTGTTTAGGAAGTATAAGACAAGTGCGAAAACATTTTAAAAGGTCTATTTTCATATCTCTGAAGTGATTCTAGCATGGTTCAGTGTCATAACTGCGAGAGGCATAGGCTCTCACCTCAGCTAGTCATCTGACTGATAGTAACCTTAGTTAAAATCATGTCTTAATGCTTAAATAACTCATAGATTCTTGATGCATGAGGGAACCACAAAATTGACTTGCAAGTCCGCCAGCATAGCAAACCCATTTTTTCCTCTACACCTTCCCTGCTTGTCTGCTTGTATCCTCATTAATCAAACTGATAGGAGCTTTAGCTATGGATCTCCTCACACCAGCCAGCAGTCATCTTTCATAGCAAGAGAGCTCCCTGAGGACAAATGCACTCAGGCAGTCAGGCAATCTTTGTATCAGCTCTGTACAAGTTCTCTATGGGCTTGTTGATCCTAGTCAACTTTTAGCTGGTTGGACACGGCAGACCAGATTCTCAGCTGATATGGAGGAGCTAATCCCCAGCTCACTTTCTCTGCTTAGATTTCTTCATGTTTTTATTTGAGTACAGTGTCCTTTTAAAGCATCTTGGACTTCTTGGTAGTGGGTATTTCAACTGCCAAATAGAGAACACATTTCAAAAACTGAATGATTGCCATGTTTACAGGTTTCTGGCAAGTGGTTATTTAGGTATGGTCATATAGTATGTCTACCATGTGAATATTCACAGATCTGATGAACCTAATCTTTCAGTGACATGGAGACATTTCTGACCTTGGGCAGAAAGCCCAAGAGACAGAAAGCTCCACCGAAATGAGAGCTTGAACTGTCTATAGATGTGTGAACAGGTGCCAAACTTGGCCTCACCATCTGTGACCTGTATCTGCTAGAAGAGCTGTTTTTTCTGTGCTGGTCACCCTAAATAAGACTGGGCTTTTCTTTCACGTTCTTGGTCATAACTTCTAGTACAACATGTCCCAAAATAATTCTTGTACTTCTGGAAGCTGTACATTTAAGGTCTGATCCAATACTCACTGAAGTCAGTAAAAATCTCCCCACTGATTTCAGTTGACGTTGGATTCAATCCTTATTTAGGGGCTATAAATACATCACTGGAAGGGAAAATCCCATCCCAGACTTCTTGATAGATTTTTTTTTTTCAAATTTTCTTCTTTCTTGCTCTTTTGTAATTTTGTCAAATAAAATCTGTCAAGCTCTGTTGCGTTTCCTAATCTTCACTCTTTTGACAGATTACAGGCCAGCAGAAAGACGAACTTAAAACCATGAAAACTAAGTGCATATTTTCATTATGCTGTCTAAAATGTTTTTAATAAAGCAGAGGGAGAGATGACTTTGCCAAACTGGTGTCATGATGTTCCAAAGGTTTTGGCTAGTTAGCAGACTTCCAGCAAAAATTCATGTTTCTCTTCAGACCTCTTGTGGGTGATCCACACCTCTCTTGGAGTCTCCTTTTATTATCTTGTGGCTTCAAATGGAAGAAAGTCTAAATTATTTTGGACCCGTACTAACAGTTCTTCGTTTTATTAATAGCACACTGAGTGAGTTTATTATGTAAAATGCTCTGATTGCCTCTTCTGCCTTCTGTATACCAAGCACTTAGCAAACAAACAAACAATATTGGAGAAAACATGACTTGGTAAACCAACTTCACATGGAGCCAAAAAGTAGGTGAATATCTAAAAGAGCAAGGTGTTTCTGTAAAGAATGAAGTACACACTTGTGAACTGTGGTGATAAGACTGAAGCCCCTTCCAAGCTAACATGCAACACACGTTGGTATTGAATTAATGCTACACACAGCTCTGCAGCTGATTCTTACTCTTTTTCAGAGAGTCACTTGTCTATGTTGTTTTGCCTTCTACCTCCCCAAGATGAAGGTTTTCTAATTCTACCCATTCCACTTTCATATTTTTATGATTTGGAAATCAGTGACTGGAAGCTTTGCAACCAGCAAATTATTTATATTATTTTTTGGTGCCTGTTGTCAGAGGCAGTAGTAATAGTCTAAAATACCTGTCAGACAGGATTTATTTTAAGCACACATAACACATATGCTATTGTGTTCATGTTTAGTTATTCTGACAAACATTATTATCAGTATGTATAAAAACTCTGGGGTTTTATATACGTGACTAATAATAATGTGATTTTTTTTCTTGCTACATGGCTTAAAAAAGCAAAGGTGAAAGCAAAGGAATGCAATTGTCAGAATTAAAAAACAATACCAAAAAACCCCCAAACCTGGACATTCCTATGTCTAACTGCTGTGCTGGATGTTTTTAAAACAGAATTTTCCACCATTATCCAGGGAAAAGAATCTGAAATGTAATAATACTTCTGGCACTGCCTTTCACAAATAAGGCAACTGCATTCAGTTAGTAGTAATTTAAAATTCTGCAGTAGGATACTTGCAGCACACTTCAGAGACTGCAGTTGGCTTCAGAGACATCCTCCTTGGAGTCTGGGAAGCAGCCAGTATCACTGGAAAACATTTACAAAGAAAGCAGTATTAGTATGACTGCTAAAAGAACCTAAACAGCCAAAACAAAATACTCAACCCAGTGCTGCTTTCCCCATACATGCCCAGAGGTGCAGCCAGGCCCTGAGTGGTCTGGAGTGCTTTCAGTGTGGCTGACTGAGGTCGGCATTGAGGAACCCAAGCAAAAGCTCGGCTCCGTCATGTTGCAGGCTAGTTCTGATTTTAAGCAGCACTCTTCTTGATGTGTTTGTAGCTCTTTGGTACTAATCATGGACTAGATGGTGGGAGGAAGCTGATTCTGAATATTTTGAGGGATCCCTTGATTCCATGAGTGGTCCCTGCACAGATGTGGAACTGATACAGAGTGTCTGTCTAACTGGTAGGACCTGAAAACATTGAAACTTAAAGAACGGCCAACAATTCCTTTCTGCCCAATTTGCAGACTATGTATTTGAGGAGACTGTCCAGGTAGCAGTTTGGAAAACTAAAACATTGGAATGTGTGGAAGTCTGCCTGCTATCAGGAAAACTAAGGCAAACAACATAGATTACTGTAGACATATTCACCAATGCTGAAAGTCGTTCCATAAGCTCACTACATGAATTCACAAGGTTCCACAGCTATTACAGCCCTCAGGGAACCATTTAGATTACTGAGGCCGAGCAAAGTTTGAGAAAAGCCAAACAAGCAGAGCTGAATCTTATCTAAGTTTTTACTTTTGAAACTAATTTTCAAGTGCTTGTTAAAAGCCCAAGGTTGGCTGCCTTAGTGTAGCTGTTTTGATAAATAAACAGACGACTTCAATCCCTGCACACAGCCAGCCCCAGTCATTTCTGCTATGCTGTGGCCTGCTAATAGAGGGTACAGTAGTTACCAAGGTCAAGAGAGGTGGATGTGAAACTTCAGTTTGACTTGTCTCCAGTTTCAGTGTATTTACTGCAATGCAATCACTACTTGAGTGCTGGCTGAATCAGAGCAACATTTTTTTTAGAAAAAAGTTGAAAGAAAATATGTTTTTGGCATATGGATTAAAAAATTAAAGTGAAAACTGACTTCAGTTTATGAGAAACTTGATTTTTTAAAAACTTCCTCAAGGGTTTTTAATGCTTGCAGAGGAGGTGATGTGATGGTCCTTTTTTATCCGTTCCACCTTCTAGATTTTTCTACTAGAAAATAAAGGAAACTTTCTTTTAAAGCTTCTTTTTGCAAAAAATACTCCTGGATGTTTTCTGATAACTATAGTTGAGAAAATTAAGGGTTAATTACAGCATCAGAGATATAGTTTATACACTTATAAGCTTGACAGTAGGTAGAATACAAAGCCACATTCACAAAAACAGTCTCAGTGACATCATATACATTTGTGACATCAGCAAATCTTCAAGAGTGAATTAGTGTCTTTGTCTACATTGAAGGAGCAGGCATTGCTGTATATAGTGTTTTGTACAAGAGTGTTTTGCTGCTAGCTTGAAGTGGAGAATGAGGACTGAGGATTTAATTTGGGCTCAGTGAATCATCACTTTGCTATATTTGTTATTTTTCTCACTAAGTCTGTGGAAAAGAGCAAGCCACAGGTAGCATTTTTGTTGGTTTCAAGTGTGATATTGAGCGATCTTTACAGGACTGTATAGTTAAGATAGATATCTCAGCAATACCAGAATTCAAATATAGTGTTCCATGAAAGTATTGAGTTATTTGCTATCTTCTATTGTACATATTTATTTAAAAAACATTAGATGTTAAGAGAACATATTATTTTTTCTGGGGGGTGGGGGGAAGAAAAGAATCCTTTAACATAGAGTATTCCAAGAAGAGCAAAACAACTTATGTTCCTCATCAATCACTCTGTAAACTGCCCAGCATTCAGAGCACAGCAAGTGCTTAGCAGAAGAGAAAAACTTTAGCACTTTGGGAAATCTGGAACGTGTTCGAAACACATGGGATGGCAGTGCTAACAAAATAATGAACAGTATTTTGAGTAACTGCTTGCTGCTTCTTTGTGGACACCTTCAAGGGTATCCCTTTCATTAGAATTAGTTTTTTCCTGTAGTGCTCATGTTATGTATTTTCAGACAAATTATTATTATATTTATCATGTATTATTGTTCCAGGAAATACTGAGTCATGAATGTGCTCTCAAATATTCAGCCTCTTTAGGTACAAAATTTTAACCACTCCTCTAAAAGAATTTATCATTAAGCAGGAACCAGTATGAAGACATATAGTTACCAGAGACAAGCATCAAGCACTTAAAGATTAATTTCTTAACTTATTTAGAGATTAATCATCGGCTCCATCAAACTAATTGTTGTTACTACCACAACTGCTACTACTGATTGATTTATAGATCACCTTGCACATGTCTCAAGGTGCTCTAAAATATAGCCATAAAAATGACACAAAGCCACAAAGGCATAATGAAATATAATTAGAACAAATAATAAATCCAAGAGTTGCTAGAATATTCACATGGGAAGTAGGTGTAGTTTTAGGAATTGCCTTTGATCAGTGAAGGGGCAATGGGAGCTAAATTAGCTTCTTTTTTATGACTCCAGCAATCTTCTCTGTTACAGACTAGCAATATTGCAGTCTGACTCTCACTGTTATAAAGGACATAAAAAAGGAACAAGTATCAAAGCATCTCAAATTCATGCCGGTTGATTTTCATGTTTTACAGTTGGAGGCTACTTTTTCAACAACACTTTCCCTGAAATTAGGTAACTCATTTCCATTGCTCAAGGCCACAAAAGGGGTATCTGTGCCTTGGGATTAGTGTGCAACATAGGCTATTTTTAGGTTTGAAACAGCTTAGGAGATAGCAGGAATCTGTTTTCTGAGCACTGGATCTACCTCTCCTTTTTCTTATGTCGATTTTCTTTCATGATGGGGTTTGTAAAACAAACAAAAAAAAAATCCATTCCAATTCTACTACTTTTTTTCTTAATTTTCTATGAAAATTTTGACATTTTGCTGAGAAGGACTTTTATTTTTCTTGTTTCATAAAAACTTTTTTTTGTTAAAAGAACCCAGACTATATCTTAGTAGTCCTAAAAGGAAAAAATATGCAAATTTGCTTTTTGTTCTTTTTTTTTTTTTTTTGAAAGAAAGAGCACCACAAAAGGATGGTAGGGTTTACAACAGTATCTTCATAAGAAGTACATCCTAATATGCTTCTACAGTATCTTGTAATACTGTTCTGTAACTACATATCACATCTTTATCAGAAGAGCCCTATTCTTCATTTTGATATCACGGTGTCCTGAGCTTCCTTTTTGATTACTTAAAACGTTTTAATGATTCATGTCAACATTGAGATCATGTTATTGTAGTTACGGACTTTTGTCCTTAAGTTATTTATATCTCCAGATAGAGTGCTTTATGTAGCTCTGCTTGCTCTTTCTACATGCCTGATGTGTGTTTGCCAGCCACTGATGAGGCCAAGGAGGTTAGGCAGCACTGCTCTTCTACTTCCTAGCCTAGTGAGGAAAAATTCCTGTGGCAGACCAACTGGAAAGGAAAAGTGCTAAGAAAGAAGTGTCTGGATGAATAGCAAGACAGATGGAGGGAAGAGCCAGGATCCTGAGCTCTTAGATGTGTGTTTGATTTGTTGCTTTCATATTTTGAAAACCTTTAAGTTTTATTTTGATCTATCTGATAATTCTAGTCTTGGATGCTGAATCTGAATGTTTCCAAGTGAACATGAAAATAATTATGGTTCAGGTTCATCTGTGTTGTCACAGTAGCGAACTGACAAAGGCAAACTTTAAGTACTGTGAAATCTTTATCACGAACTTTCTTGGACCTAGTTCCAAAGCTGGCATTTGTGTACAGACTTTCAAAAATAGAACAGTAATGCATGCCAGTATGTGTGCCAGTGGCTGAAATGGAGAAAATGCAACAAAGCAAAAAATACCTATTCTGCAATAGTTAATCACTTAATCTGGCTCTTTCGGAATTAACGTTATTTTTAAAATGGCAACATATACGTAACTAGATACCTCGATATGAGCATCATTAACTATCAACAGGGAGTCTACCTCAGGAATGGAATAGAAGGTCTCAAGTGACTAAAGACTATTGCAAATTTCTTTCTGGTACAAGTACAAAGCTCTTTTTCTTTTCTATTTTTAATCTTATGTTCTTTAACATGGAATCACATAATGTGTGCACTAAAAATTGAAATAAAACTAGGACAGAGTAGCGTGATGGAGTAGTTCATCAGGAACACAATTGTCCCCATGAATAAAAAAATGAGAGAAAGACAAAAGATAGGATTTGATATATACTTGTCAGGTAATGTCACTTCATGTATTTTGGGAAGGACCACAGCAATGGTAGTATAAGATTCCAAATAGACTGGAAGAGTCTTTCTAAAATGCTGGTGTAGCAAATAGTTAACTTCTTAAGAAAATATCTCCTCTTAAAACAAAACAACCCCCTGATTTCCAAGTACTATGTAAAGGCAAAAATGTCTTTTGGATTTGCTCTGCTGCTGCTAATGACATGTAAATTTTTAGCCATGTTTGAGAAAATGCAGACATTGCAAAATCCAGGGAAGGTTACAATCTCATGCACTACATTCTTCCATTCTGGTGAAAAATTCTAGGGTAATAAAACTTTATGATTCAAGTCAAAGACATGACAGCAAATTTTGCATGATTGCAAAATGCCCCAGATCTTGTACTGTTTACATTCTGCCCTCTGCGATTCTATATAAAGAGATTAAATATATCTGTCATAAGTATCTGCTGAAGCAACACTTCCCAGGGCAGACCTGAAACACTTTGAAATCTACAGAAACATTCCTGTCTGCTGCCATGAGTCTTAGATGAAGCCTAAGCCTTCCAGGCTATCTTTTGTTATGTGCCTGATTTTGCTACCCCTATCTAAGGGCTGTGGCTACACAATCAGCTGAAGCAACAAAATAATTGCCAAAGATATTGAAAGAATCCTTCTGTTGAGAGCGTTGATGTGGTTCCTGAGGTCCTGATGTGAGGTGGTGCTCTTTTGTTGGTGAGTAACAGATCGATCCTTGAAATCAAGCAAGTGGCAAGTATGAGTGAGTGTACTCTACACATGCCAGAAAGTAAGCTTGTTATCTTGTTTTGGATGGTATTTGAAACTGTCTTCTCATTCTGTGATGAGATTGTGCTTCAACTTATTAATTACTCAATTTTTCTGTAGAGGGTAATACAGTGGTTGAAGGAAAAAAAAAATCCTTCTGGGAAGGCACAATGGTATTAAAAAACCAACCAACCAAAAACCCCAAAACAAACAAGAAAAACCAAAACAAGCAAAAAATTCCCCCCCCCCCCCCCCCGCCAAATCCCCCCAAAATGCCTAGTGGGAGGTTAGCTGCTGTAATGGACATGTGTTGTCCAAAGGCTGGGGAAGAGCTTCATAATCTGTCATAATGCCATAGCTGTGAATATAGTGGTCTTCTGTGGTAAAAGCATTCCCTGGGGTTAGGGAATTAGATAAAAATAATCCAACTTGATTGTCTACTGACTGGAATGAACTGTCATGCTGAGTTTTTCTGGTGTATTGTGGAGGCCATGGAGCTGGGAGAGAATTCAGTGGCTGAAACACTGAGAGCTGAACTGACTTATGATAGAGTGTGTACAAGTTTTCTGTTTGTGATCAAGATCTTCAATTTTGAACTAATAGTTACAAATGGGCGCCTTTGTCTTTTAGTCTTTTTGACCTGTACAGGGTTTTGTGTGTTGTATAGGGTGGTTTTGTTTTATTTAAGGCCTTTTTTTTGTTTGGTTGGTTTTCTTTTTTTTTTGTTTTGCTTTGGCTTTTTTAGCTCTGTAGATTAGGGTCCTGTAAAATGTTAAGTGAAAATCTACTCCATTTAGGATTAAACTGTGTTTGCCTTTAAACCTTTGCTGAAGGGCTTGCCGGGGAGGGATGAGATTGTTTATGTAGCTGAATGTAAGCACATGCTGAAATGCTTCCTGAATCAGGATTGTAGCTGGGTACGGGGAAGCACAATAAAGGATGAAATCAGTCCAAATGATTCATTGTAATTTTTTTACCTTAATGTAGAGATGATCATAAAGCTATGTTTTCTGGAAGGAAGTGAAACTTCACATTTTTACTGGGAGTGAAAGCATGTTTTTACTGAAAACGTAGTAGTTTTGAGACATTTGGACAAGAAACTGTCAAGTCAAATAGTCCTTCTTGTTTTATTTTGTAATGTTGCCCATTAAAAATAAAATTTGACAAGTTGTTTTGACAAGTTTTTAAACTCTGTCAGCTTGTTAGGAGGATGTTTTGGTATTGCTTTACAATTCCATTTATATTTCAGTTTTTCTGCAGCATTTTAGATTCTACATTAGAGTTATTGCATTATCCTGTCTTTTTCCTGATTCTTATACCCTTGCTTCTCTCATTAAATTGATCAAATATTTGAATATTTCAATTGATCAATTGAAACATTTTGACATTAAACAAGCAATAGAATAAATTGGGATCATTGACTTTAGGCTGGTAGTTTCTAGAACAATGTAGAAGGATGTTTTGATCTTAATGTTTGTTGGATAACTTCCATTTTTCCAACCCAAAACCTTATATCCTCATCACACTCAAATTGCTGTATTTTCTATTAGCTGTAAAGAGGAAACATGCCCAAATTTCTCTTTGTATAACCATATGTTTCTAGAACTAGAATCAGATGTTATGCTTTCACTCCAATCTCATACATAGTACCCTTGCAACATAATACTATGCCCCTTTTATGTCAAGGTGTCAACTCTCTCTCTATTTTTACTTCACTTATATGAAAATGTCATCAGGGCTAAAACTGAGCTGTTTTTCACACCCTGTGCCCTATAAAACATAGAAACATTACACTCATTAAGTTTTATGAAAGGAATTCTTCTTTCTTAGTCCACCGCAACTAACATTCTGTGGTGTGTGTTTTGTGGTTAAAAGGCAACAGCAATTTGAGGACTAACACCCCATTCTTCCCTTACTAAATCAGGGATATTCCACTTGTTTAAAATTACAACTTTGTTTTACACTCTAAGAGTGCCTTGGATAATACTTGACTTGAAGCATGGAGAATGTATATATGTGTATATATGCATTTAACAATAACCAGAGCACAATGAAACATATGGGACATAATGAAATTAGAAGTATAGGACATACCGTTGATTTTTACTACATAAATATTTTGGAGGAAAGTGAACAAGTTTGAATAATTGAGATTTAAGAAACTTGAAAAAATGCTCAGTATACTTAGGGAAGAAAACAAAGGGGTATCATTGCTGTGCTACAAAACTGTTTATTGGAATGCAGCTATTTCATCATTTTGTGATGTAGAGTAGCAGGAAAGTTTGACCAGTTATGGCTTGTGTATTTCAGAATACACTATTCTTATCATTATAATAACCCAGGGATGTGAATATTATATCTATTTTTAGGATAAAACATATAGGAAAAAATAGCCCTTGTTATTAACATTTCACTTACTCTGCTGCTAGGTATGAAAAATATAATAAATACAATGGCCTAATCTCTGTAGGTATTTCAGAATAAGGAAGCAACAAAAGTTAGCTGTATCCAGTATATTCTCTTCAGTCACAGAATAAGGAAGAGAAATGTTATCCTGGACTCCAATTTATATAGTATGCTACCTACAGCTTTTTCTCAAATGAAGCAGCAGCTGTGTCAGTCCAGATTTCTGTGGTCTGACTCTTAGAAAATATCTCTAATTTAGATTGTTATTACTGGTACTATGAAGTCTGGATTTATTTAAGGATTCAGATCCTAGAATGTTGAGCCTCTCAACTTGCAGTTACATCTTAAAAATGCTGGTTTTCCAGGAAAATTGCAAAATATGATGTAGATAAATCTCAAAGATCCAGAAATTCAAAGGGGAAGAAGAATCGAGGATACTTTACTCCTACAATTGTAAGAGGTAAATTTTAAGAGTCTTGATTCATGCTAATCAAGTACATAATTTCAACAATTCCAGTTAGACTCTGTCTTTTGTTAGAAAAATGTAAATACTGTCCTAGCGTTAAAGACGTGGGATACCACTCTCTTGAGGATTTAATTCTCACCTAAGCATAGGAATTTAAAAATTACACATCTAGTCTAAATTAATTGTCTAAGCTTTCTTCGTAGTCACTGGAAAGGAACGGCCACCTTTATCGCATTTTGGGGATACTTATTCTTCTTCCCTGAATAAAGAGCAGCCTTCTTATCTATCTTAGACTGGGCAGCTAACTTCTGGATGTGAGAAGTAAAACGAGATGGCTTTGGCAAATTGATCAAAATGCTGAAACAACAACAAAACATTTTGTAATCTGTAATAATGTTTATACCTGTGCAGGAGATGGCCTGCAGACATGCAGAGCTGGCCTTGCGTGCAGATAGGGAGTTCCTTGCTCTCTGGCTTGCTGTCCCAACAAGCCTCAACAGTGTAGAGTGAAACTGCTGCAGCTGCTGTCCCTGTAGGTGGATGTTCTTTGGGCAATGGCTTGTGCTTGAGGCAGGACCTGGCTTCTTGGCTCTTGGTACAGTGGCGTAGTTTTGGGCTTATATTCTCTGCAACGATAATATTAGAAAAAAACTTTTAAGAAACGAATGAATTGCCTGTTGCATTTAGCTGTGAATCTGCTAATTTAAGAAAAATATTTCTAGGACCTTAAAAAAAATTACTATTAATACTAGATTCTTTAACTCAGTGATGAGGGCATTTTTAAGAGCCATTAGAATCTATTGCATATAGAGCCTGTTTGTTATTCTGGAACACTTTAAATTGCATATTAATGATCTGGGAAGTTCTATTGGGTGCCACTGTAATGTTTTATATTACCTCATCAAACTCCTTTTTTTTTTATATATATAGTTAAAATGTTATTTGCTCACAGCTAAATACCAGAAGCTTGCCGACGTGGCAACTGGAAAATATTACTCCTCTCTAGCTAGCACAACAGAAAGGAATCATTGGCTTCCCCATGCATCACTGGCAAGGATCTTAATGCTGGGGTAGTAAGAGGCCAAGGATCATTGAGATTTGCTTGGGCAAGCTTAGGGTACATCCTCAGTGGCTGTATATTGATGTTGTCTTTGCTAAAGGTCCATCCCAAATACGTCATACCCCTGCAGTTCTACAACCATCTGTGTGCAAGTAATTGTGTGTGAAACGCATAAGCAGAGTATGTTTATTGCTGCCAAGCTGGGCTGTGACACTGCTCTATGAAGGGAAGAGGTAGATGACAAAAAAATTGTTATGCAGTCATACATAAAATCTCCTTTCATGATACATGGAGCTACCTCACAAGACCAGGCTACACATCTTGAATATATATGCACCACTATGGAGAGGTTCTCAGCTTTGGTTTTCCATGGGTTGAAATTGATTTAGAAGACTTTATTAAAAAGCAAATATCTGTGTTGTAATTTTTAAATATCACTGTGTGTGGAAGCAGAAGTAGGAGTTGGGCATATGTTAGCATAGAGAAATAAGATGTCTACATTTTCAATTCTCTAGTGTGGATTTGGCTCTTGAGGATGATAAAAATGCCACAGTTACTGCAGAAGATAAAGGTCCCTCTTAATATCGGTGGGAGAAAGATTTCTTACAAGATACTATCAACCTAGAAATTAATTCCCTTCCTTGGTCCACCAGAAAAGCTTATGTTACCTTTCATGGTTTTGTACTTTATCAGAGCCTAAGGAGAGATATAGTGGAAGTCCCTCTACTGACTTCAGTGACCTTTGGATCACTGCAGTTTTACATAATGCTAATTTATGCAGTGTGAGGAAGACTAATTTTTATAAATTATGCTCCATTCTAACATTCAGTAATTGGATTTTATGTTATTCGGTGACTTACGCAAAACGCCAGACTGTCTCGTAACAGGTGGTTTTTTGGACCTGGAACTCTGTGAATAAATAAGAATAAAGGAATAACAAGGTTTAGTTTCTTTCAGTAAAAGTAATCTAAAGCAAATGAGGGCACTTCTGCTTTATAGTTAACTAAATGATTCTGTCTTGAATTTGGCTTTTGGATATTTATTTTAAAAGCTTCTGCAGCTTAAATGATTTTTCAATCTGTGTTGGTGCATTGTTGCTTTATCTCCACAGTTTATACAGCTGTCAGATACCTGTGGAGGGTCCCTTATAAATCAATTCCCCAGTAGTAATGTGCAGTTGGCCTGAAGGGAGGCTCAGGTCACTTAATCTGAGTGGTGTAAAGAGGCATCTTTTGTATTGTTTGGTTTTATTTATTTTTGTAAGACTTAAGGCTACTTGAAGCTTTTGAGAAGTAAAAAGGGAGTTTTAGCCTGAAGGAAATTCTATGAACTGTCACTAAATCATTTTGCATTTTCTCAAAACATACCTTTCCTTATTTTGACGTTCTCCACTTTTACTCTGGTCCTGTCTCTGCCAGCTGCTTTAGTCAAGCCTGGGAAAAGGATCTGAATCATGACTATGTTCGTCTCAGTAAACCGCTGTGTTGGAGGAAGCAGATGCAGAAAATATGGCAGGAGCATAATTTCCTAAATGTCTAGATGAAAACAATTTGATGTCTTTACTTCCTAATAATTTCTTTTGTGTGTGTGTATCTATACATATGCATGTGCAGAAGGTAAAAGGAACTGGACAGAGAAGAGGTAGAATTAATAACTTGAAAACTAAAGGCTTGACTTCCTGGCATTCGCTTTTCTTTTTATAATAGTATGTTTTGTTTAATTTTTTTGGCACAGTATTTATTTGAGAACTGTTGGTCAGATGTAGCATTTGTTTTTAGTGAGGCCATGTGTGTTATATTTTTCAGATGGGGAAATGGAGGGGATGGGAAGATAAAGACCTGTGCAGGGTCCTGCAGTGAATCAGTGGCTCAACTGAAATTAGGACCTGGTTTTCCTTCTCTTAGTATTTCTTAGACTGACTTCATCCCATCCTCTCAAGCTTGCCTGATCAGTGGGGTTTTAAAATGAGGAATGAAGGCACAGGTTTAAAGAATGCAACCAGACTTCTATAAAATTTCTGGTTAGACTTGTCAAATGCGTTGTCATTCCATACTTGAGCAAATCACCTTGTGTATTGAAAACAATACGTTATACTTCAGAGCCTGCTTCAAAGCTCAGTGAGGTAGTGGGAATCTTCCCATGGAGTTGTCTGGGATTTGGACCAGACCTCTGAGTCATATAGAAAAATTATTTCAAAGGGAGAATGGATGATGTAAACACAAATCACTTCACATTCATGAACTTGCATATCTATTGTTCGAATATCTTAATGTTTTCCATAGTTTCTATGGGTATTGTTTATATTTTGGAGACCGTGTGTGTGGATGAAGCATCATCAGTATACCTTTTAGGAACTGAACCCCATCAGAAGTCCCCAACTTGTTAATATGGCCCCATAAAAGACTCCCTGATACATTAAAAAGGCTGTAAAAACATGGAAGCAAATGTAATAAACACAGATTAATGTTACTTGACATACAAATACTAGAATCCCCATTCCCTGTATAGAGGATTTTATTATTATCACAGATTTCTTTTAGGAGTACTAAATCCAATGGTGATAAAAATAAGTTCCACATTCCTTATTATAAATGAATTTGCATCCACTGGCAGAATAATTTTATGCTTAGTGACAGGAGATGGTTTAACCCTTGATGTTAAATTCCAATTGCCCTTTTACCACACTTTATCAAATGGGGCCAGTTCATGTTTGCAGTGTTGATATATGTGACAAAGCTAGGTTGACAAATGCCGGGTAGTAGTAAGAAGAGAAATAAATAAGGTTTTCCATCTTTAACCACGTTGCAAACACACAGTACTCACTGTCCACCTTAGTGACCTTCGTCCTTTCAGTAATGCTGTAGATGTAGATTATGACATACACTTAAATACACAACCATATTTTAATAGGCATTAAATAACCTGTGGTATTAGTTCTGCAATTTGTATGATATGAATTGATCCAGCAAAAGATCTGAACTGAGCTCTAAGTATGTGAAGTCAGTGAAGCTGCACACACATTTGAGAGCACACGTGTTTTGGTAAATTAGAAACATAATTTGAGACAAGTAGGCAGATCTTGAGTTTGAAGCAACTTTTCTCTGACTAGTGTTGCAAAACATCCATTATTCTTTTCCTCCTCTTTCTTGAGCTGCTCTTGCACTTACGCTACTGGAATTGATTTTGGCTTTAGTAAGCTCTTGGGCAAAATGGAGGGCCAGTGTGGGAGGATATCTGCCTTCTAGCACTGAATAGATGAAATCAGAAGGAGCCAGGCCAGTGCAAAGGTGCCTGTGATGTGAACTTCCTGATACTGTTGTGCATATCCTATGCTTCTCCACAGATGCAGAGTGAAGACATTTTCAAATAACAGCTGTCACGCAGTGGGGGGTGGGGAGAGAAAAAAATTCCCAAAGCAAAAAAAACCCCACCAATAAAATTCACAGCTGTTTATAAAAACCTATTTTGATCCTTGGTAGAAATAATTTCCAAACTTTCCCAGTCAAGGTCTGTTTTTCAGCTATTTATCTTCTAGTTTCTAGGTATTTCAAATACTCCAAAAATATTACAGCAAACTAATTCTTTCTGACCTCTGGGGAAAGAATAGGGATGATTAATTCTACAGTGTCCTTCGGTAGTGAGTCAGCATGTTTCTTACTCATTTGGTTTTCATACGTGCTTTTTTCTAACCAATGGGAATTTCCTCTTTTCTCCCTTCTCACACCTAGTGCAAGACCCCACAGTTGGGCAGCATTCTGTAAATAGCTTGACCAGTCCTAACAAAACCCATTATAAGTCATCTTTTTCTAGCTGAATTGCCTAACCCTAAGGAATATCAAAACATGTACAAAATAAAAAAAAAGTACTCAGATGTTGAGAGTCTATAGCTGTATTCATTTTTAGCTTATCACTTGAATTGAAATGCCAACTGTTTTGGTGTCTCTAAGGCAAATGATAAATCCTGGTTTGCAGATAAGTCTGCATGTATTTATTTGTTTCCTAAAATGATAGCTTTGCTATGGGCTAAGTCCATAATAATTTCCCAGGTTTCAGTTCTTGATACCTCCCTGTGTATTGTTTTCTTGAAAGTAATAGTCTTTCATAATGCTCCCTACTAAGGTTGTTGCTGCTTTGAAGCAATTCACAAACTGAAGAGTATTTGCTTTAGCAAATGTTAATGTAAATAGTATAAAGTCTCTTGATCTCCATAAGGGCTACTTCTATGCAACTAAATATTCCAAAAGAAGCACTGACTGCATGAAATACGGAGGTAGTGGCAGTTACCTTCACATGTTCAGTTCCATGACACTGATAAATCCTTGCTGGTGTATCTAACAGTGTTTAAAAACATGAAACTGTTTACTGTGTTTTCACAAGAAGTGTGCAATGAAATGTAGGCATTGGATATGTTCATTAGAATTCCTTTGTAAACACGGGTCGATGCTCTTCATTTCCCAGTGAGCATGCTGGCTGTAAACCAAAATGGCAAATGAGACTCTAAACTGGGAGATTTGCTACATTTTATATTTATTTCCAATGTGTTAATGTAAATTATTATTTTACCCAAGCTGATGTTTGAATACACATTTGGTAGGAGAGGTTATTTATGTGACTGACAGCTTCATTAAGCCCAGTAACAGCTTTGCTATGTGAACTGTTATTTACCCCTTTCTGTATCTATTTTAACAAAGGGTAGTCATAATTATTTTTTTACCCAAGTTAATTGATGTAAGGTTTTTGTTAGTAAATGGCTTTTTCCCTGCCCACTCAGATCTATCACAAGGTACCAATTATTATTTTAAGATGACAACAAGCTACACAAAGTCTAATTCTGGACGAAATTCTATACCATGTGAAATCACTTCAGGTTCAGTCCTTGCCATTGACCAGCGTTTGACTATATATCCTAGATCTATAGTTTTCTGTTTGTGGCTTGAACTTTTCATCTGAATTTGGGATGCATTGGGTGTTTTGAGCTTGGTTGTTCCTTTCTAGATGAAGTATTAATGTTGAAATTATTAATGGCTGGCTTCTATGTCCATAATACCAGTGGACTACTGTTTGAAAAGTGAAATACATTCTACTAGTTGTTCTGTTACAGTCATGTCTAGAAGTTGGAGAAGGGGGATTTCTAAAAGGATACAGAAGCGGTATAGTTCATTAACACCTTCTTATTTAGAATAAGGAAAGAGACAAATGGAGAAATGTTAAAATGCTAAAGTTTCGGAGGAGGGAGACTTCCCTAGTGGTAGTAACAATAAATGTTTGTTTAAGAGAAAAAAGAAACAAAGAGGATACGCATGCCTGATGCCAAAGAACAGCCAGTGTGCCTAACACACTGGAGAAACTGTTTCAGAAGAATTAATCCATGGGAAAATATGTCCCTTATAATATTACCAAGGTCAGTGAAACCTATGTTGATTTGCTAAGTAAGGGGTTTACTGGGCAAATGAAAGATGTCTGTGCTGGGGCACTCCCATGGGACCCACTTTAAGATTTCAGAATTTTAAAATATGGGGAAAAGAATATAATTGGTAGCTTTTTTGTCCTCTCTTTCACAATCCTGCTGATTATCTAAAGACAAAAAAATAAATCCATTAGAGAAGTAGGAATTCTTTTTATACACATACTGAATAAAAGCAACATCGGGGGGAAATACCTCTGCAGAAATGTAAGTTAATTTCATGTTAATTAAAGCTATTGTAAAATTGCCTTGAAGAAATTTGGCTGAAGCAAAATCTAGAATTAGGGCAAGTCATGGAACCTTTGCAGGCAATAAAAGGAAAATATTCATTTTATAAAAGAAGAAATATCTTTTAATGGAAAAACTCATGATGGGAAGCTAGTGGGCTGATTAGAAAAGTTACATAAATGGCCCTTTGCATGTGATATATATGAAAATGAGTATGAAAGAAAGCAAAGTTTGCACAATCTATGGTAGTGTAGTGAAGGATGGTCAACAAGATTTTTTTGGCCTTGTATTTTCTGAGACTTGGTGCAAATTTGCATTGTGGCTCATTGCTGTGACCTGCAGCTGGTTCAGATCTATAAGAACACTAGAGAAGGAAATAAGACAACTTGTCAGCTTCTGGCCTCATCTCTTGCATAAAGGAAATTCTGACTATGTGGAATTCAGTGGTGAAAACAAAGAATCCAAATCAAAAGAAAACAAACAAAAAACCTTAGCATCTGCAAAGACCAGGATTTCACTCAAGGGAACTGTGTGAAAAGTGCGCTATTATCTGTTGTGAATGTTGCCACAGGGAAGGCTACACTGAGTAATTAAAGCCTTACCATTTTAATCTGCTTTAATAATTAAATATTGGGTTTAGCTGTCTGTAATTTAGTGTAAGCCCAGAAATGTAAGGCTTTGGGCCTATTTAGACTGTACTGGAACTTCAGACAAGGGATAAATATTATAATTGTTTGAGATGAAGCATAGGTTGTCAATGTACAAGCTGGATTTTCGTCAGTGCTTGTGTGGCTTTCTCTAGCTGTAGGTAGTGCAGAAGTTTGCAGCAACCTGGGGCTGTTTTTCAGATTCATGTGATGAACGTTCCACCTGACTCCTTAGTGCAAATGAAGATATGTTGGCATTACAATGAGCATATGGACTTTTCTTTATGGGTTTGTATGATTGTAGGAGGGTGGCAGAGTTTGGCCCGGCATGCACAGGAGGGGAACTCAGGAGACTCTTATCTTTCTAAATGAACCATCGCGGTGGCAGGTCTGTGTAGCTCAAGTAGTGCCAGGCTCTCCAAGGATTTCTGTTTAGAACAACAGATTACCCATGTGTTAGCATGGTCAGTGTGGGAAAGAGGGCTGGAATCTGGCTTGTAATAACTAGTGGTACTGTGAATGATTAACCATACAGTCAGTGGGAGAGTTCATGTGGGGAAGTAAAGCTTTTTCCAGGATTTGGCCTATAATTAGATTAATGAACATTTTAGTATGTGCTTTGCAACAGAGTACGAAGGACGTCTGTGTATTCAAATTCCAAGGATACTTGAATATTTGCTTTTCTTCTAAGTAGTAGTGCTATAAATACAGAATGTCTGTTCCTTTTAACAGAGGATTTTGGGGGTTTAAATTAAAACTGAACAAAAAGTCAGACCTACACACTTCCCCTTTTATTTTGTGGTATAAGAAAAGTCCCTCTCAAAAAAGAGATATTTGCAGTGGTGAAAATGCAACCTGGAAGTGTTTTTCTTTAGGGGGCAGCTTCAGTTACTGCCCATCAAGCCTCTGTTATCACCAATGACGGCTGCTAAATTCTTTTTAGACACTTCCACTTTTACAGAAGTTTCCTTGCTCTACTTTATCAGCAAAAGGTCTTGGCTTGAAACCAAGAGGGCCATTTGGATTCAAAAATTGAGAGGTTTCAAAATCAGTTCAAAATACATAAACCCATGAATAAAAGATTACACTGTATTTTGAATAGCAGTTTTCCTGTAGCTGACATAAGGAAGCAGGAGCAGTGCACTGTGCTGCAGAGATTATGCAGCCTCAGGGATGGAAATCATAAAACGTTCTGTAAGAACTGTGATGTGGCATTAAAGTAAAAAGGATTGGAAGGTATCGTGCCACTCTGGACTAAGAAATGTGAAATGCTGGTAACATGAGAAAGTTGCAAAGTTCTCTTGCCATTAAGAAGCTTTTTTGAGATGTCCGTATCAGCCCACTGATAAGGTATCACAAAATAACCACCATCTCCACCCTTTACATCAGCAACTCTGGCTTAGGCTTGAGAGAAAGTAGCACGTGGCGGTTCATTAAGTGGTCTTAAAGGGAAAGGTGAGTTACAGGCAGCTAAGATATTTGATAAGAGGTGAGAAAGAAAATCGTGTGAAGATGTTGTTCTGGCCTTTAGATGCCGGGGTTCACAGAGATAAGTATGTAAAGGCTGACACTAGGAAATGAGTGTTTATGCCTCTCTAGGGTTAGAAAACTGGACGGATAAGATGGCTTCCTTTTGGTGTGAGACTGAAAAAGGAGTTGCTATTTTAGACCATGAACAGCTGTTCATTACAGGCCAAAAAAGGTGGGGAAGAAAACACAAAGTCAGTAGGATATGTTGTAGTTTCCCTCCATGAATTCTTCATGAAGCATATGAAATTTTCTCATTTTTTTTAAGTGAACGAGGAAGATGAAGGAATATCACGTTAGCTTGAGCAGCTTAGCTGACACATTCATTTGGCAAATTTCTTTACATCGAGAATGATGAAAACTAGATTGACATTGCTTTAATGCTAAGTGTTTTCTTTACTAATCTGGGTGAGATTGATGCATGAAATGCAGAGCTTTCTAGCCAAGTACTCTTGGTCTGTGAATAATAAATTTTAGGCAAGACTAAAGAAATAAGACGCTGTTCTATTATGGGCCAAAAGATTTCTCAGCTCTGAACAGCAGCTGTAAATATAAGTGTGGTTTCACTCACAGATTTAGGAGATTTAAATTACACGATTTATGCCTGGGAATTTTGGAGCCATGGCATTTATATCTACCTTCCCCTCCCCCTCAGCAAAATCCTACCTTTTATCTTAGGAATTTTAAAATTATGACTTCCTAATAATACATAGGATTCAAATAACAAAATCTTGACCTTGCAGAGTGGTTGTCTAGAAAATAAATATGAAGACTCTCTTAACTAAACAGTCTGCAGATGCCTAGCCCTATGTTAATTTTTCTTAGTGCCTTACATGGTACGTTGCTGAAAGTCTTCTCTTTTAGCTAATGCCTGGGAGAGCCAGCATTCTGCATCTCTGTGGACAGGCTCAGTGTCCGTGGCACTGGTAACAATAATTGCCCAGTTTTTTCTATAAACTAGACATGAAACATTTTGGTAGTCTTACTAAGGTCCTCGCCAGAGCTACTGGGTGCTGCACTCTTAGTTTGGGCTCTGTTTTGGATCTTGAGAGACAGCCAAGCTCTTCCAATGATTCAACTCTGGCTGCAAGGCCTGACCATATGAACATCTCCACACACTGTTGGACTGAGCCCAGGAAGATGGTACCTCATGTGTGTGAATCATTGCTTTTTTGGAAAGCGTTCGGCCTGCCTGTTTGGAACCATCCTCCCTTCTTTGGACTCACACAGAGGTCCTGTAATAGAGCCCCACATGTGTGGGACCAGGGGATGAGTGCAGGGTCCAGATGATTTGCAAGGCAGGGAGAAACCTAGAAACAGGGAGTGTGGGAGGGTGGTGGCTGGCTGCTGACTAGCCAGAGTGACTGCTGGTAGGGGAAGGGATGGAAAAGGGAGATATTGTTTCCTGTTCCCTCCTTCATGGCTTTTTCTGTGGAGGAGTCTGGTAATGAGCATGATCCTGTGTGTGTTATCAAGGGAAAATTGCCTATTGTAATCATAAACACATTGTTTGCCAGAATAAGTCTTGGATCACAAAACCCATTAGGGAGTATTTTCATTTTACATATAACTAGGGCCTGATTCTGCCTTCCCCACCTCAATGTACCTTGGTATTAACTCCATGGAAGTCTTAATGGATCCAAACTGAGAAGTTCCACTGTGTTGGCTTTTCTTTATCTACAGAGTTTATGTGCATGTTCTGTGTTCCTTTGCTTTTTCTTTTTATGTTGGGAATTTTTGAATGATCAAATTTAACATGCAATTAAACTGCATTTTGTGGCACTTCTAAAGTTTCTCTTAGGGTGCCCACCAGAAAAGGTATAATTGCCTTTTCTAAATTGTTGAAATAAATTCTAAATCCTTTCTGTAATAGTTTATTAGGGTCTCTGTGGCTTTGGTTAATTGTCACAGTCTCATTTACCTTAAGGCATAGGAATTTTAATATATACAGCAAGATGGTTTGTTCATTCAAACATCTTTTATGGGGGGTTGCTCTGAGCTGAAGGAAGTAATGTAAAATGGGCTCTTGGGGGCCAGCTTTCTTATAGTCTCATGTCAGAAACAAAGGACGGACATCTATAAACTCTAGAGCAGAAAACTCTGGGTCACAAACCAACGTTTCCCCTTGTCTTTAGGGTTGCTTGTGTACCAAACCTACTAAGTTTTCAGCATTGCCTGCAAGAGCAATGCTGAGCTGCAACAGGTCATCCCAATGTGATGCATAGGACATTAATGAATTGCCCTGTCAAATTTGAAGGCAGGATTCAACCCCATTCAGCCAGAGGGCAACAAAAGTTTCCTTGAAATCACAGAATTAAGGATCTGTCGTGGTGAATTCACAGTGCATAGTCAGAAGGGCCTAGGAGATGTTTTGGTGTGTAATTGTATCCTGCTGCTAGGACCTTGGCAGTTAAAACACGTTGGCAGCAGCCTGCCATTTCAGGTTTTCAAGTACGCTACTTGTGAGGGAAGTAGTTTGTTTTATCTGGCTTTTGGGGGGACAGGGGAAAGGAAGGAAGAAAATAATTTACTTTTTGGTTTTCTGCTTAAATTGAGGGTGTCAGGTAGGTTTAACTGGGAGTGGGGAAATCCCCACTGTAGGTGCACATGGTCCCACTTGACCCATTTTTCCTAATGCACTTAAAATGAGGTTGCGTTTGTTTTTCATGCATCCCATCAGAATAACAGAAAACTGTTGTTTTTTTTTTTTTGTGACAGCACAATAACTTAAGTGCACTCTTCTACAGCAGCGGGTTTTCAAGTAGGGTGCAGGTGTGCCTTACATATCCAGGCAAAGCAGTCTATATTTCTAAAGGAATAATTATTCCTGACTACTCATTTGTTTTCATACATCTTTTTTTCACATTGTTTTTGCTTTGTAACTCGAGATATTTTTACAGCCTTCATTTCTGTCCTCTGTGAACACCTCTGAGCTAAAATTCAGTTTTATCCTGGAGACTTCCTATGAAGTAGTGAGAAATTACAGGGGAGATATAATTTGCTTAAGATCATATTGGAAATCTACATCCAACCTTGGAAGCGAGGGCTGTTCTCTGCTCTCAGCCTAGTGCCTGATGCAATGATGTATGATTCTGTTCCACAGTGTGTGTCATTTCTTCTTGATATTTTCTTTCTTTGTAGCTGATGTCATCTGCTTTTTTCCCTTCAATTATGCTTTTAGCATAGAAAATAATTGCAGAGAAGAAAAGCTGCTGAGAATTCCCATGGATTCTCTTCTACTTGAGGCAAGTAAAGATCCCTCTGGCATTATTGGAATTTTCTTGCCTCCTGCCACTGAAGTCCTGAGGAATTGTGTACAAAGAAATAGAAAGGCTGCATTTTAGTGATGGGAATTTTAACAGTACAGTCTGACTCAAAAGTTGGAGACACTATCTCATTTGGGGCCTGATCCTGCTGTCGTTACAATTCAGAGGAATAAGATCAAGCCTATGGCTGGTGGTTCAGTGACAACAGCCCTTACACAAAACCTTTAAAGGGACTCTTTGTGTTCAACTGGCCCTGGGAAATTGAGTCCCAATTGTATGTACAGAGGGAAGTCAGAGTTGGTAAAGTTGCCAGGGCCTGTAATAAACCCAAGGAGAGAACATAGCAAGCTTTATGAAAACCTATGATATGCAGTGAAAAGAAGGAAAAAAAAAAAAAGATATAAATGTGAAGATAATGTTTCAGATATGAATTGGGCAGATGGTGTCCCTGACAAGGCACCTTAAAGGCCTGATACTAACAGCTCCAGTCATTTGAACTGAATCCATTGCTGCCCATGGGAGCACCCAAGACAGCATTTTTCACTACCCTATAGGTAGAAATGCTGCTGTAGGGTAAACAGCACCACACAGCTTTCTGGTAGGATGAGCTGATCAGGGAAACAGAGCAAAATGGAGGTGGGTTATTTGCCTTACTCAGGTTTGAAGCTAGAACCAATCACTGACTTCACTTGGAGGTTAAAACTAAAGGCTGTGGCTTTTTTCTTTTTTTCTTTTTCTTTTTTCTTTGGATTTGTATCTAGGTGGCTTTAAAAGTCTCTCCCCTATAATCTGAATGAGAGCTGCAGACTGTTCTAATCAAATCCTTTCATCCACCTTACAACAAAGAATGCCTTATTTACAAATCGGCGGCTTTGTGCTGGAAGGCCACATTCGAAACATTAAACCCCAGTATTTACTGTTGTCTTTTTTTTTGCATTTTGCTTCTCTTGCAAACATTATTGGTAAATTTCTATAGCAAGCATAGGGAACATGCCTGTTAATACATATATTAAAAAAACCAACAACAAAACATTGAGGCAATTTAAAATATGCAAATTGATCTCTCTAATTACTTTCTTTGCAGGCAGTTAGAACTTAGTAGCAATGTCCATTAAATCTGTTTGGGAATTTTGGCCCTGTATAATATACAGACACATTGGAGCAAGGGCTTGCGCTGAAATCAGTTGCACTACAGATAGAGACAGAAGGCAGGACTCCATCCCCCTCTGCAAAGTGTGATCTTGTATGCTAATTTTTTATGTAAATTTTGCTTCAATTGTTAATCAAATAAGATACCAGCTGCTGTTCTTCCTGGTATAATCAGCAGCTTTTAAAGGGAATTCCATAAAAAAGAAAGGCCCAAACTGTAATTATCTCATAGAAGCAGATTTTTTTTTTCTCATGAGAACAGATTTTGTCCATTGAAAATGAATTCATTTGCAAACATAATGATTGCAATTCACATGAAGAAATGAATTCACAGTTACGTACTCAGCTGTACCTGTTATGGCCCTTTT
This sequence comes from Phalacrocorax aristotelis, assembly GCF_949628215.1. NCBI lineage: Eukaryota > Metazoa > Chordata > Aves > Suliformes > Phalacrocoracidae > Phalacrocorax > Phalacrocorax aristotelis. Next base: position 83,906,858 of record NC_134278.1, read on the forward strand.
ATTCCATTCCCTGGTCTCTAATGAGTCTGGAGATACACTTATGTGAAAAAAGTTCCTCAGCATAGATGAAAAATTTTAAATTAGCTCCCAGAGTTGGCATCAAACATCTAGTTAAAGTTCCACTGGACTTTCCTCTGGTTCTCTTAGAACTAAGGAATTTACAATTGTAATTGAAAGTCCGAGGTAAAATTACAAAACAGGAGTGGTAGGGAGTTTTTAGAACCACCAAGTTTTTCCTCTGTTATTTTGACCTCTGAGTGTGTATGTGAGTGCATATTTATTTAGATATATATAATATTCTGCCTATGTGTGAAAACCATGTAGGCTGTATTATTCACACCATATACCCATGTATGGTAGTTTAATACCTCTGGTTTCATTATGCGTAGAGGGATACTTAGAGGCTGAGAACCTAGGTCAAGGTGAATTTTGCAGTCACTTCCTTCTGTGAATATAGAGTAAGACCTATACGTTACGTGATAAGGATAAAATCCATATATTTTTGCATAGCTTAGGTTTTTGCGCAACTGCTATGTTGTCATGGTTTTAGCTGGGATAGAGTTAATTTTCTTCACTGCAGCTGGCATAGTGCTGTGCTTTGACTTTAGCATGAAAACAATGTTGAGATAACACACAGATGTTTTGGTTGTTGCTGGGTAGTGCTTGTACTAGTCAAGGGCTTTTCTAGCTTCCCATGCTCTGCTGGGTGCACAAGAAGCCGGGAGGGGAGGGGGCACAGCTAAGAGAGTGGATTCAAACTGACCAAAGGGATATTCCATATCATGTAACGTCATGCCCAGTATGTTAATTGGGAGGGGCTGGCCAGGGGAGGAGGGAAGCAATTGCAGCTTGGGGACGGGCAGCATCAGTCGGCAGGTGGTGAGTGGTTGTATCGCTTGTGTTTCTGTCTTTTTCCTTTTCCATTTTATCATTACTGTTATTATCATGATCATTATTATTATTATTATTATTTTATTGTAATAAACTGTTCTTATCTCAACCCACAAATTCTTTTGCTCTTCAAATTCCCTCCCCCATCCCACAGGGGTGGGGGGAAGTGAGCAAGCAGCTGCATGGTGTTTAGTTGCCGACTGAGGCTGAACCGTGATAGTCCATTTTGGCACCCAGTGTGGGGCTTCAGTATGTGTCACCTCCTCCTCTGGTGATATTCCAAAGTCTTTGTCTTCTGGCCAGTCCATAATCACTTCCAAGATTCCTGGGCAACTGGGGTTTCCTACTCGAGCCCACTGGGTGATCAGTGCAACCCATTTACTCCATGTAGCATCAGTTGCATGGTGTGTAGAGGGGATGTTTCCTTTGAACGTCCAGCCCAGCACTGGCAGTCAGGATGCCAAGAGCAGCTGTGCTTCAGTACCAACCACTTCTGAAGCAGCTCAGACCCCTTCATATGCTGCCAATATCTCTTTTTCAGTTGGAGTATAGCAGGCTTCAGACCCTCTGTATCCCCGACTCCAAAACCCTAGGGGTCGACCTCGGGTCTCCCCATGTGCTTTCTGCCAGAGGCTCCAGGTAGGGCCATTCTCCCCGGCTGCAGCGTAGAGCACATTTTTTACATCTTGTCCTGCCCGGACTGGCCCAAGAGCTACTGCATGAACTATTTCCTGTTTAATTTGTTTGAAGGCCTGTTGTTGCTCAGGGCCCCATTTGAAATAATTCTTCTTCCAGGTCACTTGATTAGAGAGGGCTTACGATCAGACTGTAATCTGGAATATGCGTTCTCCAAAAACCCACAATGCCCAAGAAAGCTTGTGTTTCCTTTTTGCTAGTTGGTGGAGACATGGCTGTTATTTTGTTGATCACATCCATTGGAATCTGACAACGTCCATCTTGCCATTTTATTCCTAAGAACTAGATCTCTTCTGCAGGTCCCTTAACTGTTTTATGGCAAAACCGGCCTTCAGAAGGATTTGGACTATTTTCTTCCCTTTCTCAAAAACTTCTGCTGTATTGCCCCACACGAGGATGTCATCAATGTATTGAAGGTGTTCGGGAGCTCCACCTTGTTCTAGAGATTATGGATCAGTCCGTGGCAAATGGTAGAACTGTGTTTCCACCCCTGGGGCAATTGATTCCAGGTATACAGGACACCCATCCGAGTGAAAGCAAACTATGGCCTGCACTCTGCTGCCAGAGGGATTGAGAAGAATGCATTAGCAATATCAATTGTGGCATACCACTTGGCTGCCTTTGACTCCAGTTCTAATTGAAGTTCTAGCATGTCTGGCACAGCAGCACTCAACGGTGGAGTGACTTCATTCAGGCCATCATAGTCTACTGGTAGTCTCCACTCTCCATTAGACTTCCGCACTTGCCATATGGGACTGTTAAAGGGTGAGTGGGTCTTACTGATGACTCCTTGGCTCTCCAGTCGACGAATGAGCTCATGGATGGGAATCAGGGAGTCTCGGTTGGTGCAATTTTGCTGCCAGTGCACTGTTGTGGTGGCAATTGGCACCTGTTGTACTTTGACCTTCAGCAACCCCACAATAGAAGGGTCCTTTGAGAGGCCAGGCAAGGTAGACAGCTGTTCAGTTTCCTCCGTCTCCAAGACAGCTATGCCAAAAGCCCACCTGTACCCTTTTGGGTCCTTGAAATACCCTCTCCTGAGGTAGTCTATGCCAAGGATGCACGGAGCCTCTGAGCCAGTCACAATGGGGTGCTTTTGCCACTCATTGCCAGTTAGGCTCACTTCAGCCTCCAATACACTTAGCTCTTGGGATCCCCCTGTCACTCCAGCAATACTGATGGGTTCTGCCCCTATATAGTTTGATGGCATTAGGGTGCACTGTGCACCAGTGTCCACTAAAGCTTTATACTCCTGTGGGTCAGATGTGCCAGGCCATCGGATCCACACAGTCCGGTAAACCCGGTTATCCCTTTCCTCCACCTGGCTGGAGGCAGGGCCCCTCTATTCCTGATCGTAGTATTCATCACTCATTTCCTGTAAATATGAATCACAAGTGTCTTTATTAAGATCAGGAAGAAAATCAGTGCTTCTGCTCCTCTGTCTGGGGAATTGCTTACTGGAAACTGGAGCAGCAGCTCTCCTGGAGAAACTCCCCTGAGTGATTATTTTCCCTTGCAGCTCATGTACCCATGCCTCTAGGGTCGAGGTAGGTTTTCCGTCCCACTTCATGTCCTCTACGTGATCACACAGGTAAAACTATAGGGTGCCCTGTTGTGTGTATCCTTTGTCCTGAGCAAAGGGACACTTACTCCTAATGGCTGAGATACTGGTCTCTACTGATGGGGGAGTAGGACCTATCTTTTTTGAGTTGCTGGACCTCTCGGGACAGTTTCTCAACAGCAGAGACTAACGAGGAAGAGAGATTTGCTTCATACTCCTGGAGTTTATCAATCAACTCCACCACCATTGATGTCTCGTCATCTTTCCAGGACATTACTGCCAGTGAGTTCACATGCATCAATGGTGCACTTCATACAAACTTCCACCACATGGGTCATGTGCACTCAGCTTCATCTGGATCTTTGGATGACTGTTGATTGTCCAGGTCACCGTAAATCACCTCAAGCATGGCTAGTTCCCTCAGGTATTGGATACCTTTCTCCATGGTCATCCATTTTCCTAGGCAAAATACAATATCTTATTTGAAGGGGTACCCCATGGTATGGTATGGAGGCTGAACCACAACATATGTAAAGCATAAATTGGGTGAGAGGGAGAGAAAAAAACATACCCTGAGGTTATGTCTTGGCTGCAGAGGTTTTGTTCAAGCTGTGTCGTCTTATACAAGATCTTAGGCTCAGCAGTACTTTTCAAATCATTCTCTGGATTAGTTTAACCCACATTATGTAGGACAAAATAGAAGTGCTGTTTGCTTCAGTTGGGTTCTGTGCTGGAGTTAAGTTACTGTCATGCTGTGACACTGCTTATCTGTAGTCTGTGGAAAAAAAATTGTAGACATTCGTCACTTCTTCCCTTTTCAAGGTAATCCTTCTCTGGTTTCTTTAGAGTTTTTTGGTGGGTCAGTATGGCTTTTTTGTTGTTGTTTTATATTTTTTTCCTTTTGAAGTCTGTTGTTTTCCAACTTTGGTCTTGAGTTCTGTTCTGGCAGCTCTTTGTACCATTTTCCCCCTGTGCCATTCCCAGATACAAGGCTTTCTCCATTTCTACACTGGTGGAATACTTATCTGCACCATGTTTGCTCCTTCTATATTTTATTTTCTTTATTCATGCTAAGGGCAGACTGTAGCTGAGGGGTGATGAATATTTAAACTTCTTGAAAAGAGGCATAAATAAGTTTGTGTGGTTTACAGTCTTATATTTCGTGATTGAAATTAATGATTATTCCTGGAAAATAATCAGATATTATGAGCAATGATATCTTGGTCCATGGCTAGGATTCTTGCATGTTCTGATAATCAGTGAATATGATTACTTTTTACTTACTGAAAAATTAATTTTCTGTTTTTGAAAAACTAAAATCCGAAAAAGAAGCAACCCAAACACACCCCACACCCACAAAACCCCAAACCTCAAAAAACTCTATATGGTAACTTTTATCTTGGACTGTTTACAAATTTGCCTTCAAAACCTTTGCAGAACATTAATTATCAAACAGGTTAAAAAAATAAAAACTGATAAATATTTTCAATTTAGACTGCTTAAAAACATTCACTTTTTTTATAATTTCCTGGTTTTAATAATGAGATAAAAAGTGGTATTTGTAAAAATAAACATTTTGAAAGGTAATTTTTTTAAAAGGGAAATATTTATCCCCAGTTGTCAAATAGGTTTTGTTGGAACACAAATGTATTATGGTGTAGTATATGATGGATGTAAAGTACCATAAAGAATTGAGTGTGCTATTTACCTGGGGGGGTGATACAAAATATCCAATAACTAGCAATGTAGAAATAATGATAAATTATAAAAGCATCTTGAAGAAAAACAAGTCACATGTACTATATCTATTTTGGGGGGGAAATATCCCTTATTTTATAAATGGTGTGAAGCTTTTTCATAGTTGCTGACTTGTTTTATGACACTTAAAGTAGATTTCTTGCCTTTGCCCTATGAGGCTTCCACCACGTAGAGTCAGGTTTTCAGGTTTTTGAAAAATCATGAAAGAGGTGTCATCAGAGGATGACAGAAAATATCATTTGTTACTGAAAGGATATGGTTTATTCTGTGAATGTGTGACCATGAGAAATATATTCAGATCAATATGAATGGAACTTGCAGGCAAAAAATATTTTCAGACAACTTTTTCACTGTTATTTTGCAGAAAAGTTAATCTTTCTTAAAATTGTTTGCAGTAGTGATAGTTTTATTCAATTTTCTTTGGAATTCTTCTGATACGTTTCTTTTAACCAGTCCTATCAATAAGTGTTTCCTACTAAATTGCTGAAGGAACGTTTTTTAAAAATGGTAAGTGCAATTAAAGCATGAGGAATTTTTCTCTTCATTCTTGGAAACCCTTATTGGTAATGTCAAAGTAGTTTATTTTTCCTGAGTCTAATGATTAACAATAAACCTATAGAAACAGCAAGATTTACCTAAGAGGTCGACAATTAGTGAACTGCACATAGGTTTAGACAGATGGAAACAGTTACAGCTGAAACATGGGGCAAGAGAAACCAAACTAAATGACTACACTTCCAAAAAGACTGCTTGATATAAAATGCTCCACCTATAAAATATGTAATAAAATATTTACAGAATTCCACAAGGTCATTCAAAACTTAATATAAAAAGGGGGATGGGGTGGTGGAATCTAACCTGCCTCTTGCCAAACTTGCTGCTGATACCAAGGAAGAGAGCTCCATGTTCCTTTCCATTTTCAGAAGGGAATGTGCTCTGAGTCACAGGGCACTATAAGGCAAACCTCCTCCTAGAAGAGAGACAAAGAGCATTCCTGACTTGAGTGAGAGAAGTTGCCAAGGAAAAAGGCTACGCAAAGACTGGAAGTCCCTTACCTGGCTCCATTGTGTAATATAATGGTGAATAAACCTTTGTGCATTAACTTGCTATCAAAAAAATATGAAGTCTAAAAAAAGAATGTCTTACAGTCTGTGGAAATGTAACCAGTGAGCTCACATTGAGTAATCCTACCACCTATGCCAAACTAAGCATTTCCTATCTGATAGATTAAATTCTGAAAGATAAATGCTAAACATTAAGTGTAGTGGCCTAAAAATACCATGTGCTGATTTGAACCAAACACCCACCAGTTGACGGTTCTTACCTGCAGGGGGATGTTTTTCGAAAGCGAGTATTCTAGGAACACTACTTCCTTCACTTACAATGAAATCCATATTCATAAGTTACTTACGTTCCCCCTTGCACATGTGCAAATTGATGTTTATTCATAGCATATATAGCACATGTTGTGAAGGTATATTTTGGAGTGTAGCATCTATGGACCATATTTTGATGTGAGCTAGGGTATTCAGGTGGAAAACCATGCCAGATCAGGGTAGCTAGTGAAAGACAGCTATTGTAGCTATCTTGTAGTGTTCTAGAAGTGCAGCATCACTCTTAATCAAGGAGATTAAGGGGAGTAACAAAGATGAGTGTGAAGGGGTGGCCAACAGGAATGCTCCGTTGCAGGCTATAGCATAGTGCTATGTACTTTTAATCCTCTCTTTGTGTCAAATAGTGTCTTCAAAGCAGGATAAGCTATAGGGTGATGGCATCTGGAATATGACTCCAAAGCAATGTTGATTTTATTCTTCCCCCTTCCCCATCCAAGTGTCATGATGAGAGTTAAACTAAGTTCCCTTAAATTTAACAAGAATTTAAAACGGAGTCTTAAGGGTGAAGTAAATTCACAAGCAGAACTAACTCCTTAAATCTGGGAGTTTGCCTTGATTTTTCAAATGCTTTAGGGCCTAAAAATACAAGACACTAAAACCCAGACCCACAACATATTTGGATACCTACTTCTACCTCAGATCCTGCAATGCTTATTTCTATTTCTAACGTATTGTTTTGTACTAGCTGTGCTCAGAAAATGCCCACTGTTTTTCTAGGTAGATGAATAACAATGCAACCAAATCAAATGGTCTTGTTTTCAGTTTCTCATGGACACTACCCGATGCACCAAATGACCAATTCCACACTGGGTTGAGTTGCAGGGTGGTATAGGCCATCTTCAGGGCCCAGTCTCACAGTCAATGGGAGTGTTGTATAAGAACTGCAAAATTTGGCCTGTCTCCAGGTTTTTACAGGTCAAATAGCATAAGGGAATATTTTAGTCTGAACCACTTCCTGAATTCCCAATGAAGAATGTAGAGACAAAATATAATGAATGGTGACTGCATTCTACTCAGAACAATACCTGCTATTTACCAAACACCATAGTGTGTAAATTAAATGTGAGATTTCCCACACACCCCCCACCTCCCCTGGTGTTTTGACTTCTTAGAAACTTCTTAATGCTTAGAATTTGGACTGATAACAGAATTTCCTAGAAATGCATATGGACACAGTACTGAAGGATTGTAGAGATGTTAGTCTTCCTTGCAAACCAGTTTTTACATATAATTTGAATACCACACATAGAGAGCATACGTGGACATTAACCATTCTCTTTCACTCAAAATTATCTTTTTAGCATAAAACAAACACTCCATCAGAGTGTGTTGCTTTTTTGTAAATACCCTCACAATCATTACTTCACTACTATGGTCTTTTTCATTACTTCACTACTATGGTCTTTTTCATTACTTCACTACTATGGTCTTTTTCATTACTTCACTACTATGGTCTTTTTCGCTCACTGAAAAAATAAGTGGCATCAAGGACAGCTCTTCCATTTACATGGAAGTCCATTACATTTCCACAGCATCAAACTCATGTTCACCAGCTTTTGATTACACCACTATAAAACATAATATGGTTTTATTTTATAAAAGTAATGAGGGGATGCCGAAGTACCTTACAGAAAGGTTTGCGTTACCTCCTTCACTTGATACTGCCTTCATCAAGGTAGTTTCAAGACTGTAGTTATCTTGTGAACAGAAAACTGTTCGCTAGTGTTGGCTGGAAATATTCTCCAAGAACTGGCCAGTAAGATACCATAACTGCTCTCATCTGCACAGTCCTTCCTCACCTTCCTGTTGGATGAAGTGACAGGTGAAAGCTCTGATTAGCCTTTTGTATCTGCTCTGCATCAAAACTGGAGATGCTGGAATGCACTCTGGGGTCTAGTCTAAAGTATGCCTGATCCATTTTCTGCAGGAATGTTTAACTGTTAATATTGCAGGTTGTATATGCCATGGAAAATGGATAATATACATGTAGAGCTAACAGGTAGTTGTGTATCACTGCACACTGGTATAAATTTAAGAATTGGTGGAAATGGCTATACAAGTCTTACGGAGTGAACAGGCAGAGCTTCGAGTCAGCCTTGCACAAGTAAGGCTAATTAAGTAATTACTGAATGTGTGTTTCTAAGTATGTGTAAAATGTTACACAAAAGCATGCAAGTCCCAGGTTAGCCGTTGCTTAATTTCAAGCAATGAATAACTATCGCATTAATGGAGTGCTCATGCGCTTGAAGGTGAGCATGTGTTTAAGTACCTTGCTGAATTAGAAACATAGTAATTAATTTTAGCTGCCCAACTATTTTTGTGGTTTTGGACTGCAAAGAGGAATACCCACAGACATCAGATATCAGTATCCCATGGGAACAAATGAATACGTAGGAATATCAATGTCTTGGACTGAACATGGGGAAAAATGAGCTGTAGAACCAACATCTTAGATCACTGTAAAGGGATTTGGAATAAAAACATGCAAGAAACATGCTTTGCCTGTAATGATACAAAACTGACACTATCCACAACCTTTCTGCAACAAGTTAAATTCAATTGGTATGAACTAACGTGATTCTAAGGTGAGCCAGTTAATATTAATTTTCTTCATGCTGTGTTTTCTCAGTAGTGATATGTACATTTTACTAAGCCTTCAGGATTTATCATCAAGTCAGGAGGTGCAATTATTGCTAGAGAAGGCTGGAACCTGTCTCTGATAATTCTGTTCAATTTTTATATTTACCTGCTGGCAGTCCAGTGGGTTGTAATTCAGTATTCTTACCTCATAGCCATTATTCACATGAACAATCCCACTGTTTTCAATGAAGTTGCTTATAGTAAGAAACAATCTGCACCACGTGGGAGTGTCCCAGGACTTACTGCAGTAGTTGTTATTCACTGCAACAGAGGGTAGAAGAAACTACAGTGAGGAGGTGGGTCCTTTATAAGAATTTTTTTTTTTGTCTTTCCACATTTTACATTTGGAGATGCTGAAGTCTCCAGCACCTCTGCTGTATAGACATGACTACCAGGGCTCTTTCCAGGTTGCTTCATTTGTTCTGCACCCAAATCATGCTGTGAGGTCCAGGGACCAGTGTAGAAAGAATGTGATCATTGCACAGATCTTTAAGAGGCACTACTTGAGTGATGCAGCTGAACTACCCATAGCTGGCACAGGCATTAGTCCTGGCTGAGCAGATAGCCAGTGTGTGTGCATATCTAAGAAAAGCTGCTGTTTGGAGTGTAGCACCAGTACTTGCATACGTATGTGAGCGTGCTGTTTCATGTATAAAGCTAGTTTATAAATATATGGTGCTACTTACAGACTGGAGCACAAGTTCCTTCAGTGTAGCTTTGAACTGTAATTGGATTTTTGTAAGGCAGGGTTCCAGTTGCACTAGATGTCTTGAAAAGATCACGTCATTATTGCTGAGCTGCTCAGAAAAGATTTTGATTTCTGTATTAGAAGGTAAAATGGCAAATTAAAAGGACTATTTTAATTGGAAAGCCAAAACCCAGGACTGCCTCTTCAGTTTGCAGTAACTAAATGCATTTTCAGGTAGGAATTGCCAAAGCCCTTAAAAGTATGGAGGAAAACCACTTTAAAAGAAGAAACCTAACAATAGCAAACACTTTCAAACAAAAGATTAATAATTTCTCTGGGAGGAAATCAGACTCCTTCTGCAATTCATACGAAAGGAAGAAATAAAATCAGTTTGAAAACCCAATTTTCTGACAAAAGAAAGTTTAGAAAGAGTTTTTAAGCAGCCTAGTAACAGTTGTGAATACTGCTAATCCCCAGACGCTTGCAAAGGCAGTTTGGGCTGGATAGCATAGGGAGTAATTAAAGAGCAGTTATATGGTGTCTGGGCATCCCAACTTTATAGAGCTGCCAAAATGCTTTGGCAGGGAGACAAATCTTTCTCCCTCCCTTTTGATCTTTCATCCCTTTTTCTTCAATGATGAAGAGAGGTAGGGCCTGAATGTCTCCCTCAATCGCCTCTGTTTCAGACCATTTCAACTAGGTCAGGCTTTATTAACACATACCATGATACAAGAGGTGTGGTTTACCCACAAAAAAGTATCCAACAAGGTCCTGTGCTTCTTTCTGACAGCTTTGCGTAAAATACATCTAGCATAACAACAATGATAAATCCAACTGTTGGCTTAAAAAAATGCTAGCATTCTGGTAGCAAATCTAATGCCTCCTGGAAGCTTGTGTCTCTCTTATAGAACATAATGGACTTCAAATGGGACTCTTGAGGTGGATTTTTTTCTCAGTGCTTTCGATGGAATTGGTTTGTGGGAATTTGATCTCACCTTTAACATTTTAGGGTTAGAGTGCAGCTTTCCTCTTAACCCTTGTGTGTGAGCATTCAGCAAACACAGTACCAAGACAGTCATGCAAGATGCCCTTTTTAAGCACACGCATGGACCCAAACTTCTGTTTCACTGGCAATCTGCATCAGCCATAGTGATGTGATGACAGAGCTTTTTAAATGTCTGGGTATAGGCATCCAGAGACTTGGCAGGAAACTTTGAGATACTATATTGATGCATGGACATTGGGCAGGCACAGATACATGACGATTTGGCTGACATAATAGACATGGTAGATGATTTGTCTAACATAACGAACTTATAAGGAACATATGAATATAAATGGGAACATTATTCCTTTTTCATATGATTCTTTTTATTATATATAGTCAGCTAAACATGTAATAAAATATCCAACTTCGAAAGTTTGGGCTTTTTTTCCTTTTCTTCATCGTACTAGACTTCATCTGCTTATGTAGCTAATCCTTTTGGAAGGAATCTGCCCCTGCTAGATTTTATAGGCCATTTGCTACCTCAGAGACATATAACATGAAAAATCTTTTAACTGTTTTCTTACTTTGAGATATATTTCAGTTTCTTTTTGTGCAGCAGATTACAAACAGAGCATTATTCCTTTATATTCTGAACGGTGGCAGATCTATATTGGCACAGTCTCCATGCCAGTTTTCTGTCTGCTGAGCTCAGCTAAGTTTTCTGAAGTGTCTATCAAACAATTTATCCAAAGAACACAATATTTCTATATATGCAACATTACGATCTTTGCCTAATCAGCACACATAGTTCTAAACTGTTTCTATGATATTACCTTCTAAGATACTAGTTTCTTGTCAGCAATGGTTTCAATTAATCTGCAATTATCCATTAGCATGTCATGCGTCTCCAATTAAATATAAGCTTGGTTTTCTTTTCAAAGGACTGTAGTTTATTGTCCTGTCAATATACTTGATATATGTGGGTTATGGTATGTGAACAGGGATTGAAATAGGCTAGATTGTCAGAATTTGCTCTTTAATTCAGTGTAGTTAGATCAGGATTTTGCTTGAGTGTTTTCCTCAGCCTTCTCATGCACACCCAAAATCAGTCCCAGTCCTAGCTGTGGCATAGTTGGGCGCAGGAGTGACTGTAACCTGGGTCGTGCTGTCCCTTTGGTCTCCACTCCATGGCACTGGTGCAAGCTAAAGCACTTAGATGCTGGTGGTGATCTGTTCTCTTCCCATAGTCCTACCATTACAGCAATAAGGGAGGACTAGTCTCTCCTCAATCACTCGGGAGAAAAAAACCCTTAGACCAGATCATCCCACTGTACCACAAGAATAACAGGACATGCTGTCTCATATCCTAGGGAAATCGGTACAAAGCAGTACCTGTAGAAATAATCAGCTGGATATGTTTATGCATGTGGCTGCGTATCTCCAGGTGCTGTTACTTTGGATTATTTTGCTGCAAAGAAATGCCTTCAGTTATTTCAGATTTCCTATTTGAGCCTTCTTCATGCATTTGTAGTTTACTCTCAACTTGGAGTGGAAAAACAAAGTTTTTCACATCTCTACTGAATCTACAGCTGAAATGTCTGCAGGCCTCATGGCTTATTGGTAGAACATTTCAAGTGTATTGCTCTGGCTTTAGATAGGTTTACTGAGGATTTCTGTTAATGGTTTTCAGGCACTTTTTTGGAGATGCATTAGAAAGACTCGTCCTTTTCCACAGAAGCACAGAGATATTTAATTATTAGAGTAATAATAAACTGTATTCCCTCCTTCCTCAGAACACCATTCAATAAAGGAAACAGCTCTTAGTCTGCTGGTATCAACACTTACTCTTTCTTCTCTCTTCTGCTCTAGAACAACAGTGTTTTTGCAAAAGTCTTATAGCCTGCTGAAGTTTAACTTAAAACCTGTTACTGAGCAGTGATATCTCTTTGGACAGGTGAGTTTCTAGCAATATGGACATCACTATTTGAAAACTTGTATTAATTATAAGTTCCATTATACGCTAAAAGATTTAGAAAAAAAGTTATTCAGATCATATCTGGAGGTTGTACTGGTTTGGGCTTATTTGTAGTGTAGCATTGCAGGCATCATAATCGATGCTCTAGACTTCAGGATCAGTAGTTTGTACCTTGATTGCTCTGCCTCTAGGCCCTCATGGGAATGCGTCAATCAATGTTGTCCAGCAGTTAGCTGGCACACCCAAGATATCCCTGTCACTAAAATCATCTTCCTTCCTTCCTGTAATCCTTACAACGCAGTGTTACAGCTCAGTTGTCATTCTTCAGCGTTGTTAAGACCTTTGAGCTTTATACTTAGCAGACTGCTATGTAGAATTGGAACAGTCTTTTTACAAATTAAAAACAGGTTGTGAGGCGGGAAGATTTTTCTAGCAAGCACGCAAAGGTATTTTTGGCAGTGGGGTGTATGGAGCATAGAAGAGCAGTAATGTGACTGTATGGGTAGCAGTGCTTAAAAAAAAAAAAAGGGGGTACAGAAACTGAAATGCTGCTTGAGTCATTTATAAGACTGCTGTTCAATCATTCCTTAAATCCCATCCTGCTCCTCAGGGCCAGAATAATTTTTGTCTTAAAAAGTGGAAATTGAGCAAGATTAAATGAGCTTCCCAAGGCCATTTTGGGAACAGGTATTACACTGAATGCTCTGTGTTAAGGGTATGGAGTTCAGCCAGAGCACTAGATGTTTGAAGGTTTGCCCTCAATTATTCCGCTTTCCTGTTATCTGCTTTGTTGCAGTCAGTGTCAGGCTTTAGATTCATTGGGTATCTCTCATACAAATCAAGGCCAGCACAGAGACAGCACAGGTCTGGGTGCTTTGAGAGGTACAGTCTGTCTAAAATAAAATTAAAATTTAATTCTATAATAAATCACAGTTACTCCTAGAACAGTAGCAGGACTGAGAAACAGAGAATTATGATTTGAGTTACTGACTGCTTCCCAGGATCTTCCTTCAGTAAAGAGACAAAAAAGAGATGGGTTTTGGACGTGAATTTCTGCACACAATCTTCAGGGTAGCCATATATGTTTTATGTGTCTTCACATGAGAAACATTGTTACAGAATGTCTAAATGTATAGTCCATACGTATAATGTCCATTTGGGTAGGCATGGCTAGGAATGTCAACTTCATGAACTCCACGGCACAGCAGCTGATTCTTGTTTGAGAATGACCTTTTATATTGACTGGAGGTCTTTTTTGATGAGTGTTGGCCTCAAGGTGGAAGTGCAAAACTGGCTCTAGGCTAGGCATTTTGACCAGACCAAAACACATGTCTTTCTGAGCCTTGGGTGGTCCATTTGTAAAATGAAGGATCATGCTTTATAATCACACTGGAATTTGAAATCTCCTTAATTGAAAGCCCTACAGTATTTTCAGGTCCTTGGACAGCAGCCACTGCAGTTTAAATGCAAAATATTATTGGAATAGGTAGTAGGTGTCCTTCCTTCCTTAGGAATTGCCCCACTTAAAACCTCAGTTCCTGCCCCTTCCCAAAACTTCTCTTTAATCTTGGGGGGTTTTTTTAAGCTGTGACTCAGTTCCCCTGCCATCTCCCCTTCTAGGTTGAATACAAGGTTGCCCATTTCTTTCCCCTACATGGTCTGAAGCAGTGGATATGATGTATTCTTGTTTACAGTAAGCTAAAGCAGAATATTTGAGATGTTTACAGATACTTCCTGCCCCAGAGGAAGAATATAGGATTTCCATCCTACTCAGCAGCAGTACTTCAGCCTTACTGGAGCCAAGGAACTCAAGCTGTGTGATCTCTCCCTTCCTGTTTGCTTGACGCAACGTGGTAGAGTTGTTTGATGTCTAGAGTGAAGGACACAAAGTCCAGCTTCCTAAATTCACCACTTATTTCCTTTATTGTGTTCCCTAATAGGAAGCTGTGAGTTTTAAACTTTTTTTTCCTTTGCAAGGTAACTAAGGCCCAAGATACATTTGAATCTTAGCAGCTTTTTCTCTTTCATGTCAAGAAAGCTGGATAATCCCTCTGAATGCTGTCTTTTTTCACTTTGTGCTTTTATGCCAGTTTGGGACAACTAAGCGTTTTAAAATACTTTTGCATATCTTCATCCGGGGGGATTTTCCTTGAATTCTTTCACAGGTGAGTGCTAGGTGGAAGTGGCACCTGAAAAATACTTAACTGCTCTTTTTGGAATTTCACTTCGTATATTTATTTTCTGCCTAAGTTACTTCCTTGCAGAAGAAGAGTTCTGTCTCCATAATTTCTAGGAGTTTCTTTGAGCCCTTCTTGGACTCTAAATTATTCTGTCTCCATCTACTGCTGTACAAAAAAGATGTGGACAGGCTGGAAGGGGTCCAGAGAAGGGCCATCAAGGTGACCAAAGGACTGGGAAGCCTCCCGTATGAGGATATGCTGGGAGAACTAGGTTTGTCCAGCCTTGAGAAAAGGAGGCTCAGAGGGGATCTCATCACCATGTACCAGTACTTAAGGGATAGCTACAAAGGAGATGGAGACTCCCTTTTTACGAGGAGTCACATGGAGAGGACAAGGAGGAATGGACACAAGTTGCTCTTGGGAAGATTCCGATTGGTCATGAGAGGGAAATTTTTCACAGTGAGAAGTCAACCATTGGAATAATCTCCCCAGGGAAGTGGTTGACTTGGCCACATTGGACATTTTCAAGATTCGTCTGGACAGGGTGCTGGGCCGTCTTGTCTAGACTGCACTCTTCCTAGAAAGGTTGGACTAGATGATCCCTGAGGTCCCTCCCAACATGGGATTCTGTGATGACTGTAGTGCTCTGGGCTGCTATTCATCAATATGTAGTTTCCTATACTAGTGAATAGTGCATTTGCCTAATCCTGCTCCACCTGCCAAATTCTGCATCTCAGCCAAAGAGCCCATAGAGACAAGTAGCAGG
Organism: Phalacrocorax aristotelis; assembly: GCF_949628215.1. Lineage (NCBI taxonomy): Eukaryota > Metazoa > Chordata > Aves > Suliformes > Phalacrocoracidae > Phalacrocorax > Phalacrocorax aristotelis. The sequence continues at coordinate 83,922,395 of NC_134278.1, forward strand.
ATGGGGCTTTCTAAATACTGAGACTGTGTCAAAATGTTCCATGCTAATGGCAAATACTTTCATTATCTCTGCTGTCATCATTTGTCATCGGTGGCCATAGTCATCTTTGTGATAACATCATTCTTTCCTTAAATGGAAGGTTAAAACTTCAGGTTAAGAATAAGCAATGACGTAGGTGTATGACATTGAAGGATTGGTGTTTGAGTGGGCTTATGCATTTTTAATCCCAGCCTGCAAAAAGGAATAGATCAGTCTATGAAGTCCAAACCTGTTATCGTGATGTTTGACATTCTTGTACATGTAACAAAAAGACCAACTCAAAGCTCCAAGTATCTCCACATTCCTCCCCTTGGAGCTGCTGTGATCCTGCTTTCAGGGTTAATATATCTCAGTCAAGTCTCTTGAAATCTAGGTGATGCAAAATGGATCACTACATCAGCAAAACCTCAGCTCCTATCTTTGCAACATCATCTACATTTGCTTTAGGAATGGGATGCTTAGACTAACATTGCCAATATAAGTTTTGCATGTTCATAAATTTTGACTGTATGTAGTATAGAAACAGTGTATATAACACAACTTTGTGGAAGAAGGGTTGGCTTTTTGCATTCCTCCAACATGGCATTTGCCTTTTGGTTTTATTGCAAGAATAATATAATAGCTGGCTCTTTGTTTAACTGACTGCCTCAGCAGTATCTTACCTTGTGGTAAGTTGGGCCAAGTCTTTAGATAATGTTTCCAATAACTTAAGGAGTCTAATTAGGGCCCTGAAACATTGTGTGCTCATGTTTTCTGATTGTTTTTTCTTATCTCAAGTGTAAAATTGTTTAGCTTGACATTTCCAGAAAGTCTTTCTAAAGCCAGACAGAAAAAATAATAGAGAATATTTGATCCTGTTTCTTGGATGGAGATCTACTGCATGAGCTTGAATACTTATATGGGTGTGATTTTGGTCCAGATTCTTTTGGCACTAATACTGAAATAATTTGGATTGTTCAATTCAGAATATTCTAAGTTATGCATCCTTTCCTTCAAATCTGAGTGTTTCATGCCTTTTTTTGTTTTCATAGATTTGATCCCCTATCCAGGATAGTTCATGTTCCCTCTTGAGACAAAAGGAGACATTTTGACCATATTTTGCATGCTACTAGGAAGAAGTTAATAGTGATTATAGCTTATGTAAAGAAATTAGGCCTTTATCTTGCTGCCTGTAATCCTGCATTAGTTTGCCATACCATGTTGCTGAAGATTCCTTATTTTAGGTTGTTTAAGCACCTTCAGATTTTATTTTTAACTCCCTTAATTGTTTGCATGCTGTCTGTGTAGAGGTATTAGGATGAGGGAGTGTGGATAACTTAGAGTGAACAGCTAATTTGGAAGCTATTGAATTTTTTTTCCCTGAGCTTTGCATCAGGCCTGCTAGTACGGTCCAGCTTCCCAGTGTGATGAAAACAAAGCATCCTTAATAAGCACAGGTTTAGGTCCTAAGATTTTGCTGCTGTGGAAGAAAGGTCTCATTGCAAAATCTGTTCAGTGCTTTACCTGGTAGAGTTCAGCTGAATTTTGCAACAGCACTTAAGTGAACCATGATGTTCTGTTAGACTTATCTTTGGCACATCTTCCATTTTAGAAACTTAAGGGGAAAAACAGCATTCACAGAATACAAGCCTTGGCATGGGCTATGCAGAGTAAAAGGTGGAGGATTCAAAGGAAATCCCTATTGTGAAGGCTTTCCAACATGAAAAGAAAAAGATGATCCATGCTAAGGTCTAACGCAAACTACAGGATCCTTTTTGGATCTTTTAGAGGAGTATGGATGGGATGCCTCTCAGTTGCAGCATGGTGTCTTGTAGAAATATAAATACAGTGGGAGAGATCTGAATGTTCCCAGTTCTGTCAGGTTGGTCCCTTGGGTCTGTGTGCAAGAAGATCAGTAAGGGCCAGGACAGACAGTCTTATCATAACTTAGGTGAAGAGCTATAGCCATGATGATATAGTATTAACTGTTAGCAAAAAATTTTGATTTTTGACTCTCTTCCTCACTGCCAACTGGGACGTGGTTTGGCTCATGGATACGTAATGGACCACAAAGAGATGGCCCATGCATAGAAGATAATGACTAATAAAGGAGAGGCAGATGAAGGCAGTAGAAACAGCAGAGAAGCCTTGGAAAATAATGAGACAGAAGAGGTTTCTGTAATATGTAACTTAAATGTGTTCTGAACAAGTACCAAATACCTATAATAGTGTTTGGTTAGAGTATAATCTCCCTTACATGACAAGTAATTTCTATATATTTTCACATTCTTTGTGCCAGAAAATGTTTCAGCATGGCTTCTTTTGGGCGATTTCCTTACTGCATCAATGGCCACAAAAATCAGCTTTCCATCACTACTTAGAAAATACCTCATAAACATCTTCAATTCTTCAATTAAAACAGGAGAGTTCTTACACTATTGTTCCCATTAGTTTCCTACAAAGCGGGTAAGCTCTTGGCAATGCAATTCTCCACCTGTTTCTTACATGCAAATGCAGCAATTTCAAAATCCATGACATGCTGGACCTGCTTTACATTCTGTTCAGAAATGCCTGAGTAATGCCATAAAAATAATGTGGAAAAAAAAAAGCTTCTTTTCATGCTGATGCGGAATAATGCACTGTAAATCAAAGCATTTGGTTAGATCCTGAGGTCAGAAAGGACCATTAGGGTCATGGTGCCAGACCTGCAAGCCATAGTATTTCACCTAGTGATTTCCATATGGAATCTAAAAACTAGGAAATATTCATTTGAAGGAAAATCCACTCTAGTTCTGAAATGTACCAACACAGTTCCTCTGAAAAAGATGTCTTGAGCACGTTTTTATAAAAAATTACAAACTGAGGGCTTTGCATGTGAATTTTAGTAATGTAAAATTTTTAATAACTCATTGTTAGATGTAGTTTATGCTACATAATAAGGTGGTGACATAAAAACAGGACAGGGAAAGAAAGCTTTAAAATCAGAAAGGTCTGAGCTTCAAAATAATTATATAAATCTGTATCACAACCATTTGAAGTAAGAATGAAGGGTGACTGGGAACAATTGGCACCCTCTTTAGTGAGGTAAAAATGACTCTGAACCAAAAGAGGTAACAAGGCAGTTGGCATATGGTTAAAAATTGAGAGATGCCATCTTTTCTTAAATAATTTAACAAAGATCCAGCTGTGGGTATATTTTTGCCAGAAGTCCTCAGGAGACTGGCGTCTGCAATATTCTGTGAGATTATTTTTGGTGGGTTCATATTTTGGAGGCATAATGCCAAATAATATAAATGACTGAGCATTTTCTGGATTATTGGGGGTTGTCAAGACCATAGAATTACCATCTTCTGATCAGATCTGAGAATGGCATTTTCAGTGACGTGTACAGAGACTAGCTCTGGTTAGACATTTATTTTCATGTTTGCCACCCTTTCACCTTGTGAATTGTAACACCACACCATCTTCACAGACAGAGGAGCCACCTTCTGCCTATGAAAGTATGAGGCTCATACTGCCTCCACATGAGTGGAAACTATATCCCCAAAACCATGAAAAGAGTTTGGCTGCGAATGTTGTCTGTATTTTATCAGCCACTGTCTGACATTCAGCCATTTCCGGCATAGGATGAGGCGTTCAGTTCCTTCTCACTGCACAACAAAGCACATTAGGAGGAAGACGGAAGCAGGCAGGCAATAATCCACTCATGAGTGTCTTCCAGCTGGAGGTTAACTTCAGCTTAACTGTTTTTCTCATAGTTTCTTTTGGGTGAATCAACAGAGGAAATATAGGAGAGAAAATGTGCATTAGAAAACATAACACGATGTGACTCTCTAGTATTGTCTTTACTTACTAAAAATGCCACTTGATTTTCAATTCTAGGATTGGGAAACAGAACAGCAAACACTAAACACAATTATCTGTCCAGTGACAATATTATCAAGTATGATTGGTGATTATCAAGCATGATTTCTCAGATTCTATGACTTGTAGATGCGTGGATGAACTCCCAGTCCCTTAGAAGTCACTAGCAGCTTTGTCCTGAGCTGGACTCTTACCAGAAACATTTAACTGTATTAGAGGTCTGAGTCTTTAGTTTTATACTGCCCTGAAGGATTTCTGTGATTTCATGGCTTGATAATCTATACTGAACAATGATAGACACAAGTTCAGTTCAGTATGTTGTACAAATCCAGATTTTAGTTTAATATGTGTAAAAGTCCTTCTTGAAATGTAAACCTACCATTTAAAATTTATTTTAATAAAATTTAATTTAATTTGGAAATTAGAAGTAAATATATTAGCAGAAACTTAGAACAAGTAGTATATTCTAATCCAAAAGGCTCCATGTTTCCTATGAAATTCAGCCGAAAAAATGACAAAAAATGAATGGCTTAAAAAAAAATCCAAACAAACAACAAAACAAAACCCAACACATCCACCCCCCCACCCCCCAAAAAAAACACCCAACCAAACACCACCACCAAAAAAACACCACTACTCTTCTTCTTGGAAGGATGTGCAAATTTCTGAAGAAACTTGGGCAATGCTAGATTTTGTACGATCTCTCCTGATCCATCCAAAATGCAATAAGCCTTTTAGATGGAGTACTTAATTTCTGTTTATAGTTCTTTGTGGTAGATGCTGCAGCTTTTTTAAAAGCCTGTTCACCACGCAGTCTGTGCTAGAACGACTCTAGCATTACTGTCCAAGTACTTTATCTGGAAGTTTTAAAGCAAAATGCACCCAACTTCTAACTCTCAGCACAGTCAATGTAGTAGGACAATTTGGCACTCCTGAAATTCTGGCAAACTGGTCTAATTGCAGGTTATGGCTCTGAACTCTTGGTCGTCTTTTTCCCCATCCTTGCCCATCTTGGGCAAAAGCAGGGTCTGACCCTTGCCTAGGATATCACTGAGTAACAGGACTTTTAAGAGAGATATCACAAGACTCAAACATGCCAGTGATTATCTTAGCGTGCAATGGTTGGGAGAGGGTGTTTTTGACTGTTTTTACTCAGCCACACAAGATTGGTGCAGAGGGTGACACTGAATTAGGGAGTCTAGCAGTAACTTTCCATCTTAGCTTTTGCTAAGCAAATTCTCATGCTTCTGCAATGGGGAGGACATGGCCCTTTCTTTGAGGGAAGCTATGAATCCCATTAAGCTATTCATTGCTGTAATAATTTCTGGTGGAGTCCTGCAGGCTAAGTATAAGTTGCTTAAATATATGTTGTGTCATTACACATTGTGTCAAGAAAGGCAGAAAGGAATAAGGCTTGTTTTCTCCCCTCCCAACTTTAAATGTTGTGATGCGTTTTTTGATTTCCTAGGAAGAGGTGGGTGGTTTGGTTTTTTTTTTTCCCCCCTCTTCTCTTTGCTTAGAGAGTTTCATTATGTCCTAGTGCAGATTTTGGTGACTAGATGACTTATTAATAGAGTTCCCCCTTTTCAGCTTTCTGGTAACTGCAAGGCATTTTCTCATGAATTTTTGTGTCGTGAATTTGACAATGTAAAAATATTTTAAAAAAAGCGCCATATGTTCCTTGGCTTCACCCATGATGGCTGGTTGCCATATTTTTTCTCTATTGGCCTGAAAAGCTGCTTGAAGGACATGACAAAATAATAGAAATCCACTTTCTGTCAGGCTGCTTCTGGCAAAAAGTTCTTTCTAAGCTAAACTCCTCAGAATAACTTAAAATAGAGGAATTCTTTCAAAGATCCACCCTTTCAAGTGGAACTTACACACTGTCTTTTGTTGGAAATAGAAGTGACAGTCTCCTAATATCTCCTATCTTCATTGCAAATACACGCAATATGAGTATTTTTTATATCTGGCCCTGTTACTAATTTATACTTCTCTTTCTCCAATTGCCAAGCAAGCCTTTTACCGTACCATAAGAGGCAAATGCAAGCAGATACTAGGGTTTTCCCAAACAGTGTCATGCCAAGATATTTAGACCCTAATTCCCCCCACATTACACAATTGTTAATTGGGAAAGTTCAGCAGCAGACAGCTCTCTATGGGAGATTCAATCCCCACTTCTCGTAGCAGCATATATAATCTTTGTGAGATGGTTCACGGACTCTCCATTTTCAATATTTGGCAGTTCCCAAGCAGTTGCTGGGCTGGGAAGAACTATAGCTGATTATCAACCTCAAGGGTTTAAGCCAAATATGCCTGCAACGTCTATTTGTGGAAAGAAAAACTCTTTGCACTCTTGCAGCACCAAGTCCTGGGAACAAGTTCAGATTTAAGGGTTCTATACCAGCACGTCCCCGTGCATCACAGATACAGGATGTTTCTGCAGCTTGTGTTAGGCAGAAATATTAAATCTGTGACTCTAGTGGACTATTGTTACCAAACTCCTTATACAGACTGCTGGAGCTGTATAGTTGAAAGAAAAGGCCTTCTTGTCAAGCTGCAGAGAGGAATAGTAGATCATGCTGGTACTGCAGACATTGAGGAAAAGAAAACAGAATGAGTCTGACAAAACAAACTTTTCTAATGAGGTAGATTTCATGGGTCAGGTTTTGATCTAGACTAGATTAATGTAAAAATGAAGCTTGGTTATTCTACAACCAAGTGAACCTACTGTGTCTGTGAAGATCAGATCCTGGCTTGAAGTTTCCATCTATGACTTAATGTAATCTTCAGCTTTGCAGAGGTGGCATAGACCAGTAGAGTACTGGAAGAATAGAGAATATATCATAAAATGAAAAAGCTTCCAGAAATTGTGTGTGTAGAGTAACTCTTGGGAAAAATTTTCTCCCAGGTTTGCTTCAGCTCTTCAGGTTTACTTGTCTATCAGTAGCTATTCTCACATCCTCTCCTGTGATTATTTGTTTGATGGTTTCAGAGTCTTTGCGAGATCATCACAGTAGCTGGCACATAGTATTGTGAAACATACCTATACCAGCTTCTGTACAGACCTAATGTCCATGTTCTTACTGGAGGAATCAGCTTCAATCCATTCACATGAGTGGAATTTGTCTCCTTGGGGCTTCTTAATGTGAATGCAATTGTAATTTATGGTTATTTTACTTTCCCTTTATTTTGCTAGTGATGTACAATATAAATGAGAATCGGGTCTGCAGTAACCAACTGAAAGTTAGAAACAAAGCGATTTTTCTAAATTGTAGTCATATTTTTCTGTCTTACTGCAAAAGGAAGTCTCTGAGAGCTAGTTAACTTCTATTTAATTACTTGCCTTTAAGTTTCAAATAACCAAGTGGAATAAAATAAATAATTAAAAATTAATATGAAAAAAATATGATCTTCCCATGTCTTGCTGAATGAAGAGAAAGAGAAAAACAAGGAGTGGTGGCCTGAGGGATCTGGCTTCAAAAACAGCTTCTGATATGTGACACAACCTTTCCTAAGCATATTTAGTTCTGCTGCTAATAGCATCAAAATTGTTAAAATGGGTTTAAGGGTGTAACCCATTGTTACTACAGAAGTAACAGTAAGCAAGTAATTAAAATGCACAATTTCCTTAGGGGAATGGAAAACACTCAAGATCCAGATGTAAGCCATTCTTCCTAAGTGCAATACTCCATGCTTAAAACAGAATTTGCACTTAAACTACGTCAAATCTTCTCTAATAAAATGAGTGTGGGCTTTGGTATTGATAGTCTAATATATTCCTTAGGCTTTACAGATAGAAACCAAATGAAAACCAGGCAAAAAAATCTTCACTAGAAGTAAGTCTGTCTGGGGCTGGGAGGCAACAGGAATAGTCTGTGTAGTGGGGAAAAGCAGAAGGTCAGCCAGGACATCAACAGGTAGATCGTATCTCCACAGCAAAACTTTCAGTTGTCGAAATGCTTTTCTTCTCCTAGGGAGAAGATTGGTCAACAGTATCACCACCTGCTGTTCTTTGGAATTATGGCCATAAACTCTGGGCCTGATACATGTAAAGGATTTAACATAAACCTGTTATATGATGATACATAGGAGGGGAGGTCTGTCCACATCAGCCTCAGCCTACTTCCACCTCATTGTTTCCTCAGAATGGTTATTTTTGTCCAAGTAAGTATTTGAGATCTTTTGACTGAAACATGGGCACACATAAGTCTTTTCTCCCAAGTTTATGTTACATTTCCAGGACCTCCTCATAACTGCAGTCTGGAATTTGTCATCAATTTCAGTAGTACAGGATAAAATTGCACAAAATTGGTATTTTTTAAATACATTGACCTTTGTTTTGCTTTCGCTCTTAGTTGCATGTTGGTTGTCTTCCATTATTCATGTTGAAATGACATAAGAGAACAGCTATTAACATTAATAAATGAAGAGTTAGGTTGCAGAGGTTGGAGGAGGTAGGAGGAAGGCAATAGTGAAACGCAGCAAGCTGAAAAAAGATCTGACTTTGACACAATACATAATAAATTTGTGGCGCTCTTATATTTCTGAGGCCTGAGATTTAGTAGGATTAAATTTCTAAGGCTAATGAGATTTTCACAATTACAAGAACAGGGGTAAAAGAAAATCATGTCTATAAAGTCACAGTACAAGCCAAATGTTTTTTAGGGCAAGATAAGGAGGAATGTGGCTCCTTAACATTTTTTCAATGTTTGCCTCCTCTTGCACCTTCCTCTGAAGTGCTTGTGGTGGTCACGGTGTCATCATGCCAGATGGATCACTGGGTTCCTGTAATTGTCTATTTATGTGAACCACTGTTTAGGGTTTGGTTTCAGTTTAAATGATTTGGAACAAAGCTGTTATTTTGGTTTTAGAATTAAAGATTATGAATAAATTCATTTGCTCTGTCTGCTTAATCTAATCTGCTGGACTGCCCATAACTAGGAATTCTAGAAAGCAAAGAAATGGCAATACCCACACTGTTACCTACCCATCTGGACAGGAGTCCCTTTTAGATTCCTAACTTAATACTGGAGAGACCAATTTATTGAGGGAAGGAGAGCGTTCTGGTTCTCCCTCTAGCACACAGAGTTCATTTTTCTACATGCACAGTCTGCATCCATCCAGGAAACAATTGTGGAGCCTGGAACTGTCCTAAGCAAACCAGGAGATCTGGTCATATTAAACTCTAATACTGAAATTTTCTACTGTAACTTAATTCCACTTTGGCTTGCCAGAAGTTTCAATCATTGGTTGATTGTTCTCATGTATTTATTCTGCAGTGTATTTAAAAATACATGAATATGAAGGAGCAGAGGATTATAAACTAAGGTAATATTTTAAAAATTGCAAAATAAGTCCAGGGATTTCAAGCCATTTTACAGCCATTAGTGAGATCTGCCTGACAATGAATTGATAGGGTGGGAAATCATTATTGTAAAGAACTACTGCAGTGGTTAGCTGCAGAGTGAAAATAAATGTCTCTTTACTTTGTGGCAAAGGCAGATGAATAAACTAAACGTTTTACACATGCAGGATAATTTTTAAAATCCCTCTGCCTGGTAGCCAGTGTAAGGTCAAAATCAGGTTTCCCATCTGCTACCGCTTGGTCAAAAAAGTACAGGGAGTTAATTTAGCTCAAAGATGTCTGGGTAAATCTATAGGAAGGAAGTCTGCAGGCAGGAAGGAGGGGTGTGGATGGGAAAGGCTTGCCCTGTGCTGGGCTGCATTTAATGCAGTCTCAAATCACAGCACATGGATAAGAAATAATTTAAAAATTAATGTACAATCTTGATAATTAAATTCTCTATCAACTGCCCTTAAAGTCTGGCAGCTGTTCTGGAGCTGATAAGGACGGGACCCGCTGAAACATTCCCATGGAACACTCCCATCCCTGGCTGGCATTACAGTGAGTTACAGAGCATGAATCAGAATCTAATTCTGTCAACCAGTGATGGGGCCTGAGAGGCACTGGCCTATGCATTAACTGAACAATATGCTGTGTTGAGTTATGGGAATTGTAGAGTCCCTTTTTCTTTTTTCTTTCCCCTTCAGCCTGTTTTTCCCACACTGCCTCCTGTCCTTTTCATTCCAAAGCATGGAGTGCATAAATACATATGTGCATTAGCTCATGTGTATAGTATATCAAAGTACATTTTAAAATGACTTAGCATAACAGTGTTATACAAAGTAGAAGCAGCCCAATACCACATAACATATTGACTGTGTCTTTGACAGTTGAGCTCCAAGTATAACAAAATCATATGTCTTGTTTTACGGGTGGGCAAATCTTAAAAGGCTCAGCTTGCAGAGGGTGAGTTAAAAGTGAATCTCCTCCCTCCTCCCCCTTCCCTTTAATTTTTCAGTCTATTCAGGTTCAGTGTCATCATGCAAGCCAGCCTTTTATCATGTGTGACAAAGTAAATATCAGTGTGGTGACAGTGAGTAAAAATGCTGTGGGAGAAATTGTTTGGTTTACTTTAACTTCACAGAAACTAAACTGTATGAAATCGAAAATGTTGAACTTACTCTGCCTGAAGCCAAATGCCAGAGACACGTTAAAACATCTGTTTGCATTTACAATGTGATTGACTTTGCCAATGATAAAATGGATTTTAATATGATAATTAGAGTGCCCAAAGAGGTGATATTAAATAGTTTGCTCTTTTTGCCCCAGGTCGCTAACCATTTGAGTCCTAATCCAAAGCTCCCTGAAGTCAAAGGATATCTTCTTGCTGTCAGGCTTTGGGTGAGGTACATTTCTTCCTGGGGGCTATACGAATGTGCTTGAACACATTGTTGTTAACACAGCAGTTCTGCCGGTTAAGGATTCATGCTGAACAGAATTTCTGGTGAGGTTTCAACACTATTGTCTTACTCTGTTCTAAATGAATCAAAATACAAAAAGGTAAAGCCACGGCACATTATCTTACTATGCGTGAAAATACTGAATAGGGGAAAATGTAATTGAAACTTTATTTTAGCTTGCTCCAAAGTTGGATGACACTCAGTAATGTATTTGAAAATATAAACAGATTTGTTTTATATAAATGAATTTGTTTTACATCAAATCTGTTCTCGCGCTTTGGTGCGATCTGTTGTTCAAAAATTACTGTACTACTGTGTGAATAATTATTTTAATTCTCCAAATGTGCAAGGACTTAATAAAAGAGTCACTATGCAAATACTTTTACTTTTACTTTTACTTCTACTTTTAAAACTTCCTGATTGCTCTATAACAGCAGTTAACAGATCCTTAGATCACTCTGGAATGTAATCATCTTTCAGCTGAAAACTCATTGGGATGGATTGTTATCCATATTCTCATGTGTTAGAAAGAACAGGTAGTTTTGTGTTCTTTCACAAATCCCTAGATGTTGTAAGTCTGTGCTCTGGGCACCTATTCATGTTTAGCAGTCCTGTGACTAGCAGAACTAATGACGTTTCTGAAGTCTTTGTCCTATACGTGTTGACCTCGATGTGGGGTTGCTTTACAGCCTTTCTCTAAATGGGAATCATGAATTTGAAACTTGCTTCTACCTAGCTATCCATTTTAACAAAATTTATAGGAACAATGTATGTCTTGGCCCTGTATTAATTGGAGTTAAAATGGAGCAACAGGTTCAAAATTTACTGGGGAGATAGAAAGCTCATAGTCAATTATCTAAGCCCCTTTCTGTAAGAAACCAGGCTGAAAATACCATTGTAAAGGTCTTCCTCCAAATATGCTTGCTTCAACCTGTTGTTCTCTTCTGGATGAAAGATGATGAATGAATTGTATCACATCTTGTGCCCCTAGTTCTGAAGGCATTTTGGATTAACAGTGAATCATCATGCCATATGGGAACATATGGCTTAACTTTAGGTTCTTCAGACAGGTTTTTGGACAGCACTATCTTGTATGGATACTGTTCTGTAATGGTAACCTAATACCTAATTGCTGCGCTGATAGTAGTAATAAACCTTCAGCCCATAATGAGTGCACTGAGCTATTTTGTGGAAGGAAAACTTTTCATACACAGTCAGTAGGTAGTTTCTTTTGTAATTATTTCTCTCTGCTCAAGACTTTGGTCCAATGGTCTACAGTTAGCAGAGCTTCAACAAGTTTTCTGTTAGTAGATGGTATTTGGAGGTGGGGTCCGTTCTAGAGGTGATTTCATTGACAAACGGATGACATCAGTTGTCTTCTAGGGAGACAGTGCACTCCACTTGTCTCACTTTTCACCTTTTCGCTTTGCATGCTCTGTGATCTGCAAATCACTTCCTGGTTTTCTTTCTTTTGATCGGTGTTCTCTATTTATGCTGTAAGCTTTTTATTTGTTGGACTGTTTCTTAGCATATGCTAACCCAGTGTCTTTAACAGCAGAGCCCTTATCTTGGATGCATCTCAAAGTGCTGCCATAACAGAAACAGTGAAAAATAGGAATTCATACGTGTTTATCCTTAGCGAAAATGGGTCTTCAGCAGACTTGAAGGAACCATAGTTCCCTCAGGGACTTGCTATTACTAGTTTGTGTACCTGTAGAAATATCGGTTCTAGGCGTAAAGAAGCTGGGTTTTCCAAAAATAGGCCTAACTTCGTCCTCTCAACTATCATATTTAAGTTAATAATTCATGCCGTCAGGCTCATTTGCTGGACAGGTTTGTGAGGAAACCCCCACTCCTCCTCACCAGTTGTCCCCACCACAACCATCTGTAAATCTAGTTTCCCAAATGCTAACAGGGACGCTTGAGTGTGAGAATGTGTGATGCCACAAACTCAGGGAAGGCCTGAAAGAGCGAAGTACCACAGGTTTTTTGTGTTCGTTTTTTATTTGGCAGCAGTGTGCCCACATAGAACATGGGATTAATAAATGCTGCCAGTTTAGAGCAATATCCTGTATGTATTTGTTGTTCAAAGATGACGTTATTCAAAGATTCATAGGTTTGAATGCCAGAGGGGACAATTGGGACTATTCTGATCTCAATTCTGAGCACAATGCAGAGATTGAATTCCTGCTGATTTTAAACGGGGCTGTAACTTCAGCTTGAGTTAAAATGTCAGCTTCAGAAATGCATCCAACCTTCTGGTGAAGTCTTAAAGTGACTGGAGAATCTCTAGGCAGGTTGTTACTCTAGTGATATTCTGTGCATTGGTTTTATCTCCCTTTCATCTTCCTTTGTTGTTCCTGGCCAGGAACAAGTTATATAATTAATGCTGTTAACCAATAGTTTTAATGATATTGTTTGCTACAAATACATTAGTGTATAATATTAAACCTTTTCTGCTCTTCTTGGATCATTCACCAACAGAATCCATACGAATGTTAATTTCATGCATAAGTATTTCCTGAATAGTTTGGAGAATTTAATTAATGGATTATTTGCAACCTATGCATTTTGATTTTTAATGTACTATTTCAGTAGGCTAAAGCTCTCTATTGTATTAATGCTTTCTAAATAAAGTTCCATTACTATAAAATGAAATAGAAAAATGAATAATAATTACTCTGAAAAGAAAAATGAGTATTGATCTGGGTGAGAAGTTTAGGTTTATTCATTATTTGTGATGCACATAAGCACAAATAAAAGGATGCCTATAAAACATGTTAATGAAAATCCCAATGAAATCAAGACCAGTCTCTCTACAGACCTCAGGTAACTGAATCAGTTCTCTAATAAAGATACATAACAATGAATAATATGACATTAAAAAATCTGGTCAGTTTGGTGTCCTTACTAATCAATATGTTTGCATATCTCTGTGTGTTTGTGACTACCTGTACTAACCACTGTCTGTGGCTGCTGTCAACAGAGAGGGCTGGGGTTCATGTGACACCATCACTGCGGGCCATCTTCCAGGCCCTTCATGTGGACAAACGCTTCCCCCAGCTGGAGGCTGCTAGCAAGGCCCTTAGCCCTGCTTTAGAAGAACTGGTGCCAAGCACTTTGTTGGTAAGAGAATGAACTGATCTTTACAGAAGCTGAGCTGGGGAAGCCCCGTAACAAGCTCTATAGCAAAAAACCATGGAAATCAAATTTTGATCAGACTAAAACTTTAAAAGGGAACAATCTGGACATAAATTGTTTTCATTCCCCTCCCCCCCCCCCCCAACATGAAGCATCCCTTCTTTATTCCCCACATATTTTCAGAGGGAAATACCTCATTAGGCAATTACAGGATTTTCTCCAGCATACAGAGATCTTGCAGTGTGATGTTTTTCGTCTGGCATGTCTTTGTTACTTTCATTGTGGGCTGCTCTACTGAATAGAAGACAGACATTACTCAGAATGAGAACGGAGACTGTCTGTTTTTGAGTATTGAAGCTTTATTTAAAATGCATGCTTTGCCAGTGAAGTTTGCATGTGCCTCTCTTTTATATGGCAGCTCCAACCCTTCAGATGTGTATTACAAGGCTGTAATATTGCACAGACCCTTTGCCTTCCAACAGGCACTAACACTACACTTTTTTACTAAGTACACCATGAAAAAGTCAAAGAGGGAGATGCTCACAATTGAATCAACTTGCCTGCTGCTCTTATAGTGCATACAATTTAAGTTTCAAATGTTTGGACAAAGAGGTACACCTTTTTTTTCCCTTAAGAAATTCTTCTTGTTCCAATACAGAAGATATAAATGGAAAAATTGTAACTAAATAAACCTTTTAACACTTTCATAGCACTTCCACACCCATTGACCCAGAGGGGGTTTGGCCTTAGCTGCATAGTTCTGTTAGCATGGACCATGCCCATGCTAAGGAGTCTGAGTGGTAACCTGGGTCAGGACACACACAGAGATGGATGTTCCAAAATGCTTTGTTCAGCCTTGTCACCTCTGGTCACCAGGGTGCATTCAGACTGCCATTCAGAAAAATTACTGGACTTGTAAAGAGAACCAGGATACATTACGGGGAGAAATTGAACCTTGGTGCTGATTTCACTGTTTGCTGGAGTCTCTTTGGAACAGTCTGGCATTATAAACTAGCCTAAAAGTGGAGAGAAAGTGTTGTGATGGCCAAAGTTCAAAAGAAAATGTATGGATAACTTAAAATCTCACCTCCATTTCTCTGTCTTTTTTTGTTAAAATTATTATTTGATGCAATTTTCAAATAGACCCCAAGTACAAAGTACAGTTACCACTGGAATTTGTTTACATTTAATTTGTGCATGCTGAGCTTCACTCTTGTTTCTTATGAAAGAGTTCCTTTGCATCCAATAGTTATTTGTAGCTAGAATAAAGGCAACTCATAGGAGGGTGTGCATAGCATAGTTAAAAAAAAAAAGACAAACCAAGAAAATGACAGTTGTCAGAGTTAGCATCAAGCTAAATGCATGAAATTGAAGCTCTGCCTTTGTTCCAAGACTGGGTGCAGCACACACACAGGGAGATCACAGAATCACAGAATGGTACAGGTTGGAAGGGACCTCTGGAGATCATCTTATCCAACTCCCCGGCTTAAGCAGGTACACCTAGAGCAGGGGGCACAGGAATGCATCCAGGCAAGTTTTGAATATCTCCAGAGAAGGAGACTCCACAACCTCCCTGGGCAGCCAGTTCCACTGCTCTGTCACTCTCACAGGAAAGATTATTTTTCTCATATTCAGGTGGAACTTCCTATGTTCCAACTTGAGCCCATTGCCCCTTGTCCTGTTGTTGGGCACTGCTGATTGGGCCCTTTTGACACCCACCCTTCATATATTTTTAAGTATTGATAAGATCCCCCCCTCAGTCTTCTCCAGGCTGAACAAACCCAGGTCTCTCAGCCTTTTCTCATAAGAGAGATGTTCCTGTCCCCTGATTATCTTGGTAGCTCCTCGGTGGACTCTCTCCAGGAGTTCCCTGTCCTTGAACTGGGGAGCCCAGAACTGGACACAGTACTCCAAATGTGGTCTCACTAGGGCAGAGTAGAGGGGGAGGATAACCTCTCTCAATCTGCTGGCCACAATTCTTTTAATGGACCCCAGGACACTATTGGTCTTCTTGGCCACAAGGGCACAGTTCTGGCTCAGGGTCAACTTGCTGTCCACCAACATGCAGATATGTGTCCCCAGGTGCCTTACACTTGGGCTTCACAGCTGATCTAGAAGAACAATATTATGTTACCAACAGTAATTTTGATGAGAATAATGATGATAGTCACATTGGATTCTGTGTTTAGTGCTTTGACTTTTCCTTGAGAGCACCAAGCAACACAATGGATGATGCTCTTGAAGTACTTTTTTTTTTTTTTTCTTCTGATGTGCTCTATTGAGACCACACATTTATTTTATTTAGGTCACTGAATGGTGTAATATTTTTAGTGAGTCACTTGAGGTGTGCTTGAAGATCTAGCTGGCAGTAGCATTTGATTTAATTTTGATTCAAAGCACACTGAAATTTAAAAAAAAAATTTTTCGTCTTTGACCAGTTTGTGCACTATCAAATCCTGAAATCTTTTATTAAGGTGCTAGCTTCCATGGGTTTACTGGTATAACAGTGAGTGAATTTTAGGATACTTCATTCTAAATCCAAAGAGTTGGATCAATTACAGCATTTTAGAAGGTAACTGTCATATTTATGTAACTCTGAGCTGTCTGTATCCTTTTCAGAATACCCATGTTTAATTGGTGTTTTGGCCTGTGCTTGATCTCAGATAAGTCACTTCATCTGTGTGACTCTTTGCTTTTTCATAAAATGCTCTGAGGCCTTTCAAACAAAAATGCTGTCTAGGAGAAAAGTGTTATTTTAGGCAGCTTGAAAACACAAGGCTGAATTCACTGGGGAAAGGGCATGTCTAATTCTTGTAGAGGCCAGTGAAACAGGCAGTGTCTAATAAAAATCACAAGTTACAGAACCTGGATTCAGCTCAGGCTATAGTGATTCATGGTTTAGTGCTTCCTGGCTCAGTCCATGGTGTTAGCCATGGTGAGAGATATCATGCTGCTTAATCACACTACAACTGAACTTGGTTTTTGCTTGGCAAAATACAGTGTATTACAGGCAATTTAATGTGCCCACCATACTACTAAGTAAACAGATGAAGTAGGGGTTAAGATTTTTAAAAATTATATTTGAGAATGTCAGAGCATTGTAGATGAAATGCAATGCTAATAGTAAGACTCAGCCTATATTCATTAATTCTGAGATGCAAGAAACTGTTGCTTTTACACTAAATTGGAGAACATGAAAGACTAGCAGGAAGGGATGTTTATAGGACAAACGGGTATTGGATGCTGTCAAGTGTTATTGTTGTTCAGAAAAATGATCACATTACTCCCACGTGGCAGATTTGCATATGTAGAATAGGTTTTCCTATAATGCAATGAAAGCGTTATACCAAAACAAAGTGTTTTGTCCATGTCTTGCATTTGTGGAACCTCATCATCTTGTCATTGGGACATTTTCTGAGCAACTCCTCCTCTTCCTTTTCATTTATTATGGGAATGCTATTACTGGCACATGTATAGTTAGTGCAGCATGAATTCAATTTATTTTAAGGTTTCTTTTATAAAGTTTTATGTGCTGGCTATTCTCATGTATTATTTTTTTCCTAGAGATGGGGCTGAATTCAAACTATGAAGCTAAATATCTCTGAAGCTTACATTTTTAAATTCATTTTTAGAATTACTTGTATGTTTCTTCATCTTAAGAGCTTAAAAAGACCATTGAGTGGTTTTTGTCTCGAATCAGGGCTGTGTTATACACCATGCAATTTAGCATTAACACAGCCTGAAGAACCCAGTAGACCAGTCCATCTCAGGATTTTAGTACTTTTTCCTCCTGCTCAGCTACTCTTTTGCCAGAAAGCCAGATGTCTTCAGCCTTCTGTGACCCAGGTCCCTTCCCCGTGGAAAAAGCTTTGGAAAACCTAGTCTCCAACACCAGTTTTCTTCTTTACTAATGGAACACAGAATAACAGTGCACTGGATTTCATAAGCTTGATTTTGGCTGTTGGAAAACTTTAGTTAGTTTCATTTTGGTTTGGCTGAAACCTTCCCCTCCTCCAATTAACGAACATGAGACTTGTCCTGGGATGTCTCCCTCCCATCTCAGTAGGAGAGGGATCTTGGGTCTGGTGTTAAATTCACCTCTGTAGGAGAGGGGAAAGCTATTTACTGCAATTCTCTTTCCATTACAGACTTGAAGGGCATGATTTGTTCCCCCTTCCCTCCCCCAACTGAAGTGTTTATCTCTGCTTTTCACTGGGGAAAGCATCTTATAGTAAATATTTCAGAGCTGTTTCAGTCTAGGTTGGATAGAATGACTAGATAGACTTGGATAGAATAGAGCTTTTTGGTTTCTTACCCATACTTGTCATCACTTTGGCAACAAAAAAATGCTTCGGCCAGCCTGTGAGAGAGTCTGCAGAGAATTTGTGCTGGACTGTTATGCTACTCTGCTCTCTACTTTGTGATTCTTCCCAGCAAGAGGCACGTTAGGAAATATGTATTCCAGTTTCTTTGTAACTAGCAGTTTTACTTTTTTCTTGTATTTAAAAATGTCAGGACAGGCATTTAACTTATACATTAGGTTCTTCTATGCCTCCTGGAACTATATCACAAACAATGAAAAAAAAGTAGAAAAATAGCTTCTCTACTTTTTGTTGAGAATGTTGTAGTTCTTAATGTCCTAGTTTCCTTGATCTGCCATGTGCTACTTTCACGAAAGAATCTTAGTTTTAGGGAAAAGCTTCACACCTGAAGAGTTAAAATACAGAAAAGGAATAAAAAGAAGGTAATGTATGTTCAACTTCAGGGATTTTGAGGCTTGGGTTTCTGAGACCTTTAAGGTCAGGTGCACTAGCACAGCTTAATATAATTCATTTCAGTAAGGTAGATGATGCATAGACTTAAAACTCTTTACATCTCCAATAGTTTTCTAATGTTATAGCCCAAATCAGCAACCATCTTCAGAGATTTATGGGTAAAATAGTTCTGAAATCAGGCCAGGATGTTTGGAGCCAGGACTTTGGCTCTTTTGGGCAAGAGAAGGGAGACATTCCAATGGCTGGTGGTCCATATATAAGAGCATTCTGCCAATAATCCCCTTTTATTTATTTAAATACAGATCTGAACTTCAGTACTGCATGAGTCACGGTCTCTAGTATGGACAGTTTTTAAGCTTGGAATTAACCTCTGATATTTAAACTTGAGTGTAAAATTTCTCAGAACACTACAAAGATGAATGTGCTTTGCAGATTGATGGCTGTACCTATTAATTTTACAGCCACAATATCTTGGATAGTATCTAACAGGTCTGAAAGTTTAACAGAGATGGACTGGAAGAATGTTGTTGTGGAAGCTTCTGAGAACACAAATATATTGCAAGAATACTAATAAAGTAATCCTCTGTCTCTTTTTTCCTTTCCATGATTTAATGTGTCTTTGAGGGTCTACTTCAATAGAATAAATTCTATGTGTTTCAGTTTAAAGACAGAAGAATTTATTTTCTTGAGGGAAAAATAGATTTTTCTGGCATGCTTTTCAAGATGATTGTTGATGGTAGTGTGCCAAGCCAGGTTCTAGCAGAGTGATGATTGCTGCCTGTCTCAAGTGAAATTTTTCTCAGGCTAAACTTCCAAGGCAGTTAGGTATTTGGACTCTGTTATGATTTTCAGTTCTGCCTGAACAGTAATGGAAATCAACAGGAGCTCTGCCTGACTTCGGATGCTTGTAAGAGCTTGAGCTGATACTTTCAGGTGCTTTAGATACCTTTGGAAAGCTGGCCATTTACTGTTACAAACTGATCAGAAGTTTGTGCATCTCTCCTAAGTTTTGGAGCATTGCTGCAAAATAGACACCATGTTTCACCCAGGAGACTGCTCCATTTCCTTGGTGGGTGAAGTGATGCTTAAATAAATAGTCTGTCAATTTGTTAAGCATGAGGGATCCATAAAAATGAAAGTTATTATTGCAGCATGAATTTTCCCACAGCAAAACCAAAACAGAACTGAGTTTCATCCATAAAAATATTGCAAGTGAACCTCTTGTTTGCTTCTTACTTCTCTGAACTTGTTTTATATAAGCTAGCATTCTACTTCTCCTTTATGAGGAGTGAGGTGAGTAGCACAGGCATGTTGATCCTTGCATCTACAAAAGAATTATATGAGCTAAACACATGTTCTGCCATTGGCACATTACTGTTATCCTGCCAAAACCCTTCTCCTTGCTTGGCTTCTGCAGCAATGAGCATGGGTGGAGGAAGGAAGGAACAGCTGGGAGGCGATTATGGTTTCCTGACACCCTGCCCCACCCATGGCACAGGTTAGATCAGTTCTGAGTCGCAGGCAGCTGGTAGAATTCCCCGGGAGACTGTCCATTCATCTTCTGCATTATCTCCACCCAGTACCTGGTACACATCCTCTGCAGCAGGCTGCTATTGGAGGAATCAGTTTTAGCAATTCAGTGCTCCCTCCTGGGCACTTTGACTCTCTGGGATGTTGCTCGGGAGAGGAACAGACCCAATTCTGTTCTTTGGACTTCAGGGCAAGTTTGATTTTAACAGAACTTGTGTGCGTGGAGTTTTTATCTGGAAGCCTGGGGGGCCTCAACTGATTTATTTCTGAAACTATTGCCAGTGAAAAAGTTGAGGTCCAAGAAGAGCAGAAAATTATTCACTAAGGTGGGAGAAGAAAATGTGCTGGAAGAAGCAGAATGAAATTTTTAAAGAATACTCTCTATCCCTCTGTCCTGTTGGAAAGTTCACCTTTCCCAATACAGAGGTAATCTTGGTCATTGGATGATGGATAAAGTTTGTGCCATTTAAAATATTCTTTCTATTATCTGCCACTAATACACACTGACACAACAGTGTCAGCCAGTTACAAGGCCAAATTCATAATCAGTCTTTTTTAACAGTCTGTAATGTCCCTTTGGCTGATAAATAAGTATTCTGATACCAACAAAGTGGTGAGACGAGTTTCATGTACTAATGCTGAAACAATTCACCGCCTAGCAGAAAGCAAAATGAATTGTGGACCAGTGCTAAATTCAGGAGTATAAGGTGCAGTTATCTGATGTCCTGGTAAAGGGCGAGCCACAAACAGAACTCTTGGCTGACACCCCTGGAAAGTAGTAGTAATAATAAACATCTGGAGGGTTTGACATATTCATGGTTGCCAGTAAATAATCCCTGGCTCCTAAGCAGTTGTTTTTGGAGAAGCAGTTTGAGATATGGAGAAGCTAAAAAGTAATTGTATAATGTAATGATGGACAATATCCTGAAAAATCAGGACCACTTGGGTGTCAGCATGAATAATGAACAGGTTTTTAGGAGAGAAAGGGGGGAAGAGACCCTTATCAGGTTGTAACATTCAGCGATAGGGGTCAGCCATTAAGGGAGGGAAGGTCACAGAGAAGAACAGGCAAATGGTAGTTCATTTGTCACCAAGAGCACCTATGAATGCAGCCCTTCATTTGTCACAGGGACAAACAAAAGTCATTGGAATGGTCTTGTGCAAGCAGAAGAAGAAATGTTTGTATTCACTTAAGATTTTACCCAAATTTGATTGAGTTTAGTAGAAATCTTCCAGTAACTGCAAAGAGACTTGGATCTGGCCCGCAGAGATCGTCTGTTTATATCTTAACCTGGAAACATGAGTCCACATGCCCAAAGGAGCGTTTTACACTTTTCATATTTACTCCCATCCGTTTCTCATACAGAGATGCCTTTTGATCAGTGCCTGAATTGTCTGTTTGCTGCAGCTGTCATTTACTTTTCTGTGGCTTTCTTGTCTATTGATATATCAGAATCATACCAGTAGTGCTGCTGTCATGTATTTAAGGCATCTTGGTCTAGTTTTCTCCTTTCTTTTTCCCCTGCAATCCCTTTTCAGTCAATCAGGTCGTTAGTGCAGGTGAAATCAGTCTCATACACCCGCACACACATTAGTCTTTTACATTATAGCCTAATAACCTAAGTATTCATAACGTAATTGTGGCTGGTGGGAAGCCCTGCTATACAAGACAGATGGTGCTGCTTCCCTTCAGGTAAACCCTGTTGACAGGCAAAAGGTTACTGCTTGTATAGGCAAGTTCATTGCTCCGGTGCACATAGCACTATGGATACATCATCAGATTAGTCAAATGTCTGTGGAAAGGATTCAGTCTCTAAGGTTCCAGTTGCTCCTTGCCTGCCTTTGATATTTCTGTGGTTGCACAAGAAGGTTTGACCATCTTGGCATTACGCAGACCTCTCATAGAGAGCTCATTGTCTGTGTCCTCTCCCAAACAAAGGACTAAGGTGTGGGGCTTAGATACAGGCGTGGGATATATTTCCCATCAAAATAGTAAAACAAAAGGTATTTACTGCTTTTTAGCTGCAGTATCAATACACTGGTAAGATAGCTTTTACTCAAAGAAAAATAAAACCTACTCTATCAAGTTGTCGGTGTTACAGATGAGGTAGCGATTTAAAGCTTGAGGGACAATCCTTAAGCAGTGCAGATCATTACAGCCACAGCTATTTCCAGTAATGAATCCTAGATGAATACCTGCCCAGGAATGTATTAAATGTCATTTAAGAATAAAATGGTTTGATTACACTGATGGTGTTTTCTGCAGTCCCAAAAGAAGTGCTGCAGAGAGGTACCAAGATGTCATCGTTATTGCAAGTAGCGGTTATGTTCACACAGTGCTCTGGCTAAGCTCGTTTGAGTGACACATTTTTACTTTTTCCACATAGAATTTTGTTTAATTTTCAGGTTTTTCACTTTTCTTTGACTTTTATATTGTAATTTTTAATATGAAATGGTGTTGATTAAATTTTAGTACTCTTATTCAGTATTCTATGTCTATATCATGCTCTATTTCTAAGAAACATTATATTTAGTATTTAAGGTTTCCAAGATAATTTTTTTGAGAAAACCTTAATACTGAAAAGTTTTACTTGTTCCAGGTCAGAGCACAAAACATGTTGTGGAACTCTGGAATTTCCCACGGGGCAGAGATCCTGTTTTCCAACCAACTCTGGTATATGGGCTACGAAGAAGCCTTTTTGATTGCCCAAAGAAGCCTTGGCTCTGAAGTTTATTCAAGGGCAAAAGATGGGGTGATTGTTGTGAAGAAGTCTTATTTTGGTTCATTCCCAGAAGACCAAAGTAAAAGCCAGTAAAGGGCTTGATACTGTCTCACCCACCAGCTGTCATTTCTAACCCAGATGCCCCATGTCTGTTGCCAGCTTCTTGCTGGGGGGATGGGAGGAGGAACAGAGGGCTTAAAAATAAAATAATTTTAAAAAGAGGAGAAGGAATGTAAAATATTATTTGTGTAAACTATGAATATGAGCCCATGGTTTCCATGTGAGTCATGTGTTCCTAACCTTATGACAAACTGTCTGGTCCTGCATGTTAATGGGAGTGTATAATGATAATTCCCTTATAGCTTTCAGCTATGGGGATCTTTCCATTTCACTGTTTTAAGGAATTTGTACATACAGATACATGTGTGGCTCACATCACTAACTGAGCACAGATTAATGTAGTCATCCTCACAACACTTTTCATGGGTAGTAAAATGTTATTTCCAGTTTATGGACGAAAACCAAGAGACATAGGGATTTTAAAGGCCTCGTCCACAGCCTATAGGCCTTAGCTGGAATCTTTTCATTGATTTCAGTGATCATGGATCATGTCCTTAGTGACTTACCCAAGGGAACTGTTATGATGACTCAGTCAAACAACTCATCCTGTCTTTGATAATTTCTATTTATTTATTTTTCCCCAGCATCAAACTATATCCCAGTACTTATTTTCCAAAGTGTATACAAAATTATGTTTTAAACTCACAGCTTTACTCTTATTGCACCTCCTAGCAACAGGAGAAAAGAGCAGAATGATAGCTCAGGTTATTATCTTTCAATCTTTATTAGTTATAGTGCCTAAGGAAAATGTTGAAATATTTCAAAAATTACTAATTTTATGATGGTTCTCCTCAAAGCTGTGGATGTCTGAGGATAGGTCATGTTTAAGCTAATAATCGGTTGTGTTCTGAATATTCTGAGTTTAGATATAGTAAGCACCATAGTAGTTTTAAAAAAGTAAATATTTGGTCAAGGCATTTATATGAGCATTATGCAAGAAGATGGATTTCTGTGCCCCCCCACCCCCGCATAGAAATTCAAATTACTTGCTTTAAAAAATAATATGCTGCCAGCAGAGCTTACACCGAAGTATATGACAGAAGTCTAAAATGTAGTTCCTTGATGAGGGCTGGAGAAGTCCTAATCTTTTCTTGTATTACTGAGCTTTGCTGTGTTTAGATCATTGTCAGCTATAATGCAAGTGTTAAGTGATGTACAGGAGAACTGCCCACAAGTATTAACAGAATGCGAACACTCCAGACAGAGAAAGTATTTCACCTGATACGGAGGAGTTTTAACTAGAACTAATGGGGTAAAATTGAGCAAAAAGGCGTATTTAGACTGTACATCAGGAAAAAGATTCTAGTGGTGAAAGCTATTAGCCTGTGGTATGTTCTCCCAAGGGAAGCAGTAGTAGCAGTATGTATAAGTTGCTTAAAACTAATCATAAAAAAATACACAAGGGTATATCGTAAGGAGCTTGCTTTGGTGGTGGTGAGGAGTGGTTTGTTTAATTGCTAAACTCATTACTAAGCTTTTTCCTTCTGAGTCCTATGATTCATTTTATATTCTTGGTTTGGAACAACCAAAAAGGCATTGAGAAGCTTGGAAAAAAGTTATTTATCTGTTCCAGCATGCTATGTCTATAAAGTTTGTCTAGGTAACTTCACAAAAAACCTCCTGTGTAACCTTTTGTGTGATTGTTTCAATTGTTCATTTGTATTTATTTGTGAGAAAGAACAAATTCCTGTTACAGTGAGACTTTGTATCACGTGTGTTTAACATTATAGACTTAACTAAAGAGAAAGATTGTGTTACTTTGGCTTCATAGGAGACGCAGTAGAACAGCTTTAAAATGCTGACCTCAACATCTAAGCCACACATTTCAAAATAGTGATGTAACTGTCCAAGAGTGGGCCAGAATGAAGTAACAGTGACTAAGCAGTGTTCTTAGTGTTCACCAGTTTTCTTCTTAAATGTCATAGATGCCTGAGAAGTGGTATAAATGTGATCCTGAGCGTGACTAATGGTCACTGTCTCTACAGGGTGCAAAATAAAATGGTGTCGCTTTTGTAAAGTTGCATTGTGAATACTTGACAGAGACCACGAAGCAAAAACTTTCAGAGGAAAAAGCCCCAAAGAAAAAAAATGCTAAAGATGTCTTCACTAAGTACGTACATTAGTGACTTTCCTTTTGAAGGTGGAATATTCCTTTTTTATTTCTCTTGCCATGGAAGTTAGGGACCAGTCACTTCAGGTGGAGTTATAAGACAGCTTTTGTGGGTGTACAGGCTATCAAGGCAATGTATCTCTGTCAGATTGTTGGTTCAGGAGGCAGTGGGCTTCTGTTGTGAAAGTAAGATCAGGTGAGAGCAGATTTAAGATCATCTAGTGCTCCTGAAGTAGCTGAACACGCTGAGTCTGTGCTTGCCTAACTGTAAATGGGTTTCTGCAATGATAATTTGGGGATGCCAGGGACAGAGAGTGGATTGATGAAATAAAGTGGAAAAAAAACCCAACCCCAACCCCTGTTTTATTCTTTGTTTTCTGTATACAGAAATACTGTCTTGCCAGGAGAGAGGTAGGAAGTGCTTGAATATTGCTGACGATGTTAAAGCTCAGTTGTCATTTGCCTTCCCAGCAGAAAGAGGGAACACGTGTGGCTGACCACTTCTGTAAACTGGTGCTTCATAAAAATTAATCTGAATAGTTGAAATCTTTTTATTTAATAGTAATTAGTGAATAATTTATCCACAATTACATTAGCTATGAGATAGCTTATTTGTCAGTTGCTTCCCCGAACTACAGAATGTTTGGTTTGTAAGTTCTCCTCCTCCTTCTGTTTTTTGATCAGCTGGGAAGGGGGAAGTAGGTCCTTGTGGATCAAACATTAGTTGTGATTGTTGGCACTGACTTCTTTGGAAATCTTAATCAGGTGGTTGTTCTGGTTTTTGTGTACCTAAATGCGAGATTTCTTTTCTCTTACCTCTTGCCTGTCTTGTCCTTCTAGGAAAGCTTGCTCAAGAAGAAAGCAGCCCCTTCCATCTCTTTATATACAATACATAGTTCAGTGAGACTTTGGTTTTGAATGAAGCATTTAGGGGTTTGTGAAAAGCGAATGATACACAAGAATAACAGTTGGTTTATCTGTGACATGTTTTGGTGCCTCATGAGGAGTCTTTCTTTTAAAACCATGCATTGAAAAGTGGTCTGTAATTCTAAATTTCTAATGGGAAGCATTTTAAAGAAGATAAAACCTGTTCTTTGGGAATGTCATATAATGAGCTAGTTCCATCCACTGCAACTTTTATGCCATTAACTTTATGCCTTCCAGTGAGAGTTTACAGACTTATTGTTCCCT
Organism: Phalacrocorax aristotelis; assembly: GCF_949628215.1. Lineage (NCBI taxonomy): Eukaryota > Metazoa > Chordata > Aves > Suliformes > Phalacrocoracidae > Phalacrocorax > Phalacrocorax aristotelis. Next base: position 83,948,674 of record NC_134278.1, read on the forward strand.
TAGGTAGCACATTATCTTTTTGTCCTCCCCAGTAAATAGCAGGAGTTTAGTAATTTCTATAACAGGCCTATAAAACAGACTAGTATTCTAATTTGAGAAGTAATGAAACTACTCATATCATACACTCTTGCACAGATTTCAAGCACTGAGATTTTAGAACATTACATTAGGATGTTGTGTTCTTTTCTGTCCTGTCACAACCACCTCATAGAGCTTTTCTGTTTCAGAGGAAACCTCTGAAAGCTGCTGTGATCCTGTTTGTATTTGCCCAGATTTGCAGAGGCATATGGGAATATTTATTGACTATGCAGGAACTAAATGTCCTTGTGAGTCTGTCCCTGGAGGGCCATGGTGAGACTCCTGTTCACATTGCAAATCAGGATCTACAGAACAAAATGCTGGATTTTGTCTTAGCACTTTTAAAAGAAATAACATTTTAATGATATTTGCTATTGGCGTAATCCTTCCAAAATGGACAGTGATTTATATATTTCATGTGAGGACAGGATTCCTTAGGGGATGACTCATTGTTTTAGTCTGGAAAAATTCCACTGGGAACCTTTTTCAGAACTGGTTGATACATACCTTACATGGTCTTAGTTTGGGATCTTTTTGTCTTTCATTTTGTCTCATAATATGTGTGCTTGGCCTATTAAACTGTCTCTTTCCCTTCTGAGTCAAATCCAGTTGGTATTTACCAAGACCTTATATGGAGAGGGAGTGTGTGTATATATAAATGCATGTATACATAAATGTCTTTATGTATGTATATATGCATATACAGAGGAGAAAAAAGAACTGGATCTATTGCAAAGGCAGAGTTTATTTTTTCATTAAAGGGGTGAATTTTGCTTTAAGCACATCTTTTCACATCTTAGTTTGAACCCAAAGACAACAATTGCCAGCATAACTGCTTCCATTTATAGAAATAACTCAGTCCTCTAGACTGTGTGACTATACTGATACTACAGCGTGTGAATACTGAATTTACAGCCAGTGGAAGCAGGTACGGACTTGTAACATCTGGTATGAAAACAGACTGTCTTCACTCGTGCTCCTGGTCTTGGTTGTACATTTTGTCCCCTTTTTAAATTGATATTGCCACTGTTATGAATCAGTGCAGTCAAGAGAGCTCCATAGCATGCGCGATAAAGATGAACTGGGAGGAAGCATACTTGCCCTAGGGAGTCCTGTAAAGTGTTCCAGTAAAGGGCCTACTGCATCAAGGGCTTAAGGTAATCTCCCATTAGTTACCCTTTCTGAAGATGGGTAAAATGTTTTACTTTCTTCAGTCATTGGGGACCTTCCTTTGTCTCCATAACTTTTCACCAATGGTAAAAGAGTGACCCTGCCATGCCACCAGTTGTCTCTGCACTCTTGCCTCCAGCCCTTTTGGTAGCATGGACTTACAGGGGTCAGGACTTCCTAAAAGGTCCCCAGCTTCTCTTTGACAACTTATAATTTGTCTTATCCTTGAACTCTGCCTGTGGGTGCAAAGACTGGATAGACCTTGTTGGTGAAGCCTGAGCCATAGAAAGCATTGAGCATCTCAGCTTTATTTGTATCTGCTGTTGCTAAAAGTCATCCACCCTGTTCAGCAGTGGTCCCACTTCTTTTTTCCTTTTGCTACTGATGTGATTCTAGAAGCACTCTTAGGTCTTGACATGCCTTGCCAGTTTTAACTCTAGATGAGCTTTGGCTTTGCTAAAACCATCCTCATGTGCCTGGGCAATGTTTCTACATTTGCCCTTTGTAGCATATCCTTGCCTCTACCTCCTGTGTATGACTCTTTGGAACTCTGTCAGGTTTTCCCAGTTTATCCATGCTAGTCTACTGATATGCCTACTTGCTTCCCTGAGCACAGGGGTGGAGTTTTCTTGTACTGAGAAGAGGTTGTCCCTAAAGACATCCTTAATTTCTCAGACCTGTTGCCCACAAGATACCACATACCAATTCCCTACATCAGACATCTGCTTTCCTGAAGTTCAGGGTCTATATTCTGCTACTTGCCTTTCTCGTTTTCCTTGGGATCTTGAACTCTGCTACATACTAGCACATGCCAAAAGTGTTTCTTCTGCATGTGGGCCAAAATGATTAAAGTTCAATTAAAACATTTTTGAATATCAGTTGCAAATGTCAGGTTTTCAGTATGGACTTTTTCCTATGCATCATGGAAAACAGTGACGGAGGAAAAGATATTTCAAGAATCTGTCCCAAAAGAAACATATAAAACAGTGGTGTCAGTCAACCAGCTGTAACTATGAAAAGATTTCCAGTCTTGGGGACCAAAATCTCAAGACAACAGGTTACAAGATTTCAGGTTACATGATGCAAGTTTAGAAGATTTCATCATCATTGGGTCTGTATGAGAACACTTGCCCTGATTTGGTCATGAAACCAAACCCCAAACCACTGACTAAACCTAATTTAGATCTGGATCTAAACACCCACTTCCTTTTCCTCATTTCCAACCAAAACAGGTTTCAGTTTTGATTGGAAATGAGGAAAAGTGAAATCTCTTGTTGATTATTGTTAACTTTTTCTCCCATCACTAACTAAAAAAAAAAAAAAACACAAAACAAAAAACAGCAAACCAAACCCCTAAACGATCCCCCCTCCTCTTTACAGGCCACATGTTTCTGTTAACCAAAACCACTGTCAACAAATGGAAGTATGGCAAAACAGTGGTGGTTTCCTACCCCTTATTTTCATAGTTATTAATTATATTTGGTTTTGGTCCTAAAATGAGATGTAAATATTTTATAAATCAGGTGATTTTGTTGTTTTTATACTTACATTTTATTGGATAAATGACAGAGTATATTTAAGTGAGCATAGGTTCTACCCTAATATTTTATGTGGTTGTGTTAGTAGTCTGTTACAGATATATCCATTAAATCTGGCACACAGATAAGGATTAAAATTTATTTCCTCTCTCCGAGTATTGTTACTTAAAAAGCAAATCTTGGACCAACTAATGAACATCAGACTTAAGGCTCAGGTTTGAGTGTTCATCTAAAACAGTTCTTCAGATTGACCGGTTTGTCACCTTAACCATATAGGAGAAAAACAAGAGGAGAAATACTCTACCTTTAGAGCCAAGATAATTGTTAAATACACGTGCTTTTTCTTCCTTTTTAATGTGTTCATACAAATGGATTGAATAATTGGCAACTGAATAATTCTGTTTTCTTTTAGCTTAGAATGGCTCATGTAAAGAGTATATATAAAGGTTAAATGCATGATTCCAAAGACTTTCTATTCCTTTATTGTAGTGATCCTCTCAGAAAAAGTAAAACAGAGGCTTTAGAGGTAATCAGCTCCCAAGGCTGATATCTCTGGAGTATCCAAAAGTTGTGCTTCTATTTATTTGAACAAATTTATTTATGAGTTCCACTGGTGAGGAACAAAAGTCTATCCCGAACTGCAGATTGGTAGGTAAGATATATAATGTAACATACCAGAGTAAAACATGTGGAAACCCAGACTATCAGTGCAGGTTTAAAGGGATTAAGTAGATCTAGACCCTGTCTCTTCCCTTCCCAAAACAGGTGCAGGAAGCAGGAAAGATGTGGGCAAAGTCTTCTCTTACTCACTGTGGTGAGTGAGGGACTTCGGGTTGGTCTAGGGTAGTACAGTAAAGTATTAATCTACAGTGTGAGGAGAAGAAATAAAGATTGGAGGTGGAGGGGGGGATCTGAAAGTCCTGGTGGTTCTTAGTGGGGTGCAGCTTAACCACCATCCTTTACTCCCTAACAGCACAATCTAACCTTCACACAACAGTGTCAGTATAAAATCTAAATTTTTCTTTATGCAGGATAGAGAAAGCAGCTGTTCTTTTGGACTTTTGTTCTGATTGGTGTTTTGAGTGAGCCATCCTTTAGCTTGGTAGAATTTGGAGAGCAAAACCAGAGCACATACAAGACTGCAAGTATCTGCTGCTCAGATGGAGGCACTGAACACAGGAAGCCCATGATTTGTTTTACACGACAAATTCATCAGAATTATAAAGAATTTTTTTAAAATTATGATTTTTAGAGAGTCAGACAGTGTTTACATACACAATACTAGTCTGTATGCAGAGGCTGGCATTATGCCAAGTGCCTACAAATTCAGAAGCCCATCCTCAGCTGGTACATATCACTGTAGCTCCATTGACTTCAATGAACTGGTGCCAGTTTACATTAACTGAGGAGCTGTTGCATTATGTGGGATGATTTCTTGTTTCTCCTTCCTTTTCTTCCATTTTTTGATGAAAAATGTGAAAATGTCATTCTTGTTAGCTCAGAGGAGTCCATATTTGGGAGATCTACCTCTTCTGATGGTATTCTTTCTTTTCTCTTAGGATTATTCCTGTTTCTAGTCAATTTATGATATATTCGTACTAGTTTTCTAAAAGTAGTATGTTAAGGGTGTCTTATACTTCTTGATCTAACCCTGGTGGACTCATAGAATTCTATAGATTGAAATTTCAAAGCTGTAGTGTAATAATTCCTTACCCTGTGATTAAAATATGCATTATATCATTGAAGTGGTATCCCTTTCACGTTTCTCTGATACATAAGCAAATCCCACAAAAAAGCAATCACATGAGTATTTTTGGTCATTTCCCAGGCACTTGTGGAAGCAGTGGCTGAGGGGAGACTGCTGATCAAAACCAGTCAAAAAAAAGATTCTTCTCCTAAATTTAAATTCTCTCGAGGCTGTATATAATAAAATGAATGCTGCCTCAGGCTCTAGTGCTGTTAGCTAAAATGACTAGTGAGGTCTGAACTCAGCTTTGTCACACAGTATTTTGGCCCAGACAAGTCCATCTATACTTATACCTTCCAGACCTGTCCTTTCATTTAGGAACTGGTCTAAGCTGGGAAAATACCTCCTTTACATAAACATTTGTTCGTAGGTCTATTTGGTGTCCAGTAGGTCTCACAAAAGTGAGAACCTTTTCATTCCTGAGTTGATGGAAGTGTTCTAATCTAGAAAACTCTGTTTAACTGCTTAAGGGACATTTCATATAATTCATTATTTTATTTTTAAAAACTTCCTTGGACTCTAGGGATCCGTTTTCAAAAGTTTTTCTTCCTTAATTAGTATGTTGTTGTCTCTTGTCTTTGAGAAGAGGAATACTTTGGATATCTTCTCTGCTATGTGTAAAAATTCTGCTTTATCTTCATCTTTGCCATAATAATTTTGGACATTTTCCAGTTTTAAATGAACTTGTATGCAAAGAGTATTTGAAGATGGACTTCCTGTCTAATGTTGCTTGTATGTCTGAATTTTTCTATGTAATCTTTTGTTATTCTCTCACCTACCGTGTGTTTTCTCATGCAGTCATCTTGAGTCACGTAGCCACAGTCTGGCCAGATGTTTGGAAGAGCTCTGCTTCCATTTTGGCATTTAATAAGTAGCCAGGTTTTGTAAAGTGACTGCTCTGTATCTGAAATGAGAGTTTCTGGGCAATGTAAACTCTTGAAAATTAATACCAGTTACATGCCTAAGTTGGAGGTGAATACTTTTGAAAAGCGGGCCTATATTAGGAGTTTCTGAATTACTGAAAATCCATGTTACATAATTTCCACTACTGTAGTTTGTTACATTAAGGTATCAGTGGTCTTCTCCAGAGAGTTATATTTTCCTTAAAACTAAAGACATGGAAAGAAATTCCTAGGTATAGGGAGGTGTGGAAAAAAAGCAACTGTTGACAACACAACAATTCATTCATTTCCTAACATCACAGGTCATGTACTGTATTTTAACTTAAACAATAAGGCAATTGTTCATATGGGAAAACAAGCACAGTTTGCGTAAAGGTTAAAAGACTGAAAAGGTTAAAGGCTGGCTTGTTTTTGGTAAGCTATGATTTGCTTCTCTCAGGTGAAATGTGGAGGCTTCATGGTCTGGCAAATTGCTGAACTCTTTGCTGGAGTGCCCATAGAATAGATGAGAGGCAGATGATTTACTGTGACTCGGTTCTTCACAATGGGCAATCTCACCTTATTGTTTCCTTGTGCTATATCGAGCTCTGCTGTTTTCATTTATGTTGTAAACTTTGCAGGGAAGGGACTGCCTCCTTCCTGTATGTTTACACAGTATCTTATTCCATGCAAGCCAGATAGTATCCAAAAGCCTTCTTTTCCTTCATAACATTTTAATAGATACAAAGAGGTTTTTCAGTGTTATAAAGGGGATGCAAGGATCAAAATCCTTGGTATTTCAGTGGAATTGTCTGCTTAACTGCCCTTCAGAGTCTCTTTTCTCTGTTCTTTCAGCTGCCAGACAGCTTGGGGTGGGAGATTATTAAGTCACTCTCTAAATCCTGTTTCTTTAAGGGGCTTTGGATCAGGACTTTTAGCTCTGCAGCCACTTGGATTTATCAGCATCTGAGAGGAATTGTGAGGATCACTCCACTACAGAAATTACTTGTGTCACTACCAATAAAGTGGTGTTAAAAGTAGCAGCAGTCCTCCCTGATTAGTTCTATTTATTAAGTTCAACTGTTTTTTGTCTCTAGAATATGCTGCAAATTATATTTTATAGCCACCCTAAAAAAACCTTGTTCACTAAATACTGGTTTTGTTCTATATTGAAATTCCAGAGAAAAATTCGGTACCCCTAATTATAAGTGAGGTATAAAAGTATTATTTGGTCAAAGGTGTGGTAGGAGAGAAGACCTTAAATGCAGTAATATTGATGATTATGCTGGAAAGCACAATTTAATCATATAAACTGTATATGTACAGAAGACTGTAAGCTACTGATTTTAAAATTTAGTGCTGATATTTTTTTATCCTATATGTAAATGCTACAATTCTGTCATTAAGTTTGCAAAAACAAGTCTTGAATTTTGGTGCCATGAAGCAGATTTTTCAAAGACATTTAAGAGTCTAATTGTGCAGATACATGGTTTTCAGTGGTTGCTTCTATAGCCTCGGTGTCAGTGCCTCTGACTTTTTGCTCCACTGGGAACTGAGAGCTCTCAGCATTTCTGAAAGTCAGTCTGCACTACTTTAGGTACAAAAACTTGGGTGGCTTTCCAGACTTGGCTTGGGTGTATCCAGTGTGCTATATACTTGTACACAACACATAGAGAAATAAGAAAATGCGCTGTTTAGTAAAACCTTGTTTAGACTTGCGTTCTTTCTCCTATCAGGCAGAGAAGTAGTAGTACAATGATTTCTTGCAGCTGTATTTCCCAGCTAACACTGTTATGTCCCACAACAGCCAGGGCTGAGGAGGTTGGTCTCTCTCTGAAAGTATGATGTGAAATTTCAATATAATCTCACTCAGTCTTCTGTTTACACAGCCATATTGTCCTGGGACAGTCTCGCATGGATTGCAAGCATTCTTGCTATGAGGAATCTGGGTCCAACAGGAATACTTGATTCCCAAAGCTCAGCTCTGTTTAGAAAACTGGCTCTATTATCTGAGATTATGGCAGAGAGCAAACACTGCTCCAGTTTACGGTAGCTTCACCATCAAAAGAAGCTTTCTTTCAGGAGTTTGAGTTACCAAACAGAGCATATTTTCCCAGGAATGAGTGTTTGCTTGAAAGATGATGGGCAGGATCTCACAATGCAATGCTGTTGAAATTGGTTTTACTTGAAATAACCACAGAGCAGGAAGCCATGCAGCATATGGCACAGAGATGTCTCGCCAGACCACAGGAGCTTGCTTGCATGGGGAAGCAGGCTGGCTGCATACATTTGCAGCTGCATCCTGGCTAATAATTCCTACTGAGAAGGGGTTTCAGCATGTGGACTTCCAATATTGGCTTGGCGCTGGGCTGTATCTCCACTGCATGGTGTAGGCCAAACCCACATGTAAAGGTACCCTCAGACCTGTTTGCTAGCACAGTGCTTTAGGGGACATGATACCACACAAATAACCAGAAAGCTGTTGACTTCAGAAAATATCTTTTATTGTAAAACATCTTTCTTCAAAACAAAAAACTTATGTTATTTATATAGTCAAGCACACTATATTTGGTGTATGAGGGGAGACTGCTGTGTATCAAAACACTCCATGTTTGAAGTATTGCCCTTCAGCCATATTTCTGCTGGAAAGTGATTACTTTGTTAGAATCATAATTCAATGAAATATTGTTCCTCTTCGCAGATGCTCAACCCCTACATAGCAATTACTGCCTAATGTTTATTTTGCAGTGGTTACTGAGAGCTGTTGAGTCACTGACATCTTTGTTGAGAGTCCTGGAGTTTTTTAAAGTGCTATTTGATGAACCCAAAATCTGATTCTCAATGTCTATTGTTTTTCATGGCTTTTAACATTGTCTGTTTTAGGGGAGTTTTTTAATTGGTTAGGGGCCAGCTAGCACGGCCAGACAGAAACACCAGAAGGTGTATGAATGTCGTCTTTATATACACAGAGGTCAAGGGACTGACACAGCTTATGCAGATAGCAAGCCTTAAATATATGCCAAAAGCATAAGTGTATTTGTAGCATGATCCTTGTTAATCCTCTGTTCATTTTTAAAAATGACTAAATGAATTAAGAACCTACATTCCATTGTTTTAATGCAAAGTTATGCCAAAATCCTTTAAAAAGGTGTCTTAGGATCCTAATTCATTTAGCTATTGCTGGACGTGTTAGCCATTGTGCTAAGGGAAGAATAATACTCCTAAGGTTGAGTTAAGCAATCTGGATATGTTTTCCAGCTGTTGCAGGGACTCTGTACTGCCTTGAGTAAGTCATACAGAGATTACTTGAGAAAAGGATGTGAACTGCTGACTGGCATCCACATTTTCAGTATTAGATCTTTGAAAATGCCCATTTATTTGTCGTGTAAGCCTGAAGATGCCTCTATTTCTGCTGGTGATTTTTCCAAAATTAGTAACTAGATATCTGACCATGACCAGCATTGCTTGGCTCTCAATGTTACACCAACTTAAGGACTCATGACTCAGCTCCCCTTGCAGGCACTGGGGCACAGCTTCCCTCCTTGTTCCCTACAGGACCTCCCCTCAAAGGCAGGAGAGAGATAGCTGTTGAGATTCAGGGATCAGTTTGCTGTGCCTCTGAGCTTTTCTCTAATGGAAATAAATAGTAAGTAAATGAAGTAGTGGGTGTGAGATGGTTACTCATATGGTTCTTTCTGTTTCTTACCCTAGAGTCCCTAATGTGCATTCTTGTGTCAAGAACTACTGTTGATGCAGCACCACAATACCACAATTTGTTTTTTTTTAAAAAAAAAAAAGAGGAAGGAAAAAGAATCAATTAGGTGCAATTATAATTAAAGTCTGCTGACTGCAAGCTTGTTCTGGCTGATTACACTAGCTGAATGAGAAATTTCTTGATCATGAAATTTGGTATCATACCACCACACGTACAATCCTTTGTTTACACAGAAACCTCTGTATTATGCTTGATTTTTAAAATAAACAAAGTTCTATTTTTAAATATAATGACATGCCAGTAAAACCAAAAGGAGCGTTGGCATATTCATTCACTCACAGTCTCCTTTTGTTACCATCTTTCCCCTAGGCAAATAAAATAGCCTTCTAATAGGTTCATTTGTAAACTCAGTGGATGTGGGCAGATGAGGGGCAAGTCAGGCAGCTGCATGATCAGGATTGCTGACTTGTGAAAGCAGTTTTTTGGCAGTGGCAACCAAGTCTTTGGTTTGTTTTGCTTTGGCTGGTACCTAATAAGGCCCTCAATTTCCTCCTTGTTCTGGCTGCTGCTGAATTGCTGATGAGTCTGTAAGGGCATCTCAGGGTCATCTGGCTGAAGGTTTGCGGAAGCTTGGGCTGTTCATACAGCCCTAAAGGGCTGATTTCATTGGGTTTTTTTACCTAGTTCCCTTGAAGAGTTTCAGGCATGAAAATCTGTCAGATGTTATTTTCCAATAATTCTTAGACACTTTTAGAGACTTGCAAATGAAATCCACTGCTAGATTCCCTTCCGTGGTTTCTTCCATTCTTCTGTGTTCCGGTCTAGATGTGGTGTCTTTCTCAAATGGACACTTGGCTGAGCTGGGGCTGCATGTTTGAGTTACTGGGTGAAACTGTATCATAGCGCTTTTCCACAGTGATATGACTTAGGTTCCTTTGGTGCCAAGTATGAGGAGGCTTGGTGATGTTATTTTTAGGAATTGCTGGAGACTTGATGCTAAGAAGTCTAAGCTCAGCACTCCAGAAAAATCTCTAGCAGGACTAGCCTGGATCAATGACTAGCAGTACAAGCCTGGATCAGCCTGTGTTTTATAGTGCCTTAACAAATATTACCCTGTAAAAGCTAATGCTTGACAAATCTGTGCTTGTGTGTTGTTGGTTGGTTGTTTTTGTGGTGGTGGGGTTTTTGTTGTTGTTTGATTGTTTTGGGGGTTTTTTTGTTTTTTAAAGAAAAAAAGTCAGAGTTTCTCTGTTAGACTAAAGTGATTGTGTGGTTGCCCAGATCCAGGTAGTGTGGTCATTTGCCTTGTGAAACAACCACATATTTTGGAAGCTGGCACAATACAATTGCTGTATTCAACAGCCCAGGCTTCTTGGAGTTGCAAAGGACTATCCATTGAAAAGTAACAAGAGATCATGAGAAAGTTTGTGGGTGTTTAGAGGAATTTGCAAATTTCCCATACATTTTCTATGAGAGACGTACAAGGGTTGGCATTTCCTGATTAAAAAAAGCTGGGGGGGGGGCAGTGCTGATAGGGGTAAAAAGCACTTGTCTGCTTCATATTGATAATCATGTATTCAAAGGTGCAGGACGTATAGAAAGAAAATTAATAGGTCCATATGGATAATGGGGCAGATAATCCTAAAACTGCACATAACCCAGACTGAGAACTGTGAGGTTTTGTGACATGCAGATGGATTGTATTGATGTGGGCGACAGCTCCAACTCGGACTTTTCAGAGATTAGGTGGTCTGTGGTGTTGGCTCCTTCTACACATTACTAGTCTTGGATGTTGAGATTACATTCACAGTTCCCAAGTTCAAACCTCAGCATACTACACTCCCACAGATTCCCACAGTTTTGTCCTACAAAGTGCCTTCTCTAACAGAAATCTCCCGGTCCTCGTGTACTTCCTTTTTTCACTGTTGCAATGAACAGCTTTGTTCTGAACAAAAGATTTGAAGGTAGCCCATTTTCCTGCCTGTGACTGGGTGTCTTGTGCTAAACCTGAAGAAAACAAGTATTACTAGATCCCACTCTCTTCCCTTTTTGTTGCAGCAGGTTATTTACTGCAACTGCACCTCTGAATTTCACGGCAAATATTTTGGCCCTTTTTGCCTGCCTGCCTCAGTTGTTCTTGTGAAAATAGTTGCAGGAGGTTTTCCTCACGTTGCTGCTGGAGGGAGTATCTTCGTATGCTAACGCAGTTAGTACAAATAAAAAAGTTAATAACACCTGTTCTCTCTTCTTTACTCGCTCTTCACTGCTTGTTTTGGTTTAATTTTCCTGATTAAAAAGGGGCATGTATTTAGTGATCAGCCACAAGCTACAAATAATGACTAATATGTGATTTGGGAACCATCAATTAATGATTATAGCTCATCAAGGCTCCTTTGTCATAGGTGAAATAGAGATGCAGGAGGAAGACCACATTGCTCTAAAGAGCTGGAAATCTTAGTAAACGAAGTAGAAAAAGGACAGTGTAGGAAGGGAAACAAAGACACAGAGTAGTGACCAGTACTACAGTAGAGCTGGCAGTAGACATCTAAGTCTTGTTTGTGAAACTCTGCTGCCTCTGTCTCTTTTTCATGGGACTTCCTTGCTCATGTGTTTAGTCAAGTGGATCTCGTTCTTTGCAGAACATAACCTTAAGTACATACGTAGTCCCACTGGGGCTAAAGACACTTCTCATGTGGCTACAGTTAAGAAACATATGCATGTACTTTGTTGGACTGGGGTTTGTAATACGTATTACAGCAGTAATTAGGCTTGCTCAAAATGAAAATCAGGAAAGAATACTTAGATAGTTTATCCACAGCAAATGATTTGGCAAGTCTGTCATCAGTGCACTTCTGGTTTCTATAGATATTGCACACACTAATTTATCTCTATAGAAAGAGTCTATCAATAAAGGCCATCCATTCTTTCTCAGTGAAGACCACAAATCCTTTAGTTGTCATGACTTCTCTAAGCCCATTGTTCCTTACTTCCTTTCTCATATAATAATTCTGACTTCCATGACCTTTCTGTCTGCTCTTCCAACATGAATTTGAGAGCACCTACCACAGAAACAAAGCCAAATCCCAATGATTATTGGTTTTCATTCCTTTCACCCTGGATGGAGCTGTTTTTTCCTTTCACTCCATTTTCTCTTAGACTTTCTTTTCCAGTTCCTTTAAACTATCTGTCTCGGCTGCCTGGTTTAAAAGGCTTCTTGTGCTGTTACTGTGTTTTTCTCACACGCCTCTGAAAGCCACAAGGTCAAAACAATGCTTCTAATCTCATTTGAAATCCCTTGTGTACTTTGTTTAGTTATGTTTCTGTGCCAATTTTCTTGACAGATTTTTGCTTTTAAAATTGGGGTTGCCGTTTCTTCTCAGGGGTTGACTTTCTGGCTTTATAGAAATCAATAAAAAGCTTCTGTTACCTTCAATCAGGCCAGGATTTTGTTCAGAGGCCTCAAAAGAAGAGAAATTGTTATTACTTCTTGTTCTCACATCTCTGGAGTTTTAATAGACTGTATAGAAGTTGAAGAAATATGAAAAACATACTAGATAAGAGTACAGGTAAGAGCAAAAGTTCTTTTAGCCAGTTTCAGAAAGATGGGTTTGACTCTTTTTTTCAGATGTACTGAACCACAATGGATTTTTTTCTTAGCTTTAAATAGTACTTCTGTGTTTTTTCTGCCATTCTTTCATCCTTATTTACACTGAGTGGGTTCCAAACCCTTCTGAAGTAGTGGCAATACTCCCAGTGAACTCTGTGAACTTGCATCAAAAACACGTTAGTGTTTCCCTACTCAACCTGAAGTCAAAGGGAAATTAGAAAGGCTACCTGTGGCATAAAAGACTCCTCAGTGCAGGAGGTGGAAAAGCCTTCCTTTATTCTGTGCTGTTCACTGTCTCATTTGAGGGAATGACTGCTTTATAAGGACGTGTGTTGCCTGCTTGTGTTTCAGTACCTGCATAAGCCCTCAATCTTAATTTTTGCAATAATATCAGACAATTAAACACACGTTTTTCTGCTTCTTGTAAAATACCAGAGCGTGAGAAGAGCCCAAATACATTCAAGACTTTTTTTTTCCTGTTTTGGGCTTCAGTCTCCATTTGCATTTATAGCAATTTTTTGTCTAATAATTCTATATAGAATATGTAGATTATAGTCATATTTACTTCTCTATGTGAACTGTGCAGAAGAAATTTTAAGAGGTGATGCTTTGAGGGCAGGCAGAGGTAGGGAACAGCAGTGGGAATCAGCTTCGTATTTTTGCCAATATGCTGTAGAATTCTTACTTTGGACACTAGGCAAAAATTGTATTTTGGAAAAATAGGCATTGTCTTTGTGAGTTCTCCCTGTAATCATGAACAAGAACAGGTGAGGAATTTAAAAAAAAAAAAAAAAAGCACAGCTATTCAGTAGGACTGTTCTTTTGTAACAGAAAACTTAGTCCTAACTAGAGCTGTGCATGGGACACCAGGCACTCAAAGTTGCATTTGTTGCACTAACTGTGCCCTAGGGGTTTGCTGACCAGTGAGGAGGATCAACAGAAGAAACAGTAAAGCATTTTTATTAACCTTGAAGTCAGACCAGTCAGATTTTTTCGGAGAAGGGCCTACCCTAGATTGTTTTCATAAACTAACTTCCTCCAAACTATTTGATAACGAGAAATAAAAACAGTCAAAAGAAGAGGGATGAAGAGAGAAAAACCATTTGTTAATTACACAGGCAGATGTTTTGGAAATGTCAAAATGTGGCAGCTCCATACCATTTCTGCCAACCATTGGTTATAATTAGTTTCGGATATGTTGTCTCTATATCCGGAAGCTTTAAGAACAGGATGAAGTTTGTATGCACTTGAATACTACACTGCTATTTGGACCTGAACTGTATCTTGTCAATGACTTGCTGCCTCATCATTATGATTATTACATTCAAAGGTCTCAGACAAAACAAAGGGGCCATGCAAACGTAAATTAAGAGGCAGGGATTTCAGCTGGAGACATGCTTTGAGTTACTAATTGCATACGATGTTCTCAGAGGTAGAGTTATATCTGCTGCTGTCAGGTCAAATAGTTTTTCCTGTTTCTATTACTGTCCAGGAACGCTGCAGCAACAGAGGTAAGGGAGCGACTGCCCTTAGCTTAGTTTGCTGCCCTCTGGGTCAAGCTCTGAATATTTTAATCTGACAAAAATAAAGATCAGGAGTCTCAAACAGTGATACAGTTGGCTGCTAGGTAACAGTACTTCTAGAAACTAGGCTTTTTGAGTTAGGCGTTTTCCCTCTTATGTCTCATTCTGACCTAAATCGTCATTGCTGTAAAAGATGAAAGCCCAAACCCTTGATTTCAATGGGAAATAGATACACAAATACCTTTAAAGACTTCATTTAATACTGCACCTAATATGCACTGAAGTTAATAGCGCACTCTGAATTGCTTCTGCTGAGCATAGGCTCAGATCCTTTTATACTGATGTTGCAGCTGAAGCTTTAGGCACTGCAGAAACATCATTCTAACCCAGGGTTCTTAAGCAAGGTCACCTGACTTTCAGTGTTGTCTTAGTTCTCTTGAATTCAATGAAGTTGAAGCTACTTTCTTTTTTTTTTAACTATGCAAGAGTTAATCAGTTGCTTAAAAGTAGCATCAATGGGCTCAAGGAAACTTCTTGGAACTGTTGACTTGAATTTTGAGTGACTGATTTTTTTTCCCTGTATCAGAGTTGAGAAACTTAGCTTATGGGTACCTCTGTATCATTTCTTGACCTTTAGAGTTGACCAGCAGGATTTCAAAGCAATGAAGGTAATCTAAACATGTGTCACTACTCTCTCCAGTGTCTTCGCACACTTCAAATAACCAAAATTATTTCTCACTTAGTATCCTAGTCAAAAACCTGGAAATATCACAGTTGATGAACTGATGACAGGTTGGGCCATTTTTTTTCTTATAATTGCCACTTATTTCCTTATTGTCAAGGTCACCAGAAAGCTATGGAAAACTTTATCCTAAAGTGCTGGGATTACTGGCATTTTGTGCCATTTCTTGAAGAAAAAAATGTAAAAAACGTGAAGAACTTGCAGAGTCTCTGCCCTCAAGTCTCTTTACAAGAAACAGTTTTTTATTATTAGATACTGGACCAAGCTGCTCTGTAATTTTTCCACTGTTATTAACTGTAAATAGCTTCCAGCTTGTATTAACCCTTTTTCCTCATGACAAACAAAACTGTTTTGTATCTGCTTGGCATAATGAGAGAAACAGATGAGCTGAGAATTTGAGGCTGGGTCTGAAGCAGAGGTCTTTTGTGTTGGGACTGTGTTTATGAACTCCTCCGCTAATATTCTCATTCCTGACTCCCCTTAGAGAGTGGAAATATTTTTATCGGGCAGAACATTTTGGGAAATACATCCATGCCATGGTAATGCTGGATTTGATCTTGTGCCCACTGAAATAAATGATATTGTTCTTGTTAGCCTTTGGGAAATGGCTATGCTCTGCAAAGATTGTCCCGAAAAGACATTAGTATCTATCTCGTAGGTCAAAGCTGGAAAGCTGTAGCTCTAAATTAAATTCCTAAATCTCTCTGGTTGTCTAAAGACAGCAAGGCCTCAGATATGATTGGGGCCTGTAGATGTTATCTAACAAAAAATGCTGACAGGAATAAAAATATTAATAGTTGTCGAGTTAAGGAGGAAAGCAGCTTTTTTTTTTGAGCAGCTCTTGAGAGGGAAATTCTGTAGCCCTGTGTATTCCCTTCTGGAATGCCCATGTAATGCCAAGATCATGTCCCAGTCTTGACTCCAAATCCTCTGCCATGCCTTAATTACAGAGTTGGGACCCTGGCTGAGAATTTTCAGATGCCGTTATGGACACTAAAGACAATGAAAACACGGGGGGAAAGTACATGCTTCAAAGTGCGTGATGATTTGGACTCTAAAGATTTCAAGATTAAACATGTTGGGATACCTACTGTAAGAAATCCTATATATCTGTGAGCTGTAGTTGACCCGAGCTGTTCTATATATTAAATGCTCCACTCATGAATATGGACCTGAAGAGTGACCCTCTAATGGAGATAGAAGATGCAGACTTCCCTTTACGGGGCAGGTTCTTATCTGTTTTTCTTTGCACACAACAGTATAAGAACCTCTTCTAAGAAACTTAATCAATGTGAAAAGAAATTTCTAAGAACTCTTACCAGAGGAATACAGTATGAAGTGGATTCATATAAAATCAATCTTGTCCACATTGATGCCACATCTTATAGATGAGGAAAGTTTTGTACCTACTCTCACTTTGCCACGAAAGAGGGAAAAAGTGGTTACTATGACCATTTAAAAATTCTTGCACTAAAAAGATTCCCAGGTACTATTGCCTGTCTTTATGGGCGTTATGGCACGGAGGCACTGGCCTATAAAGTTCATTAGGTGTTTAAAATATATTTGAGCTTCTTGGACAGACAAAATTAACAGTTGGCAGGAGGTCACACAGGAACCTTTTGGCAGAGCTGAAAAGTGGTTCCAGCCTCCCTGTGGTCCCTGGAGAAGGATTCTGGCTTTTCACTTTCTCTTCGGGGTGTTGAACAAAGCTCTTCAATTCAGCTTCCGCTGAAGCTGCCAGAATCTTACCGCTGGCTTGAATGAAAACTAGGTGGTGTATCAAAAGGATGAGTAGCTGTATTATCACAAAAGTTATCTGAACTGTATCTACTTATCCTGGCCAGAAAGGTGGTCCTTAGAGTTTTGCATATGACTTATTTATTCTTATTCAGGTCTTAAATATCCTTGGTGGAATTTCTTCTGGTTTCTCTTGCAACTAAGTAACTGCCTTAGTTGCATGTTTTTTCTTTTTGCAACCAAATCTGTCAGCTTTCTGTCTCCAGCAAGAGGGAAAAATCAAGGCCTCTTCAGGCTGTGTCTTCGATGCTATGCCACTCTCCTCCATGGTGTCCCAACCCTCAAAAATAATCATGACATCCAAAATAACTATTCTGTTGGAAGTTGTGACCAAAAAGAAATGTTACTAAGTCAATATTTTTACTGCTTGATTTTTTTCAGGACTCTTCCATGGGCTTTGAACCACTAGCTGGGAGACTACTGTGGTTGCAGCTGCAATGGCCTGATGGACAAATCCCCTATCCCATCCTGTTTGCTTAATCTGGGGTTCTGAAACATTTTCACATACCAGAAAAGGTAAATGTAAGGTTCTTTGTGTTTTCATCCACCAACTTGGCTGTGCTGCTAATAAGAATGTGTTCAAGGTTTGGGGACCCAGCTAGATGCTTGGGTTTCTGAAATTGAAGTTGTTGTTTGATTCTGCTGAGCCTGATGCACCAGAACAGATCTCATTACAGGTTTGGGGCCCAGTTCATGAGAGAAAACAACAGATGGATGAAACGTATGTAAAGAGGAGGGAAGATTAAAGGAGCAGAACTGGGAAAGGTTTAGGCTGGTCGGAGGAGAGAAAGCGTAATCTGGCTATCTAGTCCAGTCCAAATGTGATGTTTTACATTTCTGTCCTCCATGGAGGCAGACAAAGGAATAAACAGGAAAAAAAAAAGGCAAAGCGTGATGGGGCAGGGAGAGAGAAGTATGCTGGACAACAAAAATACTAAGTTATATTATTGATGTGGAAACTTTGCACGTGTACGTAGCCCAGGAATATACTTTAGTTGTGATAATTTTTCTTCTGATAACCAAGACAACTGTGCATCCAAATTGTAATGTAAGTGTCTAGAAGAAAATATTTTCTTTCCAAAATTAAGCTAGAAGAGTAAGAATTAGGGCTGGAAGGCCACACTCTGTGCTACAGTTTCTTCGTGATGACTTTGCAAATCTTCCTCAAATTATTAATGTATCTTATTCATTTGAAATTTGAAAGGTAGAAGGTTTTGTTATACTACTTACCTATGCATAGTTATCTGGGTGAAAAAGGGAGAAGGAGGAATCAAGGGATGGAGATGGAATCTTGTGTTGTATTTTGTTTTAGCCATATGTTAAAAATAATCCCTTTGCTTTCAACTGTAGAAACAGTGTCAGAATCAACAGGGGGGTGTTGTGTTTGAACAAGATGGCTCAATTTGTTTTTGATTAAGCATAATTATTTATTGCAAGGCATGCAAGTACGGGTAGTGTCATCTGATGCCTGGGAGGGTGTGTGTGTTTTGTTTTGGTTATGTTCTTTCTCTCTGTGTCTTGGTTTACATTTATCTCAATCACCCCATTTTTTTGACAAGCAAAAGAGAATGTATTTGGAATACATCTTAAACAGCATTATTTATCCTAACCAAAAGAACAGCAAAAAGAGCAATCTTGAAAGATTTCTATAATGGAAATGAAACAATCAGCACAGAAATATGAGGAAGAAATTACACCCATTAAATACAGCTAGACTGATGAATGATATGATGGCTGCCTATTCAAGTTGGAAATTTTACACATGATTGAAGCTTTATTTAGTGTAATGATATGTGCTTCCTGAATGCTGCATCTGAGTGACGGCATGACCTAGAGCACAAAAGAAAGTATTATGTGATTAGACTGAGATTGTTCTCATTTAAAGTCATTGTGATATGAATTTAAGTTTCTAATTAGTGGCGTATAATTTTGTGTCCATTGCCTCTTTTTTTGAGGATACCTTTTCAGGTCTTGTCCTTCCAGAGACTTTGAAATCCAGGCTTGAAGCTCAGCATGGATTAACAGCAAAGGGTTTGGGAGTTCACTGATCCTTTTTTTTTCCCTTACCGCCTGAAAGTGGTGAATGGTGGGGGGGAGGAAGCTGATCTTTCAGAGCAGGCTCATCTTGTGCCGAGTTCTTTATATGGTCCTTATTACACCCTTTAAATTTTCTTTAGCTCAGAATCCAACTTAAATCACTTGTTTCACCTATGAATATATCGATAATTGCGTACTTTAAATTAGTGAAATTGTGTCAGAGTTATTGCTGAAGCCACTGAATCTAGATGTACTCCCTTCACCTCCTTAGCTAAGGCAGCGGGGATTTCATGAGAGCTGTGGCATTACACTGCCTTACACCAGCTAGGAGTTTGTACCTAGATCTTCTACAGCACGCATTTCTTGCCTCACCTTTACCTTTATGAGCTGGGTCTTTACTTTGAAGCTGGTTTGTGTACCAAGCTGGAAGACAACTACCCCCACAGAAAACAGCAGTGATTTGATTAAAGCTATTAAATCGCATTTGACTTGTGCAAAATTTAACATGGTTCATAATACAATTTTATGAGCTATTGAGATTTCTGGCACCGTAAAATGATTTTGTTAATGGTTTCAGCAGTTGTTACTAAGTGATGTTAAAAAGTAATGAAGGGGGAAGTAAATGCAAGGGGGGGCGAGCTTGCTTCTCAAGTCCACATTCCTTTCCTTTCCTAGCTGGAGAGCATTAGTAGAGGTAAGCAAGCATTAAACAGAATCAGTGTGCTCTCTTTGTGTGAGAGCTCACTGCAAACCCCATATTTTTAGATTAATAGGAACTTGCTGACCAGCTTGTTAGTTAGGTTGACTGATGAATACCCAGAAGCAGACAGATAACCCAGACAATTACTCGATCTACTGTACGTGTTCAGTCAGACTAAAGGTTTATCAGTCATTTCAAACTGCCTTTCAAGAACTTATTGTGTAGTTTCCTATTACCATAAATCACTGAATTTGGAGCCTGTAGCAATTAACCACCTCCTTCATGAGGCAACTGAAGGTATCCATGTACCTGTAAGTACCTGATTTTGTGCCCATATGGAAGATCCATATCTTGTAATTTCTTAGCACTTTTTTTTATTGCAGCCCTTAGTTAACACTTGGGAGGGTAAAAGAAGAAAATCAGGAACAGCCTCTCAACAAGAGTTTTAAAAAGATCTCAATTTGAAATTTAGGATAACTTTCTCAGATCACTTTTAACTCACATGGATGTATCTTCTTGATCAGCCTTTTGTTCGCTACTACAGTGAAAAGTATAAAGCTAAAAAAAGGATATTAAAGATGCATGCGTGAATTGCAGAATAAAATCCAATGCCAAGAGGTGCAAAACAAATTATCTTAAAGGAGACTTCCCCATTTTTTTTTTTGCCTGTTTTAATACTTTTTTGTCTGTTTTTATACATCTAGTTGTGCAAGCTAGTCATGTATTTTTTACAAAGGTCAAGCAGCACATTTACAGGTAAGGAGGGTCATTTCACTTAATCATTTGTGATACAGTATACATAATTTAGGCTTCAGATGTGCTCAGACCTCCTACCTTCCCCTCCCACCCCTTGCTGGGAGTGCTATGGATACAAGAACTCCATCACACTGAAGGTTCACTTAGTCCTGTAACCTCATTTCTGCTAATTACCAAATGTTGCAGTGGAAGGTCTTAGGGTCCATAATAACAAAATATGGAGTAATCTGTTCCTCAGTGTTAGATCACCTCAGAGGTTCGCTGCAGTTTACTGTCTGGCTTAAGCTTCAAAATATGAGGTTTAATAACCATTCCAAAACTCACTTTAGCATTCTGGATTATGACAAGCTCAGACATTCCCAACACCGGCAGAGATCTGTGACTCCTTCTGGAGCCTTGTTAAAATGGTCACCTACTTGTTCTACTTGTGCTTTCTAGCCCTTGGCTCCCAGGAATAAATTAAACATCATGGCTAAATTTTTAGAAGCCTCCAGATTTATAACATCAGAATTTTGCCTTCATTATTTTCAGCTGTTGTCTTTTTTTTTTCCCCTTTGATGGCCATAGTAATTGTACATTGGTGTGCACGGATTGCCTTTGGTCTCAGAAATCACTCAGCTAAATGGCTGTACAGAGTGGATTGCTGATAAAACAAGAGGAGGTGGTTATGTGCGAGAAGCTGGTGGAGCACATTTAAAGGCATGCAGCAATTGCATAAGTTATAGAAAGAACTTGCTACTGATAAGCATTAGTTTCCCTTTAAATTATATTTTGTGGTTTATTAAGCATTATTTTCTAATAATTGGTGAAGTCTGGGTACAGTCTCTGTGATCAGCCTTTGTGCATTATAAACCTGTCAACAAATATTGTTTTCAGTCATGGTGTAGTGACTAGCACTGAAGAACAGCTGAGAAGGAGGTACGATAATGTCTATGGGACAAATTACACATCACAAACAAATTAATTATATGTAACACTTGGCACAACAAACCTGAATTTTGGGCATGACCATAATACATGTTTTTACTGCCAACAATTATAATCTGCTTAAGTCACATCTTGGATGAAGAGTGGATCTTGTGATGTTATGGTAAATGCACAGAATACAAATAAGCGGATACTTATGGTTTTAAGCTACATACATGGATGTTAAGTACTTGACTGTGGATATACTTCAGGCGCATTCAGAAAGATTTGGTTTCCCATGCTAACTGCAGTGAATGAGTGGGAATAGTTCCATGAGTTTCAGTGGACTTTTGGATTGAGTCCCAGTGCCTAATCTCATACTTCACTTAGAGGAGATTCCTGAGAACATGCAGGCCTGCGCATCCAAGGGGCTGGCAATGCTGGAGTGATAGCGAAGAGCCACGGCACCCTTTATTTACAAGTTAAATAACTTCTCCAATGTATTCGGGTGAACATTGGTCAGTTGGTGGTTTGCTTCCCTTGCATATGAACACGCCAAGGAAGAGGTAGGGCCACATCCTTTGACAGACAACAGATTGGCGGGTTAAAAATGTTGATCAGCTGTATAAAGCTGAAGGTGAGACTAAACAAAGATGTAAGTTTTGGATTCATGGACTGTGAGAAAGCTAGTTATACAGCCTTTTAGGTTTCCTCTGCTGAAATGCAACTCTTGATCACTGTAATTTTGAATTATACTTAAATGGTTTCTTGGACTACGCGAACCACAGACTGACCCAAGCTTTGCCAAAGAATGAAGAGTTGTCGCTGTGTTTCTTCACAGCATGTTTCTGAGACTTCTCAGTTCTGCTTACACTCCTCAGGCCTGGGGAAATGAATGGAAAGTGGTTTCCAGGGATATTCTGCTGATAATTATGAAGAAACTCATAGCTACACCACAAAAAATACTTCTAATGGTACTCGTACTGACAAGTGAATGATAGTGATGAGGATGTTAAAAAATAGAGCAAAGGCGTTTTTTGTTGTAAAACTTGTTTCAGGAAATCATGCATTTTAGTGGGAATCTTTCACCTTTGAAAATGCTGCATTTTAAGAATTGATAGTGCTGCATTATCTTTTCCCATGGTGTGAATTTTGGGGCTAATTTGTGATACACTTATGTAAAGTGAAATTCAGTCTGTAAAGATACTTCTTTCCTGAACATTTTTATTTTACATAGCTATGTAAATGTTCTTATGCAAATGGAGGCAATAATAATGGCTTAAGGCTATATACAAGTAGAGAATTCCTCCTACATTTAAATACATATTTTAGAAGCAGATCTGGTTCTGACTGAAAAGTCTACAGTGGAATGACACCAGTTTACATCATCAGTATCTGGACTCATTAAATATAAAATTTGTGGTGGTGGGGAGAATAGTGATGTATCACGTAGTGCATGAGCACAGGGATGATTGGCAAGAGAACGGTATGTTACAGATGAACTGGATGGTGGACAGATTTGCAGTGTGGTAAAACACATGGGAAAAGTCCCTTCTGTTTATTTTTTTTTTCACCCCCTTATTAATTTACCACAACCACAAGCCATGTGTTCCAGTTCCTGTCTGGGAAAAGAGGCTCGTTAGGCCATATTGTGACTTAGTTGAACTAGTGATCTAAAAGCAGCTGGAAAACCCCAAGAAATTCTGAATTTCTCATAAAAGAGCCAAGGAACATTGTTTGTAAACCACTCAGCATAGGGACAAGTCCATTCTGGTCGTATCATTGTGCTCCCTGTTATGTATTAACAGCTGTAATGAAGGACATCAGCAGTTGAAGATCAAGTGGAAAAAATATTTTCAATGAAAGCTTCTGCTTTAAAATGACTGGATTCATAGTCTGCCTAAAAGTTTGTGTTCAATGTTAGCACAGCCATGCCTTGTGTGAAATATCCCAGCAACCACCCTTATCAAAATACATAGTAGATGTGCTTCATACAGATAATGTTGAAGCTTGCAATTTCTGCCATAGCAGCTGTGGCCCTTTTGAGTTGAGTCGAGTCAGATTTTACAGCATTTTTTCTGACAGTCTTTGTTCATTGTCTTATGCGTTCCCTTGTCTTGGAATAGCACAATTCTTTTGGGATGGCTTTTGAACGAGATGCCCATCTTAAGTAAATTATATAAATTCTTAAGAAAACAACATTGGTCACAGCTACCTTGTGCCCAGGCTGCAAGCAGTAGGTAACACATAACCACCCTGCCCCAAGAGGAATCCAGGAAACAGGTGAACTCCTGCCTCAGGTTCTCCTTTCCCTTCTTGATTCCAAGGGGAGTGAAGAGAAGCACGTTCCCGTCCCTTATGCAACACAGATAATCTCCTCTTCTACATTAAGGATGTATGATAGACTTGTGTTCCCTCTGGTCTTCCCCCTTCTCCAGCCACTCCCAGAAGATCAAGCCTCTTGCCTGCCCTCAGCTAAGACCTTTGATGCAGTATCCTGGATAGAGATGGGGGCATTTTTGTTGTCTGTATCCACCTCTTTGCCAGCAGCGAGAAGAACAATTTTCTATGCAATAAGGAAAACGGAGACATTGAAATTTAGAAAGAGAAGGGTTGATATTCTTAATTATTCAAGGGAAGCCTCCCATTTTAGGTATCTGTTTTTAAAAGGGAGTAGCTGAGCTGCAGTAGGTGGTATGGGTCAAGCTGTGCTGTGAATCTCTTCTGCTTTCCTGCACTGTTTAAAAACATACCACTTTTGCTTATGCATATCTTAGTGGTTAGTAATAGAGAAGTGACTAAAAATGAACATTATCAAGTATTGGTTTTGGAGGCCTAAAATCCATGTGTGTAGGCCAGACACAGCATAGGTCACCGTATGTAAAATTTCCTGTCAGTCAGAAGTTCCCTTTTAATTCTTTTAGTCCCTCAGTTGCTTGCATGTTTTACAAACAATACCAGTTTCTTCCCTTTCACATTACACTCCACAACAAATTATCTCCTCCGCAGACTTTCTGGTCTGTCAGTGCAATGGTCCAGCACCAAAGACCTTGAAAAGCACTCTTCAAACCAAAGAGAAACAGAACCACACTACAGCAAATAAACAGTATTTGAGCTTTCCTTTCAAATAACTCATTTGTGAATGGTGGTAAGCTATGCTAAGCTAGAAACTATTGACAGCAAAAGTTTCAAAGGTTTGTTCAGTAAAAGAGAAACAACCTGTGACCAGAAGAATTAAGAGAAACGCTCAGAAACAACGTAAAGCCAGTAGCCATGAAGAACTCAAAAATACTGATAACAAACCAAAACCAAAGTTCAAATTACATTTCCATGAGTTCCAATTCTAGAGTCACATGCAGTCCCAGTCTCCAGATAAAGATCTGGGTCTTCATTTGTGTGGGATTGCAAAATGGTTCAGGTTGGAGAGCACCTCGGAGATCAGTTAGACCAGTCTTCTATCTGAAGCAGGGTATATAAACAATGTCCTCACCTGGGGACTGTTTAACCTACAGAACTAAAAAAATCTAGCATGTGGTACATGCATATTCTAATATAGTCTCAGCTTTCATGGGAGGGAAAAATAATGTGATTATTTTTCTGAGACCTGGATTTTAACCACTGGAGTGCTCTTCCTTTTTTTTTTTTTTTGTAATTATGACATTCTCATAGGAATCAAGGTAAATTTTGGGTGATGAAGAAACTGAGCGAGATGACCACTCTCCCTGTGGCTTTAGAAGGCTAAGCACTTTGAAAGATTGAGCATAGTATGTGCAAGAACACAATCAGGTAAATGGAAATTAGTGTAATCTTACCTATTGCTACTGGTGAGATATCAGTGCATTTATATCTCACTGATAAGATTGATAAGGTTTGTTGTTGCAACTTGTGTTGTAGCTTACAACATCTTTTTACACTAAGTGCTTATGTTCAACTTCTGCATTTTCTTTATTTTTTTAATTATTGTATTGTTTTGGTTTTTTTAAATTCTAGCCTTTTTATTTTTTTCTGAGTGCATATTTGTATTTTGCTACCATTTGAGAATTCAAAAGAAATACTTGCCTTTTAGATTTCTCTATCCCAAGATTAATCCTTCCCAGAGACTCAAATGAGATCAAGGTCAGATTTTGTCATCAAAGATAGAGAGGGCACTTTTCTTTCCTACCATGCCTCAGCCACAGAAGTCTTATGTGGCTTGATGAATTGAAAGACTGGAGTGATTTTGTAATTTGGTATAAGGGAGGAACTCTTATTTTATAACTTAGCTCTTAAATTTAAAAGAGCTTAACCATTTAGAATAAGGGGTAATTAATGCATTTGTGAAGACAGACACATTCAACAAAGTATTTTACTGTTGAAACTAATATACTGTTTACCAAAGAAAGCCCTACATCTCTGCTAAAATATATTCAAACTTTGATTTGCGTATAGTATATAATTCCATTCATATTGCCTATATATATATTGCTCATATATATTGTAGTGTTATTTTTGCTCATATACTGGAACTAAGACTAAAACAATTTCAAATTTGATGGCTTTGATAACACAGATGAGAGAATTTTTATTTTTTAACACAAATACAAAATTCTGGTGAGACATTTCCTTGAGGGGAAAAACTTGATTTTGGTTTTGGAAGCATCAAACAGTATAAATGGCAAAACAGAAGAGGGTTATTGTACTGTGTACAGTACTCTTGATGTAGGTGACTGGTTAGGCTGGTATAAATAGGTATCTAGATGTGTATATACGTTTTTATTTTCCTTTTTTGTGAAGAAATGGCTTAATTTTCAGATTAATGCCATGGAGTTAGTTCAGATGCCATGGAGTTAGGCAACGTATTTATGTCCTGTTCGTCAAGCAAGTTGTACCCATGGTTACTTGTGTCTGTGTGCCTGAAGAATAAAATGTTCCTGTGCGTGAAAAGTTAATCTTGATTTGAAAACTCCGTATGTGGAGATTTTACATTTCAGAATTATCCAGGTGTGTCGGTCTGTGTTTGAACATGTGTTTGTACATGATGTAGCTGATTGCCGTGCATGCCAGAACTGTGGACCATATACATCATGTATATAGTGAAAGGCTCAGCCTACAGCTACTGGGGCTCATGGGAAAGTCCTCCTCTGGTGTAAAAATAGGAGGAACAGCCTTCTGACAAGAGCTGGCACCTTCATGACAGCCTTATCCTTTCACACTGTGGTATAATACAGTTCAGCATGCTTTGAAGGCCAAAATTGGTGGTGGTCCTGCCTTATCTTTCAGTAGATACTGATCTTTATCACAGAGTCATAACAAACTGTTCGGTGGAGTTGAAGGGGGTGAGAGAAGCCTTTGGCTTAATTTAGAATAAGTCTGACGTGAACGTTGACATATTCTGTACTTTGAGTGACTGGCCTTTTTTATGTCAAATTTTAAGATGTATATAAAAATCAGTGTTATATTAGGCCTACTCCATTGCACTGGGTAAAACAAAGAGCACATTTCAGTGAGACATTCAAAATGTTAGGCAGAAAATTCTTGTACTTGGGACATTCTCTTTAATTCTTTTGTAACTGCGAATGAACGATATGAAATGAAATGGTGTCCGTTCTAGCATAATTTGTCAGGCATACGCAACTTTCCCGTAGTAACTTCTGATCCCCTTGATTCAGTGTTTGAGGAGAGAAAATACAAAATTATTCAGTGACTGGAGGGAAATGGGACAAAGTGTTATCTCAGAGCTGTAATATTTGGCTTCCAGTGGACACAGAAGCTTGACACAAATCAAACGTCATACTAGCTGATAGTAGGCAGGAAGGATTAGTGTTGACACAGCAGACCTGACTCCTGCAAGCAATGTAGCTGTGCTTAAAAACAGACATGTTTATCTGAAATCACCCCAGGCATACGAGCAGTAGAAACTGTAGGTGTAGATATAGGAAACATGGTGCATGTGGACATTCCCATGCCTAATTGGGCTGACAGCTCAGTCTGGATGGAGGACAGTGTTTATTTACTCATTGTTGTGTGATGAGCAACTAGAAAGATATGCCTGCTTTAGCCCATGCTGATATTGGTCCTAACACTGTCTGGCTCCGGCCACAGTAAGCTGGGACAATACAGCACAAAAACTTCCCATTTACCATCACTTCTAAGTCTGACCTGGCACGGATGTGCAATGACCTCAGACCACAGTTGGGTCTAATAAGGAGTTTATCTTCATGGAGATGTCACCTCTTGCTACCAGAAGGCTACAAAAATACAAGTAACAATGGGTAAATGAAGATAAAGGTTTATCCTGGCCAGAAGTTGCATTTTCAAAACAGTTCAACCCTGCTGTGAAAAAAATTACAGTTTGACATAGGGTGCTGTCTGAAGCTGTTAAAAAAGTTATCAAGGTCATGGTTGAAAGAACATGTTATTATTATTGTTTTTATAAGTGAAAATTACTGGATTGATTATCTCTTGAGTGATGCAGACATTCAGTATCTGTTTTCAGATGCCAGAATCCACTTTGACTACAGGAACAGAGTTTTCAGGAATTTGTTTTTCAACAAGGAATTAGGTTTTTTCTCTCTTACCCTCCACCCTCCATGAACTTAGGAGTTCATACTCTGTATGTGCTTTTAATCTTGACTTCAATATATTTAACTGTGGCAAGCTTTTAGTTACAGTTTAATAACTTCAGCTTTATTTTGCCTCAGGGTATATTATAATGAAGAAAAAGCTTTTCCTGTGATTTAGTTGAATTTATACAGCTGCATAGCTTTTCCTACTGACTAGGAAGGATGGCAGTTTACTCAGCATAGACTGATCAGCTGAATTCTACTTCCAAACTCAATTTTGCCAAAAAAAAAACATGGGGAAACAAATCCAGATCCATGAGCACGCTTCCAGATATTTTGTGTGGTGTTGTTATTTCTTAAAGTTATCCTCACCCCCAAAAGTAATTTAAACTAAATAAGGACAATATTTTTATATGGTTCTGTATGGCACCTTGTGCAGTGAAATATTTAATTTGATGAGGGGCTCTGGCACAACAACAATAGCTACTTCCCAGTTTCCAATCTTATAAAGGAAACGGTAAGTAGATTTGGGAAGAAGCTTACATCAACCATTTGGTATCTTATAATTGCATGCTGCTAGGTTCTTCCTGTGAAGACAGCTTAGAAATAGGGCAGATCCAGCAACTGCTCCATCAGGATCTATAGAAGTGTGTCAAAAGTAAATCGTCAGAGTCTGCATGGGGGATCTGATCAGAATGATGTGGCAAGCTCAGAATAGGCATGGCATCAAGCCCTTGACCTTGTTCATTTCTTATCTTAAAAACTGGCATCTAAAAATGTAAAAATCTAAAACACTATAGCCAGGAGCCAAAGTGGATTCCAGCCCAGCAGGTGGCTGGGATAATGAATAATGTGTGTCGTGTGGGAACCTGCCTACAAATTGAAGGACAGCAGATAGGATGGAAGAGGCAAGGGGTCAGTAGTATGAAGCTTAGGGAGCACGTGGTTTGAATGTGAGTGTGAAACCTAAGACACCTCATCAATTTGTGAGACTTCTTTAATAAGTGCCCAGCTTCATCTTAAGGCAGGGAATCCTTTCCAGAATTCAAGACACATGAAAGACATTAACTCATAATTCCTGGTAGTCTCCTGAGTACCTGTTAATAATTATGGCTGGCCTTTTTGTCCTTAGAAGCTTTTAATTACCTGGTGTTAAAAGTTTAAGAGTAAACTGGAAACCAGTATAGGATGCTGAATGTGAAAAGGTGTATTTTGTGTATTGACAAGTATGAATGAAGTATATGGTTCTTACTTGTTCAGGATTAGCAAATATCAAATTGAAATGAAGAACAACTATTTGCATGTACTTAAAATAACAGGTTTAAAAGAAATCTTGTGAAGACAAGAAAAAAGAACAGCAATAAACTGTAGTCTGAGATCATTCTATTAAACAGAAATATTATTAAAGGAACAGTTTTTAGAAAAGTGAGAATGATCA
Organism: Phalacrocorax aristotelis; assembly: GCF_949628215.1. Classification (NCBI taxonomy): domain Eukaryota; kingdom Metazoa; phylum Chordata; class Aves; order Suliformes; family Phalacrocoracidae; genus Phalacrocorax; species Phalacrocorax aristotelis. The sequence goes on from NC_134278.1 coordinate 83,977,851, forward strand.
GTTTGCCCAGCTATTGTAGTAGCAAGGAAAATGGTAAAAAAAAAAAAAATGTAGTCCACATACAATATTCACCTCCAAATTAAATAGGTAAATAAAGAAAGAGCAAGACAGATTAGATCCTGGTGTGGAACGTATGCTCTAAATTTTAAAAGATTATAACATATGCAATAAAGGTGAAGCACCCAACCAAACATACAAAGAGTGTGGCGCATTGAATCATGTAGTGAACCTTTTATTCACTACAACTCTGAAGAATTTGAGGTCAGTTCTCCATTTCAATATAAAGGAGGCTTAAATGTAGTGTTTTTGTAATATATGTTTAGTTAAAAGCCTTCCTCCCAGCTTTCTACTGCCAGAATGAGGTAAAGAATCTGGAGATTTTAGAACCAATAAGCCAAGCAGTAAAATGGTAAATGTTTGTGTCTGGCCTGATGAAATATGGGAATGCACCCAGAGAAGGCTTGGCTTCTTCAGCACAGATGCTAATGGGTAGAAGCAGTAGGACTTAATTCAATGAATTACTGTGTTTCAAACCTTGGCAAATATCATCCATGAAAATTCAATGAGGGGAAAAAAAGGCAAGAAAAACTTGACTCCAGTTGTTGTACAAAATCACTGTACAGAATAACAACTGGGCAACCCATCCACCTGCAAACTGACAACAGCTGAACGTTAGGAAATCGGGACGGAAGAACTGAAGAAATCTTTGAAATACCTAAACATCCTTGACCTCCACTGGCATGGGAGAAAAGAATTAAAAATTCACTTTCTCTGGGCAGAGAGAAATCTGTCTCATTACATAATAATATCATACTGCACTTACCAGGAAAGTTCAGTAAGACAGTTACCATCGAATACTCCAGTTCTTAGTTGTCTGGGAGCCTCTAGAGGTTAGAGAGATGAGAACAAACCCTTCATAGTCCATCCTGTACAACAACTCAGGCCGTTCTACAGCAATGTGATGGAATCAGAAAGTTAATTTTTCGTATACAAAGATCTCAAACCCATTCAGAACCCTTGTATGCTTCCTTACTGAAAAGATTTTGGTAAGAATTAATATCGTTTAAACAGTCTGAATGCTGTCTTTATACATACTGGCTTAGAAAAATTGAAAGTAGTAAGACAGGGAAAAAAAGAAAATTCTTATGTTTCTAATGTGATAGAATATATAGCCTTTCCTGTCAGATTTAATTCTTACTATGAATGTCCACACTGTGTTTGCGAAATTTTTTAAAGCCTGGATAGAATCACACTGAAGTGAGCGTTTGTGAAGTTAATAGAAAATTCTGGGCCTTCAACTCTGATAAATGTAGCTCTTGAGTCCTATGAAAAATTTCATTTTCAAGGAAGCCTTGACTTTTTATGGGAAATTTTTCCAGCTGAAAAAAATTTACTGGCTCTACTCTTCATTCCCCATTATGGACCAGATTTGGAAATACCTGTGAAAAACAATATATCTGGTTTCAAGGAAATCACTGGGAATGCATGGATAAAAGCATTGTAATTGAGGACATCCAGATCTGTTCTTACAAAAATGTTTTATATTTATATGGTCCATTACCTACATGTGCTGAAGAGCATTGCAAACATAGAAAATAAAACTCCAAGAGGGTGAAAGTTAGCCAAGAAAGCCAGCTGCGTGTGACTTCGAGTCATATCCCGAACACTTGGAATACATCTGTATGGCCCATCAAGATGTGCCATATTTGTAATGTGACAAGTTTGGTCCTAGAACTACTGACACATAACTGTGGAGGCATATAAAACCAGTGCAGTCACAGAAAAAGGAATTTTTAGTATCTTTGTGTGCAAGATTGATTGCATTCAGAATTAGCAAGATGCGTTGCAGATGTACTTCAAAAAAACAAGGCAGTTCGCTTCGTCTTTTGCAGGGCATCTTCTTAAAAATTCTTTATAATGCTTCAAAAAGATGGGGTTTGGGAGTGAGAAAGAAATATATATATATATTCCTGAGAACCATGGTAATCCTCTAGGCCAGGTGAGTCGTCTGTTTATTTGGAGTACCTTCTATTTAATCTTTAAGGTATCTTAGGGCTGATGAGAAGTTAGGCTGGGCAGGAAGTTGAGAGATTTGAGTTCAATTACAGCTTCAGGACAGACTTCTCATGTGACCACAGGCCTCTCATTTGGACCCATGTTTACCTACACAATGGGAACACAGCATGTTCTATCCATGCCCTGGCCTGCATCTCAACTGTGGATGATTTCTGCGCCTTTTATTAATTGGGGAAAATGATAATTCATTTCATTGCAGTCATGCAAGGTGTAACTCAGTACTAAATTTTACAATTTTATTGATATACTGAAGATTAGAATTTTCAAAGTGCTAACAATGATTAACAGTGCTTATTAATTACAGAAATCTGGTTGAAAACTTGTGTTTCTGAAATATATGATTCTGAAAGAAAGATGGTGCTGAGCAACTCACTGAAAGAGCTATAGGCATTTTGTAATTTCTACAGAGAGCATAATATTCTTTCCTAAAACACAAATAACACCTTCTCCCTGTTCCTGCAGTTTTGCTAGGTAGATTGCAATGCCAGCTTTTGAGTTCTGGCTTAGAATAGTATTTGCTTCGTGCAGCTCTCATTGTGTGCTATATTAAAATACGATTTGGTTGAGTAATGAAAGCCCTCACTAAGAGTATGACCACATCCTTATGCTGTTAGAGCAGGAAGTTCCCAGTGAGATGGTGTTACCTTCACAGTTCAATGCAAATACCCTGCATATGGCTTTCAGAAGAAGAAAATTCACAATAACATGATGCTTTGGATTTGTGTCTTATCATGACTATTTACTGTGTTAGAAATATCACACTGATATAAAGATATACTACTTCTGGCTTTGTAGACATTATTTCAGGCTAGCTTAAACATTTCCGTGTGATGTGGTGTTATACAGGGCAGGCTTAGATTCCTAGTCCTTTGCATGACCTGAATTAAATTAGATTTTGACTCTACATTAAGTCCCTTTTAGTAGTGCATAAGGAGATTGTAGGGCTGTAGTCCTACATTACTATAATGCCCTCCCTGGATATTCTAGGTCTATGTTAATGCCATCCAAAATCAGGCACCTAACTGTTGTGCCAAAGTTAGGAACTGAATTACATAGGTAGCCTGGTGAAGTGGTCTTATGTGAGTGAATGTATCCTGTGGAACTGACTGTTGTGTTCTCTTGACCACAGAGACAACCACCCTTCTAATTTAAAGGCACTAGTTAGTCATTGATCCAGGCCTCCACTTCCAGAATATGATTGGCTTAGTTTAAGCTATTTCTCCAGTGGCAAAAAATACTCTGAAAAGAGGGGTAAAATAAATGTTTACATATGTGCAACTATACCAGTGTATCTGCAGCTTAACTAGTTTCACATCCTATCTTCATGTAATTTTTTTATGCACACGAGTCCCATTGTAATTGATTCAGTCTTTAACAGTGTGTTTGATTAAATTTGGCACAAAAGGTGCGAATTCTGAGTTTGCTAAACCTTGAAATGTGGATCCATTTGGGGCCTCTTCTTTAAATACCAGTTCTTCAGCTTTAGCAGTGTTCCTCATTGAAGTCACCATCAGATTTCAGTTCTGTGGAAAAAGCACTTGTTATAAATCTTAAATAGTCGGTAATTGATCACAGCCTGGAATTGTAAAACTCTATCTAAGTGCTTTAAATAGCATACGTTTGTGGTATGGTATGTGGTTTCAGTCCAGGTCAAGAAAAAGGGAGGCCTTGGAGAATATGAAAGTCTTAAGAAGCTTTCCACTATTAGAATGGGTCAAAGGATAGCATAGTCAAAGCATCCCATCGTTAATGCTATGTAGTGAAATAAACTACCTTCAACCCTCGGTGTCTCAGCTTTTAGTTGGAGAAGACAGATGCTCCTTTTGTTCAGATCCCTGAGAAGATTGCTTGATTCTCTCTCCTTTTATATATTTCCCCACATCCCAACCCCCCACCCCACCCCGCCCCGCCCGCATGGGTAACCATGATGGTGTACTTACTGAGGTCACCTGGGATTGACAGAAGTGATCAGCTATGATCTAGCAGTGAAAGTCTGACTGAATTTCCTCAAAGGATCATTTCTAAGTGGCAAAAATTAAAACAGTCTCCTTTCTCCCTGCTGCAATCTTCATCCTCATAAGAAAGTCAAGGAGTTGCAGACCTGTCATGGATGCCAGCAGTAGCTGTTGTAGTATAAATGGTGTGGTAAAAAGTGAGATTGATTGGGCATTTAAGAAACTAAATCTTGACCTGGGAACTTAAATTTAGGTTTCTAGGTGGGGTTGGTTGGTTTGTTTGTTTGTTTGTTTTAAAAACACAACAAACAATTTGGGCTCTGCTTTCTGTTTTTAATAAGCTTTCAATGGGATCATCCTGTGCCTTTTCATTTTTTCTGAACATAATTTATTTTGGTGTTAAGATCTCCATCTTCTTGCTCTGTAAGACAGTTTGGGACCACTGATACTCGATGCTTTCACAATTTTATGAGGACAAAAACTTTTTCATTTGAAGAATTTACCACTATGGCAACCTGATCTTCTTCTATGACAGGATGACCTGCCTAGTGGATGAGGAAAAGGCTGTAGATGTTGTCTACCTGGACTTTAGTAAGGCCTTTGGTACTGTCTCCCACAGTATCCTCCCAGAGAAGCTAGCAGCGGCTCATGGTTTGGATGGGTGTACTCTTCGATGGGTAAAAAACTGGCTGGATGGCTGAGCCCAGACAGTTGTGGTGAACTTAATCCAGTTGGCAGCCAGTGACGAGCAGGGTTCCCCAGTGCTCAGTGCTGGGGCCAGTCTTGTTTAATATCTTTATCAATGATCTGGATGAGGGGATCGAGTGCGCCCTCAGTAAGTTTGTGGATGACACCAAGTTGGGCGTGAGTGTCAATCTGCTCAAGGGTAGGAAGGCTCTGCAGAGGGACCTGGACAGGCTGTATTGATGCGCCAAGTCCAATTGTATGAGGTTTAACAAGGCCAAGTGCCAGGTCCTGCACTTTGGTCACAACAACTCCATGTAACACTACAGGCTTGGGAAGAGTGGCTAGAAGGCTGCCCGGTGGCGAAGGACCTGGGGGTGCTGGTCAACAGCCGACTGAACATGACCAAGCAGTGTGCCCAGGTGGCCAAAAGCATCCTGGCTTGTATCAGGAATTAATGTGGCAAGCAGGAGTAGGGAAGTGATGGGGCCCCTGTACTCAGCGCTGGTGAGACCACACCTCGAGTACTGTGTTCAGTTTTGGGCCCCTCAGTACAGGAAGGACATCGAGGTGCTGGAGCATGTCCAAAGAAGGGCAACAAAGCTGGTGAAGGGTCTGGAGAGCAGGACTTATGAGGAGAGGTTGAGGGAACTTGGGGTTGTTTAGTCTGGAGAAGAGGAGGCTGAGGGGAATCTTTACTGCTCTCTACAACTACCTGAAAGGAGGTTGTAGCAAGGTGGGTGTTGGTCTCTTCTCCCAGGTCACTAGCGATAGAACAAGAGGAAATGGCTTCAAGCTGCATCAGGGAAGGTTTAGATTGGATATTAGGAAGAATTTCTTTACTGAGAGAGTGGTCAGGCACTGGAACAGGCTGCCCAGAGAGGTGGTAGAGTCGCCATCCCTGGAGGTATTTGAAAGACACGTAGACGTGGCACTACAGAGCACGGTTTAGGAGACATGGTGGTGTTGGGTTGATGGCTGGACTTGATGATCCTAGAGGTCTTTTCCAACCTAAATGATTCTATGATTCTAATAATTTTCGGGAAGAAAGGAAAAATGAGTAAGAGTCTCTCTTGTGATGCTAACCACCATTCCTTCAGGGATATCTGATTCACCTAATGGTCTTTTAACTTTACACACCATAGTAACTGTGACAAGTAACTTAGGCACCTATAGTTGGCATTTTAAAGTGGTGTAATGCCGGATATCTCTAACACTTGTTCCTAATGCTTGGCCAAGCACCCTAAAAGCAGGATCATTCTTCCTATTAGGCCAGGCTGTGACCTTTGTCACAGCCCTAAGTGTGTGCATAGCACCAGTACAGTAATCGTGTCCAGAATTGTTGTGTGTCTGAGGCTCGCCTGTGAATTGTAGGCTTCCTTTTTACAATGGTGGGTTAGTAAATGACTGCCTCTGGTGCGCCTTGTATGTTGCTAACTAATCCCAGACCATGGTCAGAAGCTTGGGGGTGGAGGAGAGAAGAAAGCAGTCTTTTCCCATCCAAAGCTCTCCAGCTGAAAAGAACAAATCCATGAGCAGCTCTGCCTGCTTTTTTTTTTGCCCCTATATTCAAGAACTGGACAACTCGAGTAAGACATGTAAGAAGGAAATAAAACTTCATCCAATGGAGAAAAAACCCCAAAATAAAACAATGACCACTAATGTTTCTATACGTTGCTACTGTGCACAGTTCTCCATCAGGAATGAATGTCAACTTCTTCATGCCCAGAAAGATGGCAGTCTACCTGTCGGTCAAGATGCAGTAGGTGAAAGAAGGTACATGATAGTGGAAATAAGCAGTACTGTAATTCAGACAAAAGGATATGTTCAGAAATGGCTATTCTTGTGGTCATCTCAGTCACAGATGGCCATGAGTTCAACCAACGAGAAAGCTTCAAAATTTACACACTAGAGGGACTTTATAGCTTCCATGTGCTGAGAGTGAGTGTGAAGCGATTCTTTCTAATAACTCCTCTTGAACCACCACAGACTACTTAATGTTTTCCTTCCTATAGGACTGTTATAAAAAAATCTTTTTACTTGGTATATATTTTGTAATAATACAACAATTTGGGAAGATTAATCAATATCCTGATATTAAAACTTTACTGAATTTGTAATGAATTAACCTTTGTATCCAGCTGGATTCTAAAAGGTGTTACAGAAGTAAAGCAGTAGCAGGATGCCACAAATCCTTTTAAATTAAATACCCCACTCTTTGCTTTCAGCAAGTTTCTCTTCTTTGGGGAGAGACCTTCAGATGGAACAATCGAAATATTCATGGCAGGTTTTATGTAGCTTGTTTAAGGTTTTAGAATAAGAAACCGAGTTTTAAATATCGATGGCTCTTAATACCTTTGAGAGTGAAAATTTAACTGGGATTAAAAAAAAGGACATTCTGAAATATGGATTAGCAATCAGCTAAACTGATGTCTCAGTTAAACAACTCAATTCCCTTTTTCCTTGTACTTTGCAGTACTGTGGCATACTTTCAGGGGAACATGTGTTGAAGCACTGGCTGGAATGGCCTACAGAGCATGTACATAAACTTCTGCCTTGCTTAGAAGGTACACGTGTATCTTCACTGATAGAGTACTAGAGCTGCTTAGCACAGCTCAAACAGGGTGTATGGCGAGATGAATTAATGGAGCCTATGTCCCTAGGAGATGCGTTTGTTTAGTGTGGCTATATTTAGAGCTATCCTGTCTAAAAGAGCTTCTAGTAAATTCCCCCCTCCATTGCAAAAACATGACCCTTCATTAGCCCAGCAGACTATGGTCAGGCTTTGAAGGCTACCAGTAAAACTGAATAAATTCAAGTTTTAAGAATTTGCTGTTGCTTTCCTCTGTTTTTTTCCCAGCTGCTGAGAAATGAAAAATATGCTCAGCTGAAGAACTGACAAGCAATAAAGGACTTGCAGCTGCTGGTGGCCCTGTTATCCACCTCAGAGTAGCAGTCTGCCAAGCAGATGAAGAGGAGGGTGGTCTAATCATAAGAGAGTTAAAGGGAAGCAGAGCAACATGTATGACTGACTCCAGCCTTTAGCTTGTAAGGGAGGAGGAGATATTGTTGTTATTGTTAATGCTAATTAGGGACAAACCTCTTTCTTGGCAATAAACAGTGGAGGATGCCCACAGAGGAATCCAGCTGCTGGAATGCCACCAAGTATCTGGTGGAGCACCTGTATTCCAGATGTGTATCTCTGTACCACTCCATCTACTGAGCACTCCATGTGCTAGTTAGTAGTGGCTTAGGAAAGGTACAGAAAGCTATGGTTTTCTTACTGATGATTACAGCATTAGACCATCTCAGCCTTCTTTGACCTACAGTCTAAAACAGTCTTGAATTCCTCTGATTCAGTTTACTAACAATATTCCTCTGGCAAGGAAAGGAAGGTCAGGTTTTCTCTTAGGCCATGGTAAATCAGGATTAAGTCAATGGAGTTACACTGTCCAGAAGGCAGTGGGGTAAAATCAGTCAGGCCTGGTTTGAGGGCCAACGTGATTCTGCAATGTTCTGTCCTCAAGAGTTGAGATCCTTTAAACAGAAAGTGGCCTGGCTTTCCTGTAAGCCTTTCCCGGTTCAGTTAAAGGGGGGGCAGGTGAAAGGCAGAACAAGGGAAATCCTCAACATGGCAGCTGAGGATGAATAAAAACAGATTATGGAGACTAAACCCACAACCTTTTTACTTCAGAGGCCTCAGGTCTCCTTCGCTGTGTTTGCACCTCTAAATAAAAGAGGCGCAGAGAGCAGTCCCTGTGCCCAAAGCCAAGTGGCACAGACTGGTTCATGCTAGCTCTTTATTAGAGCAGTCGTGTTCCTGCTTTGTGGCATTTTGAACCCAAATTCATCTGACCCCTGTGGGATGCCCAAAGGGTCCTACAGAATTAGCATTTGAGTATCTTCTTTCCCAGTATCAAGTACCTGAAACATAGTGATGCTACATTCCCACTCTCAAGCATGTTGCTTTTATAGCATGAAACTGGTGATACATGCAGGGGGTATGGCATAAGGGCATGTGGGAGTGTCTGAGGATGTAAAGCCTGCTGGGATGGTATTGCAGAACTGTTGAGGTGGCCAAACCATGTCTTGAATCTGCTGCTTTTGGGAGCAGTGACTGAAGAGCAATATTGTTATCCTGTGCCTGGACATGGTACTGGAGGGAGCTACTTGGAGGAGTCTGGATATTATCAGGGAGCAAACAATTACATATTATGGGTGCTCGTGATTCCACTGTTTGAGCTAACTTCTAGGACCTCTTTTATTCATCTGAGTAAATGGATGCCTAAAGATAGGATAGAGGAGGGTTTCCGGTCTACAGCTGCAACCTTGACCTGAAATCTCTGCAGTGCTGCAGCACACTCTCCCCAGGGAGCCCTTTTCATCTGCACATGGACGTGGGTCCTCAGATGAGAGCCTTCTCATTCCTGCCCAGTGGCTGAATGGGGTCTGGGTATAGCAGACTTCATGATGTTCTTTTCACAACTCTGGCTTAGTTATTACGCATAAGAGAAGGATGTACAAGCCTTATTCACATGGGAGCTAATTTTAGTCTCATTTCTGTGCTTTCTTTTTATCTCTCTTATTTCCATGTAGTTGTTCTGGCTGTAGCATCGCTGTTTTTGTGAGACACTGGGTGATCTCATCAAAGGAAATCTCATAATGGTTGTTATTAATCTTGGATACAAAACACTCACTTCATCCTTTTACTTTTCCACTGACATATTGAGAGACCCGTCAGTATATGACTACTTACGAAAAGCACGGTGCTTTTGATAGAACAGGGATTGATTTAGTACTGGCTGGGTAGGAAACTATGGCTATCGTAAGCTTTGGTTAAATCCGAAGGAAATTTGTCATGATTCATACACAGTTGTTAATATGAGAAGGCCCAGCTCCATACAGAAGAACACCTGGCCTGCTATTGACCATATCTCTTGAGAACAGCGTTTGCCCACATGTTTATGGCTCTAGCAACAAGCCTGAACATGGATCACTAGTTTTTTAAAAGAGCGCAAGAAATAACAGATTCTGCTATGGAAACTTTTCTGTCATAAAGTAAATTTTATTTGCTCTAAAACATTGATTTTTCCCACTTTTTAAGGACTGGCTGCCACTCTCTGAATCATTAAAAAACATAGAGGGCCACTTCTTGATTCTGGAGAATCTAAAGATGTGCCAAAACATACACAGATTTCATATTTTCCAGTAGCTACAGATCAGACCCTTTCTCTCAAGAAGATCCCATTTTAGAACAGTCTCCTAGGTCACTCTACAAGCTCAAAGTGAATCAACTGTAGAAAGTAAAATAATTTGCCTTTATAGGGAGAATTTCACCCTTCCACTTTTGCATCATCTGTCCTTTAAGGATAGGTTTCAGATGATGACTTGCACTCTTGCCTCTGCACAGCAGTGCTCTCTTTCAAAATACATATTTATATGAACTTGTATGAGTGTTAATGTGGTGATACTCCACTGGCTTTGATTTTAGTCACCCTGCACCCCCACTCCTGCAACTTTGAAAAACTTGTATGTACATCTATGTATACGCATGCATACCTATGTGCATAAAGAAAGGCTGAAGGAAGCTTGGATGCCCTGTGAAACACCTGTATTACAAGATGTTTCATAATCTTTTCATATATTCTAATATTTCTGCTGCCTGGGTTCCTACGTTGTAGACAGACCAGCTTTGTTAGTTTTCTCTGTTTCTGTTCTGATTCCTGGGTTTACATTTCTCTCCCTGGTAATGCTCAGTCAGTACAATAAGGATTTTTTTTTAAGGCTGGACAACAAGGAGGATAAAAATGGAGAGATATATACTTTAAATCCCAGAGGTTACTAATTTCTGTGTGAACTGAGTAAATGGCTGCATATAAATGTGTTGTTTCTTCTTTCAAAAAACGTTTTGCTTTTTTCTACTGACCTTGGGTGAGTCTGGAGTCACCTGAAACTGTTTGTAGCTGCTCAGAATTTGGAAGCTTTCCCACCTGAATCCCTCCCGTCAGCTGGAGGGGACTTTCAGGTAGGTGTTTGTTTCATTGCTTCTCAAAGAGATCCGTTCCTGTGCTGAAAGACAAGCCCAAGACAATGTTTTACATAGCAGAAGATATTGTGAGGGACCAATTATCACATAAGTGGTTCTCACGGCTTGGGCTGGTACTGTGTGCCAGGTTGCACATTAACTTCTTTCACTGCTTTTTACCTAGCTTACTCAACATTCTCAAGTGGTGGCTTTGTCAATTGTCTCTCCTACTGATATTTTGACAGATGATAGTCCCTTGATGCCAGCTTAACCCAGCCAATAAGAAATAGGCCAGCGTGAAACTCTAGGCCAAGTGACTGCTCTCATGGTATGGAGGAGCAGTAGGTTTGATTCTCTTTTAGAATAGTTATTCATTTTCATCTGACAAATAGATCTCCCAGTCCTGTTCTTGCAATACTTTCTGTATGTACTCCATTTAAAAAAAAAATTAACAGAGACTTTATTGTTTTTTTCTCTGCAACATCATGTTTAAGTATCCTCTGATGAATGTCAGGGTATGTTTAGGGAGTATATCTGAATCATATGAGCACAAATGTATTTAAAGATTTATAGTGTTTCATTGATTCCAAAGGAATGTATAATGACCAGGCAATTTTCAGTGTAGTTTTCCTATATAAATCTTACAAAATGCTGATATTGTGTTATTAACACTAGGGATTGGTATTGCTGCACAGTGCAGAGATATATGCGGAGGATAAAGCAGGGATCCTGTGAAAGCATGTAGGGAGAGCACTATGCAAAGTGAAGCTTGCTAATTCATATAGCTGTTAGGTAGCTTATGAGCTTTCTGTATTATATATATTGCAATGACTTATGAATTGGTTTTGATTCTTCTGATTAGAAATTCTATAGTTAGGGATGACAAAAATTGCTTTGGGAAAAAAATAGCACTTTTAAATTTTTCCAGTAGTTGGGGCAGAATTTTAACCATTTTCTTTTAAAGGATTTCCTTTTGTTTAACCCTGTTAGATGCTGAATGCTTTCCATGGTTTCAAAGTAATGTAGGAGCTGAACTCAGGCAGGGCTTATTGTTATCAGACCTTTCTTTTTCATCCTTTTGCTTGGAACTGAAACATATCTTATTCAGAGCATATCACGTATATACCTATGTAAATACATACTACATATTTGTTTCCCTGTGCCGTTATTAATGTTTCTAATATTTAAACAGAAAAGATTTTTACAAAAGGCCATTTGCCTTTTATTGCTCATGCTATTGCCTTCATGGTTTTTTAAACCTAGCTGGAAAAATTAACGTGGATGAAACACTCTTGGTTTTTTTCTCCTTAATTTCTCTTTCTAAGCTGAAGGCATACAAAAAAATCTGTTTTCAGTAAAATTTAAAGATTACCAATGCTAAAGAGGAAGTTTTTGTTTAGCTTGTATTCATGCATGTATTCATGCATGCATAAATACATGTCTTGAGGTCTCCATTACAAGCAACAGTTTGCAAAAATAATGGCACTATTAGGATGATCTGGTTCTCTTTTATAAAAGCATGACAGAAACTATTGTTTGCTTTGAAGATCCCAGTGTGTGTTCCTTGCAGACGCATACACCTGAGATGAGGGAGATTCAAAGCGAGAATGACTTGATGTGATTGCAAGGCCTGGGTCTTAGACTGCACCTCTGTGATCTCTACAGCATGGTAATTCCTGTCTGGCTATGACTGTTGCTATTAAATCATAGAATCATTAAGGTTGGAAAAGACCTCTAGGATCATCAAGTCCAACCATCAAACCAACACCACCATGCCCCTTAAACCGTGCCCCAGTGTGCCACATCTACCTGTTTTTTGAACACCCCCCAAGGACGGTGACTCCACCATCTCTCTGGGCAGCCTGTTGCAATGGCTGATCACTCTTTCAGTGGACAAATCTTTCCTAATACCCAGCCTAAACCTCCCCTGACACAGCTTGAAGTCATTTCCTCTTGTCCCATCACTAGTGACCTGGGAGAAGAGACCAACACCCACTTCACTACAACTTCCTTTCAGGTAGTTGTAGAGAGCAATAAGGTCTCCCCTCAGCAACTGCAATGCAGTTTCAGTTACTGAAAATGTTATGTATGCTTGAATTTCAGCACATGTGCCCTCTTATTTGCTATGAGTTGCTGGGAGTTAAAGACCTAAGGATGAGATCTCAGGTGCAAAGGGTTCTGGGTTACTACATATCATCTGTTAAACTATTCAAGTCAGTTGAGTTTGCCTAAAGTTAAGCATGTGCTTGAAATCAAGCACATCCTAGATTCAGTGCCTGTATTCAGAAGCATTACACTCTATGGGCTTGGAGCTCATCAGATGAGGAGAGTTTCAAAGGTTACAGAAGTTTGGGGTTCAGAGGCTGAGCTCCTCACTGAATTCAGTAGGAGCTGACACAGCTTTACATTGTTCAGGAACAGGCTTTGATTGTCTAAAGAACACAAGATATTTCTGCAGAATAGTTTATTTAAGAAATTGTGGTTTAAATTTTTTTATTTCTGATCATAGTGGGGTCTGGAGGAATATTTTGTGCAATCTGATTGGCTGATGGACCTCAGAGGTCCTACCCCAGGGGGCTCATAACCACAACCAAAGAGAAAACACTCTGAAAACCTCCAGAAAGATGGACTTTGAAAAAAAAGCTCTTTTCTCACATATTTAGCCTGAGCTAGCAATAACAACTTCGATGCAGGGCATTTCCTGAGGATTAATGACTGTCTGGGGTCATCATCTCCTCCCAGTTAGTTATTAATCCCCAGGAAATACGCTGTGCCTTGATCATTATTGCTTAATTAGCATTGAGAATGTGGGGGGCTTAGGTTTCTTTTCATGCATCCTGTGAATTGTTAGGGTGGGGGTTTCTTTCATTAGCTTGCCCTTTTCAGCCTAGATGGGAGAATGGGCTTTGCTTACAGTTTGCAGATTTGAGAATTTAGTCTCAGGGTTATACCTTTCCAAGCAATTTGAGTTCCATGTGAAAGCACCACTAACATCCCACATCTGCAGTGCATCAAGAAGTGTCCCCGCCCCAGCACTGCTGAGAAACATCGGGTGGCATGGGGGCAGTAGCTGGAGAAGCAGAGGATGCCGAAAAAGGGCAGGGAGAGTTGGGGGATGGAAGAGGGACGGGAAAGGGGAAAAAAGGGAAGCTCAGAAGAACAGAGAAGTTAGGCACTTCTAATCTCAATAAACAACATTATCAGCCACTGAAGAAGTCCTCATGTTATATGAAATTTTCAAACTTGGGGAAATTTTTGGCCTCTAAGCAGTCTTGAAGGAAATGCTGCCTAATTCAAAGGACCCCAATTGCAGCTGACCAAATGTATTTAATTAAAAGAAGGGGAACATCAATTCAGACTGTAGTCTTCTTTTTCCACCCCTGGATGAGAGGAAAATGATGTACAAAGTTCCCTTTCAAGCATTGTGTGGTGGGACTGAGCTCAGGAGGGCTATCCCTGTCAACCGTCCCATTCCTGCATCGCTGTTCCCTATATAGACTAGCTACAACACTGGGAGGCAGACACTGCGTGGTGTATTAACGTTGCTTATGGCAACGTCCTACCATACCCAACAGTGACTCTGACTACACACAGTGGCAGATGGAGCTTGACCCCAGGGGTGTGGGCGCTGCAAGTCTGCATGTCTTCAGCCACACTGTGGTTATATCTGTTGATTTATTTGTTATCTATGTAGGCTTAGTATATTTTGAAAAGAAAATGAATTTTAAAAAGGAAATATCAAGTTTTCTGCTCCAAACAAAGTCATAATATAATTTTTTTCAATACTTTTGTTTTTAAAAGTTTTCGTATAACTCTACTGGGGGAGGCAATGAGAGCTGTTTTAGTGATGTTTTCCTAGCTAGTTCTGCTTCAGATCTCCTTCCTTACTCCTGCTGGTGTGGGAACCTCTGCCCAAGACTTCTTGGAGGTTTTTTTTTGCTCCTGCATGTTTAAATGAAAGTTGTAGCAATCTGGGCTTTATGTTTAAGACCAGTAGGTGCAAATCAGTTTCATGTCTTGCAGTTAAAAAAAAAAAACCACACACACACACAAGAAAACAAACAAAAAACCCACCAACCACCCAAAAACTTATCCTGAATAAATATCTGGCCTCACAAATATTTGTATGACTTTTGTGAAAATATGCAAACATGCAGGACCCTGATCCTCAGTGTTACTCTCTTCACTTTCCTACCTAAATGTCCCATTTAATACTTCAGCCCTGCAGAGACACAATGGTTCTAAATGAATGTCAAATTTTGTTCAGTACTGTAGGTTTCCAGCAGAACTGAGGTCTGCATTTTGTTTGCAAACTCCACTCTTAATAGTGGATAAGCTTTAAAAAAATAAACAAAAAATCTAAGCTTGGGTGTTTGGGATGTCACACTTTTTTTGGCTTTGGAAAAACCATTTGTTTGAGGAGAGGTGATACTATAAAAGGAATACCTGCTTATTTGTTAGTTTGAAAATTATGTGGTTTGGAACAAAACTGTATGTGCCTTTTTTTTAAGTCCACTGTCACAGTAGTTACGCTCTTTAAATTTTGCCTGAAAAAACAGATACATACAATGTTATGTATCAATCAATACAAGTTATTTCAAAAATAGCTTTTCAAAGGCATAGAACCCACTGTAACTGAAATAACTCCACCTAACCAGATAGTATTTATAATTAATTCAATATATATAAAAAGTTACGACTCGTTTTGACCTTAACCCTGATCTACGTTAAATCTAATCCTCATTTCAACTCTTTCCTTAAATATAAAAGAGCCTTTTGACAGAGTCAATGGCAACTATATATTTCAGATCCTCCATAGAGTGCGCTATAATGTTCTCACCCAAATCTTGGTCCTTTAACTGATCTCTGACAGCCAATGTATGGCCAGTGTCAAATGATAAAAGGCATAAAAAGGGCAGAGGGAATAGAAGAATGTCCATTAATGAGAGACATTCCTTTGTACATTCAAGTTCATAGCAAAGTTCCATGCTAAACAGGTCTCAGGGGGTTTAAGGCTTTATCACACATATTTTTGCATGGTTTTGCATGGTTCTTACTAAAGAACAAAAATAAGAGACCTGCATAAAACAAAGGGGCTATAGCCCTTAATAGATAAGATCAAAACAAAATGTATGGGAAAAAACTTGTCTGCTTGCTTGGGAGACAAAACAACATCATAAATATTGGGTTGTTCAGACATGGCATAACAGTGCAAAGTATTATTCCTGAGCTAGAAAAAACAGAAAAGAAAGGCTCTGATTCTTGTGCAGTGCAGAGGTCTATCTCATTCGGCAAAGAATGTAACTGACATGGAAAACATTTATGGGGACCCAAAGTCACCATAGTAGGCCTGTACCAAGAAAAGATAAAAATGGAATCTGAAACCATTCATCTCAGCCTTCTGTTTCCTCATCTTTCTTTTAAAACAGACATGAAATGACTCAGCACATGTATGGTCTGTTTGAATCTAGACGTATTAGAGAAGCACTCAATTCCTAGATCAGTGTTAAGCATACTGGTTGAAACAATAGTAGATAGGAATGGTGAAACCCTTACTTGTCTCTGAAAATCTGCCTCTGCTTATTCAGTAGTGGTCAAAAACGCAGATTTGGGATTATTCTTTTTTCCACTTTCTTGTTGCTTTGGGAGAAAAAAAAGCTACCTATCTGAACCGTACATGGACTGAAAAACAGATGTTATCCTCACTTGGTTATAGCTCTGTTGGTACAGCGTGTTTTGTTTATTGAAGAAAAGTCATGGCTGAAATTAGATCTATGTGATACATGTCATCAAGCTTTATGTATTTGCAAATAACAAACAGTTTGCGAAGTGTGACTTGAGCTTGTGGGTTGCAGCTTAGTGTCACTTTAATGTAGATTTTAGAACACAAGTGGCATTGTAGTATCTGTGTCTTTAAGTTGGAAAGCACCTTTGAAGAGTGTTATTTAAAAAGGCATATTTGATATTCTGCTTTCCTTTGTTAGGAAAGATGGACTCTGTCTCATGGCAGCTGTAGTTAAAGTAAACATAAACTCTGGCCCAAATTTCATAACCATCATTTCCTCAAAGCTAGAAGCACTAAACCAAAATATAGTTTTATTTGGCTAACCCCAAAGTAGGATGTGGTTGCCAGTCTCTGAAGCCACATGATCAAGTTTCAAGTAGACGCCACTAGAGCTGTGCCGTTGTCTTAATCAGGAAAGTCATGAATGCATTGGTTCCAACACCATTGTGATGTTTAACAAACATACGTAACCATAACAACATGTATGCAAAAACTAAAGCCTTATATGCTTCTTATCCTGTACCAGGACAGTCTGGGAGCGCCATGGCACTGCTGGGCTCAGGATGTAAAAGACATTATAAAGTGGCGATTGCCAAGGGAAAAGGCTAACTCATTTTCAACATACTTCCCATGAACAGAGCTCTGCACAGTGCTGCCAATCATGGAGTACAAGTCCAAGAAGGCTGCTGTCTCGAGGACTTTCACCTGAGCCCAGGCAAAAAGTTTCTTTTCCCAAACAGGAAGATTGAAGCATGCAAATCAGTGACGCGTGACTACAATATGCCTAGTTGTTCCCTTTTTTCTGCACATGCAAAGTGGGCATATGCAGATACCTTTGCCTAACCTCCTGCCAACTGATTCACACAGGTGACGGGCAAGAGCTTTAGGGCAGTGCCAATGCAAGTGCCAGATCCTTCTGGTATAAACAGCTGTTGCTTCATTGGTTGCAGAGGAAATAAGCTGATTTTGTCTGGCTGAGAATATGGTTCCTTAGGCTTTTCTGTTCTCACTTTCTCCCCACCCGCTTTGCTTTTCCTTTTATATTGCAAACACCTCAATGAGGTGAAGGGATGAACAGATGATAGGGTCAGTGCCCCTAGTTAATGACCAGTACTATATTCACAACCTCGTTTGGTTTTGTTCCTATTTGTTGCTTCAGTGGTGCTGGTGAGAAGGAATTAATTTTATTGAGGACAACTCAGTGAATTAAATGAAAAACTGCTCACTTGGCTGGAATGGCTTTGACAGACGGCACAGCAGCCGGTCAAATTTGAAAAACTTTACATCTCCTGGACTTGGGGAGAGAAGGAGGCAAGAGAAAGGAGGGGAAGGAAGGTCATTGCAGATAAGCTGCAAGGCAACTGTTTCAAGGCCTCTGAAAAACAACAGAGCAAGCTGCAGTCTCTTATTTTGATTCATGGGTCTCCCCTCCCTTTTGTTCCTTGATGCACTAAATCTGTTCCTTAGCCTCCCTCATTTCAAAAAACACCCAGTAAGAAACTAATCATGGTATGGTGAATTAGAAAAGAAGGAAAGGTGCTCAAAAGAAATGTTATGGTCGTGGAAGACTTATGCATTGTAACCATCTGGTGCACCACCATTACTATGAATGGGATAATTGAGTCCCAAATAACTTCTTTTGGGTACAAATAATAGCTGTCACCCTGATTTGTATTCTTCAAAACAGCATTGCCCCATCATTTCACATCACATCTGCACATTTCATTGATTGGGCACTGCGCTACCAATAAGTTACTACACTTAATTAAGCCCACATAATTCTCTTCAAATAAGCAGAAAAGTTTGTGGAGAGACCAAAAAGAAAAGGGGCTGCAAATGAGAGTTTAGTGACTCCACTTTGTATGAGGTATTGAGATTGATGGTGATCCTATGCCACCAAGGTTTTCCTTCAACATAGGAAAACTGTGAAAGCATTAAGCAGCTCAACAGCTGTGTATAATCTGAGGAAGGCCTGATTTCAGATAAATGTTCTCCTGGAGGTGACTGAAACCCCATTGTAGCATAATCTCGCTTTTCAGAAAGTGTTACAATTCATTTGATTTGATTTCTTGGGTGCCTGGCTTTCACAGCATCATTAAAAACACTGTAAGAAACCGAGAAATGGAGTCCTCTGCAAAGAATTGTCCGCTCTTCAAGCAAGTTTCACTTGAGCACTGGGAGAAAGGATCAACAGGAAACAGCCAAACATAAGCCTCGGAGTAAATATTACTGAAAATAAAAACTAAAAGATCAGCTTTCCTGATGGAAAGGAATCAGAGTGTTAAATCTTTAAGGATTTTTTTCCCTTTTTATTTTATGCTTTGGTTTTCTATTTTTTAGCTGAAATGGGGAAGAACACGTTCCTTCAGTTACATCACTGTGATATGTAATCATTTCACATGGGTTATGAGTTGTTTTTGAACTCTTCACACTGCTGAGTTACAGGCCGCTGAGCCTGTCCTGGCAAATAAGCCACCAGGAATGTGCTGGCAAGTCCAGTTGCTCCGGATCAAGCCCAGGAAGCCTTACTGGAATGTGGAGGTCTATGGGAAGCACAATAATAAACAAAGAACAGGGTTACAGAGAGAGAAACAGCTTAAAAGAAAATGAGAGTAAACCTCCATTTTGCTCAAAGAGGTTGTTTTTAAACCAATGTTTTCCCATTCTACCCAAGCAAATCTAGAGTGACTTGAATATATTTTTTGAGACCAAGTGGCAAAATATCCCATGAATGCTGCAGAGGTCACTTCACACACTTGGGCTGCCCCTCATTTGTTTATCTAAATGCTGACAAATTGCAGCATTTTAACAACATATCTCTGGTACTGAACTTCATGTGCATGGCTTGCCTTCTACCATTGAGCTGATAATGAGGCTAACCATAAAGCCTTCATTCACTGCTATAAAGGCTTCTGACAGTGATGAATACCAAGTAGAAGTATTAGGTAGTTTATAGGAGAATATGCTATTGTGTAAAACCTCTATGCCTTTTATCAACCCTTCTGCTCATTTCCAGTTCCTTCACGTAAGCTGTCTCTGCAAGGACTCTAGTAAGCTTTCCTCTTCTGAATTTTACTTTTAATGAGGCTATCTTCCAGAAAGTGCCAGCTAAGATGCTGTGTCAGCAATTATTCCTGGCTATACTCTCTGAAATGCCAGAGACCCCTTTTGTTTCACAAGCCAATGATAAACATTCAAAATACTGCTGCTGCCTGAGATGTTTCACTGCAAGGTAATTCGTATCTGCAGTCTTCTGCATGGCATGGCACGGCACAGCAGCTGTCACTGGCAGATCTTTCTTATACAAAAGCAGCCTTGTCTTAGTGTTTTGTTGCAAAAGCATCAACTAATATCCCTTTTAGATGGGTATGTTTGTAGAAGAGGTGACTTCTGGGATGTTTTTTTGTAAATTGGTGGCTGCAATGGATCAGATTAATATTTCATTGTTCACATCTGAGCTCTGGGCTGATTCTGAGAGCTGAGGGAAATGTGGGGAAAGGATGCTGACAGATCCTGATAGAATATCTAATTTGACTGTACCAAGGGCCACCCCCCACAGTGGTTTTGTCATTTGTGCCATGTTTTATTTGAGAGGTCAGCTCCTGTTCCTGCCTGCTCCAATACACCCCATACACAAACAGAACCATGAAGCATCTTACCTCTGGATAGGGTCTGGGTATTTCTGAATTTTTACTGATGATATTTAGGTCCTGTAAAGATTTGCACTAAACTTCACCTATGCCAGAAGCATGCAAGTACAGAGGAGTGGATGCAACCCAGTCTGAGTGGAGGGACTACTGAGCTGCATTTCACATGAATTGTAAGATGCCTTAGCGTGTACTCAGTGCTGTCCTGGGTTCCTCCCTGATTTTTTTCTGAGGGTAAAAGGTAGCAGCCAGGTTACCAGCTGAAGGCTGCAGCCTGCCCACAATTCTCTCTTCTTCCTATTTCTGCCTTTTTGCCAGCTCCTTCTCTTCTCTACATCTTTTCTCCCTGCCTTTCATACCTCCACTCCCCAACCTTTCCCCAGCACCTGACCTTCCTCTTGGGCACTTCTGTGCTTGGTTTCCTTCTTTTTGTTGTTTTCTGCCCATGTTGTCCAAGTGTATGGTCCTTACTCCTTCTTGCACCTCTGGCTATGTCATTTTGCTATCCACTTCCCTTCTCTGCGGAAATGCTGCTTTTCTTCTGGCTCTTCTCTGTTACAGGTGTTGGCTCCCAGCTTCCCTCCTGCTCTTGACTGGCAGCCTCTGGGTTACTGGTGGCTCTGGGCCCTAAGAAAGGCTCCTGGAGTAGAGGGACCAGAAGTGACACCTCCTCCCAGGTTTCAGAGACAGCTGGAAGCATTCTGCCTGTTTTCAAAGGAACTTGTTGCCTTCAAGCATGGCTGGAAGATGTGGAAGTGCTCAGTGACCTATGTGCTTGCTGCCTGCTGCTTCTGCTGGCTCTTTTGGAAACTTCTGGTTATTAGCTTCAACCACTTTGGAATTCCTTTTCCTTTTTCCATCAAGAATATTCCTATCACTTTAACATACATCTTCCCTTTAAAAAAAAAAACTGGGGACAGAGAGGGGTATAGCATTTTATTAAATGTACATGACACTGAGGATACAAAAACACCAGCATGGGATGAATTTACTAATCAAATGCAGACCTGGTCTACATTGTAGTATGACACTGGAAAGGAAATATCTCTTCAAAAGGTTTATTTTAAATCCAAAACAAAATTAGAGAGAGAATGTTGAAATACAGAGGATTCTAGGGGGTGGCAGGGAGCAAAGCTGGAGAATAATTGATGCAAGTAGGGAAGTGGAGCTTCAGCCCAGGGCAAAGGGATTAGTGGAGGGTCCATACTGTGTACAGAGTGCTTCAATCAAATTAACATGCCCGGAGAGGCAGAGAAATGGTTAGAGCTGGGTGAAACTCGGCCATCTCTCTTACTGCTTCCACTGGAGGAATTTTAAAGGTTTTGCACTGTAGGTCCTCTGTTCTTTACCCCAAAATGTCACCATGAAACCCAGCCTACCAGGCTGTGGTTGTGGCAGCAATAGGGGCTTAAGGAGCTTCCCTTTCAGGTGCTCATTCTCAGTCTCCTGGGCACCTCAGCATTGTCCTGACAGCTGTTCATGTGGCCTTATTTAAATCAGATGAATGAATTGAGCTCGGTTTTTCTTTTCCAGGATAGTTTTAAACCCAAATCCGTTCACTGCCATGGTTTACAGCATGGCCCCACAAACTGCTGGCTTGCCGCAGCCAAGAGGCTGCAGGCTGAGTGCAGTACTGGGAACTAGCATGTGGGGTGGGCACAAACTCTGTAAGCTGGTGTGGCTGCTGGACCCCATGCCGCGCTCTGATTTCTCAGATAGAAGCGTAATTGTTTTTTCACAGACTTTGGTGGGAAGTTCCAATTCTTATTGTTCGTCCTTGCTCTGCCTTTCATTATGAGGGGTGTTGGGTCCTGTCATTGCTATAATGAGAACCAAAAAAACCATAATAATTCAAAGGGAAATATGAAAATGCTCTTCAAAATCAGATGTGTGAAACACTGTAGCTAAAAGATATATGTGAAGAACTGGTTAGAGGATGCTGAAGCAAAGGCAGCTGAGAAGTTTTTTTTTTCTCTTTCCATTATTCTCCAGAAGAATTAACCCTTATTTTTATTTCATGCAGAGTCTCTAAGCACTTAGAGCAGCATTTTTGTATGCTGTAAAGTTGAAGAGAACTATTTTCACTTTAAAACTTTATTTCTTGGAGTCTCTGTTTCTTGGATTCGTGAGACGTGGGATTTGGATAAGGAAATGGCTTTCACCCTGTATTTCTCTCTGTCTTCAGGCAGAAGAGTCACATGTTTACAAGTGGGAAAATTGACACAAACTACATGGGGCAAATACACTAATTCCCTCTTTTCTTCAGAAGACTTTTCCAAATATAGTTGATTGATTTTGTTGGGTTTTTTTTCTTTTTTCTCAGAAAGCATTGCTGTATGCCACATAGTGCATTACATGTGCCATGCAAGCCTCAGCCCCCCGAAAACACTTATAGGCAGATATTCTGCTTCTTTGCTTTTGACCCCACCAAACCGGTGTTCTCTACAGCATCTTTGCACATGTTCTGAATATAAACCCCTGAAAATGGATGTGACGAGGGCCTGTTTCATTGTGTTACGTGAGAGGGAACTGTGTGCACCACATTTTCAAAGGGGTGGGATGCCTTCTGAAGAGGGCAAGGGGGTTTCTGTGGATCACAGCAGGGCAACTGTATATGGAAACCCAGCCATTCTTGCTGGCTTCTTATAAGATGCCCACAGAGTACAAACAATGCCAGACACATGATGTATGGATTTGATTCATTAAAAAAAAAAAGGTAATAAAACCCCTCCAAATTGTAAACTAGGTTACATTTTTTCAGACACAGTTCCTGCAACAAATTCTCTTCAGTCTTATTTATGAGAAACTAGTGACTTCTGTAAATGTACATGGCTGAATCCCAAGTCCTAAAGGTTTGCTGGGAAAAAGAGCTTTCAACAAAGTTGCATTGGCAATGGGTTGTCCCTTATACCAATTAATCACAGAGGAAGTCTGCCACACATCTGTCAAAGCAGGTTCCTTTCTCAGTTGCTGCCCCCAGCATGTGAAGACAGCAGGGCCGATGGCAGAGTGGAGGCTGGAATAACAAAAATGCAGGGAGCCACCACTCTAGTTGGGCTTTTTTTTCCCCGAGGACAGGCTGATGCTGCCAGCAGGCATCTTGCTCTCCTGTTTTTTCTGCCCTTACCAGTGTGATACTCCAGCTGGTCTCTCCCTCCAGATGGGCAAGGTCTGACCCTTGGGTGCCAGGGGCAAGGTGGAGTTCAGCAGCAGTTTGGCTCAGTCTCAGGCTTGAATCCAACTCTGCTGCTGCTGTTTGTACCAGCTGAGTCAGGCTCCATCCAGGCCCTTCGCTTATTCTCCACTCCTTCTACTGCTTTGCAGGGCAGCCCAAAAGTTTATAACGCAGGCAAGTCTCCCTCCACTCCTCCCCCTTGCTCTCAGCAACATAGATGTGTTGTAACAGAGACGATTTCAAAGGGATTTAATCAATCAGGGTGCCAAACTGCTTCATGCAAGAGAGTTCTGTGTAATGGGAAAGCCTTTTTATGAGGAGGATGTGTGCAGCAGTGAACAGCTTCAGATTTCACTGCTAGATGTGCAGGAGAGCAAACCTTGGCACTGAGCAGCATGTGACTTCACATCCCCATGCAGCTCTTAAGGACGTTTAAACTTCAGCAGGTAGTTGGACTCGCAAAATGTTTTAAAACAAGGA
Organism: Phalacrocorax aristotelis; assembly: GCF_949628215.1. Classification (NCBI taxonomy): domain Eukaryota; kingdom Metazoa; phylum Chordata; class Aves; order Suliformes; family Phalacrocoracidae; genus Phalacrocorax; species Phalacrocorax aristotelis. Next base: position 84,001,678 of record NC_134278.1, read on the forward strand.
GAAGACTAGATCATGTATAATGGGCTGTCAGTCAGCAGAAGGACTCAGCCATGTCTTTTTAGTCTGTTTTGGTAAGGGAAGGTCAGGAAGGAGATTTGAACCACAAGCTGTTTCAAAAAATGTTTTATTTTTTGTAAACAACTACATCTGGAAGTAGTAAACTTTCAAAGTTTGAGCCAGCCCCTCACCACCTCCACACACCCCAGCCTGCCTGAAATGAATCCAGCAGCAACCATTGATTTCCATTGCCTTACAGAGCTTGGGATATGATCACACCACCTCTGGGCCAGAAGACAATACAATCACTCACTCTGAGCCATTACATAAGGTAAAGTATGTGATTTATTAAGCCACAAAAAATAGGTTGTACTAACATTGAGAGTCTGACTTGAAACCACAGGAGGAGCGACGTGCAGAGTTAATGCTGGGACTCCCTCCTTAACCTATCTCGTTGTGCCTGGGCATTGCATGTGACCTGTGAAATCACCCCTGCTTTGGAGACTCCCTGAAAGGCAGCAAACAGAGGCAAGGATGGTATTTGAGCCATGACGCTGCTTTCTCTTTCTTTTGTGGGCTTGAGTCGTGTTTAGCAAAGTGACAATTTAATTTTCTTTTCTGGTTTCGTTGGATCCAGTTCTGGTCTTCCTAGACTTGGCCCATTACCTTAGAATTCAAAAGAGCAAACATATAAAATGATAAATAATAGGAAACATTTGGAAATCTAAAATGTTTCAGTGAAATATACAGGCAACTCTCCCAAATAGTCTGTGTTTTATTTCTCATTTTCAGTCTCAGTGGAGCTATATGAGACACCACCTATTAATGAGTTCTTAGGGATTCCTTACTCTGTAGGTCACTGCACCAAGAGTGCATAAAGTTTCCAAAGTGCAAATAGCAAACAACATCTTCAGCCTTCCCTGTCTACCTAAAGTCTGCATATGTCAGGCGTATTGCTAGGGTGTACTCAAGTTATCGCCCTATTTTTCATACTCAGTCCCTAGGTCTGTGCTACTGGTTGTTGTTGGAGACAGGATCAGTTCTGGGGCTGGGTGGGATCCTGCCCCGGTATGGCTGCCCCTGCGTTCTTAAAAAACTCTTTTCTGGAGAGGTTGTGTACTTAGTGTGTGTGTTTAAGAGAATTGATTTGCATTCATAAATAATTAGTGCAGTTACAAAGATGTTACTGAGTGCATCAATTGTTGGCTTCTGGTCGACATTAGTGAGCATGAAACATTTGTTACAGACATTCAGTATTTTACAGTCTTCTGTTCCACTTAGACAAGCAGATTTGTGGAAAAAAAATATAAAGGATTTCTGTGCTTTAGAGTTAGAGCACAAAATCTGCCGAAGTATTAGGTGATGACCTAAGGGAAGGTGATCACTGTCTTCTGATGTTGGCTGTGGAAGTGACACCATCAGCACAGAACAGTGTTTCATACCTGAGCAGTTCAGGGATGTATTCTCACTTCACTGTGAGCTTGATATTGCTGTGTAAACCCATTTTGTAGTAACTCTGTTGGCTTTGGCTTCTTCTGTTGAATATGGGTCTCTGAATAAGCAACATGTATGATATTTAAGACTTTAATAGAATTTGGGGGGATGTAACAGCTGTTTTACCCCTTCTTGTTTCTCATGTTTGGTTGTGTTATAAGGGACTATTCTGAATGAAAAGACAGTATCCCTAGCCAGCAGTACTGAATATGCTACAGAAAGGAATTACCTTAGACTCTGCCTACATTAGAAATGCTTTGGAGTTTAATCATCTTGTAGTTTCTTCTGGCACATCTGTACTGCATGTCCTGGAGACATTCTGAAATGGTCCCTGTTGATGCACAGGGTTTGAAGCCACCATTTCCATTAGACCAGTTTCCAGTAAGTCTGAGCTCATCACATCCTGGGAGTATGTTAGATGTAGTGGATGCAGCCTTGGTGCCAAGAGGAGAGTCATATTAGAAGTTTTCTCCTTTTGTGAGTGAAATGCCTGTGAGCTCAGCTTTGTGAGTGACAGCGACACAGAAGTCAAGTGAGTGTTCGTCTAATCTTTCCTTCATCTGACTCATTATTCCCAAACATCCTACAACCTTCATGTCACTAAGAAGAGAAAAACATAATATATTTCTCTGGGTTTTTTTGTTTGTTTGTTTGTTTGGGGCTTTTTTCTCGCTCAGGAGTCTTGCTCTACAAAGCAAAATACCCAAACACATAGTCTCAAATCACAGTGACCTCTATGTCACCATAAGACTGAAGACCCAGTTGTTGCAGCATCTTCCATTTTCATGGGCTCTGTAAAATATAAACACAGAACAGTGCCAAAATTTAAAGTGGAAGTGGCAAATTTACTGTCAGCCTGTCCATAAATAAATCCTTTGTAATCCCTGCTCATTCATTCCCCTGTTATACAGTTACACTGCAGTCCAGACTCCATACCATCTGCTATCTTCTAGGAACAGCGTATTGCTCAGGATTTCCCCTTCAATTTGAATTGATGGAAACATCAGTAGAGCCATCTGGAAGTGCCAAATGGAATACAGCACAGCCGAACATGGGGCCAGACCATTACCAGCTGTATGTGCAGGATGATTAGGCAATGGGCAAGTTGTTTGGAAATCTAAAATTCCAGTGTGTGGGTGTGCAATTTTAGCCAAGTAGGTCTCTCTTCAGGTGGTCTGTTTTTTGGGAGGAAGCTCTTAGGAGATGTTTGCAGAGCACCATTGTAATCAAGCTTGACTCTGACCCAGGGCTCTGGTCCCAAGAGTGGCAGATAAAAGAAGGCACAAAGCAGAAAGAAATTAAATAATCAACCAGCAAACCTCCTGACAGCTCAAGTTCCTCCACCCTGCCTGGATATTGCAAGTGCAGGACTCTGATTCTCAAAGTGTGGCATTTTGAACAGGCTGAGGGTGTGGCAGACTGCAGGGAGGCTCTGTGTGCAGCCTCTTTCCACAAAATGGAAGAAACCAAATGTGTAAGTGGGTGCGATCGGGCACACTGGGGCATGGCAGAATCAGTGCCACACTGCAGAAGTCATGGACAAGTACGCACTCTGCAATGACACTGTGTACATCAGGAATAAACCTCTCCATTGCAATGCTGTCTCCACATGCCTGCTGCAAACTGTGGCAGGAGCTTTCTTTTAAGACTAGGTTGAGTTCCAGAAAGTGTCTGCTGCAGAGAGAGGGCTGGCCAAAGGGTTCTGGGGACATATCCTCCCAACTTTCAGCAGGCAGAGGCAATTCCTGATCCCTGGAGGATGATCTTGTCATGTCCATCTGGACCTTTCCTTCCTTCATCCCCACCACTTTTTGTCAGGAGGTTCTAAGTGTCACCTGAGCCCTTTGGATAAACAAGGTTGCATTGTACATGGATTATTCCCATGAAAGAGCACAACAGCCCCTTTGAAGTCATCACAGCCTCCTGTTCAAGGGCTCCTGGGGCGGAGCACATAGGGCTTTGACTCCTCCTTTCCCTGGCAGAGGTCTTACACCCATGTGAGTCTGCTGCTTCTGGGAGAGCTATCTGCATTTAGATCAATACAAGAGCAATGCTGGAACAAAATTCTCAGTTTTTTTACTATGCTGAGCCCTTGTCTGCAGTCTGTCATATTAATTGTGCAGAGTTTTCAGTTAATAAAATGCATTGTAAAATTACTCTTGGAAAAGAAGTCACTGCACATGGGAATCAGTTACTTTCCCAGACAAAAACCCTTAATAGTTTTTAATATTCTCCCCCCATGTACTCGAGAGCAGAAGTCTGTGTTTAGGATTTATAGGCAAAAGCTTATGCAGAATTTATTAGTCTTTAAAAGACATCATTTGCTGCTACTTAGCATTTGTGTACTTATTTGTGTACTTAAAGCAAAGAACAGAGGAAAATCTCCACCTCTCCCTTTCTGTACCCTGGACTGAGGCCCTGTATTCCAAGTCTCATCCGGTACAGCGGTTTTTTATAAATGAGTAATAAATGAAAATAGGTTTGATATTTTTAATGGAAATGCTGACTTGACCTTAGCTGTAGAGGGCCACAAAAGGTGCTGCTGCAATAAAGGAATGACTTCATCAGGAAATAAGGAAATCCTCATTCAAACCTCAAAATATATAAGTATATCCATTTATTCCATTGTGAATCAAATGATGCCATGTCCTGTAATTAAGGATGCTGGCAGCCAAATTGTATCATACACTTATTTCCATTGCAGTACATTAATGGCTCAGCAACTTTGGTTTCGTGGTCACCTGCTTCAGCAAACATCCTTGGAACTTTGTTTCACAGCTTATTTGGTGGTGACAGATCCTTTATTTATTCCCTACCTGAGGGGCAGGGTTTCCACTAATTGCCTCAGGCCAACTGCTTGGAGATGGTTGTATGTGCCACAGGGCAGTTACAGTACAATAAAAGAAAGCAGCGTAACAGCTGAATGAGTTCCTCATGTGTTGATGGCAGGTGAACCATCACCTAGCCTACAGTATGCCTAGATGCGAAAAACAGTTGTCAAAAATAGGCTTTATTGGCACCTGCTTTTTAGATAATTTGAGCTTTTTTTCCTTTCTAAGAAAAGCAGTTGTAAGAGTATTAGTTGGTGGAACATGGCAAATAGCTTAAGCAAGATCCCAGTAACATCAATGGCAAAATCCAGGGATGTCCCAGTGAACCAAACTCAGTCTTACAAGAGACGACCTTGGGCCTGATGAAGGCTTACCTGAACCAGCTGAGAAATTTTTCCAATGATTTACTGGACAAGTAAGCAGTCACTGCCTGCTTTATGTTCATTCAACGAACTATGCAAAAATGTCTGGGATAACTCTGTTATGATGTTTTCTAGTAAAAATGAAGCTGTAGGGCCAAATTTTGACCTGAGGCTGTTGTTGCTCAGACCAACATCTGAAGCCTTACTCCTCTCTTCTATTTCTGGATCCCAATGCTTTATTTCTTTCCCGCAGGCCTAAACACAAGCCACTGCCTTGATTACTCAGCACATCAGCAACTGTGCTGAAGGAGATGTCTGGAAGCAGGAGAGAGCTAACTTCTTTTAAAAGTGGGTTAATGGAAGAGAGTTCCTAGCCTTCAAAGCATCCAAAGTTCTGGTTCATTTTGCTCACCTTTGATTTTTATACCAGTACAGTAGCTGATGCAGTAGTGATATATATTGACTACTGAAGTGACACTGGAGTCTCCAGGCTTGGCTCATGAAAACCATTAGCCTAAAACTCCATACAGGGGAGGGCAGAAGGCTTTCATACACAGAACAAGGCACAGTATCAAGGGACAGGCCAATGTCTGTTCATTGTCTGTATTTGCATTAGACCCTGAGATCACAGCAAGAGCACTGGACAAATAAACCTTGGATGCGGTAGAGGGAGAAAGCTGGTCTGTCTGCAGGTACTCCTAATTCCCTGTCTCTCTGTTGAGGGTTGTGAGTAGCAATGGGATTTGACACTCTTCCCATGTAGAAAAACAGCAATGTGTAAGCTCCAAAAATAGGCTTTTAAATTACTCCAGAGCAAACAGGTCTCACGTGGGTGACTTTATCAGAGTGGACTATTGGTATAAGCAACTGTCTGATTACTGTTAGAATCAGTACCTTAGTTACTAGGCTCTAATACTATGTGAAGTTAGTACACAGCTCAGTACAGGTTTTATGGGCAAAATCTGGATACGGGTGTCTCTTTGGTCTTTGGTTCCAACAACTGGAGCCTTCCTGTCCTGTTACTAAATCTCCCCTCCTTGCCAGTCTTAATAACACCTCTAGTCCGTGTTGCTCTATAGTGCCTGACACAGACCTTTATACGTGTCTCTTCCTGGCCTGCCTTCCTGTGGTGGGAGTCCAAAGGTAACACTTTTGTTGAGGGCTTTGCAGTGCCCTGGAGGAAAAGGATAGGTTAGGATTTGTCCTTTCATGAACCTCTCCAGCACTTTGCAGATGGATGTGAGAGGATATATTATATGTGGACATTTTGTAACTGTTGAAAGTCCCGTAAGGATCTCCAGTGGGATCATTTTGCTGTGGAACTGCATGCGCCTTGGTTACAGGACACTGGGGAGGGATCACAGTCAGCTTCCAAAGCCCAATTATTGTTTAACCATCTAGCCAGCCAAGACTTAGCTCCCCAAAAGCTGTGGACACATTGTGCCAGGGCTGATCTGCTGAGGGACTGGATGTCACTTGTGGGTAAGTACCTGCCCCAGACAGGACTGAGGTGTGGAGATTGCCAGGAACAGTGCCTTCTCACCATTTCATGTTTTTTCACTCCTTCACAAATTATTTTCAAAGCCTTTTTTGAAATCACTAGATTTTTAATTAGATAGTGCTATTTTCATATGAAGAAAAATTCTGAAGAATTTTCATATTTCTAGGAGAACTATAGTGTTTTTGCAAGTGACTTGTTAAGTTTATTTCTTTCCAGTGCTGTTATTTCTGTTGGTAATTATTTAGCTAGAAAATTAACATGACAGAGTTGCCCATATCATTTTGGAGCTGATCTGAAGTGGTGGCCTGTAGTGATGCATTAGATTTTAGATAAAACCTCTGAAATATTTTTAGTAATACTCAAACAAGATTTAATTTACTGAATAATTTATTCTGCTCCACTGTTCTAATTTGATTTTACATACTGCTGAAATTGAAATTATTTTATCGCTCAACTGAGGTGATGGGTTGCCACAGGAAACTTAACTGCTTTCTGAACTAAGCCATGGCAGAGTGAAGCTGGTGTGTAAGGAAGAGAGTAGAATATGTCAGGTGTTGATTTTTGTCCGCTGTAGAATAAAATGGATTATTCAAATGACTGCTAAGAAGAATAAAGCTTATTTAGTTTGGGGTGTAAAACAGGATGGGCATTGCCAAAAGTCACTAGTGAATTGTGCTAAAAAGAAACCTTCAAAGCATGTGAAACAGTTTGTCTGTGGGGGTCTGGGTAAACCTAGATAGGAACTGTGGACTTCCTTCTCTCCAGCAAAAGTTTATAGAGATCTTTTTCTTTTAAAAATATCTATGGAATATCTAGAGATAGAGAGAGAAGAAAGATGGGTGCTATCACTTGTCTTCCGACATAAGTAGTAGGATGACATTGGTTCATCCTAGCCAGCAAGCTGGAACTCTATAGCCAGGGAAGAAGTACGTAAATACTGGAATTATGAATTTCCACATCAATGCCTATTGCAATGACTGCTTCTTGTTCATGTTCTCTCTGAGTACTCAATATTTCAGATTAACTGTGTATAAATATTTCTTGAAAGCAAATGTCAAAATCACACTCTTAACTGTTTTTTGTAGACGATATTATATATTTACATGCATTTGCAGGAAGCTGGAACTGCTCAGGCACTCCTCCAGTCACAGGACAGAGATATCACCGATTTTTTTCTTAGTGCAAACAAAATGCAAATTCAGATTTTATTACTGGGATTTTTCCATGTGAAGAGAGGGCACTTTTTCCCTGTGGTCCCTTGTGTGCCTTGATTCTAGTTATTTACCAAATCTGATATGATACTGTAAGTACATCTTAGAACAAAGGACGTGGACCTATAAAATGGTCCTTTATTTCTCTTACACTGAGTGGATGCTGAGGATCAAGATACTTTAATCTACCTTTGGCATTCAGTGACTTTCCCACACTTGAGCCTATCTTAAAGTCATAAAAAACTCTTTGCAAATGTATAATCTCTTACACAAAAAAAATATATAAAGCTTCCTATCAAAAATTTTAAAGAGAATTTTAACAAGCTCTAGTAAATCTGGATGAATGGGAAATCATCTAGGAACATAGAACCAAATAAAACCTGCTCGCCAAATTCCTAACTGATGTAAATCAGAAGTCTCTGGAGTAGTGTTGCTTTAAAACAGCTAATATCTGTCCCTGTGCATTCACTTTAATTCCTTGTGTGACTTGTGTAATTTAATATCTGTGAATGTTTAAGTAAATGAATTTTGTCCAAAAGAAAGTTTGCCAAAAAGTAAAACTCACACAGCTATTTTCAAGTATCTTTTAATAAGAAGTTGGTGCAGCTGTGTTGAAATCACTTTGATTTTCACTTTCTTGTTCATATTGCTTCAATCTCCAGTCAGAGAGTGCACAAATTATGTTGAATTAGTTAAAAATCTCACAAGATAGTCACAGAAAAGTCACTGTTTGAAAGACATTTATGGCCAAAACGTCGTCAACTGCTTTCCAATGTGTGTATGGACAAGAGATATGTGTCTATTGCTGGATAAGTCATTAAGTGTAAAGGCTTTGATGATGCATTACAATAGATAGGTCTTAAGCTGGCTTTCTCTTTAGGCTCAGTTTCAGTGTTGTGGGAAGATGTGTTTTAGCAGGGTGAATCCTGGTCACTGGCTGCCTGCATGTAGCAGGAATGGGCTCACCTGTGAGTGCATCTGAGCTTGGGAGACTGATATGGGTATCTTCGCTGCACCCTTAGTTCAGTTATGATTTGTATTAACTTGAGCTGTAATTTAGGTTTTGCTCCTTGGCTGCACACTGAGCAGTAGCTCGTGGAAAGGTATCCTTTGAACTCAGCCTGGTTGGCCCATGGTGTGGGCAGGAACTCCCTTTCTGCAGCAGCTCAAATGCCAACTCCTCTGCTTGTCAAGCCTGAGCTGGAATATACTGAAGCATCGCACTGATGGAATTTTCAAAAAAAGAAATCATTCCTCAAATCAACTGTGAAACATTTACTGCAAAAGTGAATAAACCTGCTTCTGCTACAAAATGAAGTGAAAACTGAAATGGATGCAAGTCCAGATGACAAAAGTGAAAAACAAACAACAGTGCTCAAATATGATGTTACTTCTTCCCATGTCCTCAGGCTGTCAGTGCCCAGATTGCTTGGACTCCTAGGCACACACTTGTGTGTACAGTGACATCTAGTGACAAAGAAAATATAAGTGAAAAGCTGTCTGCAGGACATTTTGCCCAGCACAGTCATCTAAACAGCTGTAGTTACAGCTACAGGACAGACATTCCTGACTTTGGCTGTTCCCTGAGACTAGTCTGTTTTTTTCAAAGGCACAGAAATTCCTACCTTCTCAGGTTAACTTTTAACCTTCTAGCAGTTGGCTGCAAATATAGAGACTAACTTTGCAGTCTTACCTTGATGTGGTGCAAAAGGTATTTTTCATTCCAGCTGCCATTTGTGACAACATTTGCTGGGCTTTATTTTTCCCCCCAAATTGTTTCTAATGTTACTTTACCCTGGCAACTGGATAACAGGACATAGAGAAGAATTTTATTGTTTGAGCTATCATGCAGCTAAAAGAAAGTCTTTCCAAATGTAGGTTGATGAAGAAACTGTTTTAATAGTCCTTTAAAAAACTTGATGCATTTAGAATGCTTTTAAAACATGAAGGTTTTAAAGCAAAAATGTAAAACCTCCTGCTTTTCACATATAAATTCTTTGTTTCCTTAATTGTGGCTGGGATACCCATGTATTCCAGATGGGTATCTCTCTGCATCAGACCTGTTTGAGATAAATGGCACTTCATTTTGGCCTTAGTCGGTGCTTCTCATGTGGTTATTTACTTTCACGATGCAAACATCCCTTATTCCATAAAGGCTTCCTAACTGAGCCAGGTCTGGAGCACACTGGTGGATGCCGCTGACCCTGGGAATGTGTGGAGGAAAGGAAATGTAAAGAAATAACCCAAGTCATAGAAATTTCAGTGGCATCAGTCATGAGGGTTTTTCTTTTTTCAGTGGAGCCACCCTGGGTTTTTGTGGCAGTCAGACTGTGATCAGAGATTTTCCCTTTCGTTTTGAGACATGTATGAGTGGTTTTCAAGCCTCATTTCTCGAATGTCAAGTCTGAGATACAAAGCTGCCAAGCCTCCACCCCTTGCAAGTCAGAGATCTTCTATTGTCTTGAATTTTAAAATCCTGGCTAATTTTAACTTAGAGTGAAAATTTATTGACTTATATAAGCAATGGAAAGTAGAGGCCCCAGAAGAAAATTGCCTGAGAACATGCTTCATTTTAGGCCTAAATGTAGTTCCATTGAGTTTAATGTGATCACTTAACTGTTTAAATTAAAGAATGTGGTCAAGTGGTTTTCTGCATCAGAGCCATAAGTGCCTAAAGCAGCATGGTTAGGGCACTTATTGATCAATGTCATTCATTTTGTCAGCATAGAAGAAATTCGTAAACATAGAGGAGATTGTTAAAACTCGGTTTAGATATTCACACACATTTTGTTAACTTCTCCTGAAGGCACAACTGAAGACAGATGTGTTTTTCTCTGTATGCTTGTGAAGTGCTGCTTAAAATCTTAGCTCTACATGAGTGATTTTATTAAAATCAAGTATAATATATCTTAGCAAAATTGTTTCTTAATTATTAAAGCAGTTAGATGGATCTAAAAAAGAACTTATTCCCACTAGGCTGAGCCTGCCTATAAGACCTCCCTTTCAGCTTCCTATTTCAGTTGTTCCACATTCTTACAAAATGCCTACTAATCACCCTCTAAGCTCAGGCAAATACAAAAAAGGGTGAAGTGCTATCAGAAAAAAATATTGAAACACCACCAGTTGGGTTAGCGGTATGTTCCTACCATTGCTTTTAAGCTGATACAAATACAGAAAAGGCCTTTCTTCCACCCACACAGGAGGTCTGGAGAGGGAATGGATCCAGCTGAAAGCTAACCAGTAACACCAACAAATATGCTTTTTAGCCAGATACCTTTCCTGGCTGTACCGGGTTGGTGCAGGAGATGGGGAGGAAAGCCAAAGTCCAGCTGGAAGATAAATTCCTCCTTTTAGCAGCTGCTTGTTCTTTTCTTGGCTAAAAGCATCAGTGGAGCCCCACCACAAGTATTTACCCAAGCTCAGCTCTTCTTCTTTGTGTCCAAAATCGATTGCAGGTGTTAGCCTTGTAGACTTTAAAGAGAAATCATGCTGGCCATGTCCATCTCTGCCAATAAATATTTTCTGACTTGCTTCATGCTTTTTAGAGGAGTATTTCCTAGCCACTAGCCAAATTGTAGACTTTGGTCATCAGTCGATTTGGTAGGTCTCCTTAATAAGTGCATCCAACACACCTGCTCTGCCACAGAAGCACTTTACTTGCCCAGACACAGTGGGGCTGTGGAATAGTTGTAGTTGTGATAAAGCCCCCAAAGGATCCTATAAAACTAATGGGGTCAAGGGGGTGTTGCCCTGTGCAGGTATTGCCGTTCCCAGTGTTGTCATTTGTTTCTGTTTAAGTATTATGTTCAGAATGGTAGCAATTGCTGTAGTTCAATTGCTAAAATGTACCTGTGATTAATAATTGCTATAATATAAGATGTGTAAAGTTTTACCACGATGTCCTAGAGGGCTTGTAACAAGAATGACCAGTTTAAAGCTGAGGCCAGGAATGTGGTAATGACTGCGTAGAATAGAAATGTTAATTAAAACACTCTAAGGAGAGAGGAGGGAGGGGAAAGCTCTGTGCCCCATGTTATCATGTGATATGCCTGTGCCCATTCACAGAAAAAGTGAGTCAGGGAAGCAGGAAAAAAGAGGTGGTTGTATTTAAGCTAAAGCCAGGGGCTCTGAGCAGGTTTAAAAGCCATCTTTAATGATCACAGCCTGATGAGCTGCTAGTGTGTCTCTACATGTAAAGTCTAAGGAACACATCACACTACAAACGCCCCAGGGAAAGCCAGCCTCAAGTGACTAGCAGGGGGCAATTAGACAAACTCACAAGCTGAGATACAGGAACAGCTGAAGAGGTTCATTATGGTTAAGGAGCTAAATAACGCACATCGTTCTTCTCTAACTTGGTCCTATTATTGCAGATTTGTGCTTTCTAAATAAGTGAATTTTTTTGTGCCTAAGACTTTTCTAGCGATAGCAGTGCTTTGAGTAATCTGACAAACACAGGGCACTGTGCCCCTTTCGGCCCCAGGTGACCATATTGTACCTGTATGGCCCAACACCCTAACACATTGTTCAAAAATGTATTTCATGCATCTCCCTGGGCTGCGTTGTCAGCTTAGGATTTCGTGAGTAAGGATCACTGCAAAAGAGGGGATTGTGGATGTCTGGCATTCATCAGAATAAAAAAACCTTTGGATTATAGGGGAAGTGCCCTAAGACCAGGGAGTCTGAAGCAGCTTGTAAATGCTGCCGTCGTTTTCTTGCTCCAGTGTGACCCTGGCAGGACGCACTGAGAAAAGGAAAATTATTACTCCAGCCACTAGAGAAGGCCAGAATCAATCACAGAAATTTTTAATAGCCTATAGGGGTGCAAAGTGTCATCCAAGATAGAAGGACACATGAGAGTCTTCTGTTTGACTGAAGAGATCACCTCTGAACTGCAGTTGCCAGAATTCAAAGAATTCAAGGCCTTTGCAAACATACTTGCTTTTCTCACCAGAGAGCGGAGGTGCTTGGAAAAACACTGAAGCTGATGTTTAATTTCAAATATGTCCTGATTTTTCTTTCCTTTTTCTTCTACTTTTTTTGTTTTCTATTTTCTATGGGGGAAAAACTACTTCCTTTCACCATATTTAATAGAAATGCTTTTATAAAGTGGGCTCTTACTCAAACCTAATTTAAATCCCAGCTCAAACCTACTTGGGGCCAAATGGATTCAGACTTTCAGACTTACAGCCCAGCAGCTAGCTATACATCACAGATGTGTTTTCTCCTTCATATAGTAAGCACTGATTTCACTAAATTCTGAAACCCGACTTAATTTAACGTATGTGCTAATAACTAGTTGCAGTTGATTTCAATATACTCTTAAAGTTAACTGTGTAGTTAAATGCTTGCCTGAATCATGACCTGTATAAATTATTCATTTCATTATTTTCCAGTTAAAAGAAAAGTTTTTCATGATTGCTTGCAGTTGTGTCTGAAAGTAACTGTTGCAAATTCAACTCTTACACAGGATTGTCTAAGCCAGTTAGTAGCTACTTATCTCCTGCCTCTCCCTGTAACATCTGGATCGGTCTCTGGTAGTATCATGTTAAACGAGGGTGAGAAACCTGAAGAATTAAATTAAGGGGAAGTTATAGAAGTTTCCTGGACTGTAGTTCATTGCCAGATGGTGACTCATGTTAGTGAGAAACAACAACAATAGTAATTATAGATACAACCCAAGCCAGGAATTAAAATCTATGCAACCAGGGTTCCAGTCTCAGATGAGCTTTTGCTAAATGATTTGGAACAGAAGATGGGCTACGCAAATGGAAGAGCAGAAGGTATTTCAGAATTCCCCCTTGAGAGGGGAAGCATTTCAGGGTACATGAAATACATTTCTCCTGCACTACAAAATAACACAATGGGATGTAAGACTTCTAGCTCTGGTTACGGGGTTAAGTCCTTTCTTCTCTTTCCCCCAGTGGGATTTTTTAAAGCCAGTCAGAGGAATCTGAAAGCATTTCCTAGGACAAATACTGTTCATGTTGTTCATCTTGGAGAATAAAAGTTCCACTGTTTTCTGCTTATGTTTATTGATTATCTTTTAGAGTATATGCACTTGAGTGGAGGGGCAAAACCCAAATCCCACAAAAATAAAGACATTTTAAACAGGTTTATGTCAAATTAATTTTAGTTAATTTTTATTCCCTGTCTTAAAAACACTTAATTTCTCAGTGATGCCTGTAACAGTTGGGTTTAGCTGAAGCACAGGTGACATGGTTATAGTATTCAGTACTTGATTTTATTGTATTGCTATTAAATAGTATTTTATATTTTTTATTTTAAAAATATATTTTATGTTTATAGCTTTGCTATAAAATGGTGAACTTTTGCCATCTTTGCATCTTATTTATAGGAGCAGTGACTGACAGAACCATTTCAGTCAGGTTGCTAATACTGTTTAGGAGTCAGAGGCTATACAAATGAAAGGTGCAGTGGGGCTGGATTATCATTCTGCATTCACATGTTCATTCTTGAAAACGAGGAAATTGCATTACATTAAAATTTCATCTTGATTTTTGGCAGAGACCAATGCTCTAGATAATCAGGTAAAAAGCAAGTTGGGGCCTGTAACACAGGGGGTTTTTCTCTTAATTTCCCAGTCTGCTGGTCTTGCAGTAATTACATGCTGAATGATCTTCAGGGAGGAGAATGTATGTGTGCCGCCTTTATATAACTACTAAACCTTGGTCAAACATCTTAATTAGGCCTTCATTTTGCCTTGAAGACTTGGGAATTAACTTCATGGTGTCCTTCCCTTAAAACTTGTTTTGTGACGTTAGTGATTTCTTTCAGTTTAACACAATTTTTGCAGTATTTCAGCTTTATTTGCTCTGCACATCCATGTTTAATGCACTGTGGGCAGGTCACGGTCCAGTTCAAGTCTGTGATAGATTTGGCTCAATGAGTAACATTTTAGCTCAATTTTAGAAGGAAAAAACTTTTCTGAAAAAAAATCAGTTCACATCATTCCACTTAAGATACTATTTAATTATTATTGTTTTGTCTACTTTTTTTTTTACTGGCTCACGTTGTGGATTATTATATTTATTACATCTGAGAAAGGACATAACATGAAGCAATCTGAGCTCTGGAGGATGTTAGTGAGGAAGTACGTAAGTAAAAATCTTTCAGGGTTTCTTTGCTCCCATGTCAGTAAGGCTGCACTTCTTCAGAGATTTTTGCTGTTCAGCTTCTTCAAGAAGCTGATGAAGATACTGAAGGAGGGAAATAATTGAGGAAAAGATAATAAATGGAAATGTAATGTTGCTAAGATGAAGAGGGCTAGCTGACTCTGCTTTTACTATCTTTTTTTAAAAAAGAGCAGATCTTAGTGAGCTATATAAAGATAGAAGTATATAATTTCACTTTGCTTCTGCTTTTAAAAGTTTGGACAGTGTACTTCTCAATTCTACTATATGAATTGTATTTTTCAATCCAAACCATGTCAGTCCATTAACTGGAATGAATGAAAATAAGAACCACCAGGCCAAAATTGGCACTGTAGAAATTATATTACTAATGTATATAATCATCTTGTAAAAATTGCTTTCTAGCTTCACTGAAATCTTTTTCACATTATTTCAACATGATATCACGGGATTTGCAAAGGTGCTGTATCACAAAATAAAATGTCTTTGTTAATTAAAAAGAGGCAATATCTAATGTGACTGGGTTAAGGCTGAGGTTATTTGGGGTCTGGATTCCAGGTGATAAACCTTTGCACTTCACATAATTTTGGTGATACAGAGCAACACAAATTTGATGTTTCAAACTGTCACCTCTTCTCAACCTCTACATGCCAGCCAGTTTGATAAGCATCATATTTCAAGCTTTAACAGTATGTTAATCTTTAAACTTACTGCTTTGACTAAAGTCTTCTACAAGTTTTGCATTGTAATTATACTGATTGTAATTTGACTAATGTGAATATGTAAGTGACCAAACTTGAATTTCTTCCTCACATAGTCTTTGCTGGCATTGTCATGTTGTCATCTGTGTTATATTTAATTTCCCTATATGAAAGGGTTTGGACTAGTCCTATGGCCTTAATGTTTGTACAATATGGAAATAGATGGCTCATTGTCAAGTTGCTCAGCAGTTCCTGAATTCTGATCCTAGCTACAGCAGTGAGTGCTGGGTAGCTTTGGACAATTAATTTAAAACTAATTTATGCTCTCCTTAAATGAACAACCTCATTTAATAATGTAGGTCTGACTGCAAGAATAAGTGTTAGTAGAATTTCCTTTTGAAAAAGAAAAGTTAAGGTTTCTCATCTGTAAAATGTAGTCAGTAATAGTGGTCAATGATAGCACTGCAAGAATTCAGACACTCTTGTGTAGGTCATTTTTAAATGTGTGAAGTTTTAGTAGCACTCAAAGTCAGGCTTCAATTTAAAAAAAAAAAAAACAACAAAAAAAGTGAACTGTATCTACCTTAGTAGTGGTCTTGCTTACTAGAACCTGCAGTATTGTCATCTGATTGCTCTGATCCATAAACTTGCCATCTGACAGCTAGAGACCTGCTGAAGAAAATCTAGCTTCAGAAATCCTGTGTTAAGAATCTCCTTGCAGCCCCGCCCCCCCCCCCCCAAGTAATGCAAGTATTCTAAGTACCCTAACAGCATTTAACTTAGGTTTTAGAATTTTATTTATAATTTCCCCCACATTATATTAGTAAGGCGTAGTAAGTTGAAATGTTCCCTACTATGGAATAAAACTGTACAGCACAGTACTTTTGGATTTGAGGGTAGCACCCACTTCAATAATGGTGTTGCACCTCATTACTGAACTATAACATCATAAGCCAGTGTAGCGTCAAAGAGTATCCAGAACAATTCACAGCAAATTATTGCCATGGAAGATGGGTCAAGCTTGATATATATTTTGTGGACTGTGCAGAATTGTTGGCTGGGAGGGAGGGTTAAAAGCTCTGTTATAGCTCCTGAAGAGCTTGACATTATGGCTCACCACCTCCAGGGAGGTGCCAATTGAGAGGAGACAGGTGTGGAATCAGGCTAGATCAGGGACTACTAGCATGGGGATGGCAACTGGACTTGCATTTGCTGATGACTCCCTGACAGCAGGAGGGCAGGAGAATGAAGCTTTTAGGACCTTCATAAAAATTTCGAAGGCAGGTGGGAAAATTACTCTGGCATCATTCAAATGATAATAGAGAAGTAGAACAGAACTAACGTATAGGGAAGAGAAGAGGAAAGAGATTTCAAGAAAAAAAGCATTTTTGGCTGTGGTACAAGTAGCCAGCAGGACACAGAGGATGAGGAGCTCCGCTAATAGCTCCTGATGCCTCCTTTCCACAGCATCTTCACTGGCATTTTTTGGGTGTTGCATATAAGCCAAACTCCACTGTGACAAATTTATATTCTTGCATCTGCTATAGCATTATGAATAATGTACCTGTTTTTAGCGATATGTTATTGCGGCTGTCAGCAGCTATGGTGTTGTTTTTCCGCTCAACTGGCTGAATGTCAGCTCATGTGGAGGAATGATATTAGGTCTTTCCTGTTCTCTACATATTTGATTTGCCATATGGCAAATGGCAAATCAAGTGCAGATGGTGGCTTACAAATGGAGATAAATAAGTCCATTATTAGTATTTCTTTAAGGTTGTTTCATGCTTTAATAATTTTGTTTTCAGCATTGTCTCTCTCTAACTGTCCTTGAGGTATGCAAGAGTTACTGGCATTTCCCTGTCCGTCATGGGCTTGTGGACCAAATTTGCCTGTCTTCAGTGACATGCAGGCGATTTTAAATTATCCTCCAGACCACTGTGAGATGGGAACAATCTCTCTTTTCAACATACACACTCACATATGCACAGAGCATCAGCTTCTGGCCAATTCTGCTGTGATTTATGCCAGCGTACAGGGCTGCCTGGCAGAAGTAGCTGCTGCAACAGAAACTGGCTATGACTTCTCAGACTGGTAATGTCAGAGGCAGGGTCACGGCCAGGTCACCAGGTAATTGTGGTGGTTCACCGTGTTACCTCGAGAACTCCAACAAATTGGGAATTGTCTGAAAACAGGAGTGGAAGGTAAAACCAGCACTGCCTGCCCTTACTGTGGGGTAACTGCACCTCATAGGCAAATAGCCAAACCCAGACACCACGTCTCACTTAAGTAATTTGGTGTAGTCATAAAGTGTATCATTAAATTGTAAGTATCTGCTTATTAGCATGGTAGAAGAAATAAGCAACACTCAATTGAGAACTTCATAAAATGTGTTTCACAGGAAGAGGGAAAAGGTCCAGTAAAGTTTCTTCATTCTTGCCAGAGCTTCCAGAGACTCTTACATTTGAAGGTATCTTATGTTCCATTCCTAATAAAAGTCTGGCAGTTCAACCTCCTCACTAGATGCAACCCAAACCTGTAAGTATATCAGCCATACACCATCAAGGGAAAACAGTGTTATAGATCTTGTAACCTTTTTGATAGTTATCTAATAAGCCAGATTACTAAATACCACAGGAAGGAAGGCTAATGTGAATGAAATCCAGCAAGCCACGTCAGTGGTTCTCACTTTTATTCAGAAAGAAGTTTGTCTCTTAGCAGAAAACGCTGTAGGGGATAGTGTTCTTATAAAATGTGCAACTAAGTGTTGAGTAATGCACCTACAAACAGAAAGCAATTAGTAAATATCTGATCATGGATAATTAATAACAATACAGGACTGCATTGTTTAAATTGTTCAGAGAAAATTTAGCTTTGCCTTTTCAAAAACATCTGAATGTATTTTGATTTGGCAAAATGATTCTGTTTGAAGTTAAAACTCTTGGCATATTCTGAAGGGTCTAAAAAGCATGTGGGTATGAGTGGTCCAAATAATATACTCTGCATGGATTCTCAGATTGCTCTTGATAATGCTCCTCACAAAAGGTTTTTAAGAGAAATTAGGCATGAAAGGGATGCTGCTGGCATGGGTACGTAATTGGCTGAAAAAGAAGAAACAGCAGATTGGTGTGAATGGGTGTTCCCATAGAGAAGGTCTGCAGCGAGGTTCTGCAGGGGTCTGTGCTGGAGCAATGAGATGACAAATTTTTGTGATATTATAAATTATCATGTTGATAAGGAAAAGGAAGGTCTCTGTAGAACTGGAGAAGGTTCTTACAGTAACAAGTGACTGGGCAGTAAACCAGCTGACAAAATTCAGTGCAGATAAATGTAAAATGGTACACACAGGGAGATACAGTCCTACTTTCGCATATGAAATGGTGGGCTCTGAGTTGACCATTACCACTCTGAAGCACATCAGCTCAGTACTTGGCTGCACTTAGAAAAGCAAATCAAATGAGCAGAACAGAGTACAAACCAAAATTGCTTTGCCATCAGTTTAGCTACATCTGAAATATAGCATGCATGTCCAGGACTCTTAACTCAACCAAAGTATAGCAGAACAAACCAGAATAAACCAGTGCTCCTCATCTTGGAAATCAGGCATTTTGGAGGGGATAGCAGTCTGGGGAATGCATTGCCAAAGGATGCTGTAACTGCAAAAAGTTCACTTGAATTCAAGAGCAGATTGAACAAATAGTTGCAAGACAGATCCTCTGGGGACTCCTGCATTGAAAAATAACAACAGGCTCAGAAAATCACCTGGGCTGAAAATAGTGAAAAACAGAAATACAGCTTCAGGTTTTTACAAAACACAGAAAGGTTTTCTCATTACAATTAAACTGGGAAAAACTGCTGTAAGGCAAACAATGTTTTCTCCTGCCGGAAGTCTTTGCTTTTCTTTCAGTTTTGCTTACAGCATCTTAAAACTTAAAGATAAATACAATCGTTTTTGTTATGAGATACGCTTTTCATTTTGAAAATGGGCAGAGCTGATTTATTTTCTCCATCAAAAGCTAGACATTGTGTAGGAGTTGAAAGGCATGAGGAAATCATTAAAAGCAAAGCAAAGAGCCCTGTAACTCTGCAGGGCCTTCTGAAAGTGCAGTTTGGTAGCAGGGTATCTTTGTGTTTGAGTGATAGAAATGGATGCTAGAAATTCCCCAAGGTGGCTGTGGGTATACTAGTTGCTGACCAGGACCTGCCTGAACCAGGAACATGTTCCTACTCCATCTTGCCCATTCTTGGGCAGAAGGTTCTTGGGCACCTGTTCTTTTCATCTGGTGACTACTTCTTTCACTAAGGTTATACCTTCATCAGAGGTTGTCTGTGAGGCATGTGGGTAAGGAGGAATGGCACTGCCCATCTCATTGGTGGACGCGGTGCAAGAGCCCCATCTCTGTCATTCACCTCCTGGGCAACCTCAGGGTTGTCATTTTGCTCCTGTATTGTTCTCTGACTGCAGTCCCAGCAGGGTCCAGGACTTGACTGCAATTTGTATATCTTAAATAATAGTGATAATTTATTGTAATAGTAAATGTGTGGATAATGACAGTCTACTTGAACTTACACAGCCAGGCTTGCTCACAAGAAGTTGGAAAACCTCTTCCCTGCCAAGTTAGTCCTATCTCTTAGTTTTTTCAATCACAGCAACCAGTCTGGGGGCATTCTGTTTTGGATTCCTCCCAGTGGGAAGCAGGTCTTTGGAAATATTAATAAAGCAAGGAGTGATAAAACAAAGGTGATGCCTTTTACAGTCAAGTATTTTGTAGCAATAATGTTATTTTCCCTTTTAAAATTTTATTTCAAAGCATGAAAGCCCAGAAATATGTGTGTGAATCACTGTCTAGAACTGCCCCATATTTTTGGATCGTGTGTGGCCCTTCACAGCCTGAATTTAAGAAGCTAGATCAGGCATGTTAATTCCTCTTCTTGACATCAGCTGCTCCGCAACTCCCTTGCATGACTTGGGTACCTTGGTTTCCCCATCTGCAGCAGTGTGACAATTAAACTGCCTTTCTTCAACGTCTTACCTTGTCATTTTAGCCTGTGATCTACTTAGGGAAATGTCTATCTCAGTATGTCCCTGTACAGAAGGCATCACTCCTGGCTGGGAACTTGGGGCATAACAGTGAATATAACATTATGTAAATATTTGAGACAGGAAAAAGGCTTTACTGCCTTCACGATTTTACTCTAGAGGCTTTCTCTTTGGCCTAGATTTGATGAAAGCATTATCATCTGTGTTACACAGACATCCAGAGCTTTACAGTAGCTGTGTCTAGTGGGGGAATAAATTAAAAAAAAAAAAAAATCCTGACATTGCAGCACTAATAGAAGCAAAACCATTGACAGTGTCAGTAGGAGTTTTTCAGTGCAGTTGAGAGCAAAGTTAAAATTGCCTGGTGCTAGTGGTCTCCTTTCAGAGCTCTGTAAAATACCATCAAGTTACCTGTGTATCATGCCTGGCATTCATATCTCCACGTCCTGGCCCAAAAGATTGCAATGTTCACTGTCAGGGGAAATACCTGGCTTCTGAAGTTACAGCAATGTGGTAATTTAGCAGGAAAACTGAGCTCACAAAAGCTAAAGCTAATTTTCAGGCCTGGCTGTCATTCGTCAAGGGTGCATTCCCACACAAAGCCCAGCCAACAAAATGATCCTTGCATGATTACGGCTGTGTGCTGCATTCCCCCGCCTCCCCCTTCTCACCATGGAAAAGATACCTCTTCGTGCTGGAGATAAGTGAAGAAGAAGGATTTACAGGTTGACAGTAAGCTATACCAGGGACATCTCAACTGTAATTAAATCCTTTATTCACTTTTTCTCCCAGTGCAGGCCATATTAGTAGCTGAGTGGCATATACTGTTAAACAGTATAAAAAATATTTAAACAGTGGGTGGGTTTAAATGCAAATCTACTGAATCCAGGGAGCTTGGGATGATTTCTTTCCCATGTAGAAAAAGAAGTGACATTGTGGCTGAGGTTAAAGGAACGGTGGCTTAACTAGTCAGGATTGAAGCTGGAGAAGGCTTTTCAGTTCTGCCTGAAAACATCTCCTTGACTTAAAACCCCGCAGCTTCAGTGTGCAAATGTTGCCCTTGCCCACAAGCTGAGCACCAATTCCCTGCCAAGGGCTTGGCCTCCCAGCCCTGAGGGGCTGGTGGGTTTTGCTGTGTGCGTGGTGTGTCCAAGCGAAGAGGCTGATGGTTTTGTGAGTGCCCTGCGTGGCCAGCCGCTGTCTCAGCGTGCTGCCAAGTTGCCGTCACCCAAATTCTCTAAATCAGGATTTTGATATCTTTTAGAGAGACCTACTTTAGCTTGCCAGCAGTATATTTGAGTCCACGTAGGGAGCCAGGTGAACACCTTGGCTTTGATGGTGAAGACAAACTTAATCTTGAGAGTACCCTCCTGGTCTTTGAATTGATGACTCCAGTAATAATTAAAGATCAGTTTTCCCATGGAGTCGGTGGTTTACTCTGGGAGGGGCTGTGGCTTTTGTTGAACAGTAGGTTCTCTTTCTATCTTTTCTAAATTGCCTTTAATTACAAAGCTCACTAAGAGGGCAGCAACAGTGAAATCCCCAGGAGTTCCAAATAGCTGCTGTGTGCCTTTTTCTCACACTTGCAGAGGTTTAGGATGTCTGCCAAACAGCAGTACAGCAATAAAGAAGCTAAAGAAGCTTAAATGTATTAAAATGAAATAAATGCCATCAAAGCTCACAGTGCCCTCTCCTCTAGTCCTATGGTTTTATCTGTTTTTTCTCCCTCTCCTGACTCACTCCGCCTTCATTCTCTTTTGTTTGTAATTGTCCATTCTTTATTTTCTCTCTCGTTTCTTTTTCCCTTCTTTTGGGAGGAGAAATAGGCAAACTGAGGGAGCCCAGCCTGCTACCTGCACAGTGTTCTTTGATGTTCCTGTGTCTTTTTGTACATACGTATCCCTTAGCTTTCATTCACTGCTTCTTTCCCATGCCTTCCTTCACTCCTCTCCATCATACCTCCATCTTCCATGCTTCACGTCTGCATATTTTATATTGCCCTCCATGCTTTCTCCTCCAGCTGTTTCAAACTGCTTAAATCAATGTTGGCTGCGTACAGGGTATGTAAGAGTGTGGTTAATAGCTTTGCATATGCATTTATTCAAGTCATCTATTTGAAAACGGTGTGTGTATTTTTGTGTGTGTTCAGCTGTAACTGATTGGCCGTGATTTCTAGGCCTTGCTATGCTGTGGGTACTCCCAACCATGCTTTGTTATATGCAATTACTACGATTACATGGGCAGCTGTGGTAATTGTGCACTATCCCAATGACTCATTAGTTCTGCAGTTAAGCATTTTCCTGAAGAGTTACCGTGGATGGTGGCCTGATAATAGTTTGGCAGTCTGAAATCTGACCTTTGCCTGGTTATCATTTTACTATGAGTAGCTTGAAAAGGAAGCCCAAGCGGTTATTTTTAGCACTGAAAACGAAGCATTTTCGCTGAGCCTGAGACTCAGGACATCATGGCTACACTGCCCGGCAGAGCAGCTTCACACGAGCGTACAGGTAAGAGTGCCAGATGCGGCCCGGGTTCAGAAAGGTATGCATGCCCTGCTCAGAGCACTTGAGCTGTCCCATTGAAGACAATGGAGCTATTTCTGTTATTAAAGATCAGGAGTGACTTAAGTACCTTACTGAATGGTGGCACGTAACAGGGCTGACAGATTTTCTTCCTGAGACAGTAGGCTTACTTATGCTACAGCTGTTGCTGGATATGAAATGGCGCTTTTTCTAACATCCTTGGAGGAGATTAGGAGGTGCCTGTATTTACCTTCCCAGCTGTTACTTTACACCAGTTGTTTGCGAGAAACAGGGAAAAAAAAGCTCAACACAAAGAATTTCTGAGCCTGTCATCCACATTTCCTGAATCACCTGCCTGAGTGCATGTCCCACCTCCTGTATGAGAGGAGGAGGGAAGAGATTAGTCAGGTTACCCTGGCCGTGAAGCAAAGAATAGACCTGTGCGAAGATGCTTCTTGATCAAACGGATGCAGTGAGAACATAGGAGATGTTGAAGTCTGGAGAGGTGGTGCAGATACCTGTAGCGAGATGGGAACAGAGCTAAATATCCCACTAATGCAAGTGTTTGTTGCTCAACTGATAAGCAGGGAAAATAGAAAACAACAGTGCGTCATAATTTTCAGGCACAATTGAGCTATAATATTATTAAGAAGCTGGAGCCAGTCTTGTCCAGAGTGTGATTTCAGACTGCAGAGTTGTGTCAGGCAGAGGACTTTTAGTGAGAAAGTGGAGAATCAAGTTTATAAATTGTACCTGATTGAAGGAAAAACAAAAAACTAGATAACTTTTCAAAACTTTTCTTTACCCTAATCTGAAACAGAGAGGTGAGGACATGATAAAGGCTCATTCCAAGCAAGTTTCCATTTTACATGAAAGTTCAGGAGAAAGGGAAGATTACTGCTTTCTCTAAGCTGGGCTTGATGTTGTTTTCAGAATACTGTGCTCAACATTTACAACATTTACAAGTTTGACAATTTCTGGGTGAGGTTTTCTGGAAGATTTTGGAAGGTTTGTCTACTTATTTTGAGCACACACAGTGATTTGACGTTGGCTTTGGTTGTAGATTTCAAGCTCTCTTTTCTGATAAAGGGTCAATATATTAATGGTATAACCCAATGATTAAAAAAAAAAGAAGAAATTTTTGTTCTTCCTGTTTTTGAAGGTTAAAGAGGCATACTTAGGGAAGCCAAACAGCTACCTACACTGTGTTCTTTAATGTTGCGCTCTCTTTTCATACATACATATGTATTCCTGTGTATGTTAAATAAGTTTTAATATTTTTCTTTCCAAATTAATCTAAGATATTCCATACTACAGCATGAAAAATAAGCTATTTTGACATTATCAGAATCCCCTGCAATTCATACTGTGGAACAAAATTTCATTAGCGTGAAATGTTTCAAAATAGACTGAATTTCATCTTCTACTGGAAATGCTTCTAAAGTTTCTGACCAGCTTTTATTAATTTATAGCCATTTAAAAATGATCATGCTACACTTTTCCATGTTATAAAGCTTGCAGCAACTGGCAGCAATGAGGTATTATTCCAGAATATAACTATATGAAGGGAATGGAAGGAAAACAGAAACCTGAAAATAATTTGCACGGAGAAAACATTTGGCAAAACAAACCCAGATTTATTTTTTGAGTAAAGGATCTGTTGGTTTATTATTATTTGTTTGTATATTGGCAGCATATAGAAACCTGGATCGGGGCCTTCGGCAGGGCCCTCTGGTAGTTGCTGCTCTACACCAGCCATGGTGCACTTCCAGCACAAGCCCAGTTGGAAAGTTGGTAGAGAAAAATTCTGTGACCAAGAGAAATTAGGGCATCAGCAATTGCTGACAATTATGTTAAGTGAGATATTGCACTATTTTTCGAATTAGCCTCTCTTCCAATGGCCATAGGAGCATCAGAAATAGCTTTGCAAGATTAGAAGTGAAAATAATAAGTTGTGAGCATATTTAAGAGAATATTCTTGGCTATTTCTCCATTTCTAATAGCCATTACTAGAAATGACTATTAGTATTTCTTAAGCTGCGGAAAGGCTTCTCCATCTGCAGTATGTTGTACTCAAATGCGGAAAGTACACTGAAACATTATATATTAAACTGTGCAAATAAGTGTGAATGGTGCTCCATTGACCTCGGTTTTCCATTTCTGATCATCTAGTTTTTGTGTCCAGTTTGGGTTCTGTATTGGACAAGGAAAAGTGATTTTCAGTAAATTCTCCCTATCCTTTGGGAAAATGTTTCCTCCATAATTTCTCCATGTCTGTCCAACTGGAATGATTTTTTAATGCTTCTAGGTTTCATTTGTTAGAATTTCTGAACAACAAGTTAATCTGGTTTTATGAACATTTTACAATTCCCTACATACAAATGTGAGCAGTCAGGATCCCAAAGGTCCTCTGTTGCTTCTCTCATTACTTCTTGGCTTTACAAGTCTTTCCTGTCTTCTTAGCCTTTTCTCCATGAGTTTGACTCCATGTCTCAGTAAGTTTTGACCAGAAATATTATTCTTTTCTTTGGGGGAGGGGGGAGTCCTACAACCCCACACTAGCTCTGTGCAATACCCTAACTCTTTCCAGGCACCTGACTGTCTTACTGGCACGTTTTTAAGAAAAGGTCTGCCCAGATCTGCCAGCTGTGATGGCACTTAAAACTAGTGAACAGGTGGCTCATTTCCTCAAAATCCTTCACTATTTCCAGCCTTTTTCCCCAGCCTACATTCCTTCTTTGTAATAATTAATTCTTTTGGTGAAAGCAGTGTCAGGTACTTTGTAAAATGAAAAGTTATTGCCTTGTATCTGGCATTAGCCTGTCTGTGAATCACAAGGTGCTGAGACATTTTCATGGTATCTTCTCTCCCATCTTTATCCCCATGAATATGTACTAATCATTTGGTTGTTGAAGCCCTGACTTTTTGGCTCCCCCAGTATCAGCTGACAAAAGACACACGTTAGCATTATCCCAGATTGTGTCTGTCACCCAAGATCACACAAGATAAGCCGCCAGCTGTCCACTTCACCAAGGCGTGGTACATTGGAGATTAATTAAACTGTGTTCAATATGGTTCATATTGATTCAGAATGCCAAGATGCCTCGGATGAGTCATGCAAAATGTATTAGCACAAATCACTCTGCCAGTATGAAATGATTACAGCAGCATCCAAAAATTTTTAGAATCCAAGACATGAGGTTTAATAAATTAAAGGATAACCAGATAATTGATTTCTGACATATTAGAGAAGGGACCCAAGTGCCTGAAGGGATAGGTATTTAACCAAGGGAATGCTCAGTTTCTTCATGGATGAAAAAGCCTGGTTTGTAACAGCCAACACTGAGTATCTCTGTGTCATGAGAAGTTGCTTAGTAATCTAGAAATCTGCAAAATAATTTTAATTTTCATTTCAATTAAAGCATAAGCAAACTGCTGTCCTCTTTATTTCTTTTTTAGTTCTTGTGAAAGAATAAAAATATTTTTCTGCTTCTAAATGAAAAGCAGGCACGGTAAGGGAAAAAATATGTTATTTTTGCCAGGAAATGTCATCTTTGCTGTGGAAATACTTAAGTTTCTCCATGAAAATGGAATTTCCCTTCAGAAGTAATTTAGCAAAGAAAAATGACCGTTTTGTCCAGTGGCTGGAATTTTACCACCTTCCATGCAAAAAGGTTTTTGGCATTAAGTCTTCACCACAGAAAGCTGATCAGAGCCCTGAGTAAAACTCATAGTTGTTCCTGACATAAAACCAACTTCCCAGTTCAAGGACAGCTTAAGTGCCTGTTCACATCAATGTATGTCACAGGTTCTTCAGGGATTTAATTTTTTTAGAAACTGTAAAAGAAAGGCAACTGCCGAACAGGTATAGTCTCTATCCTGATCCAATAGGCTAACAAACAACATGTCCATGGGAATATGCTGGGGTCCTTCATGGGGCTTCAGTACAAAGTGGATATACCCTTCCGTACCTTTCCTCTACCAATTATTAATACCGTTACAGCTGGCCCTAAAACCTCCGAAGTAGTAATAGGTAACATACAAATGGTCCTTGTCCCCTAAAAACCTGGCACACTAACAAGGCAGAAAAATAACAGGAAAAAAGAAAGTATTGCTGTTATCAGTGTGTGGGTGGGAGGGGAGCACCAAAGATTGACTGAAGGCAGAACTGGCTGTGAGACCTGGATTACCAAGGTGTCATTTGACTCTAAGGTTAGACTCTGGATTTTCTAGTACCATTAGGTCGTCATCCTTAAGGATTGTCCTGAACAGCTACAATATGCTTTGTATTTTTTTTCTGCAACTTATAAACATACTACCTACGCCTGCTATGCTGTCAGTCCCACTTCTCTTGGCCTTTCTGTGTCCCTCACATAGAAAGTCCTTCTTGGCTGAAGGAATGAGCATTTTGGATGTTTCCACACTAAAAAGCTTTCCTGAAACCAAGCACTCTTATGATAATGGTGTAATCTGCACATCGTGATGGCTTTATTCCCTGCCTCTTTCTCTGGCTTGTCCACATGTCCCTGCTTGCTGCTATAAATGAAGGTTATTACTCCCACACTGACATTAGCCATTGATTGAAGTGTGGTTTTTTAAGCTGGAGGGAGGAGGAAATAGCAGAGAGCAATAAAGCCATAGTTCATTGTGTTAAAGCAGTGTAATATCTCACTAAGAACCAGGTGTGAGCTGAATGGACTGAATAATAGGCTCTAGTTAGCACTTTTTGAGCACCCTGCATAATAAAGTTAAGACAGAAAGCTGGCAATCAGCACTGCACATTCAGCTCATACAGCCACCTCAGAAAATCTAGGATGGAAGCATCAATAATATGTCCATAGTTAAGTCCACAAATGCTTCAATCCAAACTCATCTTTCACCCTTCCAGTTTTTTAAAAGCATTAAGATTTTCCTCTGAAACTAGTTGCACTATAGGAGAAAAAAATCTGAAGTATTTTTTCTCCCAAATAATCTCATCTGCACTTTTCAAATTACAGGAGTTTTCTTACATGAAAAAGTAGCATTTCCTGAGTCTGTGGCACCCTTTTCATTCAGGAAATTCAATGGGAAATTCAGCATTCACATAGAAATAGGTGTGCATAAGCATACAGTAACTCTGACTTTTTTCCACAAAGATACTACAAAGAACCACAAAGATAGCACTTTTCACCACTTCAGACTGAATTTCAAGTGCTGATGCTGCCATGGAAAGAGTGAGATCCTTTTTACACAAAGGAAATGAGCTCTGCTATAATTTTATCAAAATAGTAACTGGGAATGCAGGCATCAATATAGCTATTTGGCTGCAATTTTCCTTATTGGAAGTCATTACCCTTGATTTTCAGAAGGGACTGGTCCTCTCATTATGTCAGCAAGATGGGGGAGCCCTTTGAAGCCTGGTGGGCAGCGAGAACTGTGTGGTTCAGCCGAGGCACCCAGAAACCCTCCAGAGCTCAGCAACTCTGCAGGGCAGTGGAAGTTAGTGGCCGCTGGCTCTGCTGAGCCCTTCAGATGTTATGCTTGTAAAGCAGCCTCAATGTATTCCAGTTTAGCATTTCAGTCCTTAAAATTTTATGAATGTAAAACTTGAAGGACGGAACTTTTAAACTGACTGAGGTCTCAGCTACTTTACCGTTATAATCACAAAAGCATCCATGGCTTAATTCAGGTTGTGTAGCCCATGCTGACGAGGAGAGATCCCAAAGTCCAGACCACTCACAAGAGCCTACTTTATGACTTCAGTTGTTCTTTGTCTTTGCACCTTCTATCTCAGCATTCATGCTGCATAATTTCATGTGGGAATCTGCTTCTGTGCAAGAAAAAACTTAACTCTGACCCACACTCACAAACTCTACAATTTTACTGCTGGAATCTGGTTTCTGTGTTTGCTCAAAATAAGTATGAATTTTTTGATATTTTGGGAATATTGCAGAGATAGGAATTGTAATAGGGGTTTTGGCAAGAGCTGGAGTTAGGCTTCATGGGTGCAATAAAGACAGCAAAGAGTATCTGTAGGTCTCTGCATGGCTCAGTTCTGGCCCGGACAATTACTTCAGCACTGCTCTTATTTCTTGCTTTAAAAATGGTATGGTCATCTTTTTTAATCTAATATTTAAATGCAAATAAGGAAAAAGAGAAGGTAACATCTCCCTTGTTCTAATTCTCTGCCATTAGAGATGAATCAGGTTCCTGGTAAGCTCTGCAAGTCTCTGGTGGCATGTGTCAACCCTGTCTCTGTGTTAGGTTTACTCATCTGTAAACACATGATACTGCTGTTTACTCACTCTGATAATAAACCCACAGAGAGTCTTAAATCTTTGCACAGTGCTTTGACTCTTCAGTTCTTCATGTGTTAGGCAGTGGGAGTCATCTTTCAGAGCAAGAAATGCCCTGTATGATGGTGATGAGGTTTAAAGTGTCAAGTAAACATTTCCAAATTGCCACAGTAGGAGCATACTGAGGCAGGGACTAAATTTTGTGTTGTTTATTTTTACCTAGCACATATGTAGCACATGGCTGCCCAGAAAGCAGAGTCTCATGTTGGTAAGAAGCAGGCTATTATCAGCAGAAGTTGGGTGGCTGTTCATGGGTCAGAAGTATGGGAAAGAAAAGGTCAAAATTAGTTAATGTTTCTTTTGTCCTGGAACTAAGTAGGCACGTTCATTGTCCTGTGCTTGATGCTTCTGGCCATGGACTGTGGGATTTGCGACCGGTGCCATAACGTCACTCGGGCACTGATTCAGTCATCATTAGAGCAAGCACAGTCTTACCGAGTGATGCGAAGCTGATGAACCAGCCCTGCTGCAGTGCTGATACACGTGTCTCAGCAGCTAGCTGGTATTAGTTGCAAGTACTTGTGTCAGGTGGTAGCCAAAACATTTATCTCCTTTCGAAATGCAGGCTCTGTTTTGTCTTTTGACTGCCCCCCATCACTAGTCTGTATTTCACACTAAAGAAATCAAATCATAAGAATCAAAGAATAAAAATATAAATGGAGTATACATCTGCTATACAACTGGGGTAAGCATGCAACTTAACTTTCTTCTGAACTTCATACCATCAGCACAAGAGATAATAATGCACCTACTGTGCCAAAACTGCATCAAATGGGAAACATAACTCACTCTCTTATACAATCACCCCTTTATAGACAGTGATTTCCAAGCACTACAGCTGTTGGTAATGAAATCTGATCATCCAACATTAACCTTATCACCTCAGTATATGTATTTTATAGCCTCACTAGTCCTTGTCCCTTCAGTAGCATGTACTCCCATAGTCCATACATGTGTACATCACACCTATTGCCCAAGAGGTTCAAGTCAGTCTTGTACAACTTCTCACATATTTGTGTCTTAAAGCATATTGTAGCAATTCTCCTAGCCGCTGCTTCTTTATGCAGCAATGCATATACATATTCCCCTATATGTGCCCACCAAACTAGCCAGGACCCACACTCACGCCTTTTCACGACCTCTTTGCGCAGTGTTGGTAACTTCTGCATGCACTTATCCACTCATACAGTGCACAAATTATCTTAAGCAGCAACTTCTGTTAAATAAATCTTGAAACAGTAATCCACTCTAGTTAATTAACAAAGGTGGAAGATCATTACTTAATTTTTGCTTCTGAGAACAACTATTTTACATACAACTCTATTTGTACTTATACAACTGTGCAATTGCTCTTCTTTGAGTATCAGTGTTTATTTTTTTCCTCAAAACCCCGGCCAGTGCAAAATCAAATTTTCTTCTGTGTTGACAATGTGCTTAATCGCAGGGTAAAGCATAACAAGGGGACTTTGTTCCAAGGAAGTCTATATAGTTGGGGTTTTTTACAAGCTGTCACTGCACTTGCAGCGTTAGTATCTAGCAGCCTTTCTGACTAATATGTCTTTGGGTAACAGCACTTGTTTTGCAACTGTATTTTTTAAACGCATTTTGAAGTAAGCCCCTCATTTTCACAAACCTCATGCCTAGCACGCCTTTCTGATAGTCAGAGATCTGTTGTGTGGGCAGCTGCAGAGGCAGGGATGCTTCCCACCAACTCCTAGTGCAAAAGCTTTCTCTTTTATGTGAGGAAGAACTCTAGGCTAGATTTTGCTCTGTGGAGCATACAAGCAGTTCCTAAAGCAACCAGCAGACAGATATACTGGCACATCCATGAACATCTGGTTTCTAAATTACACCTGATCTTGAGCCACCACTCAAATGCTTGGCTTTACCCTCTTCAAATCCATGGGAAAACTCCTTGAGGTTTCAGTAAGAGCTAGTTTAAACCCTTGAATAAACATTAGAAATAGCTTGCCAGTTCTAGTGTAGGCACATCTCTTGATTTAAATGACAGGTTTTGGATTAAGATACTTCTTGAGATAAAGGTGTCAGAATTGAGAACTTTGAACTGGGCTGACTTGGCTGCCTTAAGGTGTAGTTACTGACTTTTAAGCAACAGAGTCAATGTAGGAACACCTTAAGGGGATGTGGCCATCACTTCTGAATGAAATAAGTACAGGTCAACTACTGTTTTGAAGCCACAAGTAATAGTCACGTGGCAACCATTACAGCTGCCAGAGCTGCACTTTCTGGGTTAGACCACTGCCAGTATCAATGCTGACTGTGCAGAGGAGGGACCTTCTGATGCCACAGTTTTACCAATTAACATAAAATGAGAATCAGGTTTCTTTACCTCCAGAGACCAATGTGTCTAAACAATACATAGCTTTTTAGTAGAAAGTGGAGCCTCCCTTATGTTATGTTGGAAAGACTATTTGGGAAAATATTTTGGCTAGGGTGTTCAGGGGCACTATGGGATTTGCAACACTATTTCCAACTTGTTGCAAATTGAGTGCCTGACTCCATAGGCTCTTTTGAAAATGAAACCCATCTACTTGCATCAAACCCTAGTGCAGGATAAAGGCATAAGAACCCTCTGGCTTGGAATGATGGTGCACAAAATTGGCTTTAAGCCTGACCTAAGGAAACACTATTTAACTAAAAAAACCCTCATTCCCAGAAGCAGGGATTACCAAAACATTAAATTTCCCACTATACCTTCAAAAGAACTGACAATGATCTCTCCAGAGGATAGGGACTGGCTTCAAGAGTATTTGGGTTAATGGTTTCCCAAAGGGACAGTTAAAAAATTTATACTAGTTCAACAGCTAGTATAAATGAGAGCGAACTTTGAAACTGCTCTAATTTATGGAATTACAAAATGGACTTGTAGTAGGTCCTATTTGTAAAATAGTAAAATATATAATGTAATATTACTATTTCCTTCATAACCTTTGAAGGCCTTAAAGAGTAGGTTTTGTTTGATTCTTTTGGTTACTCTTAAAACCAGAGCCAATGAAGATGGAGCTTGTATGGGCAAATGGAACTCCTTGGGTGGCAGAACTTAGAACCATGGTCCTGAATAGCAGAAGTTGTTTTGGCAAAGGAATTATTTTAACGGTATAATATGCATCTATATGAAGAGCTACTCACACAGAGACAGTGTTTAAAGGTCCAGTTTTTGTTTTTCCACGTATGCCTACCCACTGTAGCATCTTATGCAAACCCATGTAGTGTAGGCCGTTCTTCCAGTCACACTCACTGCCTCTGAAGTGGAGCAAGCCATACTGATAGAAGATGGTTTTGTCAGGTCAACTGTGACTGCACTTCTGCACAGGCATCACTCTTGTCTTCTCTCTCCACTCTGATGCATTTATGCCATCAGAAGTGTGTGAGTTGGAGGGACTTCAAAACAGTAATAGATTTGTTACTCTCTTACAAGGTTTGGAAGTACTGCTGCAGTGGGTCAGTCTCAACTGGAGTCTTTCCTTCAGTGACGGCAAACAAATAAAGAGTGAATCTTCTGTGATAGATCCTTGTGGCATCTTCCAGTTGGCAGGTCAGGGGATTGCTAAGACAGAGTTTGCATCTTAATAGTCATCAAAGGTCTTATTTTCTGTGAATTTACCACTTGAATCCTTTTGGAAAAAAATTGAGTGTTTACAGAGTTTTCCAGAGTTGCATAGGAAGGTGGTGACAGAGACTTTAATTGAAGTTGTGCATTATTTCTCCCTGACTGCTCTGAGAGATTCATGTGAACATGGTCAGTAGCCCTCGAGTGATGTCTTTGCTTTTGATTTCCAAGTGTGTGTCTTATGGCTGCTTTACTGGAAATTTTTTATTTTACTGGTCACAAGACAGTATTTGGATTAATGTGTTTATTCAGAAAGGTGTCATTGCCTGTTATGGTGCTAGACACAGGTTCTAAGTTTCCACTGGTTCCAGTATTGTAGTATGTGGGTGTAGAGCAGCAGGTGCAGAGCAAGAGCAGTGACGAAATGGTTAAATAATCTTTTTAAAACCAAAATAAATTCTGAAATACCTTACTGCTTAGTTTTAAATTTAAGTAAGTGTTTAAAAGTGAGCACTGTGACTGGTAGGAGAAAATATAGCAAAAAGGAAAAAGAAACAATAAGATTAGTTATTGAAAAAACAACCAAATCATTAAAATACAAGGCTAACTGTACAAAAGGAATGATGTTTTAGGCCTTGGAGTTAAATGGTTCATTTCCTGATTCATTAAAACCTTCCTTCCTCAAGAATAACTGGCAATTGCAAAATTCTGCCCTAGAGGTATGTTCAGGTAATAAAGGAGAAAGGATCCAGAGGCAAGTGAAGAGTTACAAGAAAGTCCTCAAAAGCTACTTCGCTTGTTTACACATTCAGAAGGGAGGTTGATTGCTTTGCATTCACAACTCTGCACACACACATATAGAAAATACTGTATCAGACAATATTTAGGACTGTGTAGAGTTTAGAAAGTAGTTAAGCTAAATTTAATAGCAAAAAAAATAATTTATTGGGCCCCAGAAGAGGTTAAAAGAGCATCATGGTGGTGCGTTCTGTCTTAAGGGCCTGAAGGGATGCCATCACACTGCTCTTGCTGGTTCTGTAAGACTGAGGTTAAATATCTACTTTAAAAACTTTTATTGCTGTTATACAGCCTTCTCATGTGGAAGCTGATCTCAGACCATTTAGCCAAGTAGATTATTACTGTTATTCTGTTTGTGCCTAGCAGGCAAGCTGAGGAGTGATAATGTGTCAGGCCACGCAGCTAAGGCAAATCCAAGAATACAAGGGGCTACGATACACGTAGGTATAATAGTAGAGAGAGTTATACTTTACCGCCATTAAGACATCTCATTATAAAAAACCTTAGATCTTTCATCACTAAAAGCAACACTGCTCACCAGTGATTATTCCATGCTAATGGGTTGGGGTAATCCATACTTTTTCCTTGCAGAGTGTCTAGTTTGTCAAAGGGATTTAGGCAGCTAAAGTTGAAGTAAAACTAATGAGATATTATTGTTTAAAAGCAGATAAAATTGTGGTGTGAGTTCTTTCATTAGGCATTAGAAGTCAACTTCTGGGCTTGAAGTAGCCCTCTTGGATCACATAGATCAATAACAGCTTTTAGACCTTGGTTGCCCTGTTTTCTGTTCCGCTTAAACTCTCAACTTCTGTCAATGTTCATAAGACCAATCCTGGAAATGTTGATAACAGTGGATGAGCACAGAGACATTCATGTACTTTTGCAGGGGCCTGACCTCACTGTCTTCAGTGGGCTTTGGCTCAGGCTTATGAACATTTGCAGAAAACATACTGTGCTAGTCACCCAGCACCAAGGAGAGAATGTTAAACAGATCACACTGATTTTCTCAAGGTTCCTGGTTTCTCTAGTGTGTCAGAAAACAAACCTTGAGGCCTCTTGTGTGAGCAATCATTGTGTATATGGAATGCGAAATATTTCTAATTTGTGAAGGCAAGCTCAGTTGCATATACTGCACAAACACACACACAGAAACGCCATGTGGAAATAATAAATGTGTTTATGATGGAGATCTTTGCTTCCTTTATTATTTTAGGATTTTGTCCCGATTTTAAACAATCGTTAAGAGCATTAGTTTCAGTCTTTCTTTACTAACATAATACTGACTTCACCTAATCAGGCAGCTGTTCTTCTCCTTCTTAATGTATATTCAATTATTTTTAAACATACCAATTGTTCATACACAAATATACAATATACAAAATATAAGAAAGCTAAAAAGCCAAACTGAGATCAAGTAGTGCTCTTGCATATCCTTCAGTTCTTTTAAACATTGACTATTGTATTCAAATTTTGTTTCAAACAAATTCATTTACTCGAATTTATGTGTGGGAAAGTTTCCTGGTTTGTAAACTTCTTACTCATATTGGTAGGTTGTTGCTGTACGCTTCTGTGGGAGAACTTATCTTGGGCCGCATGTCTCCGGGACACAGGGCTCTACCCACCCTGGGGACAGTGATGCACAGACATCAATATGATGGATACAAAATGTCCGTTTATTTAACTGCGTCACATGCTTATATAGCTCTTGCGCTTCCTGTTCCTGCCACTCCTATGGGGAGGAGTCTGTCTTTCCGTCACAGCCCATGATCTTCCAGTCGCCGATCCCTGTCTATTTCCCTACAGTAGGTGACAGTTTCTGAGACAATAATTCCAGTTTTGAAACTTGGGTTCAAATTTAGTGTAGCTCCAAAGGTTCATTTGTAATGCAGTGCTGGTGGCTCAGCTCCTCTATGCCTGGTGGATATGGGGTAACTGAACAGAAGGTATACTGCCTATGCCCTCAGCTGCATGAAAAATGGCTCTTTCTGGTGCTGGGGAAAAGTAGTTTCCTGCGTATTTTCCCTATTTGAATGTAAGGAGTGACTAATACATTTAACTAAAGCTGACTAATATATTTAAATTATTTTTTTTCCCCAGAAAAATCACACTACGGTTCTTTCAATCAGATTTTAAAATTCCTTTGTGAAACACCTACCTCTAAAATTTAGTATTTCACTTCAGGTTGACTACCACATTTAATTTGTTCTGAAATGAACTGTTTTCCTTCCCTTTTCTTTTTTGCCTATAATTAAAAAAAAATCTGTATTTCTGTCAGGTTAACTCAAATAGTGTGTAAGTTGTCAGTGAATGAAAAGAACCAGTTATTTGCCCAGCAACAATAATTGCCTATTCCATAAAGTGCTTCAATAACATTACAAGTGTGGAGGCCTTTACAAAGTGCCAGGGTTTTATGATTAAAGACTTACTGATATTTTCTGGATAATGGAGATTTTTCACTAGCACAGATGAGAACAATGTGGGCTTTTAGATATAGAATTGTCCTTGGTCTATGTGCAGTGTAGCACGCTCCTTCCATTTCCCACCCAAACTCACCTGGGCAGTGCGATATGGGAACAGCAGAGACCTGAGCCTGGTTTTCCTACAGGAAAGTAGATTGGACAGTGGAAACACAAGCTGTTTAAAAAGTACCATGAGTGATGTATGGGAGGTATAAATTAGATGTATACCTTCTGTAAACCTGCTATACAATACCCACATATAATATACATATACCTTTTGTATACATATACCTTTTGTAGTCGGAAAGCCTTGGAGAGCCTTGAAGACAGAAGACACTAAGTGGTCTTAACTGAACACTGCTCTCCATCCACACACTAAGAATCCATTAAGAAACTCCATACAAGGACTGGCGAGAAGGTTGAAGCCCGTTTTTAGGATGAGTTTATTTTTATCTTTTTTGGAAGAGTTTGTCATCCCATTTTTTATATCTCCCACCAATGGAAGCTCAGAATGACTGAAATAGCACAGTGTGTTGGAGTGAATTCTTCCCCAGGAGACAGACTTTATTGTATTATTGCTGAAGAGAGCAGGAATTTATTAAGCCTAGAAAAGTGGAAGAATTGGAACTTTTCTGCCAAGGTAGATGAATTCCCAAGCTGCTCCAGTCACTCCTGAGAAGCTCTTTTACTGACTTTCCCGTGTAGGGGAGAGGCACTATTTTGTCCATATTATCAGCTGACAAGTAAAACAACCAAATTCAGAAAAAGGGAGGAGAGGGGAAATTTGCTCAAAAATATATTTAAAGACATGGGCTTTCCTGTAGAGGAGTTTTTTTGTTGAGAAATGGATCTCTTGCTACAGGCTGCAATTTAAACTGGCTGACCTAGAAGGAAGAAAGTGCCTGGGAAAGAAGCAAAAGCAAATAAATAAAAAGTAAAAAGCAAATAAAAAATAGGATTTGTCTTTCCCACTTTTCAAAACTATGTGTATACGATGGGACTTTTCTATCTTACCTCTCAGGGAGCCAACAGCTTTATGTTTGTGCATACCAGGCAGCAAAGGGCATAACAAGAACACAGTGGTGTGTGTTCCTCCTCTCTGGCTGATGCATACTTATCACAGAAAAGTTAATTAAATCAGACAGTGTTGACCACTGGTTCAGAGAATGGAAATTTCTAGGGTTTGGTGGCCCTTGGTCAGATGGTAGCTGTCTAGCTGGGTTTCAAGTCTCACTTACAGCTATGGCTCACTCCTCCACCTGCTTTTCTTGCTCTCCAGATTCCCATTACCCATGCATTTGTCCTCCTCTTTCTTTTCCTTCCTTGCCCACTATGCCCTCCATGTATCTCTGATCACTCAGGTTCTTACACTTGTCTCCTACAGTTCCTGTTGAAACAAAATGCAGCTATAGTGGTGGTGATGATGGTTATGAGGAAGGCAGAGCAAGATAAGCCAAGGCTGAGTGAAATATCCCCTCTTTGTAACATACAGGATTGGAGAATTTGTTTGGCTGTTAAAATGGGATGGTCTTGACCTTAAAACAAACCAGAAGTTTCTTCTAGATTTCAAATACCTCAGAATTAAGACATTTCGTCTTTCTTCACTACCTGGATCTTCTGTTTTGTCAAAAACACTTAAGAGACCATTCAGTCATATTAAGATCCCAGGAATTTTGAAGTTCTGTGTCACTCAGAGCAAATGGACACTGGTAATGCTTTGCACTGCAGTCCAGAGGTTGGCAGGTGTTAGCATACCTGCACTGGCTTTAAATTGCCTTGCTTGGATGTGAGGACAGGGGAGCTGAGGTTAGGGGAGAGGTTCACTGGCAGCTGTGGAGTGTTTTGGCTAAATACGACTAGCCCATCCATAGAGAGCCACACTGACATGGTCACCTCTGAACAAGCTGGATCACAGATGTCTGTCTGATACGCAGTCATGCCTTTGAGTTGCAGTGATCTGCAGAGTTCACAGAGTCAACATCTGAATAGAAAGGCTTATTAGCATCCTACCCATTGGGTCACCTTATTTCCATCTGTGTAATGAAGAACTACTGAGGCAGTAACTAATATGTAGATGTGAGAATAACAGCTATGGGGTGGGGGGAATAGGAGTTCTGCGTTTCTTCAGAGATGAAATTTTCAGCCAGGAGGAGGCAGTTAATACACTGAAAGCTTGTAGAAGTTAGGAACTCAGTTCTTTTATTTGCAGTTGTATAAGTCACACAGTTTTGCT
Organism: Phalacrocorax aristotelis; assembly: GCF_949628215.1. Classification (NCBI taxonomy): domain Eukaryota; kingdom Metazoa; phylum Chordata; class Aves; order Suliformes; family Phalacrocoracidae; genus Phalacrocorax; species Phalacrocorax aristotelis. The sequence continues at coordinate 84,039,885 of NC_134278.1, forward strand.
TGTCTGGATGAGCAGGAGTGAGAGATCATGAACAGGGGATGGATGTAATCACCACACATAGCTTGCTGTGATTTCAGGAGGTGCTGCTAGGCCAGTAGTAAAGTTAATCTCTAAGGCAGAGGAAACTGAGGGGAGAAGAGGAGCACCCAGGCTTGCCTTCCCTCTCTGGATTCCTGTTACACCAGCCCTGCAGGGTATCACCTCTTTGGAGGACTGATCTGTGAGAGTGCATTCAAGCACAGGGAAATTTTTCCCTCTAGTCCTTATTGTGCATACAGATTTTGGAAGGGGGAAGGCACTGCTGTAAGTTTTCACTGCCTTACTCTTTATGAGGAAGCTTTGGTTCTTTGCCCAGTGGATATAACTGTTCCATTTAAAAGTCTATTACAGAAACAAAAGGGAGCTGATATAAATTATTGATTGAGGTTTCAGTGGCCCTTCACCTCCCTTCAGCTGAGCAGTGGCTAATACATAGAAATTGTTTGGAAGCTAGGCAACCTTCTACCAGAATAATACATGAGGCAATGTTCAGGAAGGTGGTTCACAAGTATATATGTATCCTACCTTGTGGCTGAGATGGGACATAAAATTGCAACATCTGCTTTGTTCCAGAATTTTTTCCTATACTTTGGAGCCTCAAGCCAGAACAGCCCTTTTTTTCCTTCCAAAAGTGATGTAAGATAAAAGAGGGAAGATAATAAACTACATTCTCACTCTTTCATTAATACAAATACTTGGAAATGACAAGAAGGGTGACTAAAAGTCAAATTAACTTGAAGACAAAAAAGGCTTGACAAGTATTTGCAATAAGATTCAAATGCCCAGGGAACACTTCTTTTCCAGGGAGACATTGATGTCACCCAGCAGAAACCGAAACCTCATCCCAGGAGTAACTCCTTTATTGAAAGGTGGTGCAGGGGGAAAGAAGGGTTTCCAGCCAGCAATAGGGATGCGCATGCAAAGATTTGTGCTCCAGCCAATCACCAATCCTAGATGGGATGGGATGGGACGACAAAAGTGTGATGAGTGATTGTCATGGAAACTGTTAATTATTAACCAAGGCTTTTAACTTTTCAACTATTGCAAAATAATCCAAGCAATATTTTTGTTTATTGCCGGGAATAGCCTTGTTAAGAGGCTGCTGTAATTCTTAATTCATTTTAAGAAGGAACGTGCTTTAAGATAGATATCTCTAAAGTAGAGATGGGACCAGACTGGAGTTTCACATCTTCCCTATTCCCAGACTGAAGGGTGGTTTTGTTTTAGCATGTCTGCCCAGATTTGAACTTGTTTAGAACCCACAATGGGTTAATAATAATAATAATAATAATAATAATAATAATAATCCGGGGGGCACTTTTTTGCATGCGTTTTGGATGCTGTCCAAATGGCAAGACCAGACTCCTTCCAAATGAAATTGCAAGCTTTCCACTGTTGGGGAAATATTGGCCCAGTTGTTCATGGGATGCTTGTGCTGACAGATGCAAACCTTAGTCTGGCTCCAGCCTCAGACCTGAACCTCTGAATTTAAACTAATACTATTCCAGACAGAAACTGGTATATTATGGATGTGGCCCATTTTTAACATTTTAAAACTCTGCTTTATTTCCAATGTAATTGATGCCACAGGACATTGCTGGCCCATGAGCCAGCAATGTGCCCTTGTGGCCAAGAAGGCCAACAGTATTCTGGGCTGCATTAAAAGGAGTGTGGCCAGCAGACCGAAAGAGGTTATCCTCCCCCTCTACTCTGCCCGAGTAGAGACCACATTTGGAGTACTGTGTCCTGTTTTGGGCCCCCCAGTTTAAGAAAGACACGGAACTGCTTGAGCAAGTCTAGCGGAGAGCTACCAAGATGATCAGGAGGCTGGAGCATCTCCCTTGTGAGGAAAGACCGAGACCTGGGTTTGTTTAGCCTGGAGAGAAGACTGAAGGGGGATTTCATCAATACCTATAAATAACTAAAGGGTAGGTGTCAGAATGATGGGACTAGACTCTTTTCAGTGGTGCCCAACAGCAGGACAAGGGGCAATGGGCACAAGTTGGGCACAGAAGTTCCACCTGAGTATGAGAAAAATCTTCTTTCCTGTGAGGGTGACAGAGCAGTGGAACTGGCTGCCCAGAGAGGTTGTGCAGTCTCCATCCCTGGAGACATTTGAAACCCACCTGGACGCGTTCCTGTGCACCCTGCTCTAGGTGTACCTGCTGAAGCAGAGGGGTTGGATGAGATGATCTCCAGAGGTCCCTTGCAACCCGTACCATTCTGTGATTCTGTGACTTCCATTAGCAAAGATATTTAGAAACCTATCTTAGCTGCATTAATTCAGAAAGACTTTCAAGCAGATCCTTGTATTCAGGTTTTGGTACTTTTATTTTCTGAAATGTGTACTTGATGAAACACCTGTGAAAATATTTTATGAAGACAACAGCAAGACAGAAGATGATACCAGCAAGACAGAAGATGATACCTTGCCAGAGGTAATAAGGGAGCCCACAGGACTTTTGCTGTGATTTCATAGTAAACACCAGAAATTAATTTTGGTTTGTGTGTGGGTGTGCATCTTTCTCTGCCCTTTTCCCTTCCCCCATTTTTCCTCTTCCTTCCATTTCTGCAGAAGGAAGTACCAAAATGAGCATTTCTGCAGCAGTTGTTCAGACTTGCCCAAAATGTGTGTGACGGCACTCTCCTACCCACATAACCACTGAGGCATTGGTCCCCTGTGTGCCTCAGAGCCCATGTCCATCCCCTAACCCTCTCTTGCTCTTTGCCAGGTTTCCCATCCTGCTGCCTGGGTCTCAAATCCCGCAGGCAGGGTGGAGAAGTTGGGCAGCCTGCCCTGCCAGCCCTACTGAAGAAGACGGCAAGACCCAGCCCAGAAACTGCTCCCAGCTCACTCTCAGCTGGAGAGACGAGGCTGCCTGCTGCGGCGTAAACATCACCATAACAGATTTGCTGTCAACATAAGCATCCTCTGCCCACAAGGTGAATATAGACATATCTACCTTAGCTGTACATTAATAGTCCTTTTTCATGCCTACCATCCCTTTCCTTTCTGCATATAGGACCTAGCTCAAAGGAGGCAAAATTCATGTCATTAAAGAATGAATGTAATAATTATACATAGATAAAACTGCTTTCTGATGGCAGCTAACTGGGTAGCTTATTGCCCAAGAGTGGAAGTACCTTTCCATATAGACAAGATACCTTCCAAATAAAAAATGCATTTTTCAAAGTTGCTTTTATTTGTATCACATGTTCCTAAAACTCCTGACAGAGACTCTATAATTTCAGGAATTAGTCCAAACACGTAATGAGACCTAGTTCTTGTGCAGTTGATTAATGGGCAAAAAAACCCGTCATTGGGAGGCTCTGGTGAAGAGATTTGGATATGTACATAAAATTATTCACTTAGCGTTGCTATGATGTTTCATTAATACTTTGTGTGTGGTATTTGGTTATACATAACATTTCTTTTTCTAGATTTGGGAGTACATGACATCAGAACAGTTTTGCTGGTAAAATCAGACATAGCTGTGGTATTAGGAACTATTCTAGACACAGTTAAGTCTCATAGTTGTACTTGATGCTAGACACAGCTGGGACTGCTACATGCCACAGGGGGTGAACAAGAACAGCTTTTACTTAAAATGAGTATGGAGAGACTCCCATAGGGAACATTTTTGTTTTGTTTTTTGAAATCTGTGTGTGGCATAGGAAAGGCATGGCTTGAAGAATGATAACAAGAGAGAGCATGTCTGTGAGAGAGATAAGATTAAAAAGGGTTGGTAAGAAAAAGTGCTCAAAGATGAGCCCATGTTTGCAAAATTGTGCAGCCTTTAGAAAAACTAATGCTCATTTAGTTGTGTAACTGGTACTGAGGTCCTGGAAAATCCACACCTCAAAATTAGCAAGGTAAGAAACTCAGTTTCAAGAGGTATTCTCCTTTCTCTGTGTTAAAAGCTATGAAAACAAATGCAGTCTTGCTGGGCAAAGGTTTTGGGGGGTTGTTTTCTTTTCATAAAGAAACAAATTCTGACTCAGCTTTTCGAGTGATCTATACATGAACCCCACCTTGTGTGTTCCCTCTAAAACATGTCACTGGCTCTGCCAGCAAAGGGGTTTACATTGTTCTGTCTGGAAAAAGCTTCCTTTCCATTAACAACTCAGACAAAACCAGAATGAGCTTTTGAAGTACAATATATACATACGTGTGCGTGTTTATGTATATGTGTGTATTAAATACATATATGTATGCTTTAAGGCTGAATAGATATCCACCCTTCGGCTCTGCTTTCTATGATTAACCTCTATTAGCACTGCAATTATAAATACCTGGTAAATGTCTGCCTTTGATCTAACCCACCTGTCACTCAGTAGTCTTTTAAACTCCAGATTTCCTCTCTCTTTCTTGACATTTATCATTGTCTTCCTTCTGAATGCCTTCCTTGCTGTTCTCAAAAGCTGGCCAAAAAGCACTAGGAGGGTAGACTGTAGTATCAAGTACCACGCTGGAGGCTCAGAGGCAGCTGCCATGTTCTAAAAGGTCTCTTTATTCTTTGCAGCTGCAGCTTTACAATTGCCCAAATAACAGATATTCACTTCCCTCCCCTTTATCTTTCATGGAAAAAAATCCCCCTGAATAACAATAAGTTCTTCCCTCTTTCCAGCCTAGCCCAGTGTACATTAATACATCTTGTAATTGCTTGTCTCTATCGGTTTTAGTCCTTTGCCCCTTTTTTTGCTCCTTCTTTTTGTACTTCAGCTTCATCGTTGATCCTATTCACTCTATTCCCAGCACTGAAATCTAAGTCCCAAATTCCAGTAAGAAATACTTGGCCATTCACAACAAACTGAATGGCTCAATTTAAAAGGGAAGATAGCACCTCATCTACTGTTACTTTTCACTACAATAATCTCCATCACTGGTTCACTGGAGAAAGCAGCATGTCCTGGGTTCAAGTACAGACTATGCTGATGATCTGTGGCTTGAAAAAACTAGAAGGAGTATTGCACATGACAGGGAGTCACCTTTTTGCCTCTGAAGGTTTTTATGTATTCGCATCAATACAATGCTCAACACTACTAAGAGCCCAGGAATGCGGTTCTGTTCACCCCCGTCCTGGCAGGATCCCAACCCACTCGCAGCAACATGCCAAAAAATAAGGCAAGAAGGTTAAAATAGGGCCAGATCCTCAGCTGGTAGAAATGTGCTGTCAGTGTAAACACTTACACTATATGATCAATGAAGAGTCTGGAGAAAGGAAGCTTCAGGATCTTAGCAAATGCTCCACCAAGAATGGCCTTCTTAGATGTAAGTGTACGTCCTGATGGCATCCCAGTAGCTCCTGATGGTCTCTCCCTTTGGAGACTGGCCTACACAAAGAAGCCACACATGGGGTAAGACCTGCCAGTGGTGCATCATTTGCACACAGGGTGCCAGTGTTTTCTAGGCTGGTCAAAGCTTCTTTGTCAGCAGTTACTATTGTTAGGAAATTGAGTTTTCAACTGAATACGGATGCACACAGGAAAGAGCCTGTGCTCCTTGAATACTACTTTTTTTTTTTCTTTAATTTTTCATGACATAACTGAAAATCTCAAAAAGTTTTCTCTGAAAACTGGAAAAAAAATTCATTTATTGGTAAATTTTGTCCACAGGGATCTGGTTTTGACTGTTCTTCACTGAAAATGTTCTGGCAGAATTTGACGGAATATTTTTCAGTCAATGAAAACATTCAGTTTTTTTCTTGTTAACAAAAGTTAAAACATTCAGGTTTTCTTTCCATGTATGTATCATTTGCGCAGCTGCATAACTCAAACAGTTATAATACAGGGTTTGTTTTTGGTTTTGTTTTTCCCTGTTAACTTCATTAGCTATAGCACAGTGGACCATAAATCCCCATTTCCACACATTTTGTCAGCAATGTGACGATGTAGTATTGCCAGAAAGAGGGCACAGAGTGGAGATAAAATAATATTGGTTACAAATAGCAATGCAGCACACCGATTTCCTGAACTGCAAACAGTTGCAAGAATTATTCAGCCTTGATGTGTTTTTGTGGTGGTATTATTCCCATCAGAGAAGGTTATGTCTTGGTGGGGTAAATTCCAGCCTTTCTCTAGAACCAGCCGTCTACAGCTATCCAGCTCACAGATGTTTTGTTCTACCAAGGAATATTAGGAAGAATGGAAATCAATTGCAGATCATATCCTTGTTTTCCAGGTGATAGTGTCTCTCCAGGTCTTCTGATAGATCTTGGGTAGCCAGAGGACTTTTTTTTGGGCTACCTGATATTTTCCTTGCTTTTCCCAAAGGAAGAGAAGATTATTAGAAGCCACATCTGCCTGCCAATTACCCCATCATAGCTCCCACTTGAATGCAGTTCTAGCTATTGCAAGGTGCAATGAAGGAACCAAATCACAGAGCAGAAATAAATGCTAATGCAGACCAAGGCTCACCAGCAGGCTGTCCCCACTAAAGTCCAGCTCCCAGAACTGCAGAACTCAAGCCAGCTGAGTCTAGACAGTCTAACCAGGGAGGGTTGGAGAGCCTCTGCTGTGGTGCATAGTGCCAGAGCAAGAACTCATTTTATGAAGATTTTTTTTAATATTATGTACATCGCTTTCCAGACTTCACAAAAGACAAGCTTTCAGGTCTTGTGTTTCTAAATGAGAAAATTTGTTTTACAAAAAACTTCAAAATATAGTGACTGATTTTATGTTGCTTTCTAACTCCACGCTGAATCATCAGGGAATCCTGGAGAAGATTGACAGTCAAAAAACCAGTAAAAGGAGGAAAGTCTGTTTTCCCTAGAGATTTCTTGTAGGTCTTGGCTTCTGCTGAGCTAAACACAGCACAGAAATAGTAATTTTCTAGGTACTTCACTATCCCCAGCCAAAATCAGGAAATGATACTTTGCGGGAAAAATATATAAACACATATTAACTAAACTTTTTTAAAGGTTCAGGAATTTGGCTTTTGGGCTTTGACCAGTTAGTGTTTTCTCTAGACCAATCTTATCCTCTACATCTCAGCACAGTTATTCTCTATGTTGTGTAACTCAGAATGTCACCTGAAATATCAGCAAGAAGTGTATGGGTCTGTGTAGATCTCACCAATGCAAGCCTTAATTTTTTATTAAAAATCAGGTCTGGAAGAGAAATCACAAAATTATAGCACACTACTCAAGAACCCTGCTTTCTTGTTATTTTTTCTTGTTTTCAAGCTTTTGAGGTAGATAGACACTGGTCACATTTGACAGCATTGTTCTACCATCGTGAGGGCTGGAAATGTATTTATTTATTGCAGTTATAGCTAAGATTTAAAGAATCTTGTGTCTCTGTTAAGTCATAATAAAATCTTAAGACATAATACCATTGATATATTAGCAGCTAACATGAGGATTAACATTTTAATTTTTGCTTAATACAAAACCACCACCTTTCCCCTCATAGTTCAGAGCTGAGAATAAATTAATTTAGCTCCCTTGAAGATAGCTAACTTGCCGTTCCTATCTAAAAAACTGAGACTGTGAGCCAAAACATTTATACTGAATTACAGGAGATGTTCCTCAACACTAAGCCCTGTTTCATGTTGCAGCTCTGTGAAAAAGGGGAGGAGAACAGCTGCCTTTTGAAGGAGATGACCAAATTTCTTTTGATCTGTTTTTAAGAGTACAGAACTTGGTCCAAAGGCCATCTTCAGGCATTGCAGACATGACCAATGAAATGCTGCTTCAAAGGGTGCAGAAGATAAAATTATAGGATTGCTTCATCTCTCTATACACTTGAGTACACTGGAATGGTTTGCTAATACTCACTTTATGCCATCTTTAAATTAAAAATAAATGCAAACAAAGAATTATTTAGCTAGCTAATTGAGGAGTTTTCTTGTGGGTAATTCCTGTGTATACTGTGCTTTCTCTTTAGCTCTTTTTGAACTTTAGATAGAGTATTATAGATTCTTGAATACGGAGCCTGGAATGACTCTTCTAATCTGCAGGGTTGGTTTCAAGACCTTCCCAAAGCACCCAACACAGCTCTTGCACTGAACCCATTAACATGTGGTGGACACAATGCCTATCTTTTAGGACACCTAGCTTGATGGATGGAGTCTGACTGATGGAGATTCCAAAACATCCCTGATAATCTGTTCTAATTTGGTCATATATAGGGCTGTTAATATCCAGCTACATTGGCTATTCTAGCTTTAAGATGCCTTATCTTTGTACCTAAACAAAGCTGTTAGTAACACAATGCTGCTAAGCTACCAAAGCTTATCCCTTCACAGAGAAGAAAGTTATTGTACCTGAAAGATTCCACTAATCTGAGTGTTGAAAGCCAATCCAAACATAAAAACATCAGGAAAAATTTCCGTGATTTATAATGAAACCCTTCTTGCAACCCCATAGCTAAAGTTACGGCATTCTCCATGTGCCACAATCAGTTTTATCTCATATCATCAGGAGGTTATTTTTCTTAGAAGTAATTACATATTGTCTTGTGAAGTGGACAGAACATGGATTGAAACAGCTGCTTTTACAATTTCCGTTTCAGAAAATTCTGGTATTTCTCACCTGCAAAATCTTCCCTGTTACTGTTGCCATCCTGTCCATCAAAGCAGTTTGGTCTAATAACTCATAATATGTATCATTCATTAGGCCTCAAGGAGCTGCAGCAAGCTGCTTTAACACACTGTGCCTTTTGTAGGGCAAAAGCTAGGGTCTCAGCTGGTGTCTACTGAATTAGAAACAATTAGAAATGCTTTAATTGAAGTCAACAGAGCTACCTAGACTTACCACATTTGAAAAGCCAGCATAGACTGAGCAGCACTTGTAGTTAACAGGACTCAACTGCTGATTATGACTTGTGCAGACTAGGAAAATAGCAAATTTTTAAACAATATCCCTTTTTGTGTTGCAAGCAGGTCAAATGCTGTCCCATTTTTATGATCCAACAGGGAGATGGAGTTTAGGAACACAAAAAAGCCCTAGAAAAAGAGGTACAGTTGAGGTCACATTTTCATACCCACATTATTGAACTATACCTTTGAAAGGCAAAAGAGCAGGCGATGTCCTAACATGTAGTTGTTGCTTAATGATTGTGTTGTCGGTCTGGAGAGGGCGGAGTGGTAGGTTGCTTAACAGTTTTACATTTTCCCATGGTATAATACTGGTGATATGGTTAGCTATAATTAAAGGGTTAGATAAATAAGCCATTGGGAAACAAATTAATTTATTTCCTTGGTGGGGCTAGTTACGTAATTTGGGGCTTACATGTTGATCTGCTTTCTCTTTGAAGCACTCGCCCCCCCAAACCTGGTCCTCCTCTCCCAATTGTTTTAAAATAATTTCAAAACACGTCAAAGGAATGCAGATGTTAAATGTGCTGCAGCTTGAACTTCCTTGAAGCAGCAATGTCCTTAATGAGAAAAAGCTGAAGAGCAGAGTGAGCCCTGGCTTGTAAAACCGTTTTATGGTATGTTTATTACTTTATAGAAAGGGCCTTTGAACAGACAGAGGGGAGCAGCACATAATGCGGGGGAGCCGTTGGTGCCAGTGGACCACTTCTACTTGACAACAGCACCCACCCACTGCCCCCTGCCCTTGCAGGTAGTGGAAGAATTGGTCACCCCAATCTAATTTGGGGAAGCTTTATTGATTTTGGTGATGCTCAACCTTTTTGTCTCTACTGAGGATCTGGCCCAGACTTGGGGATGGCAATAGGAAGGTTATGCTGGTTCCTACCCCAAGCAGAGAAATTACCTTTTTCCGAAGAAGTAATAAGATGCTATTAAAAGTCCAGCTTAATAAAACAAAGTGTAACACTAAGTTTTCCTCTTATGCCCATGTTTCTTTTATGAGCTTATAAGTAACATCAATAAGCTACTTGCCATTCTTATAGCAAATCTTTATTTAATCATGTAATTTTTTTCACTCTTTTCCCTAGAAATCTAAAGCCTTAAGCGTTAGATATTTTAAAACAAATTCCTAAAGTTTAATTTTGCATACAAAGCTGTAGTACAGAAAACAATTTCCATGAATGCTATTTATACTAACAGCTACACTAGTTTCCTGTAATAGACACCATTTTGGCTTCACAAGAAAAAAGAAGAAAAAAAAAAGAGGGAAAAATAGTGTTAAAATGTCGTCATGTAAAGACCATGGCTACACTTCAGACAACTCTCCCAGGCCCCAGCTGTGAGATTGAAGCAAGCTTCACCAACCGAACCAAAGTGTACTTCTGTGATATTTCTGGTGTTGAATGAAAAGACATAAAGCATTACGTTAGTTATGGAACATGCTCTCATACCTTTCCTCCTCTGGCATACATGCCTTGTGGTAAAAGATCTCAACTCTAACCTCTTGGACTTGTGGTTGTGAAAGACCCTACTGGCAGAGGGGGAAAGACAGTGCTGGTTTCTCTTTGGTTTAGATTTTAAGATTTCTAGTCTCAGGATAATTCCAAGTCCCAATTGGCTACAATAAGTTCCTTTTAAGCTTTTGCTTAACATAGTGCAGTAACTTCACAGCATGTGCCTTAGGAATGAACACCAACCAAAACTGCTGATCATGTTTATCTTGCACTGCAGGGAAGCCACTGATCAAAGCAATGTATATTTTAATCAAAACTCTTCCCAAAGTGGCAGCTTCCACTGCCAACACACTGCCAGTGTGCCTCTGCTAACACTGCAGAAAGAATAAAGAAAAATAGTCCTCCCAATTAGCAACAATCTGGAGGCAAATTTGAAGCCATCCAGCAGAGCTTCATGTCACTGAAGTGGATATCAAGTTGAAGACTGGGATAAAGTTGGGCTAGGGCCCAGATTGTGTTTGTCTCTCTCTGGTGGATTTTGGAGGGAGTGAAAATGGATGCTTGTTTATAAGGAATCACAGACTGCAAAGAGGAGGAGGAAATTATTGTGAATTAATTAATAGAATCATGTTGGATTGGGCTCTTCTGTGGGTGTTTGGTTAGTGGATGTGGGAGCTTCCTACTGTTTGCAATCAGCATTAGATTAGGCACTGCGTATACAGAACAAGAGGTACAAAGGTTCAGACCCTAATTCTCCTGTTACTTTGTAGTACAGCCAGACACACAGCTTTGGTGGCTAAGCTTGCCAGTGTCCAGAAATCACCTTGATCAACTGTTCTCAGTAAAGAAGTTCATGGCTGATTCAGCCCAGCCCCCTCCTCAAGCTGAGCCTAAGCTGCCCCGTTGATCCCCTGATTGAGTTTCAAAAAGGCATCACAGGAATATGCAGAAAATAGGCAGTGTAAATACTGGAGTGAGGGGAATGACAAGCTTTTAGGCATTTAAGGGGATGAGATTGGGACTTGAGAGATCAGAAATGGTGGTTTCCTATAAAACTCGCATGTAAATTTAGACAAATTACTTAAACTTGCTGTCCTTGATGCTTGAAATTACATAAACATCTCAATCCATTTATCTTAAAGAAACTTAACTTTAATCATACATAACTTCAATCATATACTTGTGTCCTAGTTATGCTAATAGCGTTCAAGTACATACTTGTGTGTTTCGCTGACTGATGTTGTTCTGAACTGCAACTGCAATTCAGCGTCTCCCATTTCCAGGGATGTTGTACTTCCCCTGGAGGAGGAGAGCACGCTAACGTGGCTGAGTAGGAACTACAGAATTGTTTACGTTTGTTAAATTCTGTTCAGTACTTTCAAGACGCTGGCCTTCTCTTGAGGCCCAAGGGCCACTCTATTCCTCTTCTTGTCTTGTCTTTTATTTTAAGGTTATATACAGAGAATTATTTTTAAACAAGCCTCTGAGTTTTTTCTTAAAAAACCTTTTATGATTTGGCAACAGATTGTGGATCTTCAGTTGAAAAAATGAAGTGTTGTTTAAGTTACTGCTGCAAGAAAAAAACCCCTGTCTTGAAGTACTAATCTTATGCTCTGTATTTGCATTCTTGAAACTTAAAATTACTTTAATATTTTTATTGGAAAATCTGGAAAATCAAACTGCTCTTTATCTTTGACATTATGGGTCAGGTTTCAGCACAGACTGAATCTTACCACTGACTTTTGAACCTCTGATGATGATGCTGTGCTTGGACTCTGCATGACTCTCCTCTTACAAAAGTAGCATTGTAAGTCATATATATGATGCGGTTTTCTATTAATTGTTGAGAATCTGCTCACAAAGGAAGGGCCAAAAATATTTTGAGGAAAGTTCTGTTAGTTTACATAGCTGATTAAAACTTGAGGCGCTGTTTCTTTGTTGAAATAGTATCCACTATCCATCATAACAGCCCATCTAAGCTGTAGGGTAAATCGCCCTTTTGGCAGCCATATTGTTAAAACCAAGCCTCACAGTGAGGTGAGAAAATAAACTGAAGACCCTTTGAGGAAATTTTTGAAGACTGTGTGTAAACTCCATGTCTTTATTATTTCTTGCTACAGCTGACTGGGTCTCCGGTTTTATATGTCTGTTGAAACAACAGTACCAGCAAGTTAGCTGCTGCTGATTCCTTGCAATTGAACACGAGGAGCCTGCTGGGGCCATGAGCGGCAGTGTGGGCTCTTTTGGCAATTCCCAATGAGATCTGAACTTTCGATCTTCTGACCTTTGAAAGGGGATGGTTTTTAAATTCACAGCAAATACTGCACTCATATTGGCCATGGGCAATTGTGACAGTGACACAGACAAGACATTGCCTTCCCATGAGGTAATTCTTATGTGCATCTCTTTGTGCAGGCAGCATGAGAAGATGCACCCTCAGGAAATAACAGCCTTGCAAGGTGGGTTTTTGTCCATCAGCAATAAGCAAGACATCTTCCTGTGGCAGGCTCAGGTAAAAGACTAGGACACAAGCCTTCAGACACGTCCACTAGTTCTGAATGCTCTAATGTTTTGAAAACAGTTTGCTACGTGTGCCGAACCACACAAAACTGAAATAACCTTTCTTCTTTATTTCCCTGAACACATTACAGGTCTTCTCTCTTTGTTTCCTTGAATCTTCCAAGACTTCCAGCCTGATCACACTGGTTTTGTGCTAAGGGGTGCCTAGAAAATACAGATGCACTAAGTAAGTATGAGACGTTTCTTATTTTTTACATCAAGCATATTTTCAAGTGACAGTTTTTAGTATCTGTTCCATTTTCCCCTGTCCTATATTTCCAGGAGAATCCCACACCAACTAAAACATTGATTTATTTAAAATACAGCTAATGAGCTTTCTTTGTCCTCTGTCTCATGCAGAAAAATCCCACCTGATCCCTAATTAACAAATTGATTTATTAAAAGTATAAGTGATGACCTCCGTTTGTCCTTTTCTTCCAGCTGCAGAATCCCACCTGATCCCAGATTATTACATTGATTTATTAAAAATTAACATATATGCATTGCATGGTTTCTTTATCATGTCTTTCAGTTAACGCCTCAGGCATATGTTCCAAGTTGAGTGCTGATGCTCTGATTTTACCACTCACAGATCAAATACCTTAAGATAAAAATAGTTGTTTAAAATGCCACATTGTACCCCTAGATGTTCAAGTATTTGAGTATCTGTCATGGTTTAGCTGGCAACTCAGCCCCACACAGTCACTTGATCACTCCCCCACCAGTGGGGTGGAGGAGAGAATCAGAAGGGTGACACTCGTGGGTTGAGATAAGAACAGTTTAATAATTAAAATACAAAAAAAACAAGAACAGAAATGAAGTGGAAAGGAAAACAATGAGAGGTGCGAAACCCGGGGGGAGGGGGGAGAGGGATTAATCACCAAAACAAACCACATGTGACGCAGCCACTCACTGCCTGCCAACCCAACACCGCGCCTCCCCGAGCCGCAACTGCCCCCCTTAATATACTGGTCATGGTGTCACATGGTATGGAATGAACATCCCATTGGCCAGTCGGGGTCAGCTGCCCCGGCTGTGGCCCTGCCCCTCCCAGCATCCCACCAACGCGGCAGAGTGCGGGAAGCTGGAAAGGTCCCCGACCACCACATGCACCACAGTGAAGAGAATTAACCCCTTCTCAGGCAAAACCAGCATAGTATTCCTACTATTAAGGTCAATATGAAGTCACTGGTAGTAACTTAGAGGATCAGCCTTGCAGGCCGTGTTCCAACAAATCACTTGAGTACATGTTTGGCTTCAAATACTTGGGTCAGCCCACTAGTGTGAGTGGTTCTCTGGAGGTCACTGTCCATAAGTCCCATGCATCCAGTGTTTTGCTAGATAATGGGTTTTGCTGCAAAGCACTGCCAATGTCCAGTGACGTTCCTGCCTCATGCAGAATAGGCAACCAAGAAGCATCAGCCAAAATGGGGGAAGCAGAGCAGGACTTGCGTGCCAGGGCTGATTCACCATGGGCTCAATGTCTTGTAAACAGCTTATGGCAAGTCTAGCACATTTTGGAAGTGTGTGTCTATAACAAGAGCTCACAAATACCACTCATCAACAAGATCTGACCTTGGACTTGCACTGATATGAATATATCTGCAGGCAACATAAGGCCATTACATCCTGGTATGTAAACATTGAGGTATCCTTGGCTCTCTTCCCTGCGGTGTTCTGCAAAAACATGCAGTGGGTCACTCACTGTAGAGAATGCCTTCAGACAGAGGAACTGAGAAATAATGGGCTGTTTCTGATGAAGCAAGACAGAAAGACATGGTCTCTGGCAATAAAGACAAGTGGTCACAGATCACATTCATTTCTTGCATCAAAAGGAATGGCAGATAAATATCCCAATTTAGTATGCCAGCCAGACAACCTCCTTGTAGCATGGTACAAGTAGCAGGGCCCCATCCCATGGTGATAGCCACTCCAACACGCATCTCCCTTTTCCTCCGAGCTGGCCCTTCAGCCTTACTATTTCTCTGGGCAAGAAAAAAGAAAATCAGACTCAAATCAAAAGGAAAGAAGGTTCTACTTTCAAAGTGCTTTTACAAGGGACTACTTGCCCCTTCCCCACACAGACCCTGCTCTCAAGACTGACAAGACCTCCGCATAAGCACTGCTAACCCTATGAAAACAGTCATGCTTGAAAAGGGACCTGAAAAAGACCCAGCACCTCTGCAAGGAAAAAAATCTGAAGCATTGTCAGAGAGAAAAGACCAGGGGTGTCTGCCTGCCTTACAGGAAGGCTTTCAAATTTTGGCATGTAGGCCCATGTTAAAGTTCATAGTGCTCTAGTGTTCCTTGAGGAGGGTTGGTGGTCTCTCTAGGGTAGCAATAATCTGCATTTGTCTCCCAGTCTCTGCCTCAGGTTTCCAGAACAAAGCTATAGTATGTCTGGCTCCATGACTTAATTGAATGGTAAACCCTTTATTTCACTTGGCCAAATCTCCTCTGGCTACCATCCTAATAGTGAGATTTCTTAGCTAATGCTATCAACCTTCTACATATCTCCCTTCCAGTCTCTTAGACCCTCACAAGTTTATTTCTTTAACATTTGTAGCTGTACTCCTGTATGCAGTTGTGTCTGCATACAAGAACACAGCTACATGCATCAGGCAAAGATGCTACAGTTTAAATAGAAATTAATGAAAGTGAAAAAAAGGAGCTGAAATAACTTAATTTCACCTTACCTGCCACATTGTTAGCACAGTTTGGAGCAGATAAGGCACCTCTTTTTAATTCTAAGCCTGCAGAAGAGTGGCATCACTGTTTAGCCTTCAAAATGTATTTTTCCTACTCCCTCCCTGAAAACAATGTGCACAAATCATAGATCAGATAGGAGAGAAAAAGGAAGTTCCTGTTTTCATATGGGGAATTTAGACACCTGAATTCCCATCACATTTGTCTTACAACAAAGGGCTTAGTCTCCATCTGCCTGTGTGCATCTTGCAAGGCTCCCAGCTAGCCCTTCTGCCAGGAAGCTTTATCAATGGAAAAAATGGTGAAACTAAGTGCTGCATTTTGTCAGCAAACTCAGAGACCTGGGAGCCCCAGATCTGCGGCTTCCTTGCCTCAGGGCTTCAAACCCACATCTCTTACCAGGCTGTGGGCTAGGCTAGGATGGGTGTTTTCCCCAGCTCCATCATGAGCTGTGCCATTGTGCTGAAAGAGATTAATAGAGAAGAAAGGGGAAAGTAATCACGGGTGATGAAGGATGCTGTCTGGGAAGGGAGGTGCAGGAAACACTTTGTTTTGGTTTCTTCTCTCAGGCTGTTTTCATATTTTGTCTGAAGATGATTATGTTTGAAATTCATAGCCATTTTCTGGAGAGGGGACCTTTCCTCTCCAGGCAGCTAGAGTAATTCTCGGATTCCCTTCCCCTCTCTGTGAGACCCCCCCTTCCTTCCTGTACAGCCCAAAAACCTCAGGAAGATCCCAGGTGCCACCAACAGAGACTACCTGTATGTAGCCAACAAGGACCCTCTCGGATGTTTGAACTTTCACCCCAGCCTCTTTTACTGGGTGTGGGATACTTGTCTGTCATCATAACTAACAAAGAATAAGTTACTGTTAATTAAAAAGAATTCCCAAAAGCATGAAAGGGACTGTTTCTGTGAAAATTTCTGTTTCATCAGTTGTGCCCCCTTAACACTCCCATCACTGTATTCATCTCACAGAAATGAATTACACAGAAAATGTTAAAGGAAATGCATGACTGCCAAGCCAGTCACTCCAGGTATTATCTTATTAATCTTAATTGACATTTCCTTGTTTGTCTCTTTTATTTTTTTCCTTGCTGCAGCTTTGCACAGCCCTTTTTCTAAATTCCAGGTGATAAGTCCAGAGAAAGGCACTGTTTATTATCTAATGAACCACATCTTAGTGGAAGATTGCTCTGAGGGTATTTGATACTATAATATCAAAAAGAAAGTGTCCAAAGGAAGCCATAAGTTATAACAGTAGCTTTAGAGTAATGAAACCTTGAATTCCTTTTTACCTTTGTTTCTAGCAACTCAGCTCCAAGAATGTGTTGCCTTCATCAGATTTCAGTTCTGAGACCAACCTCTGTTTTCAGCAATGGTCAGTATCTGCTGCGTAGCAGGAAAGTGTATCCCTACCCTACTGGCAGGATGTATGTAGGTGATATTGCAAATCTCAGCAGTAGCAAAAGACAGCTTTCTTCTCATCACGGTGGTTTACAACTCAAAGCTGTTTCTTTTACTCCTTTTGCCTAACCCTAGAGTTAGATGATACTTTGAGACAAATTTTCAACATGAAAAATTGCTTATCAAAACCGATTTTAATGTATTTTCTGTGTTTGTGGTTTTTTTTTTATAAAGAATGGAAATAAAATCTTTTATTAGAATTCATTTTAGTTAGAAATTGTATCCAGGTACCTGAATGGTAATGCCATTGAATCGGCCAAATCTTTACCTAGATTTTCACAAGAAATACAAACTTTCACAGTTTAAATAAGGGTTATATATTTCAGTTTTTCTTGTTGGTTTAAAATTGCTAGAAATCAAAGAAAAGCCTTTTTAATCAGTTTATTTAGCCCCAAAAATACTGTGACAATGATGTGGAAAATACTCAGTTACATTCACAGCCCTCAAAGCTTACTCACTGTGAGACAGAGAGACTTCAACTCCAGAACTAAAATTGCTTAAAAGCCTGAAGATATTTGGAAGAGGGAGTTCACCTGTGCTGAACAAACAATATGTTACCACATCAACGGTGATGAAAGCATGTAGGCAAAGCTGTGCTTAGCAAATTACTGTCATACAGCTTACCTTTTTTGGTTCCACCATGTTTAAGCAGGCAGCATATTCTTTTTGTCTTTGGAAGATCCAAAAAGAAAGGCTCTTTATTCCACTATTAACTCTTTCTTTAAGCTCAGTGGAAATTTTTGGAGTATGAGGGTGGTTCTCCTGAGTAGTCATTTAACACTGTTCCAAATAGACACACCTGAATACCATGGGTGGAAATAAGTTTCACATGCCTACTGGAAACAGGGATAAGGAAATGCTATTTGCACTGGTAGAAGTAGTCATTTGTGCTTCTTCAAGGCTTGCAAAAACACTTGCTTGTTTCTATAAATTGACTATAGTTAGAAACAGGTGCGTTAGAGATGAAAAAACTACCTCTGGGAAAAAAGCCACAAGATTTACTTGGTAACAGTTTACTTGGATGGTTAACCTTTGCAATCTCTATTCAAGACTTGCCTTCAAGGTCAGCTTTCTCTTGCACAGGTATCTGCATGAGCTCTATCTCTGTGGTATCTGAATGCTTAACTATATTGTTAGGAAGTATGCTCATTTTCCAAGTGGGGAAATAGAACACAGTAGTCTAGTACCTTGCTCACAGTTGGTCAGAAGTATGGTGCAAACAAGAACTGAACTCTTAATTTCTAGCAAAATAGCCTTCTGAAATGCCATGGTAATGGAAGAGAGAAATCTCTGCTACCGCATGATTAAGAGATGTTAGGAAATTATGGAAAAACAGTAAATATACATGCAGAAGCCTTTATTTTCTGTGCTCAGATACATCAGGACTGCAGACACACAAAAAGCCTATATCTACATTGCTCCTTTGGAAAAATGGTTATTTCATAGGCATAACTATTTATCTTCCCACAGGCCTAATGTCGGTGAAATAGTTCAAAATCCTCAGGTACAAATTATTTTTGGTCAAAGTATAAGCTTCTGTAGTACAAATGATGTTAGGTTTCATTAAACTAACTGGACAAACTGGTCTATCATCATCAATATACTAAATAGGGTCACATCCCAGTTTGTTTCCAAAGCTACATTTTGTTTTTCCATCTTGGATTTATCTGGAAAAAACAAATGAATGCAGAGTAATAATTCTCAAGCCAATGCCTTACTGGTGGCATCTTCTCTAAAGAACCAATAAAACGGCTTGGCCCTCTTGCAGATGGTTCAACTTTGTGAGACAGAGCTCTGGACCTACTCATTCATGATCCTTGACATTGGGCCCTCCACCTCAGTAAGCAAGAAACCTTCTTCATAACTGAACTCAAGAAAGCTAAGCAGTGTCTTTCATGGAAGGGTAAAGATCCCTTTTAACAGAGTTTATTAGGCCCTCCCCAGTTACTCAGGAGCAGGCGGATCACATACCGCTCCAGAGAATCACAGGGACTGTTGCTGGTGGTAGATGTGCTCTGACATTGCTTACCAGCAAGAGAAAAGTTGACAGGGTCTGGCAAAGGACTGCTCTAGTACGCTTATCTTTGAGGGAAGTCAAAGAGCAAGTAGGGAACTTGTGCTTTATCCGCAGGAAAATACATTTCTTCACATTCAGAAGGTAGAAACCAGCTCCATTATATTATCTTCTCATGTTTTGAGCAGAGCTTTGACAAAGGAGTGAATTTGCCCCAGAGCAGCTAAAACAAAACCAAAAACCGAAGCGGTCTACTCCACAGCCATTTTCCTGGCGTTCTCTGACATGCAGATGACTGATAATATCACTGTAACAGCTTGTTATCTCAAATGTCTGCCTCCAGGCAAATTAGAAGTAAAGAAAAGCCAAAATACTTTAAGAGATTAATACAGAAGGCATTTGCCAGTCATTTACTGGCCCTGGATTGCCTGCTGTCAGAGGCAAAATGAAGCATGTTTGCTTTATAAGAAAATTACAGAGCTGTCATCCTTGCAGCTCAAATGTGTAGAGCGATGAAGGGCAGCACCATTGCCAGGGCTGTGCTTGAGCCTTGCTGCCGGGGAGCAACAGGAGCAGGGCTGCCCCCAGATGGGGCACAACTGTTGCAGACTTGACAAGTAGATAAAGGGGGTCCACCCAGGGGGTGCAGCCAGGACCAGCAGGAGGTGGAGCTGGGGACAAGCATGGATCTAGATTCAGGTGGGCATCAGCCATCATCTCTGGACTCTTGGACATGCTCCATTGATGCAAATGTTCTCAACTGGGAGATGTTGCTTGCACAGATTCCTCCCAGTCAGCTCCTACAGTGGCATGATGGTTTTATAGTGGGAGCCCCATAGCTGGGTGGTGTTACTCTACAGTGCCAAAATAGATATGCCTTGGCATCAGGTGCAGGACTGAGCTAACACGTGTGTGCAGTTTACATGCTGGATAACTTGGAGGGCAGGCAGAGAAAATTGGGTCTACACGGCTCTGTGCTAGTAGGGGATGACGATTTTTTCTGAAGATCTAGGGGAAAAGTGATTCATCTGACAGGGAACAACAAACTTCTGATGTGATGTGTCAGCTTGTGGAGATGGGTTTTTCACTCCAATTAGGTAGCATCAAGCCTGCACCTGTTTGCTGCAGCCACAGATCCTTGAAATCTCCAATCGGTGAAATGTGTAAAGGGTCATTCAAAGAAAGTTTTCTGGACCAGGCTGAAGTCAAAGCCACTGAGTGCTCTTGTCAGAGCTGTCAAATAGGGAATTAAAATGTGACTAGTGAAAAATGAGCTATTAGAGATGATGTGAGAGATTAAGGGCTATTGCTTTCAGTGTCCTAAGAATATGCTGACCTCCACAAGACAAAACCCACATGTTTATAGGAGGTTCCGATTCTAGGCCATACCATATCTCAGTAAAACTCTGGCTTTATAAAAAATAACTCCTTATTGGATTGTTATCCATTTAAATTGTGTCCACATGTAATAAGCCTGGCTTTTGCATACTTCTGAAAACGCTGGAAGTAGAATTACCACAGAAATCTGCAGTATTTTAGTGGGAAGGGGGTATTACTAACCATAAAGCTTGTATTGAAAATCCATCTGTCTTCTGATTTGAGTGCAGTAGGCTAAGGCAGGCCAAGAAAGCCACATGGGCCTCAGGAAGAGAAGTACTGGGGAAGGGGAAGAGAAGGTCGTCTTGGTTTTGTTGGAGAGGGAAAAAGAAAGTTTTACAGGTGTTCAGGGAATAGGAACATCACCGTTTCACTGATGTCAGATAACTGCCTGTAACTGGGATGTTTATTTTACTATTCAAACCTTTAGCATTACAGAGTGCTAACCATGGGATAAAAGATGTCCAGGAAAGGATATGAATTGTCAAGATTTAAGGTTAAATTCAAGAAGCAGCAGTACAGATAAAACAATGGAGAGGATGTTAGCAGATCCTGGTTTGGCTCCTGTTTCTGCCCATGGTTTTGAAAATGTCACTTTTCTTCTTTGTATACGTGTTTCTTAAGCCTTTAGGATCTGTTTTGCATTTGTAGATCTTCCCACTAAGGGTATATCTCCATGAGCATTTTCATAGCCTCACAGAAGGGGTTAGTTCAGATCAGGAGTGTGCTTTGGAAGTGAACCTCCCATCACCCCTGCTTACAGTATCCAGGCTCACAGGCAAAGCAGGGCAGAGCCTTGTCCCACCAACCCAGGCATTGGGCACCTCCGTAGGGACAGGGACAGGCCAAAGCAGAGCTGGAGAAATGCCCAGAGAAAGTCGAGTATGTGGTGATATGCCACACTTTTAAATGTCTTTTGTGTCACTGAAGCCTTTTCAAGAACTGAAAGGGATCTGTGTGGTCTGAAATGGCAGCCAGGGGACCTGCCCTGGGAGCCACCTGCTGTGCATCACCTCACCTCAGTCCTTCCTGTGACTGGTTCTTTGGCACTCTCCAGGAAGGAGCACTCTGGTGAAAGACACTTCCAGGAGTGATATTTCCCAAAGAAAAAGCCCTTTCTCTGTTCCAAGAGTTAAAATTCTTCACTGTAATTCCTGAAAAGTGATCTAGTCTGAAAAATCCTGGTGGTGCTTACAGGAGTAAAAAACCAATCACAGCAGAGGCTGTGTAAAACAAACAAAACACTTGGAAAAGCTTTAAATTCAGGAGTATGAAATTCTGGCCATTACCAGCATTTTGTAAAAGCACGCTGACATGGTTTCTTGCAAAAGTGTTTGTGAAACATTGGGTAAACTTAGGCCATTTAACTTTCTTGGTTGGAAATGCTATAAAACTCTGTGGTTCTTACTTTTCATTTGCCAAAATTAAGGAAACCACTGTACTGCATTCCTTGTAAGTGTTAGGAATTGTCCTTTAGTAAGTAAGGCTCAAGTAAGATTTAAGTAGAACTAGAAAAAAAAATTACTCACTGGTTTTTATGACTTTTGAAATGTATACAGATTCAGTATGCATGTCTCTGCTATGTTCTTGTGGTGACTTCTGGTAAATATTTGAACTGATGGATCTGCAACCTGAACAGAGAATTTTAAAACATTTACTGCTGAATATTACAGGAAGCACATACCACAGTTTTGCTCAAACGCTAGCCTTCCTGCTATTTTCACTGGGAGCCTTGCATAGTATTGTAAGTGTTAACTAATTGTACCTCTCAAAATTACAAGCAGGATGCTGTTCCAGTCTAAGGTAATTTGGGAACAAAGCCATTGGTATAATTCATTGTAGTATATATAAAACTGTAATGGGGAGAGTAAAAGAAAGCTTTCTTCTCATCATCATCTCTATTTTTTAGTACATAGCACCTGTACAGAGCTGTGAGAGTTTGTACAACTTGTATGATGAAAAATTTCTGCTGGCCTAAGGGAACCTGGATCCACTGCAGTCCATGGATCTGTGCCAGTTCACACTACATTTTCTCCAAAATGAAGCAAGCAGTGCAAGAAAGTAGAAGCTGCTCTGAAAAGTTTCTTCTTTTCAGAAATAACAAAATTCACTAATCAACAACAGCCAATTCCCTTTTTGCCTATCCCCCAACCCTTGTCCTTACTGTCTCTGTGAGACTACAAATTGATCTTTGTAACATGTCCAGAAGATTAAAAATAATCCAGGCTCTCACAGAACATAGAAACATGTTGCTGTTCCAGAATTGAGAGGTCCTCAGGGAGGTGCTGCTTTAAAGTTAAACAAAGAGCATGAGTATCGCACCAATCCTAACTGTGCTGTGCCCAGGAGGTAATTCCTTGGGAATCAGTTTCCTAAAGTTTCATAGATGTTGCCAAAGAGAGTTTTAAAAAAAGAACAGAAGTAGACTTAGCAATAAATACCTTTCTTGGCGTTTAAGTATTCCCGCTAACTTGCTGGATGAAACGAGTAGAGGCCACATCAGCTGTAGAAGCAGAAATTTTGTTGAGTACCAGTTTTGCATGCCACGGTATAATGTTTCCACACTCTCCAAAGGAGGACCTCTAAATATGTAACAATTCATGTGCCAGAATATCAATGCTGACTGGATTTTCAGGTCTGATGTTTACTTTTGTCTCTTCAGATAGGACAGATCAAGGTACATTAAGTGATTTGCAATTTACAGATTTACCAGTAACTGTTAGCCAAACCATGGTGCGTTAGGATTCAAACCTCATGAAAGAGTCAACCTGCCGGGTCTCAAAGCATCTGCCAGCTTCCTCGGGTGATCTTCGTGGTACAGCCTTGCTCGCCAGCAAACGGGTACTTACTGAGTACAAAGAAACTGCCCTTGGCACCTGAGACTTTTATACTGCCCTCGAGGGTATCATGACTCTGGATCATGCTATTCAGTACATGGAAGTTTGTGCAAAGCCCCTGAGGTTGGTTATCTTCTGGGGCAAGAAGGATGCCCCAGGGAGGGGCAACATAGTCGGAAAGACCCTGTTGAGTCACTCAGACCTTCTTCACACCTCTGTCACAGTGGCTTTTGGTGTCTGAATAGCTCATTGCTGTCTTTGAACCCAGTTTCTGTCTACACATAAGAGCAGGAGATAGTGATTACCGATCTTTTAATAAAATAAGTAAGAATCTGAAGTACTACTTCTGGGTTAAGGAAAAATATTTTATTTTATTAGAAATGTAAATTCTACCTCGCCTCTGAAAACTGTTCCCAAAAATGTACATGCACAAATCCAGCTACCACAATCATTCATTTGCACAGCAAGCCCTTAGACAGTTTTCTTTCTTCCAGATGACTTCCGTAGCCCACCTGGGAAGTAAATTACTAGGCAGTGCTAGAGTTAGTAAACCTACATACACTCATAAAAGTTCAAACCGAAGTGTGATCATCAAGTACTTACAGGTCAGTAATCACACCCTTAATTTTCAGAAATAATTTAGAGGAGTTGGTATTATCTGAAGGTCCTTCCTTTTCCTTTCCAAATATCCCGTTGTAAGGTAGTAATAAGTATAAAAACTAGGACCTGGCTGAATGTTTGCTGAAGCCAATGGAAAGTCTTTACTTAATCTCTCAGTGCTTTGGTGGGACCCCTTCAAACCTGTTAATTCAGAAAAGCACCTATTTCATAATCACTTTATAAGGTCCCAGTTATATTGCCCTATTTTGTGGGACATAGCTACAGCCTTGAAGTTAATAATATGCTTAACTACTCTGCAGAATAAGGATGCACTTAGAGCCAAGTATAAGCATAAGATCTGTGTCAAACAGGGCCTTAATATTCAGCAGACCATGCTGCTTGCTGCACACAGATCTTTTGCCATTTAAGCTATGGGTATTGGTTTGATTTTTGGTAAAAGGGTCTGCCAGCATATTCTTCAAAAAATGATACCTAAAACCACTAGTTGGGGGGAGTATGACGGACTCTTTCAGAAGTAGGCTTTTGTAGAAAGTGATATAGGTAAGAGTTGTCCCAGTTTACTCTCAGGTCATGCTGATGCTGTGCATCGGAGTCCAAATCTTACAAATAAGAAGGTTGTGCTGGTTCCAATAATTGTGACAACAAAGAAAGGAATAAAGCTGCAGTGTGCTCCTGACAGCTTTTCTTTACATAATTTTTTTTTCCTCTGCAGTTGAAGAGTCCAGACATGTTTCAGTGGTTCTATGCTCCCAGGGCACAACATCATCTGCAGTGGCCAGAGTCAGCTGAAACAGTCTCTCATAGGCTAGCTTTCGAACGAGGAGTTTATCACAGATGATCAACCGCCCTTCCAGCAAATCACAGGTGTTCTCCACATGGTGTGAGCAGGTGAGACCATGACTTTGCCAAAACATGATGAAGTTTGGTAGCTGAAATATAAAATCCAAGTTTGGCCTGAGATCTGAATCTGGCACTCCACTTTATCCTCTGCTCTGAGCCAAATCAAACAGCAGCACGTCATGAAAACCAAACACCACTGTACTCTGGATCGCTTAAGATCTGGATCCAACTATTAACTCTGACGAGGAAGTTCCTCTCTATGCATATTCCTCCATTAGCTAGGGGTGGTAGCACTTTGAGAGTAATTCAAACGCCTGAAAGTCCACACCTAAAACACTGAGAAGGCATTGGGAGTGCAACAAAATTGGTACTCCATGTCGCATTTAAAAAACAAACAAACAAACAAAAAACCATGAAAGAAACACAGAAGCAAGATTTATGGGTGGTTCAAGTTCCGTGGCAAATCACCAACCCACCCCCATCTTATGGGCTCCTAAAGTCCCTTATTATTAGTTTAAGAGCTGCCAGGCAGACAGAGTAATTCATTCAGCCCACCTGTGCTTTTTTTGAGGGGAAAAAATATGCAAAGGATGTGTTCCATATTCTTCAGGAAATGCTCCTCGCTGTGCAGCTAGCTCTGCTGCAGGCTCATGAGCAGTCACAGGACATTTGTGGTGTGCCAGCCCACCCAGGCAATCCTGCTCTCACATTTTCTCTTGTGCTTTTTTTTTTTTTTAAATAGGGAAGGGTTTGAATTTTTCTTGTAGTGTGTTTGGCACTTCTGGTAGAGCCTTTGACATGGAAAAAGGCTCATCTTTCAAATGCCCATGGCACTCCCCGTGAAAGGTGATTTTTAAAAAGCCGTTTTATTTTGCTTCCTGGCAGTGATATCAAAGGAACAATCAGTGCCTGATTTCGAGCCAACAATTTATTTCCATTATAATGAATAGAAAACAATGTCATGCTGCCTTATTAGTTATTCACTTTCCAAGGGTTGGGATGAGATCTAACCAGAGATATGCTTTGATGTTTTCAGTTTGGAGAATTGGTATCCTAGCCAAAATGTTGAGCGATGCCAGTTCTGGGAGGAGAAGGGAGGGAAGGAAGGGCAGAGGAAAGGGAAAGAATCACTGAAAGTGCAGGGCAGGGGGTAGCTGCTGGAAGAGCTGGGTATGTTGTGCATGATAGTGGCTGGCTATAAGAAGACATTGGAGTGGTGATTGTGGTACTTGGGGGTCTCACATCAGATAGAACACATGTGCAAAGAGCAGCAGCTGGATTGATTTCAGTGTAGTTACTTTGATTTATACCCATTGAGGGTCTAGTTCAATACACACTCAAGATCTGCTACTGTACTTCAGAAGAACAGCATTTCTGTGGTGTTTGCAGTGGGTATTGTGGTGGCTAATGGATCCAAACCAAACCAGATGTGCACAGCAGCCCCGGGAACTCGTCCTTCTCTCCCAGGAGCAAGCTCTTAGTCTTGTAGCAAAAAAGTCAGACTTTCCATTCCCTTGAATGCATTTCACCAGCATTCCTGGAACAATCAAAACATCCATATCATTTAACAGCAGAAAGCCTGAACGTGGTGTGAAGTAATTGATCATTCCTTGTTTATTAATCATGTCTCTCATGGACAAGCCACCCCAGCTGTTTTGGATTCTTTTCTGATAAATATACAAACACATTAAACACACCTTTTTTTATCACAGAATTGATCCTATAAACTGCCCAAGTGGTTTGTAACAGTAACCAAATGAATAGAGACAACAGTAAGTGAAGTAGATTGATTGCTTTAGTGTAGAACTGCCTGTGCATTGTAGGGAGGTATGTACGTGCTGCCTAGCTGTAGATTTTTATTTTAAGGGAACTTCTGTAGGGATTTTTAAAAAAACTGAGAAAACTGCAAAATTTTCTAGAGGCAAAAGAAAACTTGCCTTTCTTAGAAGCAAGACAAGCTGCAACCACTTTTAGAAAAGGTATTGCATGGTGATCATAAACCATTATCTATGAGGTAACAAAATACAGCACAGAAAAAGAAAAATACCTGTTAGGAAGAAATGTCTCCTCTGAGCAAAGATGTTTAGTAATAGTTTTGTGTGTTGTTGTCATACTGCCTTTAAATAGCCAAACCCATAGTTACCATGGAGGAGAGAATCTGAAGCAGGTGATATTGCACAAAAGATCACTTAGTACTTCATTGGGCCACGAGAATCTGTGTGATGATGATGATTTTCAGAGAGCAAAGTCATCATATTGGATCCAAGCCTTGGAGAGTTTCTTGAACTGTCACTTTTCAAAAATATATAATTATAATGACCAGCAGTGGCAGTCTGTCACTCGCACAGGTCAATTTGCAGTGCAGAATAGCACTTCCAAATCCTGCTTGAGCAGTTTTCTCTCCTTTGAACCTTCTTTCTTATTGCCAGATGCTCAGTCACACTCTGGCCCTCAGTGTTCCAGTCCTCCCATAATGGAGCAAATTTCCACCAAAAGCTTCCGTGGGGGCATAAGGAAATTGGAGAAAGAATAGACCTGGAGTTCTCTCATGTAGCTAAAAGGCCTCCAGTCAGGTACTGCAGCCAACTTCCCTTTCCTGTGCTCTGTTGCAACACAATCAGCCTCTTTCCTAGCCTAGAAATTCTGGCTCCTTTCTTTATTCCAGCCAATCTCCCTTCAGTAGAGGCATGTGATACCTAGCTTCGATCCTCCTAACCACAGTAACTCAAGCATCCCACAAAAAGGGCTGCGCTTCTTGCCCTTCTGCATTTTCATAATTTACTTCTGGACAGTAATAGATGATGCTGAAATTCTTTCAACAGAGATATGAGCTTATCCTCCCTCCTTCAGATGCTGATTCTCTCTTTCCTGTGCTCTTAATTTTACCTCGTCAGCTCTGCCTTTCTGCTGGCCCCCACTCATTTCTCAAGCCAAAAGTCTATATGTTTGTGGCCAGGAAGTCCCAGAGCACACAGTGTTCCACCATGAAGTGATTTCATGTTGGCAATGGCTGAGGCCAGCCTGGATGTTGCCTCCCCTCTCATTAAATGAGGATAAGCATCATACAATAAATAGTTATGGTAAGAAAATAGGAGAAAATACCTAGCCAAATTAATTCCAAGAAAGCATAAGATTGGTGTTTCATGGAACAATAGGAACCTTTGGACATATTCAGTTTTTTATATGTCCTTGCCATGAGATCAGTAAATATTCTTATTAATGTATGGAGTGTAAAGGTCTTTACTGAGGTCTTGATTTACTATTGCCTTGCCTCTAAAATCTTGCAAAACAGATGAAGGCAAGCAAGGGAGGAATATTGTTCCTTCCATCCCACAGGTGTGGAGGACCAGGCAGCAAAGCTTTTGGGTGAGGTCCTCAGAGTCACACAGAGGATCTGCTGAGGAAACAGGAGCTGAGTACAGGTATCGTAAACCTTTAACTCCTGTACATCCTTTTGATTCAGAGTCAAATCCTACTCCTATGAAACCCCTCTGAAGGCAGTGTAACTATGCATGGGCAGGTGAGAGAGACATTGCCTGTCTTTTTTCAGTTATGTCTGTTTTACCCAACTGCCAGACAAAGCGTCTCAAATCTGCAGCCAGCATTATATGGTCAGGCCATGGGAGTGAAAGGCCCAGGGTTCAACAGAGATTCCTTTGAGTATCTTTAAGATCTTGGATCACATAAAACAGTCCCCCCTCATTAAAAAAAAAAAAAAAAAGCAGCACACAAACTTACCATTGTTGAGTGTTCCTTTAATAGAATCAGAAACAAATTTGTGACCTTGTGGCCCAGAGGTGGGAACACCATCTATAAACTTGCCCAGACATAGAAATGCATTCTGCCTGTTAGTAGGAGTTTGCCATTGAACATGTGTATAAAAAAAAAGCTGGTGTTACATTAGGGCAACATTTTTTAAATGCCACAGCTCACTTTATATGCTGTAAACCTTGTTAATGTTGCTAACAAGAAAGTTAAAACCTCAAAGCTATAAAAATAGGAATGCCACTGCTAACTAACAAATATACATGAGAACCAAATATTCAGATACAAGTTCTGGAATGGTTCATGTATCCAGGGAGGCAGAAAGAAAAAAAATCTTAACCTGAGTTGTTGCTGATGTTATAAAGGCTCCCTATAGTCAGCAAAATTTTCTCCCCTTGAGCGTTTGACTTCAAATGATTCCTGAGAATTCAACCCTATAGGATGGACAAAGTGGCTGGTCATCTCAGAAGTCAGGGCAGGCAGGCCACAAGGACTGTGGCAGCAAGGACGATTCAGCCCAGGAGACCAGATGGGGCAGGGAGGGAGGGAGGATTGTTTTTGTCTGACTCAACAGCAGATTGTTAACGTGGCAGTGGTGGGGAAAGTGTTTCCATCATAACAGGCCACCTACATATTCTGGTCTATACTGTTGGCTCTAGATCCAAGTTAATAGACCCAGTTTGTGCCTGTTATATGCTATCTGGGATGTATTGTGAATCTTTTCAACAGCCTGGACTCTATGGTGGTTCAGGGGCTGGAATTTCCAGAGGTTATTTTTGGCATTTTTGTCCTAACTACATGTATTTATCGATGCAACTTTTTAACTCTATAATGTAAGGATTGAGAGCTACACCTAAAGTTGAGCCTTCTGACATCAGAGTTACATGGACTTACCTATCTACTTAGCATTGGCAATTACTTTTGTGTCTTCTAGTCTTAGCTTGTGAAAAGCAACCTTTTTCTTTTCCTAATTTATTTCCTCCTGGAAATTATGAATGAAAGATCTTCAAAGATACAGTATTCACTCACACAATGGATCTTTGTTTACAGATTGTGGCATCAAAAAAAATATATAGTTTATACATTTATTTATGTGTATATATGTAGAGGGGGTTATATAGTGAAGACAAGTGGGAGAGAGAAAGAGGTGTTACTTTCTCCTTCCTGTGAATGCAGGCTTTGGCTTTTTCTAAGAACAAGTTCTGTACAGTCCTTTTCCCCCATCCTTGTGTGGAATGAGATGTATTGTCAGACAGATACGAAGCAAACTCTTGTTTACTTAAGTATTAGCTTCTTGATCCCAATCCCAAACTCTGTTTATGAAAGTCTTATGGACTGTAGATCAGCTGCTGAGAGGCAAACTGATGGCTTGACAACAAACACACCCTCCTCCCCAGAGGGATCTATAGAAATAGGAACAACTTGTCAGGGCCCTGAGTGCATTAATAGGCCTTGATTTCCCTGACCCAACCCCACCTGGGGCCACAAGCCACACCTGAGAGCCCCTACCTACACACCTTCTCCTCATTGGTCTGGGAATGTGTTTAATCTCAGGCTTGGGTGACCAGTCCTTGCAGAAGCTGCACTGAAGATGGATGTGTCTTTAATGCTAAAGTGGGTCCTGTGGTCCTGAGAGATCTTCAAACCTACTTTGAAGAGGTAGGTTACTTGCTACTCTGTCTAACCCTAGAAGGTTTTAAAAAAATGACCATGTGAACAAGAAGAACCATCTGATAGGGCCCTAGAATTTAAAACTATTATTTCAAGGCATACATTATGCAGGGGGGTTGGTTTGTGAAGTAAGCTTGGTTTGCCTACTGTCCTGGGGGACCTTACAGCTCCATCCAAGGCCATCACAAAATTCTGGTTTTGCTCTACTTTATTTTCTCATCCTTAATTTAGTGCTGTAAAGGAGGGGCAGAATAGTGAGCGTGCTGTCAAGAATGGTTTATTAGACCAAGATCGCTGTGAAAGCAGCAAGACCCAGGCTTTGGGATGCAGCCTGATGGCCCATGCTCTTGGACACCATAGCTAGGGGAGTACTAAGAGCAATAGGGGTGTTGCAGAGCTGGGAGTCCATGACTATTACCAGGTACAGAGGAGCAGCCGGCAAGGAGGATGGTGTCCAAGGCTTTGGAGTACTGATAACTCTAGGCCATAGCCTCACAGGTTACCAAAACAAAAAAAAACTGTTACAATAAAGACTGTTAATCAGGAAAGCAAAGTGACTTACTTGTATCACAATAACCATCTTCTTGGCAAGGGGTTACAGGGACCACAAAACAAATTGCTTTTCTGAACCTGATGGGAGCCTTGAACATGTCCCTAGCTGGGACAGAAGGTGACCCCATAACCATAGTTTCTCAGTTACTGCAGCCCAAAGCTTATGAAAAACTTATTCAGGGTGTAGAGCAGGTTTTTTGGCATTTTATGCTAGGTGTTTGACCCTGGTGACTATGCTCTGCTTTGTCTTGAAGTTGTCAGCATGTGTGGCTCTATATTCTCTCACTATAAATTTTGCTATGAACACAGAAATTTTTAGATGGGATCAGTGGTCTCCTAAAGCTGTTGGATGGGGAGTATGCAGAACCTTACTGTCCATCCCTGTTCTAAAATTGTAGACAAACAGTGGTGATATTTAACTGTCATAAATAACAGTGACGATATGTTTTGCAAGGAGTCTCATAGGGGTTACAGCAGTGACGGATCTGATGCATGCAGTACTCTTAAGTGGAGCAAAAGCTACAGCACAACCAGGAGGGTTGTGCTGAGGATCTGCTACGTGCTAATATACTTGTTGACCCACTATTTGAGTGGAAGAAATGTTTGGGAGGTGGTTAAGCTGAAAGGCAGTTTGAGATTTTCAAAGACCTGTTTCCTCCTTTGACATGATGAACACTTTCATGGTATTAGGAATATCCAGAAGGTATTTGGGATGAGAAACATTTGTAAGTTTTGTTGTGCACTATGTAATCATGTCCATAGCTGTAAACAGTGCTGCTGGCAGTGTCTAATGTGTGACTGCGCAGTTAACATGGGCGCAAGACCAAGGTGCCCAGCTGCAGGCTCCTGTGCAAGTCTGGAGAATGCTTACAGATGCACAAGGTCATAGCTGTTGAAAAACAAACTGGCTGTTTGGCTTCTCTGTGGACTACGATACTTGAAACAATCTCTATAAAGCAAACCTTGGAAAAGCTCAAAAAAGACTTTTCTTCACACATTTCCTCCCTTTTCAGTTCTGACATTGAAAAGGTCATCTCTGGGATAGCTAGAATCCATCGAGGTTTAGGAGTTACTTTGTAAAAAAGGCCAACTTTGAAGACTAAATTTGGAGACTTCCACCAGGGTGCAAATCAGAAAAGCAATACATGTGAGTTCTGAGAATAAGTATATACATGTGCTTGATGTGTGAAGGCAATTATTTCTATGTAAGTCACTTCTTGACAATATAAAATGCTCACTTAAGGACAAGTCCTGAAAAGACCTCAGCTTTCAGCATCTTCCAGGAATTTACTAAGATGTGAGGTAGCTCAGCAGCTTGCAGAGTAAAGGCCTTGTTGGCTGTTACTTGTTCAGGACCTCAGATATCAGTATCATAAACTTTATCTGGGCTGACTTTATGTGCATTGTGAGTGCTTGAATTCTTTTCTGTCTTCAGAAGCTAATTGTAAGGGCCTTTTTTTCTGCAAGTTTATGTCCTCCCTTCCTGTCCCCCATGTTCCTTTAAGGCATATTGTTTTTTCTGGGTGAGGGCTAGTAGCTTACCTGTCCTGTGCTTGGATGTTTTCACTTTTCTCCCTCACCCAGACTATTTTCATCCACGCTATTTGCCATACTTCACTATTTTTGGTCAGACACACCAAGCCTCCCATTATTGAAGGCTGTAGAGCCAACCCTCTTCCAGCACAGCATGACTAAGGGAAAGACTGTTCTTGGCTTTGAAGAGCATTTGGCACCAGCTCTTAGCAATGAACTAAAAAAAAATTACTCCTGATATAGATAAGTATATTTCATGCTCAACTCTTGGTTGTTGTAACCACCTATGGGTCAGAAAGAGGAATGGTTGGATGACAGCAAGCAATGTGCAGAAAGCTCCATGTTCTCTTTGACTTAAACATAACCAAAAGAGTACATTTGTAAACTTTTGTCCATTTATTCAACTTCACTTCCACACTGACAGAAAAATTGCTTAGACAATCCTGCTGCTTGAGGGGTAGGGGTGGGATGTGGGGAAGGGAAGTACACTTCTCTAAGGCTACAGTAAAGCCTAAACTGTTTCAGAAGATGGTTGTCTTTCTCCATATGTGCATGATTAGCAACCCATTAATGATGAAATTGATTAATGATTTAAATTAAACCTAAGCAGTAAGTGAGGATGATATTTTAGGACTATATTGTTGAGGAGTGAGGAAGGTAAGTAATCCAACTGAGAAATTGACTCTTTTGTGTTATGGCTAATCAAAAAACCAGCCATTTTCTTTAGCTCTTCAGAATTTAAACCAAATTTGATGCAACTATTTGGTCTATTTGAAACAATGACTCAATTATCTACAAGACTCAATATGTCATACTCACAAGAGAAAAATTGATGGGATTTTAGCAAGAGTATTTAATTTTTAAGGGCTACTGGTTATAGCTTGGTGAGAAGTTTTCCCTTTCTCCCCTTCTTTAATCTCAGTACTGACTGTAATTTATTAAGCTATATTTCCAGGGTAACATGCTGAAATTATGATTTTGTTGAAGACCACGCTTAAAATTGCACTGAAATTGGATGCAGCATCGGAACCATCATAATCAGGACTTCACCGCTGAAGCCTAGGAACAATTTTGTGGAGGGTCATGTTGCATCTTGTCTAGGGCTTTCACAAATTAAAAATCTATTTATATATGAATTTTAAATCAAAGCACAACCATTCTGTGCTTTGACTTAAAGCACTTATGTTTTTCTCTTTGCCTCAAACATGGACTCTGTTCAGCATTCTCATTTGAATGTATACCAGTGTAAGTCCTGGGAAAGACATTTTCTTCAACAATCAAACTCTCTATTAATGCTGCTAAATTTCTAACACAAGAGATTAGATAAGATATGAGGATGGCAAACTGTTGAACACTTGTTATTGTAAGCCCTCTCATAGGGGAACCAAGGTAGATATGGGACCTGAACAGATATACTGCTGTAGACAGTCTTTTCACCTAGTTTCCCTCTTTCCTTTGCCTCAGAAACTTTCCAGTTGGGTTAGGCAGATCCCAGTGTTTCTGCATGTATGGGTTTTTCTCTCTGTAGATTGTTGCCTATTCAGATTGCAGTCCTGAGGTTTAATGTTGATGAAGACTTTGTAATAGAGTAATGGCTGCTGTTAAATATAAAAGGAAAAAAGAAAACCTAGAGAAGGAGGAAAAGGGGGGGAACAAATAATTTGGTTCTAGTTTATTTGTATCTCAGGAACACCAAAATCACTCTGTAATTGTTCAGGTAGATAACATTCCAGTTCCAGAAACAGGCTGGTTTGCAAGCAAATTCGGTAAGTGGGGTTTTATTGTGCTTTGCAAGACAGCCTGTGAAATGTACCTTGGCTTTATAACCAAAGAAATAATTTCATTTGGAAATTCTGACCAGTGGCACATTGCATGTTCTCCAGGTGTCACAGTCTTGAGTAACAATTTCATTAACTGCTAATTTATAGTACTTGTGAGTCTGGAGGTAGCAGGGGAAAGGGCAGAGTCTGAGATGGTCTCTAGCTCAGTAGCCTTTTTTTGGCATTTATGTATGTAACAGCTTGGATCTTACTCAGTCCTTACAACTCTGCAGTTCCTGGGTCCCTATTTCTTCCATATAAATAAAATTATAATGATGTAGATCCTTTCTGGAGAGTTTAACAAACATTAGTCAAAATTTACAAATATGGGCACTTTCAGTGTGACTTATCCCCAGCAATGAATGAATTATTTTGGGATCTCCAGAAACTGGGTCTTTTATCTTCTTTCCTTCTTCTATTCAAATATTTGCACCTTATGTTATTTGGTGGCAAACTCTTCCCCTGGTTATAATTTAGGAACCTATCTAGACGAATCATCCCTATAGTTAGAGGCATCCCATCTCAATGCTTTCATCGCTCTGAAACGATTCTGAGAAATGTGAAGAACTTAATTTCAACATGAGAAGTAGTCTTGGGACCAAATTGAAGATTTGTAGACAAAGTAACATTGAGGGAAGACAGATTTTTTTTAGTCATCTATCAGCAGTGTCCAGTGCAGAGTTTAGCACTTAAGAAAGAAGTAATTTCCATACAAACTGTCAGAAGTCATCCATGAGTAGAAAAATAATAGGAAAAACTTCTGAAGTTTGAGTTCATCTACTGATGTGGCTTTTTTTTTTTTGAGATCATGGAATTCAGTATCTTCTTGGCATGCTGAGGGGTAGATGCAAAACACTAGTTAATGCTTAGCTGCTTTTCTGATGCTGTGGATGTTTAGGTTACTGAAATACAATGGTAAGTTATATTAGCAGCAATATATATTTGCATGTGAATGTGTAGATACATTGTGTTCAGCAGAAGGGTTGTTTGGTGAGAAAGAGAAGAAAGCATACTCTTTTTACGCCTCTGGCAAACTTCTATAACTGGCTCACCCTGACTGGATATGATTTGTTATTTGTAGAGCAGTGGTTGCTTGGAGAAATGCTGTAGCAGCAAGCTTAGCCTGTGTGTCTAGCAGCACCCTTTATTAATCGCAGCAGTGGGTGGGAAATGCATTAGTCTCATATATTACCATTGGGGGGTTGGCAGTATCCATTCTCCCAGGGTTGCTACATGCTTCTAAAACTGTGTCTTTGTTTCAGTACTGCCCGAGCAATTCTGCAGAGCTGTCTGCTCACAGTAGATATAGGAAACAGCATGACCTGCCAATGCCTTCCTCATATAGCTGCCTATATCTGCCCTCAGCAGAAATGCTGCTGCTCAATGTGTGCTAGCATTTTCCCAGCAGCTGCCAATGTGACTATGCAGGTGATGATATGATGGGGAAGGAGGGCTGGCAGAAGGAATAATTTAAAGAAATAAGGCAGCCCCAACTGGCTGTGTCACCAAGTCTGCCACTCCAGCACAGGTCGTCTGGATGGATGGGAACCAGCCTTGGAAAAGCAAAGCTCAGCACTAAGTTCCTGAGGGAAAAGCTGTTTGTGCTGTGTACCTTTAAGGCATTTATATAGCATTCTGTGCATAGTACATCCTCCTGCTGTCTGGTGCTACTAGTAACAGAAATATTGACATAGGCATACCATGGGTAAGATCATACCCTTGCTGGTTTTGAAGGTAAAAATATCTTCTGCCTTGTGGGAGTCTACAGACATGGGGTGTTGATAGGTATATCTGAGGTCATATTACCTTTGAGGACAAGGGCTCATTTTTTTATTCATGATCTCTGAAAACCTACAGTGAAAACACCAGAATCCACAAAATGTGCAAACTTTGCTGCTGTTTGTGATAGTCTGAAGAGCTGCCAAAAGCTTGCAACAACCAGCACTTTTCCTGCAAGCAGAAATGGGAACTGTGCTTTTGAGGGGTAAAACTTAACTTCTGTCCCTAAACAAATTTAAAAGGCTTTTCACTTTTCTTATTTGAGAGATAAACCTGAAAATGCGAAGTTCTAAGTTTCAGGAGACAACTCCCAAACTATTAATCTTGAAACCTTACAACCTCCAGATCTGCCTCATGAGGGATCCAATAAATGGAGTGATGAGTGGCAGTAAAAATTGCAAATCAAATATATGCAAAATGTGGTTAATTTTAAAACAAATCCTTGCACTTTAGATGTTGGACTCTGATATTAACTGATATGATAACAGTGGTAAAGAAACCCTGACCTCATTTCAGCCAGCATATGGAAGGGTTTGAAAAGCATTAGCCTGTAGTTTGAGTCCCCAACTATTATTTAGCCTTTCTGCTTGCAGTAGTGCCATGTGCCATTTTTTAACATAAGAAACAGCTTAATTTGGCTCTTATCTTCAGAGGTTAAAACAGGAATTTGGTCTGAGAAGACTGTGCAGGTTCCCTTGCCAGGGTTACTTGCTCTGTTTTATGAGTGCATGTGATGACCTGGGTGTCTTCATACAGGTTGTTTACAGCATGATTACAAAGATAAATGAAACATGGTTGAAGTTGTTAAATTCCACTATCCCCTCATTGCACAGTAAGTCATGAACTCTACTGAACAAAATAAATTTGGAAAGAAAAGTGATCTCGAGTGCATCTCTTCTAATAAGGGCATATCATAATTTCAATAAATACTTTCCATTACAAGTTCTTATGTTAATGCATCTGTTTATGAAAACTGAACTGAAATTGTGAATCGCTTTATAAATGCTAATCAAAACAAGATGGCCCAGTTTTAAATACCTGTCTATTTTGGTTTCAGATAATTTAAAATTTTTATTTAATGGAATTCAGGATTAAATTTAAAGGAAAAAAAAAACAAACCAACAACAAAGCAAGACTCCTCTAAACTTAATTTTATCATCTGTCCTCTGTTCTGGAAGGGGAAATTCTGCAAACCAACTCTGAACTCAGGAAAGGGAGGTACTAGCAAACTTGCTGTGCTGAAGGATAACACAAAAGGTAAAATGTAACATCATCCAGAAGCCTCCATGCTCAGTCACGCAACTTTTTTGAAGGCTGCAGCTCTCATCCAGGTCACAGCAGCATAACTTGATGCAGAACACTTTTACCAAAGAGGAGAAATTACTAAGAGATAATACAGATGAATATTTAAAAACTACTAATATGAAATGCTTTTTGTATCAAACATCAGTAGGTAGAGTGTTTCCTTTGCATTTTCAGAGATAAAAATATTTGTTTTGTATGGTGACTCACTCAGATTACTGTTTCAAGAACTGAGCAAAGGTGAAAGGATTTTTTTCTGCCTTTACTAATTTATCTGCCAAATGTGTTCATTTCTAGTCAGCTTGCACATGGAGTAGCATTTACTGTACTTTCTTACTGTATTCCACTTGCTGTGTATTTTTAGCTCAGTTCCTGGTATGTGATTAAAAGTTTTAAGTGACACCTAATGCCCTGTTAAGTCCTACAATAGCATCTGGAAGTGATATCTGTGTCTCTAGGTGGATTCTTGGAAGAAAATTCACTTTAACTGTAATTCCCCCTTTACCTTCCTTCCCAGCCTTATCTTGCCCCCTTCAAGAGCTAACAGGGAAAAAGAATTCAAGTTATGAGACAATTGATATAAAACCTGTGTACATGTAAATCTAAGTTAATGCATATAAAGGGAAGGAAAAACAAAATCAAAAGAGTACTGGGAGTTATGGGATGGGAAATCTGGAAGGTTTTTGTTCCATCTTGCATTTGAAGCATAGAACAAGAAAATTCCAGGTGATGGAAATCTCGATACAGGCAATGAAAACCAGGAATGTACAGCTCTATTGTAGGGGTGAGAAGAGCCAGACTGAAAAATTGGTGAATAATTTCTTTTTCTGTGAAAGGAATTAACTTGATTAGCATCATACAGACAAAGGTTATTACAACTAGCATGGGTCAATCTATAGAAAAAAGCTTCAAAAGGAACTAATGTTATACAAATGACATGTATGAATCTTTGCATCAAAATAACACTTCCGTGTTTACACTTCAGAGTTAGTCATTAAACTTTGGCGGTGTGTTTTGTGTGGGTTGGGAATAAATGATTTCTGTGAGACTGTTGTGGTCTAGCTGGGAAAAATAGTGCTTCTCTTGTGAGTTTTGTCACTTTAAAATTTATGTAGCGGAAACTGCCTGGAGAAATTATTGGTTGTGGATAGCTATATTTGGTGATCTGGGCCGGTTAAGAAAAGGTTTAATAGTTCACATTGTTTTTGTAATGTAGTATTGAGTATATATTAAACCCACACAAAGGTAGAACAGCTGACATGGCTGGAAGCCATTTGGATCCCATCTCTGAAACTGAGGTAAGGATTTATATCTAATCCCCTGCATTTGGAACAGAAAACATACAACTTCAAATGAGGAGTTGGGGCACCAGCTCTTTGGTTATGATGGAGGAAGGTGGGGTATAATAGTGCTTGAGTATTTTATTATGGTTTTACAGGGAACAGTGCCATGTTGGTTTTGACTTCTCATTTTATCTAAACTGTTCTTCAGTATTATGACCTACATTGTCTTACTACAGGGGTAGTAAAATCCCAAACATACAGACCCTAGTATTAGCATAGCCAAGCTCCATGTAAAAACTCACAGTAAATCATCCTCACTGCAGCCAAACCACATGTAAAAGCAAGCTGTGAAACAGACTCAACATTGCCAAACCACATGTAAAAGCATGCTGAAAACCACCCTCCACATAGCCAAATTATATATAAATCTGTGATGGAGAGCAGTCAAAATTTGTGTGTTTACTGGAATAACTCAAGGCTGTGGAGAATCCCCTTGCACAAGTCACCTTCTCACCCACCTAATGTCTGAGCAACAAGATCCAACAATGCACTGGACAGACCCACTCCCAAATCTGAAGTAATCAGATAGGAAAAGTGGCTCCAGCAGGAATAAATACATCACAGTGGGTTTGGGATCAACCTGCTCCATATTTGAAAGCAGCGAATGAGCAAAAAAATTAAGCTCAGGAAGAGCAAAGGACTAATTTTGTGTTGTCTGATTCAGATAGAACTGATATTTCTGAGTTATTTCTACTAATTCATAGAATAAGTCAGTCGAGGGCCAGAAGAAACACATCTGCTTTCCATGATTAATCTTTCCAGTTAGAAATGAGCAAGATGCAATTAGTAATCCCATTTTCAGTTGTCCTGACTTCAGAAAGTCATCTTAGAAATTTTATTAAAAGAGAGCGAAAACTCTGTGAATTGAGCTTCCAGTTCACTGTTTTGTAACTTCAAATGCACTGAGCTTTTAAATGGCTTTTTGTGACACTTTCAATATTATCATCACTGCAGTTGGTTAACCATGAAATATTTGGGGGGGGGGGGGGGATTACAGCTGTTTTCTCACAACAGGTCTCAAAGCACTTTACAAAGGAGTTAAGTATCATTATCTCCATTATATAGCTGTAGAAATTGTAACAGGAAGACATGGAATTACTTGCCTGACGTGCAGGAGGTCAATGGCAGACCCCTGCATAGAACCCAGATCTTTTGAGCCCCTTTTCTAGCTACTGAATATTATTCTTAGTTATCTGCTGTAGTGGGAAGTCCCAGTAATGGCTGCTGTTTCATGCTAGCTTAACAAATCTGGCAAAAAAAAAAAACCAAAAACAAAACCCAACCTGTTTGTAGCAGCAGGTTTCTTGTATCAGTAAGAAATATCCAATACTCTGGGAGCCAAAGAAGGCTCGTGTCAGAAAAGGCTGCTCACATAAGCTGGTAGAAACACATTCAAGGGTGTGCTCAATCAACAAGAGTTAGTTTTGCTTTTCTTTTGCACTGTTTTGTTTGAACATGATGTTGTTTAATATGCAGTAGGTGTTCATGAGCTGAATTCTATGAGATAATCCAGGATTCCCAGCCTTTGACACACAGCATGGTTGTTGAAATTGGTGGGTTATGGCTTCCCTCTGTGTAATGCAGAAAGGCTTGACTGGATGAGGTGGAGAAATTTCAGCGTATGTATAAATTAAGGATTTGCTGAGAGGAGAATGTGGATTCAGTGTAAGGGGCTATTTATCTATTAAAGCCACTTTTAGATTTTAAAATTAATTTATATGATCAATAGACTTTTTCCAGTTCCAGTCCCCTGGCTGAAAAGGCTGTCAAGATATCAGTACCATAATTTATTTACATACTTTGCTAAGTTCTCTAAATGCAATATTTGACAACTCACTTTTCTCTTACCCATTCCAGGCTCATCTTTGCAATCATGCCTGATTGAACATTACCAATAAATACATAAGTGTGGAGCCAGACTGGTACAGAGCAGTACAAGGATAAGGTAAGGTGCATGGCTGCTTGCCCACTGCATGGTCCTGGCCAATACTTGCCCCATTCTAGTCCCAAATATTAGCTATTGCCAGGTGAAAAGAGGAATCAAGAGCAAGCCTTTAAGCATGTTTTGCTGTCTTCTACACCTTTTCTACTTCTGGAGAAAGGCTGTGGGTTTAGGCCTGTGAGATGCTGACAGGATACCTATGCCCTTGTTTTCCCAGCTTATGCTTTCAGCTCATAAAGTCCCTCTTTTAGTCTTTAATGCATTGACCAAAACAGCAGCAATCACACCATCAGGTAATGTTACCTGGTGTCTCCCCCAAGGCAATGCCATCCAAAATGGAGAGGAGGAGGATGACATGAGTATGATGAAGTCAGCTCTCTACGTGGCATCTCTCCAGCTCTGGCAGAAGTTGGTGCACTTGGTGGAGGCCTGAGCATCTCATTAGCATCAAGAGAAACTATGGAGAAGTTGATATTTAAAAGCAGAACAGAAATTCTTTGCAATATATTAAAAGATCAGTGTTGTTTCTAAGAAGTACCAGCTGGCGTATTTACCATTAACTTGTGACATACTCATGTAAAATATTTTTTTCAGGGCAACACTGATAATGACAGCAAAAATACTCAAAGCAATGTATGAAATAAAACAGCCCTAGGTCTCAAAAGTGATCTTAAAGCCCAGTGACGTCATCATCATTTAGCACAGCAATGACTCTGAAGAAACAGAGAGCAAGTCAGCAAGTGAGGGAGGGGAACTATTGCTATACAGCATGGAGATCCGTGGTAAAACCCTGAATGCCCATTCTGCTATTGATTTGAAGTTTTTAATTGTTTTAAGAACAAAAGTAAACAAATGGAAGACTTGCTTTTGCTATCTGTGATTATGCATTTATATTCTGTTCATTTCTTCTGTGCTATTCTGCTGCTCCCTGTTGTCTCCCTATGTATGCTTTTACATCTCATTATCTGATGTACTTCAACAAAATATGTGAACTTAAGAACAAAAAGCCAAACAAAGCTCACATTTGCTTGTGCCAAATCTTATCTTTTTAATATAAAAGGTTAATCACGAACACAGCACGTGTGGTTAAAAATATTCCTTCTGCCTCTGAAAATTACATTTTATAACCGGCTTTTAACTACCTCCACCACCAAATCAACATGTGTAAGTATACTCTTCTGCCTTATGAAGCTAAAGTCTCTGCAGATCATGAGGTAGATTCATATCTCCCAAAATGCTTGTCACTTCAATACTCCATCAAATCACTGTAGATAGTTAGTTTTTCTCACTTGCAATTCAGTGGGAAAATCTTTCCTGGATCTCAGCAAACGCCCCAAGCCAAGGACTGATTTGGCAAGGTCAAACTGAAAACATCTCTCCACACTTAAAGCAAGGCATGGCTCAAACCCTGCTTTGTCCAGCTGTCAAAAGCCTGAAGTGGGAAATAGGTTAGCCATGAAGATGGAGAAATTGATCAACTACAAATACATCCATTGGAACTTAGGAGCTAAGGTGTCTCAGGATCCTTCTCTAGGCTTTTCAACAGCTATCCGCACCAGAAGTACAATGAACACCTATTCTTTTAATAGCCACTTCAGTATCTAATAAGACTCAGTTTGACAGTTTGAACTTCTGGATTCCTGCTGCGACAGCCTGCTTCTGCTTGTATGCTCTCAAGGTAGGAGTCCATAGGGGCAGGACCTGTTAAATACAGGGACACTGGGAGAAATGTGTTCAGAGATGATTCCTCTTCAGTGGGAACTGGGAAAGAAAATTTAACTACCCCTCTCATGAGTCTTGGAGAGAAAACCCATGCAGTTTACTTAGGACTTTAGAGACAAATAATTTAGGAGTTCAGAGCCTCTGTCTGTAAAAGAGCAAGACCACTTTTGTCATGCCCTGCGTACCTCAAACAGACTCAGAAATTCAGCCCATGCCCTGCCAAATCCTCCATGGTGGGAATGAAATCTGAAGGAGAAGGAGCACAGCATGATCTTTTGTTCCTGAGCAAGAGTTGCAGAGCCAGCACTAAAGAAATCATGTTTCCTGATGTGTGAGCTGAAAAGATGAGGTGTGGATGAAATAAACAGAAAATTCCATGAAAACCTGTATGCAGAGAATTTTCAAGCTAGCTGCAAGAGGCTATCAGAATGGGAGCAAGCTTCCATTTCCATCTAGCCTTTCTTAAAGCCTATAAATGCAAGCGTAATGCAGATATCTATTTACTTGATAGCGTCACTGAACTTGTCCCACTTTGAATCAAGTGCAAGGGGAAAAAAAACCTCAAAAATGGAAAACCACTAGGTTAGGGGCTTTCTTCACAGTTTAAAAATATCCTAACCACACCAATGACCTTGATACAGAGAATTTCTTTCACCTTAAGTCCTCCAATTTCTCAGCCAGTCTTCAATGCTTAAGATGTGCCCTTTTCATTTATCCTTACTTGTTTGACAATCAGACCTATTTCTTGCCTGCATTTGGGGCAGATAACCTCAAAATATTAGCACTAAGGAAAATTACACGTATTTGCTTCCAAAACAGAAAATGCTCAAATAATAGAATCAGTACATTCAAAAGCACTTTTTTATCTCTGCTCCTTTTTTAATATTGGAAAAAATATTTCATACAGAATTATCATATTTCCAGAAATATGTAATGACCCCATTCTTATTCTTGAATAATTTTATCTCCAAGTCTGACTTGTATTGTGGGTACTCCTGAAAACTATTGAACCGTAGACTATCAGCTCCTTGGAGACTGCTTTGTTTTGTGTGCCTCATCGACATGTATTCTGGAAAGATCACCACCAGACCCATGAGAGGGGAAAGCTTGAAAGTGTGACTTCATAGTGATATTCTTCACAGTGTTCCCCAATAGCAGGCTTGCAGCAGTGTTTAAAAAAAAAATTAAGAAATTTACATCAATCAAAGCAGCTAATCAGAACAAAATGCTGTTTTCTGTCTCCTGATCTGTTTCTTTTTGGATGGAGTATAGTTGCTGATATGTATGCTGGTCTTCTAATCCCTTAATAGGAGCACAGGTGTTTGAAAACTCCCTCTCAGAGCTGCTATTACCAAATATATGCTTCTAATTTAACTTCTCATGCCATATTACAGTAGCCTGAAGCAATTTTAGGTGTTGGGTTTGTGAGAAAAGCCCAATGTTGATGTTTATCAGATGACCTTTTAAAGGGTAATGTGGGGGTTATCCATTGACATGATTAAGACCATATGTAGGTCACTTTTCCCAGGCATTTCTTGCTGCTTTTCAAAATCTCATCTATTTTTATCCAAATTCAGGCAGGTACCTTTCATCTCTGGTATGTTTATGGGCATTACAAAAATGAGGCCGAATGAGCAAAGTGTTGGCTCCTTCGGAGTAATTTCTACGTGAAAAGTCAAGTAAGCTTGAATGCAAAAATATATACGTTAAGACAATGCTGTTACAGATAAATTTCTACTTTCTTCTATTTTTTTATCACTTCAGATGTTTTTCAGCAGATTTTTTTCCCCTCTTCCCTCCATCTTACAAAAGTTTCTTGAAAGACTATGGAGAAGTGAATTTCTCTGTGAGGGTCAGCTCTTAGAGCTGAATCTGGACTGACACCAAAACCCAAGGCTAAGTGCAGCTAAGCATTCTTTATGCTCAATCTCAGCTCCCTTCTCAGAGGTATGACAAATGGGTTTGGTGCTGTGTTCAAGCGATAACCTTGCCTTGTGTCCTGCCATGGAGCTGCTAAGAGCTGGGGTTTTTGAAGAATTACTTCTTTTCTTTTACAGTCAAGAAGGACAGAAGACAAACGTGCCTCAATATTGTGCCTGTGAGTATCCTTTTTGCTGCCTTGGAAATTCCATATTTCCCTGATGGTTCAACATCTTGGTAGAGTTCTTGCTGAAGACCAGCTGCCAGTGTTTCCTGCCAGTCTTTGAAACCATATTATTAACAAATATGGTTTGTTCATTTTTTGGTTGTTTGGTGTTTTTGTTTTTTTTAGACAGAAGATCTTTGTGTTACT
Organism: Phalacrocorax aristotelis; assembly: GCF_949628215.1. Taxonomy (NCBI): domain Eukaryota; kingdom Metazoa; phylum Chordata; class Aves; order Suliformes; family Phalacrocoracidae; genus Phalacrocorax; species Phalacrocorax aristotelis. Next base: position 84,084,338 of record NC_134278.1, read on the forward strand.
GTGTCTCTGCACCATCAGATTGAACAAAGAGATAGCATGGTAAGCTTTACTGCAAAGCAGAATTCAATACAGGCAGAGATATAAAGGCTAATATGGCACTTAGACGTTGGCCAAGGAAGTAGGTGATAAGGCAGGCATTCACAATAACCATGTGGAAAAGAGGAAATAGGACAAGTATCTCATGAAGTCTTTAGGTGTAAAAACTAGACTTTTAAAGGTCTCTTTCAGCGGATCAGCATCTACTTGCTTGTGTTGATGTAAGTAGTTGTTATGACCCAAAATTTTGAGGTAAGGTTAGAGCATGGGTTGTCAGAAATAAATGCACCATGGTGCAGTTAATATTGAGCGTATTTTATGCTTCAGATTTGTACTTCATTATTGGGAAGCCCTAATTATTCCCCTGTCTCCAGCCATGGTGACAACATGTTTAGGAGATACAGGGGAGAAGAAACTCAAATCCAAAGGTTATATATGTGCTGCCTTCAGAAAGAAATAAAGGGAGATATCAGAATAAGCTTATTTCCACTTGAAATGCCATGAACTAGTAATGTCTTTATATCAGAAAATGAAGCACTTTTTCCCTGCGTCAGTGCCCTGAGAGTACTAACTGGCTATAACGTTCCTGCTTGGCCTCCCCAGGGCTCCTGCTACCTTGCCCTTTACCACCCAGGACCCCATTTTAGCCCAGCCTGGAACCATCAGCCCCCTGTCTCATAAACATGTGCCATTTCATTTCTGTCTACTATCAAGTATCAGGTTGAGGTTACTGAGGGCTCAGTCACAATCCAGCTACTGTGTATCAGGCACACTGTGGTAGCTGATCCTACAAGCCCTGTGTGTGGCAAATACTAAAAAACTCCTTTGCCTCTCTTCCCTTTTGGGGTAAAGCAAGTGGCATTGCTGGCATGTCCTGCAGGCTGAGAAATATGCACATGAGCAGTCACCACTGCACAGCCAACGTGCACTTACATGTTAAGCCACAGGAATCTGATTATGAGGCAGAGCTTTTCATCGGCTTATACTACAAAGGTAAAATGCTGCCCCCACTGAAATCAGTGGCAAAACCACCATTGGCTTTCACACAGCCAACATTTAACCTTTCTGATCTCTGGCCTCTGAGCCTGCAGAAGATGCAGTTCATGACTTGCCTATTCCAGAGGATTGGGGAGCGTTGTGATTTTGGAGGAGTTTGTGGCAACGCAATAACCGTGGAGGCCAGTCAGGTTTTGCATTTTCCGTTGCAGTCATGACAGCTACTTATCTTAGAAAGCATTACAGAGATGGGGGCTTTACTGGAGAGCATTTATGGATCTCCTTTTAGTGCAAATGTATGAATTATGTTCAAAAGCATGGGAATGGTTTGTCCATAAATTCTAGTAATAACAGCCATGAAAATACTATCTCACCAGTTGTACTCCTCTCACTCCTTTTGTTCTCCAGTAGATTGCAAAAGCAATCAACATCAAATTTAGGGTGGGATTTAGCATGGGGATTTGCACTTCTTAATGTGAAACAAGGCTTTGAAAAACTCGGTCTTAGCAAACAGCAGCTAATAACAGTAATAGAGATAAGTCGATTCATATCTCCCCACCCAAAATATTTATATAAAGAATTAGTTAATTGTATTTTATCTTCTTCTGATGGGTGGGTTGCTAGCCTTCACATTGCAGCAGAGCTGGGAGATCTCTCATGCAGTCTGATGCCAAGAATATGTATTATTTCGAATTCTGTTATTTGCTTTGGGTTTAAGATGGTGAGAGCAAATTCCCCTGCAATTAGCCATAAGCAGTTTTGCAGTGAGAAAGTCTTTCCATGCTTGAACATCTTTTATTGGAGGGGTGAAATCCCTTTATCTGCTTTTTGTAATTCAGACATTTACCATATATCTAGAGAGAAGTGTTTAAAAAAAAAAAACAACACCAGCAAGCCCAAACATTACAGTGTAAAAAATTAATTCTGGTATCATTTTATCTGCCTAATTGGGTCTTAAAATAGTATGTGGGAAGGAGGATCAGCAGCCTTGAGTGTCTGAGGCAATTTGTATCAATCATTTCCCAATGTACCAGTCACAAGTGAAAGCCCTTCTCTGAGTGCCTCCATTAGCCAGGTGTCAGAGCTCTCTGTTTTCATTTCAGGCTTTTCTCTGGGAACAGGGTGTGTGCACACCGAAAAGCACCAAGGAGGAACTGAGGCCTTGACTGATCCAGGAGGGTGCCTAGAGCAGCTCTGCAAGTGAGGTTAATAATGCCTTCACTCCTCTGTCATCACCAGTCCCTGAGAGCAATCACCACCCACCAACAGTTCCTCGAGATAAGACTGTGCCAGCTGGGAGAAGAAAGCCTTTGATATTTCCCTGCCTTGCTGAGTAAGTATGCCATAACAATAATACTTTGAACTTTTACAGCACCTTTTCATACCAGGGTCTGAGTGCTCTACAAACATTCATTCCCCAAGCCTCATACCACCTATTTGAGGAAACAATTTTTTTATTGTACCACTTTTATAGGCCAGATCTTCCAAAGAGCTCAGCACCCATTTTGCCTGCACTAGAGAAATTATTTTCTTTGTGTGAAAGAACTGCAGTATCTGGGTTGCCACTTTAGGAACCAGTGGCCAATATCAGTAACATCTACCCAACTCCTGCCCCAAAACTTTTATATCTTGCACTTGTGCAGGTGTGCACATATTAAAGCTCACACTTCTAAACTGCTTTTCTCCTTCTTATGACCCACAGGGACCCTCATGAGCATCCTGATCAGAATTTTTCTGACGAAGCAAAACCACCCTAGTTTTAGTCAGGCCTTTTTGTTGTCTGTAGCCATTTTTTAGTAAATGTAAAGCATTACAAGAAAAGTAGATATATTTGTTTTGTTTACCAGAACTATTTTCTGTGATGCTATTGTATTTGGAAACAGATGAAGAACATGCTTGTCAGTTATACACATACATACAATAGACAAAAAGAAAGATGCTACCTTCCAGATATGCTTTACCAAAGCAAAATATAATGCCTGCAATAGGATTAAACTTTGATTTTCATCTCCTGTCTGCTTTCTCGGTGAGAAAATACAGTCAAGGCCAATTCTGGAGCTGATTTTAATGTGGTGCCAGATGTCAGTGAAGAATCACAGTTAAGGTTTCCACACTAAAAATAACATTGTCTCATAGGGAGGGTGAGCTAAGAGTGCACTCTGCAACCCAGAGGACAATATATGTGCCTTCCAGTTACTGGTCCATTCAGGGAGCAAACACATTTTCATTTCTGTAAGGACACCGTCTGTATAGCATTCACAGTCTTCAGCTCTACCCCTTAGCCCATGTCTGGCCAGAGCATCCAAAGGGTAAAGCCTTTAAGCCTTACATGGGATACAGCGTTTGAGTCCTGCTCCAAAGTAGAACAATCCACTGATGCCTTCAGCTCTCATTTCTCCTGATGCTACTGAAAACCAATTAGTCCCTGTGGCCTGTTTAATTTTTAGGCACTGTAACTATGTTGGTTGCTCCTGGGAAATAGTTATTAGCTGTTCCTCTTCGTGAAGTATGCCAAAGTCTTTGGTCATTCAAATCCCATGAATTCAAGGATTATAATTCATACGCTTGTTGCAGTGACCCTGTTCTCTTAAAATTAAAAAGTAAACTTCAAACATACAGTTGCTTATTCAAGCCAAACTTCTAATCTTCTGAGATTTACCCATCACACATCATAAGTGCAGAGTGAAAAAAAGGGGGAAATACAGAGTGATAGAGCTAAGCTAAAATCTGTCAAATATATAATCTCTTCAAGGAAGGCTGGACTAACATGAAAAACAGGAGGCAGCCTGATGATTGGTTGAACTTCCTCTAACATGTCCTCCTGGGAAAAGAGAAAAAGACACCAAAGACTGAATTAAGGAAAAAAAAAAAAAAGATATAAAGAAGAAACGGGCTTAAAACTGTTTGAACACTCTTTGAACTGCTGGAAAGATGTGCCTTCTAAATCACTTTCTTAACTCTTCCTAGAATTCAACAGCTGAGTTTCTTGGTGCTCACATCTCAGTGGACCAGCAGAGGTGACTGGGCATAAAACAATAACACTGATGGGGAGGTATGTACGGAAGGTGCTAATCTTTTGTCAGGTGTATAGGTATGTAATAATTCAGCAGATAATCCTCAATGTTGAAAAGACAGTAATTCATTTTAAAACAAAGACCAAACTTACTGTTGCCATGAAGCTCTGACCAGTTTATAGTTTAGCTTTAGAGCTCAAAAAAATCGTCATAATGAAGGCAAAAGATATTAAAACCATGTAAATCAAAATAGCCCCAACTTCCCTGCAACTCAGACTGCAACTGAGCACAAAGTACTCCAGCATACATCTCTGTCCTCTAACTGAGCTTCTCTGCCACTGCCACCAAATGGTAATTGTCCTCCATCTAGCCAGTCACTGCATCAATAAGGCAGCCAAAGGTGAAATGATAGAAATCAATCTGCCTCTCATTAGTGAGATGAACAGAAGTGTGCTGGGGAGAGGGATCAATGAAAGGGTGAGATGTGTTAAGAACTGGTTAAAAGATGGATTGAAGAAGGAAGTGACTACTTTTTCAGATAGTTTAGAATAAACTTTAGAGTACTTTTGGGTAAGTGTCTCACATGAACAGTGTTACGTTCTGAGTATGCACACTTCTAGATAAAACGGAGTTCAGGGAAGATGTCTCATGTCAGACCCTGAAGTGAGGCAGGTGCTTTTACGTTTTCAGATATTTCATAAAGGCTAGTTTTAAAATAGGAATTATATACTTTTTAATATAATAAGCATCAGAGTATATAGGTGTACTGAAACTGAGCTACTGAATGCATGTAAACCCTTTAGTTATTAGATGTTTGTGTGCGTTTATACTTCCCTGCACTCAGACACACAAGCACGCACAAATAGCATGCATACAATTGCATGAGAGCCAGCCCATTTAAATGTGATGCTCAAGAGATGGAGGAAAAGCAATTTGCCATGACACCTTTTCCATCTTGATGCCTAGCTCACTGCTGTAGTTACAGATGGCCAACATTTGTATCTTAAACATTTATCTTGCAAAACGTAGACTTTATACAAAAGTATTTAGTGCTGCAAAATATTTCCCTTAAATATAAATTTTCATCTTGTTTCAATTTTTAGAAAACAGTTTGAAATTTCAGATGTTGTTTTTTTCCTCTTTGTCACCTTCCTTCTGTCTCACACTCTGTTTCTGAACACAGCAGATGTTTGCCAAGGTTGGAGGATTCTGGGGGGGAAGGTTCATTTTCTCTTCTTTTTCCCCACTATATAATTATTTAAAGCTTTATCTGTAGTATGAGTGAAGTGCATTCAGAGCTGACTAGCACAGGTTCTCAGCATCCTACCACACTTTACCATGAAGTAAGTACAAGGCAGTGAAAAGGTTGTATTAGAATCATCTTTGTTTCTCCTTTACCTGCTCTGTCAGTTTTCTGAATCTTGCAAAATTACAAAGTGGATGTAAAAAGAGGTAAGCATTTTTTTAAATTTGGACATTGGGTTTTTTTCTTGTAGTTAGTGGCAGATGGGAACTATTATTGGAAAAGAAACAGAAGTGAAAAATTTTACAGATATTTTGGGTGAAAGAATGCATTTTGTCCCAATTTGAACTCTGAAATATAAAGTACTTCAAAATGAAATGAGTCTTTAAAAGAAGCTACTAATTATCTCTGCGCCTTGTACATGCAAGTTGAGAGCAGGGTCTTGACAGGCTTTGGCTGAAAAAGCAGGGTTTCAAGTTCACAAGAAACCAAAAAACTGTGTCTCTTCACAGTTAGGCTATATCCTGAGTCAGACCAAAATGAATAGCTTTTAAATTCCTGGTGAACCAGAATTTCTGAGAATATTTTATTATGAATACACCAGAACATGTTGCTTCTAAAATAAAGCCTGTTTCCTGGGAGCTCCAGTTTCGTAGGCCTGCAGCAGTCCTCAAGGAATCAAGATGTATATGTTTTGCCACTAAGTGTATTTGAGATGTACCAGTTTATTTTTTGACGGAATTCATTGCCAGGCTTAGTGACAACATAGAATTCAAGATGGGCTCCTTCAGCACAGTAAATCTTTTTTTTTTTTTAAACTTTTCTCTTACCAAAAAAAAAAAGCTAATTCACCCCTCCTGGTGTGGCTGGACTTTGCTCCTGTATGTTTAAAGTCGCCAAGATGTTTGTTTAAATATTGTATTAGAATTTTTTAGTAACTTCAAGGCTTACACTGCAGCCTGTGTGTCTCATGCACGTCCTTTTGCTTGTGGGTTCACTGTTTTACAGTGACATGAACTAGTTCAGGTCTTGGAGAGATACTGTGAGAAACGGGATGGATTCTTCGTGTTCTCCCAAAAGGTTTGTAATGATAAGGAGAAACTTTCTTAGGAGAAAGACAGCATGCATGTGATGACAAGTATTTATTCCCATCGGGTAATTTGCAGAGAAGTGTATCAGGTGTTTAGGTGCATGAGTTAAGATCAGGCTTTTATGTGGGTCTTACTATGATACTCTTGGATGAAGCTCTTTGAGAGCAGTTCTAGAAAGCTGCTCTTGCATTCCTTAGCATCTGAATGACAGTTATATACCATGTGTACAAGGTGGCTAATGACTGCTTTTGCCAGATTTTTATAATTTGTGGCTATTTTGACCAACTGATGTTTTTTGACCATCTGTGTGAAGACAGGAAAGGCTGCTAGTGGTCTGACTTTTCCCATGATTACTTTCAGCAACCCAAGAGGACCCGGCTTTGTGCTCTGTTGGGTTATGAGCATAGCATAGTCACCCTGCCAGGAACGGCGGCGGCAGCCTCACCACAGGGCAGCGCGGGAGGAAACGCAGAACAATCAGCAGGGAAATCAAACCCAAAATAAGAAGCTGGCCTTCACAAAAGAAAGGTCACTGCTTGAAAGCCACTATTTGAGAGCAGGGGTGTTGAAAAAGAGTGAGCAAAGAAGACTCAATGCCCCTGTGGTTTCAAAGAATTTCTTTTTGTAAGTGAAACAATGCAGGAAAACAGTGCAAATACTTGCAGTGCTTTCGAGGCAGTAGATTAATTTTTTTTTTTCTTATAGAAAGTAAATTGAAACTGCTTCCATAAACAATAAGCATTGGCTACAGAAGAAAGTGTGAGCTTTTGCAGAGGTTTAAAAATAACAAAAAGTAAGGAGGGTATTGGCAAAGTGTTGTTTTCTCAGAATAGTAGGGAAAATGTGATGCAGCCTCAACATTTGAAGGAAGAGAAAGGCTAAGAAAGCAGATTGGGAGACATAACGTGGTAAACTTCAAATCTGCCAAATTTTGTTTTAGAAGCTAGTGTTTGATGGGTTACCTCATGATGGGAAGAGTGAAATGAATTGCAGACTTTGCCAAGTCTTTCCCCAAACATTTAAAATCTTTCAAAATATTGTTCTCCAGTAGACCAGTTTATTCCAACAAATTATACTGCCATGTACTCTGTCCCAATTCAGTTTGGTGCTTAAGGCCATCCATACTGAATATTCATGAATTCCAGGCAAAAATCATGGTTTGCTGTGTTCATGCAGTACCTGGCACAGGGTGCAAGAGCAGACCACAAATAAAAACCACCCCAAACCCCAATGCATTACCCTTGGAAGCTTCGACTTTTGAAAGGCGTGTATTTAATTTTTTTTTTTAGTGCTAGATAAAGCAATGTGGTGGTATTACGGCAGCTGCAGTTCTGATGCCAGAGAGGGCTCTTGTACTGGTAAAGCTTACTTGATTTTTCTGAATGAAAATAAACTGCGCAGTATGCCCCAGTATATACCAGTAAAACACTGGATGCAGTGAAGAGGATTTGGTGCTCTAAAGCAGCAATTTTTTTATTGTAGTGTAGGTGAGCCTTCAATGAGCCAATAGTCACAAAAATGTCAATATTACAGCAAAAGGCCTTTATCAGATGTTGAGAAAAAAGAGACACTGATATTTTTGTGCTGGCTATCTGTGTTGATAAATGCAAGTTTAATTACTCTGTATAGCTTTCATTTGGACTAAGTGGCTGTATGTTTATTTCCTTCTTCCATTAGAAATACAACATTGCTGAGAAATAGTTGAAGTTTATAGGTACTTCAATAGTAGTGTCCATCTTCCCCGTGCCTTTGTGGTTGTGTGTCTGCTTGTACATTTTAATTGTCCTTTGGCTTTTGCAATTGAACTTCTCTAAAGTTCAGAATGACTTAAAATGACTTTTGGGATATATGTTTTGTCTTGTAGGAAAACTGCTAGCCTGCACCAGCAAATACTTGCAGCAACTGTCCATCTGAACCTACTCAATTGGACTTTAAGCAGAGCAGGGCCTTGGTTTCTTTAGGATAAACCTCAGGGAGCAAGGTAACTAATGGGATTCAGAGCCTCTTTCCTCCTGAGGGGATGTTACACTGCATAATCAGCTTGAATCCTGGCCCTGACTGGTCACCTGGGCTCAGCAGCCCTCAAATTCAGGATCAGACCCTTTGGGTGACTTAGGTCAGCACAGAGGGCTCCCCCAGAGTCCCTCCCTTGGGTCTTTATGGATGGACACGCATCTGCAGCCACCTTCTTTGGGAAACAGCAGGGAAGTTGGACTCTGTAGCAGAATATTTGGGTAGAACTGCTCTATCAAAATTTGGGATTCAAGTGCAGTCTTCAATGGCAACGCTAACACAGTCTAAATGGCTCACTCCAATATCTTCCAGGCTGGTATGGCATCAAAGACTGCCCATGCTGATGGGTAGATGTGCGCAAGCCTCTGCTGACTGGAGCAGCAGTATCAACCCAGGACCAGATGAACACCTTCTCACAGCATGGGTGGAGACTGAAACAACCCCAACACATGGAAACAGTCATCTCCAGCTTAACAGCCAGGTAAATTGTGTGGAGGCTAATGAGTGTGTGCTTGATGTAACCAAAAGGCTTTCAAACCTTCAGGGCTAGTGCTTTTGCACTTTCAGAGCTACAATATTACTCAACTCTTTTCTCAGGCATATAATTGTCTCTCAGACAGATGATATACTCTTGGAGGTCTCTGACCACCATGCTATGTGCATTAGAAAACCTGGCAGGTAATCTGGCCAGTGTGAAGAGAGCTGCAAGTAGGTAGCCATCAAAAGAACAAGAGTGTTTTGGTAGTTTCTGAAGCCTGAGGAATAGGAAGGGGTCCCTCAGGTAAGCAAGGGCAAGCACAGTCATACAGAGGCCTGGCTGTTATGATTTCAGGTAGCTTTGGTGATTAACTGTGAAACTAAGATAAAAAGCACTGTACTGGAGACAAATAACTCCTAAGGCATGACCCAAGGCACCATGCCAGGCTAACACAGCCAGATTTGAAAGTATTCAGTGTTTTGTACATCATGATGGAAACTTTTGAAAAATAGACTCGCTCTTCAGTACACATAAGTGACACTCGGGGTTTTGTACATTGCCATGGTGCTAACCTGTGCTCCTCTCCTTACCTCCCTGCTTCTCTAGGCGTGACACTAGAACAGCAGTAGGGAGGAGCTGATTTGTCCTGGAGGGCTTGTGGCAGGCAACACGGCCTGCATGAATATCTCCGCAAGCAGTATCCAAGTTCCAGCAGGACCAAGGCCTGTGTGCAGCAGGACTGCTGGACAGGGCCTTTCAAAAACATCAGAGTAATGATTGAAACACAGTGGTGTCAGCTTTGACAACAGCAATGATTTCCAACCATTTCTTCTGTCTACACTTCCAATGCTTAATCAGTCTAATTACTGCTGGGCCCTTTCCCATCATGTTGTGAAATGTTTCAGAGGTTAAAGGAGAGGGGAGAAAAATAAAAGTCAAACTGTGGTCTAGACCTCAGGAGGAAGAAGGCATCTGTCAGGAAAAGCTCTTACCAGAAATGGTATAAAGAATCCTTTTTTACTAAATCTTTCAAGTCTGTAGCTAGTTCAAAGACACCTCACAGTCCTTGTTAGAAGAGCGAAAGAACAACTGAAAAGCCCTCAGCCTAACTAATTAAAAGCAGTAGCTTTGTGTGCTGTGGTGTGGCAGGCATTCGTATGTTGGATTTCTTTTTCTTTGCATCTACCAATGGTAGAGTAAATTTCCTTCCAAGGCGATAATTCTGCCCCTGTATTGAAATGTGAACAAAAGGAAACCTTCTCCATTGGATTTGGATTTATTCCCATCATTTGTAAACAGTGTTAACATAAAGATAACACATGCAATGAGTGTGTCATGAGTTATCATGAGTAATAAAAGACCTTAATGCAGTTGGAAGGCAGTTTGCTCTTCAGCAGACTGGGGTTTCTTTCTTGACTGTGTATTCTTGAAGTATGTGAGAGCAGAAAGGAGTTAAAATAGCATTGCAGCACCCTGCACAGAAAATACCCAGGGAAGTGAAACACAGCTGAATTGAGGCACTCACCTGCAACACAACTTAGAGCATCAGTTAAGTGAACCGGGAGCATTGCAGCAGCCCTTCCGTTTAGCAAATAGAGTAATAACATCTATCACTATCAACATTTTCTTGACAAGTGAGATAGGATTGGGGACGATAACATGCAGAGCTTGACACTTCTTACAGCCAGGTCTCCTGCTGAGCCATAGCTGATGTGATGCCTGCCCTGGGATGGCCATTGCTTGCTGATTTCAGGGAAAACTAAATTGTGTATAGCCACACTGCAAAACCACTAGCTTAGATCCCACTGAAACATGGCTTTGGTTCTCAGGTATTTCTCTCCCGCCCACCCATTGTATCATTTCTGCAGGGGATTCATTATGGATTAATTAATTTTATCTTTTCTAAGGAATATCAGTTGACATTCACAGCCTCTCCAGTGCTCCCCAAGCTTTGTATCAGACCTGAACAGTCATTTGCACTGCTTGAATCTGGCCTGTGCTTTAGCTTAAGGGAAAACCTACACATTACTCAAGTTTTGGAGAAAAAGACTGATGTGTTCAGCTGTAAATTTTTCTTGTGTTGTATGTCTTCAAGGTTGATTCGTATTATACTTTGCAAATGACAAAACAATATTGCTATTTCTTAAAAACAATAGTGCTCTCATAATTTTGATGGAAAAAGTGTTGCAGGGTTGATGATTACTAAATAAACTCCCATGTTTTCCCCAGGGCTTGGGCAGAGTGAGGTGGAGCTTGGTGGTGGAGTCTCCTTGATTGTTCCATGGATATCTGCATCTGCAGCACCTGGGGTCCATGGCAAAACTCTTTCCTCCAGAGGCCAAGAGCTGAGTCTACAGTTTCAAGCAGGGTAATCACCTTTCCAAGGCAATAATGAGTACTTCCCAAAAGCAGATGGCTCAGAAGCAGTGATAAGAATGTGGTTAAAAGTTTGGCCCATGAATCTAGCTTCTGATTATGGCAGGGAAAAGACACCTTTTGATAAAAGACTGGTCAGACACTTTGTGTTTTGTATGATTCATGTTTGTCTGTGTTCCCAACCTAACCACCCCTTGCACTATCACAGACAGGCAAAAAGATATATAGGAGATAAATTATGCTTATTCACGGAGAACCATATTTTTAGGCTGTTTAAAATGCAGAGGGTATGTTCTAAGGTCTGAAAACACAAGGTCAGAAACCAAAAGCTCCAGAGTTTGTACTGCAGTTATCTGCAGTGCTGATTTCTTCTACGCTTTAACTGTGCCCTGGGGTACTAAGCAGGCATGTTACAAAGAGCAGAAGAAGCAGATCTGAGTAAGATGTGTTGGGTACAGTACAACACGAGAGCTTTTTTGCAGCCTGCAAATGCTGGCCTTGCACTACAAACTGGTCTGCTGTTGCCATCTGCTGGAAATATCCTCATGAAGTTAAACATGGTGAAGTATCCTTTCCTATTACAGAAATGTGTCTTTTTGTGCTTTTTAAGACAGGCTTTTTCCCTTTGGACCTATGTGATCTGCCAAAGAACTACATATGCTCCAGACATACATACACATGTATGCTGAACACATGGTGTGGAGCACCACAGCTTTGAGGTCAGTCTGACTTCTCACATACTCTTACTCCACTCTGTACATTAAAACACCTTCAACGAAGACCAAGGTAAGAACAAAACCATTCCTCCCTGAAATAACTGCTATTGGAGAAACAAAAAATTAACCTTCCAAAGGAAATCACCCATCCTCTCTCTTGCAAATTTTCCATTCCCCTCATTGCTGTATTATGCCCAGAGGCTTGTTACCTGAGCTGCACAATGCCCATTCTGCACATGTTCACACAGAGGCTACACAAACTTCTTCATGAGGAGACCGAAGGATCCTGCCCATTGCAGCATATTAAATCTAGAATTTATTTCTATTACTACACTGTTTTCACTTCTTAGACTGTCATGCCTGGAGAAATAGTTTTGCAGCCCACTTCTATGGTATTTTTAGAGGCATCGGATATAATTTTCTTCTCCCTTGGATAGCTTTTACTTGTAGTAGGAGCCTTCAGAAACCCTTTTATTTTCTTAAAGATCTTGTGGCTAATTGTTCTGTAAAATGTAAGACCACATAATATTGTGGGACAGGCAAAATCTCATCTTGCTTGCAAGCAGGCTTAAGATAGACAGGTTGCTGGTTGCCACAGGCATTCTTAACACCATGTCATCAGGCCCCAATCTAATCTATGAGGTGTAATTGCCATGGTGTTAAATCCATTGCTGGTGGCTGATCACCTCCAGTTTGAAGGATTGCATGAATCTGAGCTGGTGCTAACAAAGGCAGGAAGGTTTTACAAAATGTCTCTGCTGTTGACAGGGTTTTAAAGCCTCGTACTTGAAGTTAGAAGTCAATGGGGTCTTGAATCCACTCACACCAAAACTAAGAATAACAGGACCTGTGACTGCTCTGTCTCTAAGGTTCACTTACACTACATATAAACTGCCCTGTAATGTGCCTTTGAATTCCAGAACAAGGGATATTTAAGGCTGAGACCCTGGCTGGAGGTCCTGTGGACTTTTTCAGGCAGCATAGGGAATCGTTGCTGCTGCTTTGCTGTGTGGAGAAGGCAAGTTAGCCCAGACCCAAGACAGTATTGACTATGTTCATTGGCCTCTAGTTGGCTCAGTGTGGGAACAGAGCCAACTTGTACCTTTACAAGCACACTATCTGAACAACTTCTATTAACCTTCACTGGCAGAGCTAAGCATCTTTTATAATGCTGATCCAGTGATTTCAAACTAACGTATACAGACCCCAAGCATCTGCTGTGACTTCTAGGACTTTTTGTATGAAATAGCAGAGACTCTGCAACCTCTCTGTGCTACGACCTTCTTTTGATCCCCATTCCTTTTTTCTCTTTTACTGCTGCTTTTTCTGTAGATATCAAACACTGCATCAACACTTTTGTTATTTGATCCTGCCAAGAAAGCTAATGAATGGGTACTTGCTGCTCAGTTCAGAAGAGCCTGTGACCTGCTTTTACCTTCCATGCAAGGAGTATTTTAATCAATTATCCATCCAAAGAGCTCTTGAACTACATCTTCAGTGTATACGTATTTCTCCTCAGATGCTTATTTTGACATAGCTAAGATGCATAGAGAAGGCTTAGAAGTATCAGCCCGTCTGCTATTTTCAAGCTCCTACTTTGTGCTGGGATAACAATGTGTTCTAATGAATTCTGACAGGCTTTCAAACATCTTTACAAGTAGGTCTGTTTCTTCTGCTTAAAGGTTAAAGGAGGCTTTCAAAAGTACTCCTAGCATGGAATTACTTAACTGTTTAAGTGGAAAGTGGTCTGCCAGCTTCAATGAGTGGAAAGTCCCTCAGGAGTTCATTGCACCACTGTTAAAGCTCACTGCTAAAATCTTGGTGCTTCGTGTTTGCTGAATATGAACGGACAGTCTAAAAACATCCTTAGAGCTGATCCTTAGCGCCTGCTTTGATATATCAGGCCATTACTGCAAAGATAGCAGCTGGTACAAATCTACAAGGGCAAATTAACACCGGATAGACTGTAGAAGGAATAGTTCTTTCCCCAGAACTATTGTCTGCACTGAATTATCCAACTAGATTTGTCATATGTATGACAAAATATATATATATATATATAAAAAATGTATATATAAACCCTACCTGGTGTCTTGATCCCATTGTGGCAAATCTAACTGTTCTTGTACATAGCAATAGCAATAAATCCATAAGCGAGGGTCTAAGTATGTAATATCATTTCCACTTACTAAGATGTAGCTGTCTTATCAAGCCAGCTGCTCAGAGAGACACCACATAGCTAAATAAAAAAAATTCATGAGGAATTCACTAGGTCTGTACTTTAAGCATGCCAGTTTCATTGCCTGATATCCTTTAATTCTGTTATGATGGACAAGAGCTTCTGTGTGCACTATTTCCACTAAATCTGCTCATGTCTACTCCTACAACTAATTGTTTTGGTTGTCTCAGATGACCCCTGAGAAGATAAAATCTTTGTACCCAGATGTAAGAATTTGATTCTTCACAAAACACATCTATCCTCTAAAAGATGAGGATGGAAAAGGGTAAATAATCATAGTTTTGTACCTCCAAAAATGCAATGCCCCCACCCCAACAAAACCCTACTTTCCAGCCTGGCCATGCTGGCCCAGCTAGATGAAAGAGCTGCAGACTTGATGTTTCTTGGCAGGTTCCAATTACCGGACATTTTTGCACTGAAAATCATGGTGATTGAGGTGTGCTGGTATAAAACAGCTTGCAATGGGTCAGTAAACTGTTGCAAGTTGGCATTTGCTACTAAGATTTGATCCAAAGTCCACGGACTACCTGACACAATGCAGTTGTTCAAGGGGATCATGATTCATGTGACATAAGCAATATAGCTAAATAAAACTTCTAATGTGCTTCTATTCTGGACTTTGTATGCAAAACTGTCTGGACTATGTATCCAAAAAATCCACCCAGAATCTGGTGACTCCTAGTATGTACTTCAACACAGGTCAAGTAAGAAACATGCACTGGGCTGTAGGAATATAATTCTCCATGGAATCTGCCCCACCAAAAAGTGCAGGGATCAGTCACCTTCTCTTCTCCCTTGTCCTTCCTGAGCCTCAAATATATAGGGTATTTGGAAATATCTGCTAGTTGTTTTAGTTGTGTCCTATTCTGTTTAAGCTTTTGATTACCGTGTGTAAGACTTGGACAAATTGGCTGCTGTTTTGTCTTGTGATTTTTAAGGATGCATCCATAATAATATTTCATGTGGAAGTTGTATCAGTGATATTCTTAAGGCATGTCCTCAGTGTGTCTCTTACTATCTTGCCATTTGTGATGCCCAAGGCTGGCTTATCCTAGTTAGATTTCTGATGCAGAGGAGCTGAATTGCCAACTCATATGGAACTTTGCACTCACTGTGGAGAGACTTATCCTATAAAATTTCTGCTATAGGTTTCTGTGGCTCTGCTCTGTAAAGAATGACATGGCCCAATTTTGGCATTTCTTATCTCTCTTATAGTGTAAAAATACTACTTTCAATACTACTTAATATTATTTTAAAAGATTGCTTTTAAAATTTAAAAGGTGTCTAAAATCATGCCTGAAAGGAAGGAAGAAAAGGGCAAGCACATATGACAATGCTCCCTCTTTGTATAATTATTTTTCATCCAAGAATTTCCTGATGGGGATGTAGTATTAAGTATTTAGTGACCCTCAGAGGATTTCCTCTCCATGTGTTTTTGAGCCTTCCCTGGAGCCTATGTAAGCTGTTTGTGACCACACCACCCTCTAGCAATGACCTTCTTAGGCCTCCAAACCATTTCACGAATGTCTCCTTTTGTTGTTTTGAACTCTGATACCTTGATTTGCTAGCCCTTGTTTTTACACTAGCAATGATGGTGAGCCTCTTGGCTTTCTTCTTTCTTCCTTTACTCAGCTGGTTACTTTTAGGCTACCACCATATATGTTGTCTTCTCAATGATGGTGAAATCAACCTGTTACGGTATCTGTGGAAAGCTGAGCATCATGGTGGTGAGCAGAGCAAATGCTTTCAACTGTATTTTATCATTTTCCACTGACATTTGCCAGTCCCCTTCTTTGCCTAAGTTCCTGGAAACCTTGTAGTTGTCCTGTGGAGCCACTAGTAACCTCACCAAGGAATGGTGGTAGGCACCTGCTTTACCTAAATTGTTGGCTATGGTTGTCATAATTTTTGTCTGCACGCTTAGCCTTAGCCAGCATGCTTCTGATGATTCTGTTCCCCTGCACTGAAATTTTGTAGTTTGCAATTACCACTGGAAAACTCTTGCAATGTAAAATTCTTCCTTCATGCGTTTGCATCTCTGCAAAGCAAACAGTAAAGAAGAGGCATCTCTCCCACAGATGACTTCTCATCCTTTACAGCATCAGAGGCACCAATCTGTTTGTGTGCCCAGCTCTGTCAAGTTCCGTGGGAGCCAAGTTAGGTGCCTAAATACAGTTGAAAAACTATATGCAAGCTCTGCGTGACAGTGATGGCTTCTTCCCAGCGTGTGTGTAGCTGCTAGCACAGCAGAGCTGGATTTCCTCTGGGGCAGCCAGGCACCAGTGGAAGAAAAAAAATCCCTCCCCAGCTGGAGCAAAGGCTGCTGCAGCTTGTGTAACCTGTCACGTAGAGTGTGTGGCAGGAAGGCCCTTTCCAGCAAGGGCTAATAGCACTAAAATATCTCTTGCAAGAAAACCAAAACAATGGAAAAGCAAAGTAACCTTCAGCTCTCCTGGAAGATTTGGGAATGAAATGGAGGAGGAGCAGTGCTGGCTTAGTGCCACAGCTTTGCATGCAGTGGGGATGGAGAAGCTGTGGTGATGTGTCTCCTTGGCTGATGCCTTAAATATAAGACACTTTTTTGTTCTTGGTTGTTGGGGTTTTTTTATACATTACATAAAAGTTCCCCTTAGAAGGCCAAAGGCAGCTGTTTTCTTAGGACAAGGAAGTCAGGAAGAGGCAAAGCAGGCAAAAACATCAGATAAGTCTGGATAAAAAACTTGGCTAACCTATTTTTCCCCCTTCTTAAACAGCCATGTTTGAAGCACTCTGCAAAGCACTGTCTGGAAGGAAAAGTAGAGCCAACCAGTGAAAAATTATATCTACGCTCCAGTGAGGACCACTGCTCTTGCTGCCTTGGTATGGAAACCTGAGTCTCAATCCCTGTGGTGGGAGTCTCTCTCCTCTCATCCAGACAGGCAAAAGGTCTAAAAATGCTCAGCCCCTGCCAGCTCTTAACACAGCACCTGGTTCTTGGCAAAACAGGGCTTGTGATAAATCTTGGGTGCAGGGAGAGGGCTAGCCACTGTCACCTGCAGAGAGGGTCCAGTTGCCAAACGGCGCGGCAGGGACTTCATCCCTGCCTTGGGCTCTGCGTGAACCCCTGGTGCTGGACACCTGCCTTTGCGTTTCCCTCTGGGCATCCTGGAGGAGAGCCAGGTCCACGCAAAGCTCCAGGGCTTGCGGGATTTGGGGTTTTGCAGTTGTAGTGCCTTGTCACAAGGTGGCAGGGACGTGACACTTTCTGGCAGGCTCCTGCTCATCCTGCCACAGACACGCTCTTCAAAGCCTCACTGCTTTTCTCCTTGTTATCTAAAAATATATGGAGTTATCAGCAATCCTCTGTAATTTTCTTTGAAACTGTTCTTGGAAAAGGTCAAAGAGAGGGTAATCAGTTATTTCAAAACTTAAATATTTTTTTTATTTGCACTAAAAAAAACCCTGCTTTGCATTCTTCTGCCTGAAGGTGATGTGGGGAAGTGAGGAAGGGGGCTGGCCTGAGTCAGCCTGTGCTGAGGCTCAGCTCTGGCTGCTGCTGTTTTTGTAGGAAATACAAAAGCTCTGATGATTAAAAAGCAGGCAGCTCTTCTGTCCTGAGTCACAGGGATGATTTCTCCTTAAATGACTGAAAATGGGAAATCATTCTTATAACTTAAAAAGAAATATATATGTACACACACACACATATATGTGTAGGCATATATATATTTCCTTTAATGCAAAAGAATGTCTCAGGAATATTTTGTTAGCTCTGGCTTCCTACAGTGGATGCTCAGCTTTGGGCTTCTGGAAGGAAATGTTTGTGCATGTATAGGACCAATTTATTTCTTTTCATGTGCTTCCCAGTTATCTTTTACCTTTTCACATGTCGGGAGTTTTTGTCATTTTACTGCTATGCTATCTCAAGGATGTTGCAGCCTACCATGGCAGGGAGTGAAATCTTTGTCATTGCTCATCAAACATTTTAATACAAAATTCTGCCTGCAATGACAAAATTAGATTTGTGTTAATAAGCTACTAATAACCATCAGGTAATTATTTAGTTTATTTCTAGAGTCCAGGCTGATTGATGTCTCCTTATGCTTGCTCGCCTGGCAGTTTTTAGAGACAGGAGATTTTCAGGTTTTTTTAATCTGAGGTACATGCAGTGAGAGATTACTCAGCTGTCACTCTGTAGAAAACGTCCCTATCGTGCAGCAGGAGGTAACAATAACAAATTGCTGACATCCAAATTCAGCTTTGCACAAATAGCTGTGCAAGATGCCTGCTGCTCTGTAAGTCATAACCAGACCACAGTGAATCAGAGGCATTGCCACAGTAGAAGGAAATTAGCAGAAAATGCACCCAAGTAGAGCAGATAACATTACAAAATAATTATTTCTGAGCTGCTGTTCACTGGAAAATATTTTACTTTTTGAGCACAAGGCAGTGTCCTGAGGAGGGGTTTCTGTGGATCAAGTGGATGTGCTCCCTGCTTCATACTGAGGCTCTGAGGTTGAGTTGAGGGTTAAATTTCAGTTTACGTGAACAAAGAGTAATCAGAAGTTTTGCCAGCTGTCTAAAGCACAGACCCACAGCACCAAATAAGTTTGAGCTCCTCCATGCTTATTATGTACCTTTAGCTAAATGATGAGTGCATATATTCCCTTGCAACCTTGCAGTTTATTTAAAAACACGAAGGAAACCAGCTTTGAAGTTCGAGGAAGGCTGTTAGTTGGGAGGGAAGGAGGAAAATCCTTTCTTAATATGTGTTTAATTCAAACTGTGGAACTCATCGCTGCAGGACAGCAATAAGATGTAAAATGTAATAAGATGGAGTGAAATGGAGAAGCTTACAGATGATGAGCATCTAATGCACAAATGGTTGCTTTTCAGTTTGCTGGTCTTTGTTTAAGCTCAAAGATTATGGAATTTGGGAATGAGACAGCAAATGTCTTTTTATCTTTTAAAATTAAAGCTAGATGAACTTCAAGGTAAATTGGTTTCAGAACAGTAAGTCAGAGTGTTTCACTTCACAAACATAGGGACTCTCCACTTTGTTTTTGTGCTTTTTTTCTAACCAAGGAATTTGATGTGGGCTTGCGCATTGTTTCAACCAAAGTAAATTAGTGTTTTCCAGTTAATGTAATATCAGACTGAAAAGTTCCACTTGTCTTCAGTACAGCTTTATCATATTGAAGGGAAAAATACAAAAAGCAAGGGCTGTTTGGTCGCCCCAAGCTTTTGCAGCTTGGAGTTAGGTTAAACTGTTACAGGGTTGTGTTCACTCTGCCTTAGGAAAACGTCTTTCATCCTCGTCTGAAGTTGGCTACCTTCAGAAACAAGAAACTGGATGTAAAATATCCTTGTGTCCATTCCCAACTGCCAATTCTCGTGTCCCCTGAGGCTGCACTGTAACACACTCTGAGGGCTAATGAGGCACCTCCTGGGTCCCTCTGTTTTCTCTCTTCTTTTGGCAGCTTTTGGTCACAGGTCTCAAGAGTCCCCAGGTTTAATTCAGGTGTTTAACATAAAAATGAACTTCCCTGAGAAAATCCACCCCAACCCTGAATCTGCTGCTGGGAGAACAGCCTCCAGATCTCAGACAGGGCTCACAAAGGTGATTTAAGTTCCTTGCAAATGTATGTTTGATCAGAATGGCCCATCACACCTTCTGGGAGAACATCAAAGAAACTGTCAGGAAAAAGAAAAGATCTGCTAAAATCTCTGTCTTTGGTGATGTTTTGATTTTTAGTTTTGAGCATGACAAACTTCTTAAATTGACTGCAGATTTCTCACCAGCCTGGACACACTGAGGTAATCCTGGAGGAAAATCTGTCCTCTCACCAAATTCTGACTATTTGCAGCCAGGCCTGAAGTCCAAGATCTGAACTTTATGTCAGGGCCTGGGTGATTTATTAGTCAGAACAATTGATTTATTCCTTTGCAGCTGGTGATAGCTTAGCACAGTGTTTCATTTTTCTCTGGTTCCTGGGAACCCTGTTTCTCTGGCTGTTCATGGCTATAGCAACTGGAAAACAGACTCCATAGGTGAAAAAGCATCACAGAATCGCCTCTGCCAGTAAATGGGAGGAAAAAAAATATATACGATACAGAAAAGCAAGGACCTATTCATGGTCAGGCCAAATTCAGTTTTGAGGGAGAGATTTTCCACTAGGGGACAGAGATTGTCTAGGGTAAGAGTAACAACAAAGTCCGTAACATGATTTGCCTTAGTGCTTTCTGCCATAAGCACACTTACCTTCCACCTGCAATTTCGTATGTCAGATTTTTGCAGGTACCAGCACAGCTGAGAATCCCGCTGGGAAGTTCAGTGCCCTGGACAGACAGACGGCTGCACTGCGTGTGTGTGTTTCCACATGACAGCTTGTCAGTTTAACAAAGACAGTGCTGTAAAATCAGAGAAAAATATGTCATATTTAGCCACCGCATGTATATGTCCCAAAAAGGAGGAATTAGCTGCTCTTTTCCTTTGATACAGTATAGGTTTAGCCCATAGCTCTATTTTCACACTCCTAAAGCTATGTTAAAATCATCAAGGGGTCAGCCACAAGCCCGCACTACTAAGACAGTTTACCTTTAAATATAGGCTGACAGCTCTTCTTTTTTACATAAGGATGGAGAAAGCATCTCTAACAGCAGACCGCTGTTCCTTTATGCATAATATAAAACAGGGCACCAAAAAAAAAACCCTCAGAAAATAAAAATGAACTTTTTTGTCTGAGATCATGTTGCCAAGTTCCAGCCTACAGCTATTTGCAGCTGATAAATAAAGCTCTAACTATATGGTTTGTAGTGAAAAAACCTGTCAGATCTTTTAGTCACTTTTGTTCACCATATACCAAATGCTTTAATTTGTCTAGTCCATTTAGCAAAGGCATTGCCATTTTCTTTCTGGTATTAAAAGACAAAAATACACGTTTGTAGAGCCTGGCTCAGCAGATCTCAGGCTTTATGCAGCTGTAATTCAGCATTTCAGCAGATTGCAGCAGCACAGAGTTAAAACCCATCTGGTATGGGACTTTGGAGGTTGGGGGCAGGCACAGAGAGAGGGATGGATGTTGGGTGGCCTGATCAGGGCAAGCCTCCTGCCATCACAGAGATGTCAGCATGAGCCTGGTTTAGAGTCACGGCTGATGTAGAATTACCAATTCTTTCTGTCCCTTGAAGGATGTGTATGTTAAGGGCAGGCTGAATTTCTCTCTGTTGAAATCCCCACATCACTTATGATCTCTCTGTGCTGGCAGTTTGCTTCTCTTCTACCAGGCCCCCTCCATACTTTCATCTTTGCCCAGAGTGCCCCTCAGAAGAGATGCATATGTATGGCCAAACAACCTTCTGAAAGGGTTGTGGAGGACACAGGAATTTTGTAAATATGGGGAGAGCCACATGCAGCCCAGTGTAGGAGGTGGCACAGCTATAGCAGACCCACCAGACAGAGTTTTACAGCAAACCATTGGCCTTTAAACAGCTGCTGTGCCCAGTGGGGTGGTTCAGCAGCCAATTCGCAAGCAGCTTAGGACTCTCTGCAAGGGGTGTGCTGGGAAAGGAGCCACTAATCTGAGTGATGCTCAGCTGTCCCTGCTAGTCAGGCAGGACCTGAGGTTCTTCAGGAGGGGTTACAGGAGCAGCAACTGCCTGGCTTTGTTAGGCTCCCAATGTTTGTAGCAGGGAATGAGCCCGGCCAGGTTGCAGGACAGGCACGGCAGGGATTTTGCCTGAACATTTCTGGGTTGGCTGTGTTATTGCATCTGAGCACCTTTTCTTCTTTTTTGCTTGGTTCTTTGCAGCCCTCATGGGAGAAATGTTACCTCTTTTTCACAGGTGGGGAAAGTGAGGCACAGAGATTAACCTAATAGCCAAATCACCTGAGCAGCTTATATCACTACGTCAGTCACACAAGCTGAAACAGGCCTTCAGCAGCATGGCAAGCTCAGAGGTGTGTGGAGCCAGGGTCGCAAGCATGTGCTTAGCATTTCTTGTATGTGATCAGCGTTTCACCTGTGATGTTCTGCTTTTGCTGAGTTAGTCATCTTTTTCTTTTAATTTTAATTAGGAAGCATGTTAGGAAAAGCTCTGCAGCAGATCCGGTCACAGCTGGCCAGGCATCTGGCTTGGTGGGCTTTTAGCTGGCTGAGGTCAGTGCCCCCATTGCAGACCTGCAGTATGCCTGTAAGCAGTACTGACGAGACTTTGCTGAGAGGCCTTTTTCTGGGTCTCTGCTCTTTTCCATACTGTACTTCAGCCAGTAAATGAAAGGTAAAACTTCTTATTTTGGTGATTTGGGTGTTCCGTGTGATCCCTAGCCTTTAAATGAGAAAATCTGATTTCATACATTTATTTAGAAAAACCCAAAACTAATGTAATATCATCCTCTCCATTAATGCATATGGGGCAGTTAGCAAAGGCTGCTCCTCTGCTTTTATCAGTGGCTTTGCTGGTGAGATGGGTAGTGCTGCAAGTCAGGTGTTGGCTGTGCTCAGCACCATGGGATAGCACGGCCCTGGCTGTTGTAACAGCTGAAGCACGCAGAATTTGCAATGGTCGACACCTGCAAAGCTTCGTCATTGTTGCTGGCTGTAAGGTTTGTTGCGTGTCTTCTCCCAAATACCTCACTGCTGTCACAGCTCAGCATTTGCCATATGTCATAGTCCGGTGCCTGAAATATGTGTTCCTTAGCGTGTGTTGGAACAGGACTGGGCTTGGCTCTGGGCTGGGTGCTGTGTTCAGACTTGTGTGTCTTTCCTGATGAGGGGTTTAGGTAGCTCTCCCCAAGTCACGCAGATGAATTTAGGCTGCTTTTATTCTGAGGAACATTCTGACACCCCACATTTAGTGACATGACAACTATAATGAAAATATTTATTGACTATCCTTACACAATAAACAGATATTTACTCAAGGAGCCCTAAATTACCCCAAACCTGTTGTGTCATTTCACCTCTGAGCAGTATTCCTATTGCTAACAGCAGACTGGATGTAACCCAGCAAAAGAGTGCCTGTCCTACCAAAGGCTGCCAAGAGCTGCAGAGGTACCAGATCAGAATTAAAGCAGCTGTGGACCTGCGTATCTTTCTCCTTGCCTGCAGCCAGAATGTTTTACAAGCTACTTCCTTCAAAAGAAATATATATTTGATGTAATGAAACTTACTTCAGCCTCAGGTTAGCAAAATATTTATTTTATGAGTTGAAGTATACATGAAGTCCAATGAAGTTACTTTCGTTTGTCCTTGATTTTGAAGTGACAGATTCAGTGCTGTGCTTTACAGAAAGACCACAGGCTTGATCACCTTGTTTTAACACCAGGAAAAGTGGAGCAGTCAGGCAACTTGCCCAAAAACCATCTCAATGGCCACACCAAGGTTATCCCATCCCCTTGGGTTCAGCAGAGTCTGAGACTGCTTCCCCTCTGTTTAGGTGCCTTTTTAGGAGGGAAGGCTACCTTGTAGTTAAAGGATGCAAGACTCTATCGTGTCTTTCAACACAGGATTTGTGTTCAACATCAGGGTGCAAGAAATGTTTGCAGCAGCATTTGAGACAACAGTTTTGACCCCAACATGGTTTGAGGTCTGCAACAAATTAGAAGCTCAGGTCTGTGGCTGCATAGCAGGTTTCATGGGAAAACATTTCCAAGTATTTTTATTTCTCTATTAAAAAGTTCCTTAGGAAAAAGCTACTGCTAATTTTAGCAGGTGAATGGTGTTACATGGTGCACAGTCAAGACAATTAGTTTTTTGGATGGTATGTCTTTCATTTTCCAAATTATAGTACTGAGTGGCAGAAAAGCGATAAAAGTACTTCTTCAGGAAATGCTGATATATGAATCTGTTTGCAGAAACAACTCTATGGATCACTGCTTTTTTTAATGTTCATTTAAAAAAAAGAAAAAGAAATCAAACATGTAAGGAGAATCATCTCCAGAGTTCACGAGCCTTCTGAGTACATCAGGGCTCCTGTATACCTTTATCTCCCTAATTATGTATGCTTTTGATATAGAAGGTGAAACCAAGCAGTTTGACTGAGTTCAGCTTGGAGACCTGGGATTTGTTTGAACCGCTCACCCCAAGTTCTGGAGCTGCAAATCTTTGTGGATCTGGAACAAATGCAGGGTGAGCAGTTAACAGGCAAACTCTGTGTCTATACCCTTGTGGTCAGCAGCTTGTCTGCGTATAATCTATGCAGATACATCAAAGGCAAAATATTTTTAACCACTCTCTGGAGAATAAATGAGAGAAGAAACAGTGGAGCCATTCTTCCAGTCTGTGAATCTCAGTGTGGTTGCTGTATGTGAAAAGATGTAGTTTTCTTCTGACTGTGTTGTATGTTCAGGAGAGTCATCCTGTTTCCTTGTACCTTGGCAGAGGGAAAGACAGCACATTGCTGGTTTGCTGTGGGAAGCAGAGCTCCCTCCACAAGTTAATTTTGCAAGAGCTTATTAAAAGTGACTGTGATTTACAGACATGGTTTCAATCCCATGATGGGCGAATACACTCTGAATGCACTGTGCCCTGTGACTCACCATCTTCCAGCTGTCCCAAATCTAAGCTGATTCCCAGTTGGAGCAAAACCTGGCCAGGCTTCTCTGATAGCATGTGGAAAGATGTTTTGAAAGGAATGAGTTGGAGGGAGGGATGTCAGAAGAAGCAGTCCTGTGCGGCTAAGATGCTCTCTAATGCATCAGGACATTTGGATAGTCATCAACATTGGTGGCAAAGTAAGCAAACAAGTATATAGAAAACAAAGACCAAGGTGTTAATACTCCTATTAGAGTTCATTGCACCACTGACTTAATCTGTCACTGAAATAAGGGTCTGGAAATGTTGTCCACATGAAAGGAAAGGTACACTTTGATGGGTGTTGGAGGGTATTTTTCCTTCAAAAAGCAGCATGTGGCAAGTGAGTTACTTATATGCCAGTAATTCAAAGGAGAGTTTTGCATCCCTGCTGTGAAGCTGAATGACAACATAATACAGTTATTAAGGGAAAAAAAAGAAGTTTTAGTCCTGGGTCTTCTATGTTTTATATTCTGTAACAGCAAGCAATGCCAAAAAGAGACACATATGTCGGGCAACCTTGAACTTCTACTGCAGTTCTCAAAGTGGAATGAAAGTGAGTGAAAGAGTTTAGGTGCAAGTTGGCTTCCTGGATTTTGCCAGCCAAACTTTTGGAAATGGATTTGTTCCAGAAGAGATTAAAAATAACTTTCCATTTATTGGTTTTCAATCTTATGAAAATCAGCTACTTGTGAATCACAGGAAGAGTAGACTTTGAACATCTTTATTCTATTTTACCCCCCACCTGTCTCAACCACTTTTTTCCAGATAAGCATAGGTGCAGAGGAGTACCAAGTGGGGAGAGAAACCCACAAGCAGTTAGTGTTTTTCACAAATTCAAAATTCCTTTAAAAAGAATAAAAGAATATTTTTTTCCCTAAACTTTTCACCCTACATTAACTGATTATAAACTGAGGTGTGAATGCTTGATATGAAACTCAGACTCACAAGTAGCACAAGGATAAACTGCACCTAAAGGAATTGGGCCCCACTGTCACCCAGGTGGTATGGGAGAGATATATTGCAGTTTGTTCTGACCCTGTGAAGGTGAACTTCAGTCCAGTACTTGCACTGTTAGTGACAACAGAGACCATGCTGTTGGAGGAGGTGCGTGTAAAACGAATTCACACACCCTCCCTAGGCACCACAGAATAGCTCAGTAAAGCTGGTCTGATTTTAGAATCAATCATTTGGTTTTCAAAATGTAATATGCAAAGAAAAGGGAGGGATGATATGTGAATGTCTTTACTGAGGTTCAAGTATGCTGGGTTATATTCTGCTTTATACATGCAAGAACACAAATATTAACAGTAACGGTGTGGGTGCAACTCTGCATTCTTGCACTGCCTCTCCTTCTGACAGAGAGAAACAGAACTAAGAAGTGGCAATGAATTTCAGGAAAAAAAATACTTTATGGTTTTCTTCTACAATTAAAATTCACGCAAATTTTGCCCAAATTTAACATCTTAAATAACAGTATCTCTGCTTTTGCTGTGATTGCCTCATTATTGAAGTAAGTGAGTTAGGCTCCTTTTTTAATTATTTTTTCATTTATTTCAAAAAGTCTAACAGCAACAAAACCAGCAACTTTGAAAAAGCATCAACATTTACAAAATGGCAGCCAGCCCTATGTCTATATGATTGCTACTGACATATGGGTTAGGACCTTCAGGTTTTCCCAGAGAGCATGTTGTCTCATGGTATTTCTTGTCTAGCCAGCGAGAGTAATGGAAACAGTGTGAGGATAAGCTGTTCAGATGTTTGCCAGCCATTTAGTTTTATGGTTACTTGGAACAATCTGTGTATTCTTCTTTGTGAATTATATTTCTCCCTATAAAGAGAGTTTGGTTAAGGCAAATAACTTTTTATTCCACCATCAGCCCTGTTCAACTGTGCCTGGAATAAGATGTCAGCTCTCTTTGAACATGAGAGGGTCTAGTTTCTTATCAGCTTTACTGAGATGATCTTTTTCTTGTATGGTTTTATCGGAGCTGAGTGATGACTTTGTGCTAACAAAAGTCATAACCCAAATAACGACAGCGTATAGGACTCCAAGCCACAAATATTTGTCGAAAATAATCCCAAACTACTTATGTCTGGAGCCATGAACACCCATGTTCAAAGACACTAATCTGATAACTACATGTAATAACACCATCCAGCAGCAAATCACTTCCCAGAAGTAAGCAGCTGTGCAATCAACTGAACATGGCAATCACAGGTTCAGACGTCTCTGGTTACTCAAGACATAGACCTGGACCTTGGCCTTGGAAATCTGCTGTTCTCTCTGACCACCAGCGCCTGGCTGGTGACCTGAAAGGAGACCAGAAAGGTAGAATCCAATGGTACCATTTGTCTCTCTCACTCTGAAATGGTGCCCCAAGTGATTCCTGGGCACATACCGCTCTACCTGGTGTCCCTTGCTATATTACTGTCAAGGAATACCTGGAATTTGTTTTTTCTTGTCTCCGCTCACACTTGTAATTTCAGGGCAAAGCAAACACCTAAGCTTTTGGTTGGATTTCTGCATATTGTTTTGCTTGGGTAAATAACAAAACCAATGCAGCATTTCATTTTAACACTTTCAAAATGAAGTTTTTTATTGCCATGGAAGTGAAGTATGCTTTTATTTTAAAAGCTACATCTGCTTTAATTTAGCTCCCCTCTGTCCAAAACAAAATGTTCAGTCTGAATTCCAATTTAAAAAAAGAGCACAAAAAAAAAAAAAACCTGCAGAAGCATTTTAACACATTGCTTAGAGATGAGCTGAAGAACTGGGCATCCCAGACTGTGATTTTGGAGGGGAGTCACTGCTTGGGACTATTTGCTGCTGCAAAACTTCTCTTTTTAAAGACCCTCTGAGGAGTGCTGATACCATCAACCAGCTGGGAGTCCTGGGCAATGTAATGCTGGTTCAGCATTTCATTGGATTCCAGGCGTTGCCAGCCCTAGGAGGACACAACGGCGCAGAATGTATAAAATTCAGATTTAAATATGCTATATACTGAAAATGAACCAAGCAACTGCTGTTTCATTCCATCCCAGTAAGCAGTAAACTTCGCACCATCACAAAAATAATAATTACCTGGTTGTGGCTGTCATGTGCACAGTAGTATTATCAAGAGATTAGAAATGCGTCAAGAAATATTTGGCAACTTCAAGCATCACTGAGAGCGTTTTGCAAAAATCCTGGCATATTTGTGTGGAATTCACCATGTAATACCAGTGAAGGATACTTGTGTGAGATAAGTGGTGGAGTTGCAATGTACAGATATTTACATTTTAATTACAGTGATTCAAGGAAACACTGTTTTTCTGACTTAGGGGTGGATTGTTATTCTTATAAAACAGTATTTGCTGATAGCGGGGAAAGAAAATGGAGTGGTGCCTCCTGACTTGAGAATTAGATCAGGAGGAACTGGAGAGCAGATTTATGCTATGCTGCTGGGTTTCACACAGTCTTGAGCATCTGGCTTTGCAAATTGGTCAAGGGAGAGCGTGGCATGGAGGTGGAGGAAAGTGCTGGCTTCGTGGTGTAAGGGCTGAGTCCGAAGTGCTGCTCAAAGTGGCCTGCTTTGGTTGTCTCACCTATGCTCTTCATGAGTAATCCTCAGAGCCGCAAGTGCCAGGCCTGCCCACCTCCTGTCCTGTGAGCTACAGAAACACCCCCAGACCATGTTCACAGCATCCAAGCTGCAGGCACGTGTGGTAGCGGGGTGCTGAGCCTACTGCTGTGTGCTCACACGTGTGGGCTCTTGCTTCAAGGTCAGCCTCAGCAGCTGTTTCCAGGTCTGTTGTCTCCAAAGCTGGTATCTGGGCTTGGGGAAGCCTTCAAAACTGTCATATAGTGACTGTATCTGTAAAATTATGCACTTGTTTAAGTCCTGGGCTGCAGGTCCCTGGCTGAAGGGAGTTTGTGCAGTGACACAACTTACCTGGTCTGCTGTGACTGTATTCTCCTTTTATTTGTGAACATTACTTCAAACTCTAAGGGTGAATGCCGTTATGTGAACTTGCAGCCTGCAGAATATTTTCTGTCTGATTCCTCTCAAGAGTGTTGACAAAATCTGGTACTCTTAGATATGAACCACCATATCTGCACGGCATTGAGATGATTGAAGCAAGTAGGCTGGTCTTTTTTTTTTTTTTCACAATTCTTATTTTATCCTGGCAGTACAATGTCCATAATTAACATAATGTTGTGGGTTTTGTGCATAACTAGAAGCTGTTAATTAGGCAACTGTAGGAGAACAATAGCTGAAAGTGTAGGAGGGAAGCAAAAGGAACAGCATTCATGTTTTGTTGTATCTGAACACCTCTCAGTAAACAGGTAGAGAAAAAGAAAGACTATCTGAAAGGGGTTTGTTTTTTGGCAGCTGTGTTTGGATCTACTCCATAGATGGATTTATTTGTATCCTTATGAATGCTACAATAACAACGGCTGTCCTTTTTTAACATGCTAATCACACTGAAAAAAAGGTTAATCTTGCTAAGTATTATAATGCCTAAAGGAAAAGAAGAAAAAGGTGTCTTGTTCTTAGGTACTGTATGGACCCTGCCCCAATGTGTAAGGCAGATAGTAAGTGTGGGAAATGGATATGATAGAATTCCTGCTGTTAGGATGTAGTGGGAAAACTTCTGCTGCAGGATGGTAGCGGCATGATTAGGACATTTTGGAGCAGGGCAGGGGAAAAAGATCAAACTGGAATAATTGTTTTTATTTTTTTACACAAAAAGCCTTTTGGAGTGCACTGGTATTCACATCAAAGTCTTCAAGCCATTTTAAATAGAGAAAAAGACTCTTGGAAAAAAACGAAAAAGCCCATTTGAACATTTAAAAAATGAATGTTTAAAACTTTTCATGTTGCAACAGTATTTTCTTTAGAGGTGGGCCTAGATTTGAATTTATTTTTAAAAAGCTGCAATGAAGGCACTTACTTTTGGGTCACACAAGCCATTTTGTTCAAACAACCTTTTCTACTTTTGGTTTGCTAAACCCCCCTTTGCCCTCATTTGGAGCTGATTTTAACCTGAAATAAAAAGTTTATTTGCTTCATTCAGGAAACTTCAAGACAATTCACATAATTTTGCTTCACACATGAGACCTAGTTCGGTCTCCAGATGAATGTCTGTTGAATCGTGAATTTCATATATCCCAATGTGTTGTTTCAGCCATGCCATGAAGACCGTTTAGACCCCAGAAGACGCTCATGGACTGGTGCTTTCTGCCTTGCTTTTGGTGGTGGGAACTCGCAAGTATCCGTGACTGCATGGTTGTTTCAACCCCTTGTACATGTGTGCCTGAGTAAAACGTACCTTGGTTTAGATAGGAGAAATGTTTCATTTTACCTCTCGTTTAGTATAGTCTAGTTTAGTATAATCTTCACTTGCAAACTAACAGAAAAATGTCTCATGAGATTGATGATTCAGAATGAAAATAAAACCACTATCTTGTGTCTCATGTAATTACATGAGAGTTGTGTTAGAGAAAGCTTTTTACCCATAACGCAGTAATGGATGACACAGACTCTTCAAAGACAGTAACAGAATTGAATGCACTTTCTCTACTGGTTTTGCAGTGGATGTTTAGACAGTCACTAATGAAGCATAACTGATGTGATCAAATATATGAAAAACTGCTCAACTGACAGGAATAAGGGCTTTGGAAACTGGGTTAATAATGTTTGAATGCATTTAGCAGCGTTTTGAAATCTAACCTCTGTGTATAAAATGCTCTGCAGTTTTAAGATGAAAGCATGGGATATTCTCAGTGAAAGAATATTAAGAAGATTGTCCCTTGGCAATATGCACTCAGAACTATTTCAGCTGATGAGCTGCTGGTCATTATCCCTGAAACAAAGTCTGTCTTGAGATCACAGGAGGATGTACAAGTAGAAGTACACCCTGCCCTAGGCCAGCCAGTATCCTCCATTCCTTCTCCTACATGGTTCACACAGCAGTTATGGCAGGTTTGATTGGACCCTGTTTGAGCTGACCTTTGCTGGTTGCAGCAGAACAGGGGTAGGGTGGGTCTTGCCTTCCACGAGGGCAACTGGTAGGTACTTACTTGCTTTGCACAGGAGTGTTGGACTAAGGTTCAAAACAGGGCCAAAGAAAGATAAGAAGCTGGTTTATCCCCAGCAAGGATTTCTCCTGGCACAGAAGTGTTTGGCTTCTCCCTGGTGATCCTGGCTGGCCAGATCGGTGTGCCCTGAAATACCCTTTGGCCCATGGGGACTACTAAGCCTTTTGCTTTGTTGCTCCTTCCCCAGCAGTCTACTTCTTGCCAGTCACACTTGAAACAACCATGAAGGCAACAGCACATAGGCAACTTCACCAGATACCGGCACTAATCTGGTGTCTCAACCTTGGCTGAACCTCTTGACACACACAGTAGTGAGCAGGTAGTAATCAGAACAGAGTTTGCATTGATGCAGATACACTGACCGTTTATAATCACCCACATAACAGCTCAGTTTTCCAGACACGTCTGCATGGTGCTTTGCTTATGTAGGCAAATCAAGCACTAGGTGAGGGATTAGGAAGATGTATAGTGGTATCTTCAGATTCAGCAGTCATTTCTATGATATTTTCAGTTTCATTTTCATTTGCATGTTTTCCTTTTAAGGAAAAAAAATTTACAATTTCTTTCAAGGAAGGTGAAGTGAATTCCTTAACGTGGCCAGTGGTTCCCTCTATACTTTTGTGTCTGGTTCATCAGATGGTATGGCCACACTAAGTCTGGATGTCATTTTTTGCAGCATGGGGACAAACATTCCCTCTTAGACATCTTTATTGCTGTTTCTCTCTCATACAACCTTTGGAAGGAAGCCGTGGCAAATAATCTTCCCTCTGCTTCATTCCCTACACATGGAACTCATTTGGGGGAACACAGTGTTTTCTTAGGACTTGATATGCTGCACTGCTTGATGTTCCTGGAAGATGGGCTCGCCTCCCTGTGTGTGACTGCCTTCGTTCTGGGGTGGCCTTGGTGGCGTAACCAATGCTGCTTGTGGTGTGGGTACACACAGGCTCCGTGCCGCTGACCGATTTTCCCCTGAAATGTCTCTGCTTTATCTTTTTGCTTTTAAATTGAGTGCATACACAATATATAGCAATCTGCACTGTTGGTTCTATAAAATTCGTTGCATCATTGGCTAGAGGTTTC
This sequence comes from Phalacrocorax aristotelis, assembly GCF_949628215.1. Classification (NCBI taxonomy): domain Eukaryota; kingdom Metazoa; phylum Chordata; class Aves; order Suliformes; family Phalacrocoracidae; genus Phalacrocorax; species Phalacrocorax aristotelis. The sequence goes on from NC_134278.1 coordinate 84,116,261, forward strand.
TGCCAGGTTTTGGACTCCACCAGACTATGCTCTGCTCTAAGCCAAAGCTGGTGCCAGACAGGAGCCAGAGCACAAGAAGAAAATATCAGAGATTTGAAGGTCAGTTCCTAAAGTCACTTGGCAAACACTATCATGTTAGCTATCCCAAGAGGTATAAGACTATTGCTCTTTTTTCCTTTTTTTTTTTTTTTTACTTTTTTGATTCTCAGAATAATAATGGATGTGGTGACTGAGGCAATCTGTAACAGCAAGTAAATATCTGATCACCAAAGTATCAGCTGCACAGGAAATGGAGTGGGCAATAGCAAGAAGGATGTGCAGTTTTAGAGGTGACAGGAGACCTTTTTACTTCCCCTGACTAAAGATACTCTGTCTCGCTTTGCATCATAGTATAGGCACAGAAAGCAGCTGCCTTCCCCGCATTTCACTGGAAACAAGAGGGCAAAGCAGCCATGAACAGCAGCTCAAGTTTTGGTGCTATTCAGACAAAGCCTGCCAGTATGACCTGCTTGCTCTGGAGTGGTTTGGGCAGTTGGCCAGCCACAGCTGCTGTTCTTAACTTTGTTCTCTATAATGAATGTGCTCTGGCAGCACACCAACCGCCTTATTTTCTTGTAAGGACAGGGTCCTCTGGAGAGCCAGTCTCCAGGCCCAGCTAGGATTATGCTAACTTCTCCAGGCATATGGAGCTAGTTGCAATGCTCGACACTCTCTTTGCCTCTCTAAGTCTCACTTATTTTGAAATATAGAAAGTGCAAGCAAGTTTGGGGGCAAATTAGCCAAAGGAAGTAGTCTTCTATCTGTCTTAATTAAGCATTAATAAAATCTGTCATTGACTCTGCCCTGAAGTTATCAGTCAATCAATGGTATCTAGTATTCAGTCAATCATCTTCCCTCAGGGTCACTGAAGGTCTGTCCCAGCTGCACCAAAGGCAGTGGGAGCCAGTTCATTCACATCAGTTGGGCTCTGTTTGGCACTGTCCTGCATGCAAAATGTCTTATGATTTACGAAGGCAGAAGTGTTACTCAGCAGTAAATCCCCCTGTGTGCTAAGATCAATTAAAAGGTTTTCATGCATCTGGCCATCCACATACCAAGAGGTATCTGTGCCCATAAACCAAACCACCGCACTTCTGTCTATAAACATAGACCTTATACTTGGTTCGTCCTGCCTACGATCAGGAAGATCAGTCTTCTCCCTCAGGGTAATAAGGCTAGGTAGGGGTTAGATGAAGTGTGAATATATGCCCACAAAAGCCAGAGGAAAGCTTCTGTCATGTCAATTCTGGCACCGGACAGTAAATGCAGACTTGAAGCTCAGAGTGAAGGGGGCCAGTGGAGGGAAAAACGAAAGCGAAACATCTGCAGAACTGGAGACTTGCAAATCTCTGGAATGAGAGTATTCAGATGGCAGCTCCAGATCCAAAGGGGGAGGCATGTGACCTTTTCCATGATAGGTTTCTGTGTGTTATAGACCTCAGCCTGTTCTGAACCAGCTTAGAGGTGTAAAACTGCATGTGCAGAAAGAGCTGGGGGACTGTGATTGCACTGTTTGCCTGGGCAGGTGCAAATTAACAATTAATACACTGGACTTTCTTTGTTAGGCAACTCAGCCAATACGTAGCCCAGGAAATAAATACAGAAAATAAAGCCCAAATTTTTGGTGTGGTGTGAAAGCAGTTTTGTACACCATACATTTTATGCAAATTAATCCTTGTACCAGTTAGATAAAGACATTGTGTGAGTTCTGGAAACAAGGACATTGGCATATGAGTTTGCCACATGCAGAGTATTTGCAAGACAATAACTTGAACAAAATTTCTGGCTTTGGTTTCAAGAAACAATGAGAGACTGAAGAAATTCAGTCTCTTTAGTTTCCCACTCTGTCTGTGCTGTGAAATGTAGGAACAAGCAGCCTGGTCTTCAGGCAAGAGCAGAAGCAGACAGGGGCTGAAGCTCATGTTTTAGCAGAGATTTTCAAATACTTACTCACTTCCTAGCCACAGAAGCGAGCATAAATTAGCCCTGCTTTTGGCTGCCTGTCATTGCTTCCCGCAGCCTCTCTTTGTCCCATACCTTGGGTAGCCCAAGCATTGTCTATGATCGGCCTGCGTGTGATTCTTTGGGGTCAGCGTTCCTAGCAGATGATGGTACTGCATGTGTGATGATAGACCTCCTTTTGTTTGCACAAAAGGGAGATTTCATCCAGCAACCCAATGTAATTCAGTTCAAAACTGAAGCTAAAACCTCTTCCATTACCCTATTTGATTCTCCATGTTACTTAATGTTCTATTAAAAATCTCTCCTCTTAAATGCTTATTGAAGCAAGCCAGAAGTGCATAAAACCTCTAATGTAATTAGCAATAAAAATAATTCCAAAACCCAATTACTTCATTAATATGGGAAGAAGTGCAATTTGCACAGAAGCAAATTTGCATACAGGTACAAAGCTGGTGCAGCACCATTAATGGTAATGGACAGTTATGACCAGAGACAGGGACTCTTCTTGCTCAAACAGAACCCACTTCAGGAGGATGATGTTCAGCTTCTGGCAGCAGTTTTGTGCTGCTGTTAATTGGGTGTTGATTTTTGGGTTTGTTTTTTTTTCGTTTTGTTGTTAGGGACTGGTGGCATTTGCAGGGCGCAAGATTTTTATAATTTTTTAGTCAAATCTAGAGCAGTAAAGTACTGGTAATATCTTCCCTCAATCCCCATTATTCCCACTACGTTATTGCCTGCTTTGTACCAGCAGTGTCTCCAGGAGATAATTCCTTTCCCCTCTCCTCCCCATGAAGAAGCAATTCCTTCTTGTCAACACCGCAAGCAGCGTTTTTCAGCTGTGGCAGCATCCAGTAGCTAAGCAACAAACAGCATCCCCAAACAAGAAATCAAGGTGTATGGGAGAAAAAACCCTGCTGCGCACATTACAGTGTAATCTAGTGAAAACTGCTGCATCATGGTTAATTTTGCTTTGTCCTAAAAAGGAATCAGGCTCCCACATCTTGAAAACAACCCATTCTCTGAAGCATAAGGATGGTTGCTACCTTTTTTTGCATTAGCTATCAGCAGAGTTTTGTCCCTGGCTCTGTCCAGACAGACTTTCAGAGGAGTCATTTGAGTATACAGGGCTTGATTCCCATCTTCTTCAGGTAGCAGAGAAGAAAATGAGGACATGAGTGGAAATGCCTTATGGCCAGTGGTTCATCCCCACCTTGGCAAAGCTCGGGAGGGGCGTGCAAGGCTGCAAGAACACAGCACCCAGAGCTGGGATAGTGCTATAGCACCTGGAAATGCTCTGGGACTATTGCTCCCAAATACCGAAATACGCTACGTAAGAAAAAATACGCTATGTAAGAAAATACGCTATGTAAGAAAAAAATTACTCGTATACTTAGAGTCATGGGTCTTGCTGGGTGGTGGTTGGAGGTTTTTTGTTGTTTTTGGCTTTTGCCAAACTTAAAAATTTTTTTTTAAGTTTTGCCTGCACTTAAAAAATACACTTCACACTGCTTGGTTAAAGCCAGGAGACAATGCCAATCTATGCAGCTGTGTCTTCAACATCCCCTTCCACTTGTTTCTTTGTCCTGCTCCCATTTTCTTTTCCCTCTCCACGTACACTGCCTTGATTGAATTGTCTGAAGCACAATTTCCATTTAATAGGTAAGTGAGTTTTATCTGGTGCCTGAGTTATGGCCTAACATGTGTTTCATTATACAGGTCATAATAACCATTCCATATATTGTACATTTTGTTTTTAACACACTTATTAACAAGAAAACAAAGTTCATCATGTTAATAAAGTAAAAGCACCTAATGGGCAGAATCCCTTGCATAACTGGATTTATGGCTCAGCAAGCCTACTATAATAAGCAAATAATAAATGTATAATGAGCTGTTTCTGATTCTCAAATCAGGTTCATTTGACTTATTCAAGAGAAGTTATTCAGAATATTGTTAGTATGAGCTTGGAGCAAGGCTGCATAAGAAGACAATTAGAGCTGAGCAGTCTTCTGTGGCATTATATTTAGAAATTCTCTAGGAGTATATTATTGACTACAATCAATAAACAGGATGACCAATACATCAGCAACATTTAGAAAGGATGCTCTGGCTCAACAAATAGACTTCATAGTCAGCCAGGGATTACTTGTTCAGTTGTGGACCCGGGTCCGAACAAAAATCTTTGCTAAGAAAAATGCTTGCAATAGGGTTCAGCCAACAGAGCACATTAAATACCAATACTCACCCAGAAAGTGAAAACTCAAACGTTGTTTGAAAAATTACATCTAATACAAGTGCACAGAGAATAGCAAGCATCTGACAGTCACTAGCCCGCTGAATGCAGCACAATTTTTGCTGCTGAGCACTACTCCCTTTAGTAGCTTTGTGGGGAGGGAAGAAACAATCCAGAAGATGTAAAGCAGGGGAGCAAGGGTTGATTTGGATGCTTGTCCTACTCCTGTATGAAGGTCCTAATGAATTTAGAAGCAGCAAATCCCCATTTCTTCAACTGCTAGGGTCATCTCCACAATCTCTCAGCAGGGACATCCACCCCAACACAACTGTTGCCTTCTTAAACCAATGGAGATGTTCCCCTTTAGACCCAATGAGGTGATAAAGGTGGCAGAAAGCTTTTCTTTGGCAGGAATACCCACACCTTCTAAAATAGCAATGATGATGTTTATGCTAATCCATGGCCTCATTCAAGAGCCACTAGGGTCATAGCAAAGGTAGGCTGGCCTTCAGGGATGGAGGTGATCTACACGGCTGTGTTGCCCATTGAACCCTGGAATTAATAGTAATAATAATAATGATAAAGAAATGGCTGGCAACCTTATGGTGAAGATCCCACATTGCACGTGAGACACCTGAGCTGCCCTTCCTTCCCCAGGATAAGGTATATTGCATTTGAAAGAAGTTGAAAGCATTTTGTTGCCTTAAGTTATGGGTGGAGAGGACTTCCACTCCTTTTTGGGTTCAGACTTGGTACCAGTCCGTTCATCAGTGGCACTGTGCTGACTTATGCCATTTTGTTATCTGGCTCCTACGTAAGAAACTCTTCAGAGCAGCTAATATCACTTTTTTCATCTTTACTGAAGGCTTTTTCCTGGCTCTGGAAAGCTGCCATTACTGACTTTCCCTGATCCCCACCAGGAAATTAAGCTCATCCCTCACTTGCTAAGGTGCTAAGTAGTTTCTTTCAGAAGTACTGTGGAAATCATAAATCCTCTGTGTTGTCAGACCATTTGGAAGGCTGCCTGGGGATGGGCGGAGCAGTGTGGGTGGCTGCACTCTTATTTTGACAAATTCACTCTTCTAACCTGATGTTCTCTGCGGCTTGTGCTGAACCACTTTGCCTGGGCCCCAGAACTGGCCATTGCACTCTAACAGTGTTTCCCTGAGACTTTGGTGCAAGCACTTTGCAACTTCATGGTCAAGGGAACTGCTTGGAGTTAAAAAGGAGAGGGTTAATCCAGAAAATCACAGTGCAAAGATAAAATACACAAAACCAATGCTTGTTACTGCACTTGTACAATAGCGAAGAAATGTTTGCTTATTTGCTTTTTTACTGTGTTACCTATAGCTTGAGTGAAGCTGCTTTTCCTATTCATGCATGTACTAACCCTTTTGATTTCTATAACGCTGTGATTTCATTGCTTTGCCCCTTGGAAGCTTTTCCTTAATTGTTCCCTGCAGCCTAGCGACCTGAAACTACCTGTATAATGTGAGTCTATCTCAGGCATATAATTCTTTCCACAATCCCCTTGCTCATTTTTACTTTATAATTTATCATTTTTTTAAGTGCTGACTGCTCCTTTGGGAGGTCTGAAATTAGCTTTGCCTTTAGATTTGCACTGGAATTGATGTTCATCAGGGGGTTAATATAGAAGTCTGTGTTATGTATAGCTTTTCATAGGGGCATGACTCATTGAAGTCAGACAGATCAGACAGCTGGGGTGGGACTGGCATCACTTACAGCAGGTTATATGGCTGCTTTAGTCATGCTTTAGAGCCCTCAGCAGCCCTCTGAGCTGAGATGTTCTTCTCAGGAAGGAATAATTGCCCTCAGGTGGTCCCGGTGTCTCCTGGGGACTGCAGAGGGATCCTGGGCAGGACACCTAATTCCCAGACAGCTAAATTAGGAAGAAAGGATCCCATTGCAAGCACCATGGAGCTTCAGGCGCTCCGCAGTCATGGCTCAGTTTAAGCTAGATATTTAATCGTGGGTATGTTATCAGGCACTGAAGCACTGTTGCCTTCAGTGCTGAAACACCTGGTTTCATTCCCTCATCGTGCCCTCAGTGGCAGCACCAGAAACAAAGCGGAGAGAGGTTTAGGCGAACAGGCTCCAACCTACAGGTCTAAAATTACATATTTATGTATTTCTTCTTCAAGTAAGTGCCTGGACCTTCACAGGGGCTGCACCAGCAGAGGGGCAGGTCTGGCATGACAAGCCATCATGCCTTATAGTGACTCAGATGGAAAAGAGGGAGACTTTCAGTAAGGGCAAAAAAGAAATTCTGCGTATCGAGAAACCTCAGCTGCTTGTGCTTGGAAAATTGCTGTTTCTAAACATTTCCCCCCAAAGCAATCAGTCTGTTTCAACAATGGCCAATTTGAAAATGGACTTCTTGGGGGAGGGGGGAAATGCTGGGCTGCAAGGGACAGACCTCATTTCCAGCACACATCACCACTTGGCCTGGCAGGGCTCTCTGGAACTTTCTGTAATATATACAGCCATTTCCGTGGCTTTTCCCAAGATAATATTAAGAGCATGACTTGCCTTTAATAGTGCCTGATGCAGCTGCATATGCTGCTCACCCCCAAGACTGCCCTGGCTCTTGAGAGCTGCTGTGGACAGGGTGGCATATGGAGGAACTGTGCCAAGAACACAGCTTTTTTTCTCTCCAATCTTGTCTTGCTTTTCTTCTGAGGAGCACGTGCATGGGGGTGAAGGGGGATGTGGTATGATGATGCTGATCTGTCTGGGAGAGCCACCACTTCTCCTTTCACCATGGTAACTAGGAGGAATTGGTATGCAATGGGGATGGGAAGGTTTGTGGTATTTTACTGGGGAGGGTTGAAGACTTTTTTCTTGTGGAAACTCTTTGGTCAAGGGGAGCAGAGGAGGAAATTGCCTTTTCAGTAGATCCCTGCAATTCCTTGCTTGGCAGAAGCAGGATCATGTTTCCTTCAGCAGGTGCGGTGTCCTATCAGTGCTGAAATAACAACTCAGAGAAAGTAGCTGCCCCTGTGAGCCAGGGGAAATCTCCTCCTTCCTCTTAATATTCTGTCTCCAGGTCTTTTGAAGGAGTGCACACATGCCTAGGACCAGAGTGGTCAGACTCTGTTTACTGCCTAGTGGGGTTTTCACCTCATTTCTAGTCCATTCATTCTCCACATTTTATAATCTTTCACTCTCCCCTTCTCTTTGTCCTTAATTATTTTGAAATCTGTCCTCCAACCTTGCCCCACACTGGAGCAAGGTTTGCCCTCTGGAAAGGCTGCCAGGGCTATGTGCCCATGGCAGCAGCTGGGGTAAGAGGCTGTGTGGTGGCCCAGGACCCCCTGTCCTAGGCACCTTCACCTTGGAGGAGAGAGGAAGGTTGCTCCCAGCACCCCTGGACTGGGAAAACCGGGCTTGGAGAGCTGCAGGTTGGGCCAGGATGGAGGCAGCAGGCAAGTTCACAGCTGGGCACTACTGCTTTGGCTTTGCTTTCAGAGCTAAAAAACAGGGTACCCTTTGGAGGGAGGGTTAAAAGCAAATAACAAATAGCAAATTCCACAGAGTATCCCACTGGATTGTTGCAGAAACAAGTCACTAATGCCAGAACCACCCCATAGTTGTCCTTCAAACACTGGTTGCATCACCTGGGAGCCTCTTGGCAAAGGCTGGAGAGCTGCTCCCACTGGGTTTGTGCCACACCAGCAATCCCAGGTGAGTTTGTTGTGCAGTAAACCACAGCTTCTTTTTCAAAGTATCCCCTCCCTCCTCTTTTCCTCCATTTTGCTTCCCTGAATTGCATCCTGCACAGTTCACCTGCACTGGCAAAGGATAGCATCCATCTGCAAAGATTTATTAGCGTAAACACCTTCCACCATTAAATATGTTTCATTGACTGGGGCAGGACTCTGCTCTGGGGACAACACTGCCCAGCAGTTAGACATGTTGTTTTACAAAAATTAGATCTAAAGTGTGAAGCAGTTCAGGTTTTTACCTCTCAGATGTAATCTCCGCTTTATGCTATTTGTCCTTTGGAGCTGGATAGAAACCTACTCTCCCTGGTCTGCAGCCATTCTTTTGTGTTGGCAGCAGCTCTAATTATGCACCAATTAACCTTAATTAAACCAATTCCTGTGTAACTGCACATGCAGACAATGCACTGAACAAACGGCCTGACAAATATTGTCACTTAAAAGGCATAAAAACACATCAGATCCTTAATTGGAAAGTCAGATAGATTGTAAATTGCTGCAGATTTGTAGCTCTTTGTTCTTAAAATGATCAAACAGGAGTAGTGGCCAAACACCCTGAATGCTCCCAAAACCTTGGCTGAATTCATTTTCACAGGCTGCTGAGGCCAAAATATATTGTTTGTGTAGGAAAAGGGGGCGATGGAGCATCCTTAATTGTAGCAGCTGGCAGGCTGGTCTAGAGGGCAACAGGATGGTGACCCCAGGTAGAGAGGTACAAAGTTCCCCTTCTGGAGCATGGGTGACTTTGGGCAAACTGCTGGATTATTTGTGGATCCCTCCTGACTTCTGCCCAGCTGTCTGTCCAACAAATGCTCCCTGAAACTGGGACTGTCCCTCATGTCATGCAATGGAGTTGCAATTTTGTTGGAAATGGGTTGCAGTTTGCACCCTGTAAGCAGTAACGCAGCCAACAGATGGTGCTTGCACATGCAGTTGCTCCAGGTTTCTTCCAAAAATGCTATATAAGCTTACTTCATATTATGATGCAATATTTTTTTGAGGGAGCTGCTGCAAGTGGAACAGGATTTACCTTAATTTCCCTGAGCAGAAGCAGTCTCTGGAACTGCTGTTATGTGGAGAACAGAGTACTTGCCAAAGGGGTTACAGGCCTCCAGTTTGGCCCTTTTTCAAAGTTTGATATAAGGGAATTAACTTAGACTGAGAAAAAGTCTAGGCTCTGCATCACTCATTCATCCTGCAGTGAAAGGAAAAAAAAAAAAGATTGCAAGACCCTGAGATTGGTTTGCAGCAGAGCAGCAAGAAAAAAAAGTCATAACTAGCGCTGAATTCAGAATTTTGTCTTCCCTGCTGTTTGTAAAATGTGTTTAGCTGGAGGGAAAAAAAAAGCCCTTCAAATCCTTTAATATGTATTGACTTTTTGGTGGTTCAGTTTTGTGCTGCTGAACGCTTTCCTTTCTGTAGTTAATCAAACAGGCTCATGGCATAGCACTTTGTGGTAAAATATTCTGCCTTGTGAATACTGCAATTAAAAGCAAAGCTAATTAAGCATGTAAATTTTGCCCATATAAATTAGTTACTAACACATTCGCTTGGGCACTGGTGCTGATTGCGGTGGGAAGGGGGATTCGCACAATCCATGTGCCTGTGCAGAGAACCTGCTGTGAGGAACCACTTGGGAAAGGAGGGCAAATGGACTGGTGCGAAGAACAGAGAGAGAGGAACAAAAAACCTTTTGCAAATGAAGCCACAACAGAAATTTTGTTTTAGCAGCTGGACAGGCATGTGAAAGCCCAGGCAAAATATAGGTGGGGGTAAAAATTGCTGCCAGCCTTGGAGACAGTGCTCCCAGATTTGCACATAGAACCAAGATTTTACCTCCAGAAGCATAATTCTTTTTTTCTTCCAAGCCATTCGTCAGCCTGTATTGGGTGGAAATAAATCCCTACTGTCTGCAGGAGGGCACTGAAGAGGTCCTGCGAGCTGCTCTGTGGGTAGGTCTCCCTGTTCCCCACATTTACATGCACGCTGCACAGACATGGCAAGATCTTGAAAAGCACAAAGGGCATCCAACTCGCTTTTCATTGAAGAGAGAAGAATGGGTGCCTAGATGGCACCCAGCGAGGCCAAAGGAACGGGGACAGATGGCTGAGCAGGTTCTGGGGACCAGAGGAATGTGCATCTGAAAAGCAAAGGAGAGAAGCTGCCAGGCTGAGAGGGAAGCCCTGGACAGCTGGCTACAAAATGCTGAATGGTGAGCCATTAATGTTTGGGGGCTTTTAATTAAATAAAAAGTAAAAATTTTATGTACTTCTTGCAAGAGCTGGGGTCTTGAAATGAACCTGCACATCTTTTCACTCATGCCTGCTTGAAAGTGAGAGCCTGCAGGTGTCTTCTGAGAGCAGGGCTCACTTTTCCGAATATGCCAAGCTGACCTTGGCATATTGATCAGGCCCAGGAATCACCTGCTTACTAGGACCTAGGCTCCAAGCTGTCTTCTGCTTGAAAGCAGCCAGCGATACGTTCTCTTCTCCCTGGAAAGCAGCTTCACTGGCTACGGCAGCAACTCGTCCTCCTGCTTGGAGTGGGACCAGTGAGCAACCACAAACAAGAGTAGCCAGATGACGAAGGAGGATGAGACTTGTAATCAAATGGTTTGATGTTCCCCAGGCTGGCTTCAATCTGTGCTGCCTGGACACTTCATTTGTTGTTTTACACTACGCTGGCAAGGGATGACATCTGATGGTTCCTACCAGGACACTGGTGTGAACACTGGGGACAAACTGTGCTATGGCTGTAAGTCTAAAATGAATTTTGTCTCTTGTCTGCCATAGTGGTGTATTTTTCTATGGCAAACTCTTGAGTACTAATGGACTGTCTGATAGCTGTGGAAAGAGTAGCAGTGTGATTTCTAGTAGCTCTGGGCAAATTCACTTATACTAAAATTAAATAGCCACAAGGAGCTATTTCACAAATTTTTGCCAGTTCAAGCTCAAAAGGCACAAGGAAGAGGCTCCCCAAAAGCTTATTTTAACCACAGACCCTGAGAGGTGAGGATCGAACTCTGTAGTGACAAGATCCATTCGTCTGCGTGGGATTCAAATGGAGTCAATTGCAAATCAAGTTGTCGGGCAAGTCCCCCAGTATCTCTTTCCCTCCCAGAACAGTCGCAGCATTGTCATTACTGCAGGCAACTCTACCATTTGCATCTCCCACTGCAGTTATTAAAGGCATTTCAAACAAGCCAACCCGAATGTGTCATCCTCATCCTGCACTTCTTGATGCCCCAAAAGAAATTCCTGGTGCCTTCAGCAGAATTCTACAGATGAGCAGAGAAGAGGAGCCTGGAGAAGATACTGGTGCTGGCTATGGGCTTTTTTGTGTTGTATCTTAACTGGTGTGCAGCCCACAGTTATGAACTGGAGGAAAAACCTGAGGAGCAAACTTCTCCCTGAAACGTACCCGCTGTTTACAGGCAGGTGGGAGTGATGGTCTCCCGGCTATGCCGAGACCTGAAGTTCTCCTGTTCTGGAACAGATATTTTGGGTCACATTGAGGAAAATACTTAATCTCTCTGTGTTTCCATTCCCCAAGTGAAAGACAAAAATAGCAGCACTGCCTTCCTTCCAGCAGAGTAGAGTGCATTAAAACTGCAAGGTGATGGGAGCCCTGGCAGTGCCTCGGTTGAAGAGATTCATTTGAATACACTTGTTGTACATCACGCACTCAGCCCTGAGTTTTAATCTCCTCCTCTCCATCATTGTAATCTAAATTTCCTTGAGCTCTCTCACTGGAGCACAGTCCCAGTTTAATCCCCACCTCATTTGAGTGATTCCTCCAATTTCTCCTATATGCAAATGGCAAGGCTTATGTTAGCCCTTATCCCTCCTCTAAGTCTATCACAGGAGGGTTGCTAATGCTCCCTTTGCAGGGAGCACCAGCAGTTTATTTGGGAGCTTGTTCAACTTCTCTGAATAATTTCTCTTCAGTTTTTTCAGTCCGGTGACTTGCGTTTCACAGTCTTTTCCAGACCTGCTGAACTTTCTTGTGTTTGCGGGGTTAGAATTCTGTTTACCTTCAAAGCGGCAGCAGCCTGCCCTTCCTCTTCCCTCCCACGGGATGTTTTGATGTTTTGGTCCGGGCAGAGGTGCATGGGGTAACCCTTGCTCACACTGACAGAAGCACCGTATTTTTTGCAGAGGTGCAAGCTTGGCAAATGGCAGGACCAAGCCCTGTGTAATTCCCAATTTACTAGCTTATAATGCTTAGCAGTATTAGCAGTACCTTCCTATCATAACAACAGCATCTACTCTCAGGAACACTATTCATGCAGCAGTTGTGTTACACCACAAGTAATTATATTACTTATATTCAATTTGTATCATTACACGTAATTCAACTGTGCCTGCATAGTATCATATTTCATTAATGCTCAATGCAGAACAGCATCACATAAATACCCTCCTTGGCACTTTTCATTTGAAATTATATTCTAGTAGTAATTAAAATGTAGATCAAAAATTATATATCCCAACTATTAAAAATATAGAAATAAAACTTTCTGGTGTATTAATAGAGAAAAAACACCAATTAAAATTCATTGCCCTGAAAATGATCACTCTACAAATTTAAGGAGATGCTGTCAAGTTTGGTAACTCCAGAAATGACAAATCTTATTTGCGTGCAATTCTCTGCAAATTTATCCCAATTCTGTGTGTCCTTGTCATGATAAAATGTTTAAGTGAGTTTTAGAAAGCAATGAAGATTCAGTTATTTATATGCAGCCCTATGATATGAGGGCAGCACCACCCTGGCCTTGAGGGGCCAGTACCTCTGCTCTGTTGTTAGCATGACCCAGACACAGCATCCCTGGATGGGCTGTGAATAATGCTGCAGAGAGGGGACGGTCTGTGTAAGAGTAACTTGGCCAATGGTCCTTCCAAGAGGGTCCTGGTCTCCCCAGAAACCCCACACAAGCCCCGCAGCTCATGGGGGCTGCTGAGCTATAGGGTTATGAGACATTTCACCATGTGAACGTTATGTTTGTTTCACTTTTGGAAGTCTACTGTATGGAATCTACTCCAGTAACACAGCATAGTCCTTGTAACTTCATCTGAACTACCAAGACAGTCTAGAGGAACCTGCCAAAATCTCCTAAAAAACTCAACAATAAAAAAATGCACCTTAACCCACACAGCCAAACATTGTTTGAGGAAGTCTGGTTATTCTGAAGGCTGTTAGTGACATACCAAATGGGCTTTGTTCCCAGGAATACCTGCCATATGATGTGTAATTTAAGTAAAAGGTGTTTGTGTACTTCTTTGCCTATTAAAGAGGGATTTACGTTCTGGGAGCTGGTGTGTGGGTTGCAAACAATGGATGGTGGAGACTGAGGTGGAAAAGCCACAGGTGAGCTCCTGGCAGCAGCAGAGAGAGGCTGTGTTTTTAGCATGCTGCTCATAGGGACACTGTACGTGATTGTTTCTACCTTATTCAAGAAGAAGAGCTTGCAAAAAGTCCTGTAATATCACCAGATTTCTCTATCCTTGTGAAAATAAACCTATGAGGTGCCAAATTTAAGTGAACTTTTTTTGGAAGCATTAAAGGGCACATTATGTCACCTGTGCCATGCTGCAGGAGGGAAGAGATTTCTAATAGACTATTTATAAAATGAAGTACCAGGACCTAGGGTCAGTTGTCACCCCACCTCATGGTGACGAACTCCTCTTTGTGTCAGCAAGTGAATATGGATATTGAAGTCTATCCTGTGCCAAGGACTGAAGGTCAAGTCCACTTAGTCTTATGAGACAGCTGTATCTGGAAGGTTTGGGGCAATCCAGAAGGGGGTGAGATGGATTTAATTAACATAGAGAACTTCTGAGCTTTTCCAGGAAGCAGGAGCATTTTCAGCTTTCAGTATAAGGTGAAGAGGAGAAGAGGGCAGAATGCAGACTGAAAATAATATTAAAGCACACATGAATTACCTTTTTTGTAAGACTGATACCAAGTACACAGAGACAAGACATGGCCCATCTCTAACTTAGGACATATGTTAAAAATCTCTATGATTTTTAAACTATTCCTTGAACATCTCTCTAAAACTATTGGCAGTTGAAAGCTAGATGAAGTAGCTATTTTATCTGGCAAGCTTCCACGCAAAATTTCCTGCCGATGCTGGCTCAGACAGATGGAGATTTCGGGGGGGAAAGAACGAAGTGCCATAGGGCTTTATTGGATGAGCCGTGAAAGGTTTCTGCAAGCTTCTATCACAAGGTTTATGAACTTTGGGCTTGGTAACTTCAACGCAGTTTTGTTCAGTGTTTTAACCCTGCTTTATTTCCTGTGGTCCAGATGACACATTTATACATCCTCAGAAAATTTAGTGGGATGCTCTTCAAACAACATGTGACTCTGCACAAGTAAGGGCAGAAACTTGCTGGTTTTACCTCAATATATAAAAGTTTTTTAATATTGCTGTATAAAGTGCTTTTCTCTTGAAATGTCTTTTTTTGGTTAGGTCATGCAAATTTAGTGCTGGCGGTTGCTTCTGTAAGATGAAAAGTATGAACAATTCATGAATATTTCATCATTTGTTTCTGCACTGGTCAGAAATGATAATTTGAGCTCCAGACTGTAGAGATTTAGCAAAAAGACTTGGACACTCAGAGGATAAAGATTTTTTTTAAAAAAGTGCTTTTGAGAGGATCTTTCCTTGCCAGTGCTGATTTGTAGACAAGTTGTCTAAAGGATATGAAGCTGGGATAATCTATTGAGGGTACATATTTGGGCTGTGCTACTGAAGCAACTCGTGATCTGCAATGCATTTAACACTATAATGTTATTTTTTATTTACCTTTTTTTTCTTTTCCTTCAGAGAACAACTGAAAGCACCGTGTCACCCAAGATCGCAGGCAGAGCATCATACAGAAGGCAGCCTTGGGCAGAGTCTTCATTCACCTCAGGCTTGATGTGCACCACCATCTTCCTCAGGACATGAGCACTGCCCTGGAAAGTCTGTGAAGGGGAAAGTGTCAGCAAAGGTGTTATAGCTAAAGGTGCATCAGCCTGGATTCTCCTCTTAAGATTTCCTTTATGTTTTGCTGTAATGTCTGTAGCCAGCTACCTTGCTCTCTTTTATGCAATTGGCCAACCTATGAGAGTCCCCAGGGGCTAGAATTCAAAAGCAATGTTGTTCTTTGTAACCAGTGTGCGCTAATAATTTTTATGCTAGCTTCAACTAAGAAAGGAAGGCATTTTTTCCAAGAAAGAGGTGTTTATGGGTTTGCAGTACCAAGACTCTCTGTGCGAGAACCCTAAAAGCCAACGTTGGAACTGGGAAACGTCCCATGGGAACTAGTTGGCTAATAGGGCCCTGTACATGCTCTGCTAGTTCATCTGTGCTTATTGCTACTGGTGGTGGAGGGGAAGTAAAACATCAGTTTGAAAAAACACCCAGAGATGACAGCCTATCTTTCAGAGGGCTCAGCTGGTGAGAGCCACAGAGCAGGAACTGGTGCTATTTTCACAGTCTCTTAATGACTTGTTCTGTGTTTACTCCCTTGCTGCTCTTTGGGTACACCTGAGTGACACAGCAAAAAAGGCTTTTCGTGACAAATTGTCCCTGCTTTTCCAGCTGAGTGGTGCATCGCCGTGGGTTTTTCTCTGCTGTGGTGCTGCAGTGGCTCTATTATGCTCTGAGGAGACAGTCAGCTCTAAAAGAGCTGGTTCCTGACGTTACCAAGCACCCCTTGGTGCTGAGCCCATCCCACTCGCTGCCATTGCTTCACTGAAAGAAGTGATGACAGCAGATAAGCAGCCCTTCAACCAGCTTTGTGAGTTCAGGATGCACTTGGGAGATGCCTTTGATGTTGACAGCAGCCATGCAAGCGTTTAGGTACCCAGTTTCTTGAGGCACTGAGCAGTTGAAGTTCGCGCCAATTTTCTCTGCAGTAATGAGCACTCAGTGCTTCTGAAAACCTGCCTGTTGGACAGCCTTTGCCTTGACCTGAGAGTACAGCTGCACCACTAAATACAGCAGGCCAGTGCTGCTCACTAGCCCTGAGGGCAATCAGTGTGACCCAGCCTGTGTCCCTACAGCTGAGATGTCTTCACCCCTCCACAAGGGTGGCCTCACCCATGTCTGACCACAAGCCAAGAGTGAGTTGGCACAAGCTAAATCCATGCCAAGGAGTATGCTCAGCACAGAACCAGCATTGGATGATCCCCAGACAGTGCTCAAGCCCTGGGCATGTTCAGCACAGATGTGGTCTCAGAGATATGGATGGGCCATGGGGAATCTGTATGCTGCAAATCCCCCGTCCTTATGCAGCACGAGAAGGGCAGGTTGGTCATTGCCAAGTTTCAGTGATAAACCACAGGAAAAAAACTCACTGCCTTGTTGCTTTCTGAATTTACAAGAAGGGATTGATCTCCTGGCTGCAGGAGTAAGGCTTAGCGAAGAAGCTCCTCCTGGGGCAACTTGGAGAGCTACTACAATAGCACCCAGGGTGGATTTGAGCTTGCCTGTTGCTAGACCATTTCATGGACACGGCAGGGAGATGAGATGCTAGAAAAGTAGCAACTGTCTTAGCTGCATCCCTTCAGCACTGACTCCATTGGCTGTCCTGCTCTTGCTGCCCCACTGCCCTGTTGCATGTACTTCTTGCTGCTTCTTCCTTCAAGTCCTTAGGAGGAAGGGATGGATGATCATGCTGGATGTGACACATATATGTGCATCAGGAGCAACAGCTGGTGTTACCCAGGGGGAGAAGTCATACGGATAAAAAACAGCAAATGAATCCCTGGTC
This sequence comes from Phalacrocorax aristotelis, assembly GCF_949628215.1. NCBI lineage: Eukaryota > Metazoa > Chordata > Aves > Suliformes > Phalacrocoracidae > Phalacrocorax > Phalacrocorax aristotelis. Next base: position 84,133,003 of record NC_134278.1, read on the forward strand.
TCTCAGTGCTCCCAAAACCAGCATGCAGTAAGGGCTATATCATTGCAATGCTTTTCGCTTTCTCAGAGCCAAATGCCAGCAGCTGAGTTATCTTCATTTTTATCTGTATGATGGGCTTTTCTAAGATTGTATTGTTTTGATTGAATATTCCTTGGGTCTGGTTCGATTTTCTACCACCATCAGTCCCAAGGCAGGCCTTGAAGTCTTCTAATGAGGTCAAGAAGCTACGGCAAAATGTAGAGCAAATGGGAAAAAGCAACATTGGTGACAGTCGCTTACAATTTTAAAGAGCAAGAGCCATCCTCCCTGGCAGGCTGCCCTTTTTCATCTGTAATCTGTCCTACAAAGTAGATGGGAGATAACTTACTGGAAGATCTCTCCTCTGTACCAATAAAAGAGGTTTTAATTTACCAGTATGTTAGCTTGGCACTGCAAAGCAATATTAGAATGACTCCCCTCAAGCTTAATGCACTTCCAAACCCTATTTATAAACTTATAAGTAAGGAGCTGAGGATTCATTGTCCTTTAGATGAAGAAGAGGAAGAAAAATGACACGTATGTCTTGAAGCTTCCCTCATTTAATAAGCACAAATATTTTGTTCTGATGCACTACCTCCATCAAAAAAAAATGTCATTTTTCTGAGGTTAACCTCTGGTTTTCTTAGGAGAAAAAAAAAGGGGAAAAAAAAGGAAAAATTATCACCTGTGTACATAGGAAAGTGGAGGCACAAAGAGGGCAAAAGGCAAGAGACCTGTTCTGCAGAGCTGGAAAAAGATGACATCACTGATTACCAGAGTAGTAATTTGATCACAAGGCCTTTAACTTTGAGGGCAGATTAGCTAATAATGCAGTTAGCAAGGAAAATACCCATATTGGCACTTGTAATGTGCTGGGCTAATCTGTCACTTATTTTGTTATGCACGTGTCTACCTACAGCAAGAATCAACACTGTTTAGAAAATACTTTTTTTCTTCCCATAACCTTTGAAGTTAAAAAAAAAAACTTCATTGGCTCTTTCCCCAACCCCAGCATTTGGTGCAGGGCAGGATGGTAGTGTTTAATACATATGTCAGAAAAATAGATGTTTTTAAATCTTATTTCCTGAAAGAAAACAATTGGCTTTTTATAAAAGGCTGTCCTACTTTTCTGCCTGTCAGATCTTCCTTTAAAACTTCTGCATCCCTTGGCCAGCATTAACCGTGCTTGCTGGAAGCATTGAGCTCTTGGCAGTAATTAGTCTTACAAATTTCGTGTAGCTACAAAGAGAGCGAGGGCAGAAGACAGTGCCTTCTGGAAGGAGAAGTGAGCAAGACTTGGCAAAAAGCCTTTTGGAAATTTGGAAAATGGAGGGTGTGGGGAAAAAACTTAACAACCAAAAAAACAGAAGTCCCCATGCAGTGTAGCATCCATGGGTGGCTGGTGCCCTTGTGCTTGGCTGAGAAGGGCCCACCAGCAATTCCTGAGCATGGCCTGGTCTATTGGTGGGATATCTGTCTACTGTTCCAACCATACTAATTTTAATAACCCACTGATGTTAGAATTTAGTCAAACTGAGGAAAAGACAAACAAAAGTAAACTTTTTGTGTGTCTCTGATAGCTCAAATTTCAGAGTTAGAAAAAGGATTGTTTTGTAGGCATCCAAACCTTCCTCAAAACTTCTGAGATCAGAGGGTTCCTCCTCTCAGTGTCAGGCTCTGTATCCTGCAAGACAGACTGACTGCAGAGAGGTAAGGAATTATATTTATTCTTAATGGTTTGCATTTAACCATAATGGGAGGTGGTACAAAGTGAGACTGGGAGGATAGAGGCTCTTTGGGTTTCATTAAAGCTCTCTGAAGGCTGCTAAAAACCCCATAATTGGGGTTTCTAATTGGGACAGGGAAACAAATGCCTATGTGCTAATCCTATTAGAAAGTGAGGCTTAAGCCTGGGTATCTGTCAGCATGAACCTGTTCTTCCAGGCTTTGGTAGTGCTGACTTCTTAGCAAACGCTTCCTGCTGTGTGTAAAGTATCGCATTGTTAAGTCTAGGAGCAGAGCAAGGCTATATTAGCTTTTCCCATAGTGATCCCTAGACTGGATCCAAACCGCAGATGACATGATGGCAAACACAGCATCAGCTCGATGAAGTCACCGTCTCATCGCTGCCAGCCCAGGCATTAGTACAAAGAGGAAAGAGCTTCACCATGTCCTCACCACAGCCCTGCCTTGGGACTGACTGCCGAAATGGAGCCATACCATGCATGTCATTGGCTGCATGTCATCACAGAGAGGACACAAAAACCCACTGAAGAAACTGCCATCTCCTGCCTGAAGTTTTGCCTGGAAATAGGGACATCAGCCACTACTTTGAGAAGACTGCATTTGATGTCCATCTGCTGCACTGTCTTAGGGGAATTTAAATGCACTGGATTTGGGTTGATGCTGAGCAGAGCGCAGTAAAGAGAAAGACAAAAGCCCATGTTGCAGGACAGATGGATCCAGGCAAAGCTGTTTTTGAGAGCAGACATGTCTAACAAGATTTCATTTTCCACTACTAGAGCTGTATGTCGACAGATTTCAAATATCTTTCTAAGTCCCAGTAGCCTGATTGAAAGTGGTATGTCTTTATCAGACTGGTTATGGGCCTTCTGAAATGTGAGGCTCACTAGCTGCATCCAAATCTTGTACGTTGAGTACATTCCTAATTAAAGCAGATTGGGCCTTTGGGGAAGGAGGGGCTGCAAAGCATTTCCTAAAGTACTTTCTACTTGAATTTCATTTTGAGAAAATATACTTGAAGGATGATGCAGGAACTAGGATCGAGTCAAATTTGGGTTTGGTGCATTAATTATACTTGCAGAGTAAGTTTCTGAGGGACAGCCCAAGTGATGAGCCTGAGGTAGCCTAAGGGTTTGACAAAGAGGTTTCACCCTTCTGAAATATATGGCATGAACTTAAAGCCACTGTTAAGTTGCTGACATCTTTTTATTTTAGAAATGCCTTAAAGCTGTTTTCTCCAATCATTTTGGAATGTAAGCTGAAAAAAGCCATTCAGGCTAAACCAGAGAGATAAACTGTCCATCTCCCCTGTGTAATAAACACCAGTTCAAACACAAATGAAATCATCTCTCATCAGATGGGCCCTACAATGTTCTGCCATAGATTTTCTGCTACCACCTACACAAGAAACCATCAGGCAGGAAATCAGAAGGTGAAAAAGTGGTTTCTGCAGTAGTGAAGCAGAGCAGGTTTGATGGCTGACACAGGATGATGCAAGCATGGGCTCTGAGGAGGGAAGGGTAGATGCATCTGAGTCACCTTCCTCCTGGCACTATCAGCCTTAGATTAAACATAAAGTAGTAATTTTGTAGTTGTTGTTTCTACTGTTAAAATTCTTTCTTTGCAGGGATCTGGATACGTAAATGATACAAGCTGGGTTTATGCTGCTGCTGGGTAAAGCACAGTCCTCATCTGCCTCCAGGTGGGGGATTTGACTTGCCCAGGTGATGCTGCTGATGAACGTGGGGCAAGGGGATATAAACGCTCCCCCAGCAGAATAGTAGGATAGTATGGGTCATCCTTTCTTCTGCACTGCTTACTTCTAAGAAAACTACAGAGAAATTCTTTGCTGTTTGTTTTCCCATCATCTCCAGCTACCCTTCAAAATGTTTCATGGTTCCTGAATGCAGCTCTAGAGCTAAAAGGATCCAGCCCTGCAGGTGGTGAAGTTCAAGGTGATGGCCCATCCTAGCTAATGCCATGGGACAGCTTGGGCTTCCCAGCCCTCCCTACAAAGCTCACCACCAATGTGGTCCTGGAGGAGTATCATTTGTTCCCCCAGAGGGGAGTTTCCCAAAGCATCCTCAGGCTCAGAGATAAAGGGTTGCTTGCCTGTTTCATTGCCAGCTCCTTATGTGACTTTTTCTACTTCAATGCTACCTTAGGGTCATGGCAGCCTTGGAGAAGTGTGACATGCTGGAGAGGGGAAAGGCTGTGGTGTGCAGTAAAGGGCTGGGTAAGTGTTTGCTTTCCCTACTCCTCACCCTCAAGCACACTGGACTTACCTACAGTGCCATGAAGTGAAGGTGCAGTGCCAGTTCTACCCCTAGGCACTGTCTCCTGTGTAACAGGAGTCTCAGTAAACTAGCTCTACAATCATGTTGGGCCAGGAGGGTGGTTGCAGGGACGAGGGGAAGGGTGTGGATGGGGCATTGAGCACTCCTGTGTCTTTGCTCCAATATACCTGAGGAATGAGGGGTGGGGTCATATGGATTAGCTGCCCTGAGTGGTGACGAAGTCTAGATCAGGCTGAGTGCGGAAGGCAGTGGGGAAGCTGAAAGCCCTCTTGAATGGTCGTTAGGATAAAAATCTCAATTTGATTGCTTAAATGGGGAGAATTCACATCGGCAACCGAAAATAATGCATTAAGGTTTTGGCTGAATTGTGTGACTAAAGTACAAAGTAGATGGTGGAACAAGGTGGAGAATCTCATGCTTATTTGAACCTGCTGTGGATTTGGCCCACTGCAGTAATCATGGAAAGGATGAAATGTAGTTTTTCATGCTTCTCCTACCCTCATGGCTCCTGAATGCTTTAGTAGATATACAGTGAACAGCTGCAAAGCAAAGTGTGTTTCCACCTGCCAGCAGCAGCAAATTAATGAAGTTAGTGTTTTATGAATGCCAAATTACCCCAAACTGGGAGATTCTGCAGCAGATACAGAGCAGTGTAGAGCAGAAAGGAAAGACCACAAAGCTTGGGGGTAAACAAATGGGTCTAACAGTAATAACTGTTGAAGCCAGTCTGAATCATTCTCCAGCTCATTTTTTAAATCATGGCTTTCCTGGTGTTGCCTGTGACACTGGTGACAGTGTAAAGGAATGTACGTGATGGGAAGGTTGCATTTCTGAAGGCTCGGCTTTATCCATTTGATGAAAAATAAAAAATTAATCTTAACCAGGGGCAAGGAAAAGCTAATTGGAACAACATGGTTTGTGTGCTATTCTGCTTGCAGACTATAACTCGCATCAAGGCCTATCTCCCATGGTCACTTTAAGGCATGTGATGTACTAAGCAGATTAGGTTATATTACTTACTCTGCAAGGGAGAGAGCTTGACAAAGGATTTTCATCATGAAATGAATTTTTCATCTCTGCTGAATGTATCTGGTGACAAGAGAAATGTAATAATCTGAGGTATCAGCTGTCCCTCTCTACTGCTGGCAATGTGATTTGTGCCTCTTGCATAAGATACTTTCTCTCATGCTTTTCCCCTCAGGAGGAAGAAAAATGCATGTAATGTTTTATTTTGGACAGTGTAGTTTTTCTTTAGGTTTGAAATGGCTATTTCTGGAGCATTTCTTGTGGACTTCTCATTTCTCATGATGTAGAATTCTAAAAATATCACTGGTACATTTGCGCTGCCTTGGAGTCCCTAGTGCTCATTGTATGGATAGAAGTGTATGCAGGTAGGGCATTTGTCTACCATACAACCTTGGAGTTGCTATTGCAACTCAAGCTTGTGGGGAATGGGTGGCTTCACAGTGCTTAACTGACTATAAAGCCTAGTACTCCCCAAAGCACATCTCTTGCTTTGGATGGCACAAAGCTGGCAGTGCCATCTCTTGTTCTCAGAAGTATGTAACAGCAGAGACTATAAATGACCTTTCTTTGCGGGGTTAGAGAGATGAGCTAGCACCTGGTTGAAAAGCAAAGAAAGATCCAGAAATAACAAGGCTGCCAGCCACCGATAGCCCTTCTTGGCCAGTTGCCTTCCAGACATCAGTTGCTGGGATAACTCATGCATGTGCTTTGGCTGGTAACATGGGTGTATCTTTCCCAGTGTTTTCTTTCTGGTGTCTTTTCAGGCCCTACTTCTGCCTCTTCTAATCTCGGTGTTTGTAGCTGAATTTCTAGCCCAGGAGCTCACAGGGAGGTGGATTCATAGCCCCCAGGATGGTATCTAATGAGGCAGGTCTGCTCTAGCCAGGTCAGACATCCAAATACCACATCTTCCTTCCTTCACCCAACCCTAAAATAACAGCCGGTAGTCACCAGACCTAATGAAAGACCTTCTTGCATCGGCTCCCACTAGGTGTCTGACTGAATCGACATGTCTGGCAGCGTTATGCTCTGAGGATGCATACCTGTCCATTTCTTGAGCCCTGTGCCTTTTGGGATGTTTGGTCTGGCAAATATTGAGCTAATTCTAAAAACCCTTGCTTCTTTACAAGAAAAGTATGTGGCATCTAGATGGAAATTTAATGAGATGAGGCTGAAGAGCAAAGCTGACAAAGCAGCGACCTTACCTCTGTGGTGAGCCAGACAGAGTCCATCCTGAGGTGCTGAGATTAATGAACATGTTGGTTCCAGCCAAAAGCAAATTGGCATTATTTATATCATAGGGCTATTTTATTGGGATGCAAATTCCATAGCGCTGAACTCTTTGCTCAAGAGAAGCCTTGAGCTGAGCCAGCACAAAGAATCATTGAATTATCTGCAATTCCTAACGCAAGCATGCTCTGGGGCCAGGGCTAGAGCAATCTATGTGACTGTGGGGTTGGCCATCTGATATGATTTAGCAAATAACTCATGGATGAGGAGTACAGGTTTGCTGTATTTATTTCAGTTTGCAACATGAAGTAACCTGCATACATTTTAGTCAAAAGAGAAAAGAAGTACAGTTATACTAATAAAGAAGCTGTTATTACCAGGAATTCTGAACCATCCACATCCTGAACACTAAAGTCTTGCCATTGTAAAACTGTTCTGGCATTGTTTATAACGTGCTAAAGTTTATCCCTTTGGCCTATTCTGTGTTTTAAAGAATGACTTTGTCTGCTAAATTGTCTGACTAGCCATGCTATAACCTAGGAAGCAAAAGATCTCTGTAAAGTTCATTCAATGCTCATATTTGTTGCAATAATTCTGAGCTTGACACTGGGAAATGAGAGCAGGGGATAACTCTGGTTGTTTCAGAGCTCTCTGGGTGGCAGTTGGCTCCCTGCAAGGGGAATCAATGCAACCCACAAGCAATGGTTGATTAGAAAGGGGCACTGCATGACAAAAAATAATTTAAACTACAAAAAAATAATCCCAGACTGGGACATGAATAGGGTTTGAGGGGATAACACTGAAAACAAGAGGTAGCCTTGAGATTAGAGGCAAGGAGATGAGGTGTGGTGGCAAAAGTGGAAGCGTGAAAGGGAAAAGCAATGTAGGAACTGGTTTTCGTGCTCTGAATTAGTCTGGAAAGCTAGTAAAGGGACAAAAATGCTGAAGTGTCTGGGACAGAAAGCTACGTGCCAGATAGACTCAGCTATTATGAATACAGCCTGCTCTGAGCTATAACTGCTCCAGCTCCATCGACATCAAAGTTAATGAAATTACTAATGCATTTAAGAAATAAAGTTGCTTGACATAGGGTCAAGTGAGTCAGTACTCCATGTCCTGGTGGATGGGCAGGGTGGGCAGGGGGAGGCAATGCTCTGGCATGCTCTCATCTGGGCAATGCCCAGCCGTATTGCTTCAGTATTTCTGAAAGGCACTGAACTGTGTCATGTATGTGGCTTCCTGTTCTCAACGCCTAATTAAGCACAAGGTCCATGGTTTTGTGGAGATGATCTACGGGTGCATGTCTGAGTTGTACCTTGTGTCCATTTATTTTAACAGGTTTTAGTTCCATAAACTAAGCCACTTTAGTTTTATATGTGTTAAAGGAAGTCATTTTGGTGCAGCAGGCTTCTGTGGCAGGAGTCAGGGTTTTTTTGGGTCTCACAAAGATTAATCTGCTCTTTCAAAGTGCTAATCCTTCCATCTAAGCTGACGTGAGAATCCTAACCACCTTTCTATTATAACCCATTACCCACATACATAAATCTGGTCAAGCAAAATCAGTTTCCAGCAGCTAGAAGTGATTAATTTTTGATGCAATCAGAGTCCATGCAGGTTTGACATGAAGTTTCAGCAAGGTAACAGGAATTAAAAGGCACATCTTAGGCTGATGAGACATTCGCATATCAGGATTCTTAATGTACAGTGTAAATAATCTCTTACCACCCCATTAAATGAGAGGCTTACAGGGCATGTGGCAATTGTTAATGACTGCCTCCTAATCCTGCCTTTCACGGCGTGCTAATTTAAGGTCTCCTGGTGCTTTTTGCAGAACACAACTATTTGCAAGTTAGGACTGCACAGGGAAAGGGATGCTAAGCTGAAATTCAAAATGAGAGGCCAGTGTTCGCAATGAATCCTTGCTGCTGTTGCTCAGTGATGCTTATTTACCCTACATGAAGATAAAAACCACTGTGGAGGGGGAGGAGGAAAAAAATCCTTTGCCAGTTTTAACAAGAAAGGAAGAAGAAAGCATGTTGCTAACACATAGTAAGCTCCCTATTATTGTCACAAAGCCAAGTCCAAAAGACCTTGATTTTTGGAAAGATGTTGAATTGCTCCTATAAAGGTTTAATTCTAGGCACTATAAACACTCCCAGTAAGGCTTTTTTTTCTGTGAAGAAATTAAATAATTATGAAAAAACTACTTAAACCCAGCAAATATTTGCACTGCTGTAATTCCTTGGGCGGTGCCATCACTGAAAGCAGTGCAACACTGGAAGAAAGCTGATAAATGGTATTCATTTAAACTTGCAATTAAAGGAAAAAAATCTTCATTTGATGCTTGGAATGGTTCACACAAATGGTCAAAACTGTCAGCACATCTTGTGGGTATTCTTTGCCATACAGTGACAATTGCAGGGCCCTCTCTGCTAAAGGAAGACAAGATAACTGCGGCACTGGTTTTCACCTCTCAACAAATCCAGCCCTTGCTGATGTGTGATATTAGAGCTGCAAAGCTCTGGCTGTGAAGGTGACCTCCCTGGTGACAGTGACGGCAGCTGGGTTGCTTCTGGGCAATGGGCTTTGCAGGTTTGCATAAGAAACTGCTTGCTCCTGAGCCCATTGCATTATGGTTACTGGCTGAGAGGTTTTATTTGGATGTTTGTCAGTTAGGTTCTGTGCTTCATGTGTTTTAATTACTCAGATGATAAAGTAAAGCTTTTATGATGTTCTAATATGAAAGCTAAAAGCACTCTTAATGCAGAGGTAGTAGCAATTTACCAGTCCAGTTGCTGTAGTCCATCGTGGGACTTGTGTCAATGTGCCTGTGAGGTGTTTTGTTCATTAATTCTGCAACGGTCTCACTGGCAGAGGGACCCTGTCCTTCGCTGGAGCATTTAAAGGAAGCAGAGAGAAAAGAGCTTACAGTCCTTTTTGGATGAAGGTGCTCTTTCACAGATGCCAAAGAAAGGGAATTTCTTGGCTACATCTGCAAAACCCCAGACTGCCAAGGATGAAAGTGGATGCTGATGATGCATGAATGGTGAAGATGCAAAACCCATCTCTGTTTTGTGTGTTTTGAACAGCAAGGAGTATCCTGGCTGTACATGCAAAATCTTAGCTCATCAAGTACAGAAACAAAGCTTATTCAGGCAGTTGTCTTTCAAGGACATCAGTCCAAGAGAAAGTTGTACCAAAGCTAATCACTACCACTCAGTTATGCAGTTTTGGGGCAGGGGCTATAATCAGTGTTTCCATTAAAACATCAGTTCAGCCCAGCTTGCCTGGAGCATGCAATTCCTGATGGATATACAGCCCCCTCTTCAGCTGTTCAGTGGTTCCACTACTCTGGCCAGGTCTTGGTTATTCTTCCTCAGTCATGCTTGGGAGACACAAAACCTACCTGTGTATGGCAACATGGGGAGGTAGGTAGAGATTGCATTCATGGCTTTTGCCAGCACAAGATGCAGAAATGTCCTCTCATGAACTCCCTAAACAGCAAATAGTTGGAGGCTGGAGGAGTATTTGGAAGCATAGCTATATGTTTAATCTAATCTTATATTTTTCCTGAGGCATCTGCTTTTGGCTTTGTTAGAGATTGGTATGTAGGGCTACAAGGATGCTTAAGCAGCTTCAGGTCTTAAAACCTTTGGAAAGTATCTGCTTTTGTTTTTGATAAGGATCTGCAGAGCTTTTTGCCTCAAGTCAGCTAAAAACCCTGCATCCTCCCAGAGCAGTCTCTCAAACTATAACCTGCTGATAGGAACAGATCTAGTTGCCTCATTTGTTCACTAGTGACAAAACAAGTGCACATGAATTTCCAAATCCCTCTGTAAATAGGTGCTTACTGAGATCCCCTTCTTCACGTTTTGGTTGTGGGGAGAAGAGTATGTGAAAAGCAAGTAGCTCTGAAGCAGGCAAGCTAACCTCTTGTCTGTTGAAGAGTTGGATAAATCAAAGCTATGTCTAAGTTGTAACCAATCACCTTAACTTCCTTTTATGGAAGTGACCATATGGACAAAGAATGCGTGTCAAGTTTATTAGTCTAATCTATGTATGTGCATATATGGAGAATGGCCCAATATAGACTCATTGGGGAGCAGGAAATAAGAATGGATCCAATAAGATCAATGAGACTCAGCTCAAGTACTGCACCAGTTGCTCAGGACATGTGGGAGCTCTGGCACTGCTCCTCTATGGGTCTTCTACCCTCATGGGAAAGTCTAACTCAGGGGCCAAAGTTGTTCCATGATGCCACAGATGCTTCGAATGAAAATAAGTGTGAATTGAGTAACAGTGTCCTGAATGGCTACAAAAATGTATGTGAAATTTGTTATAAACCTCTGGAGGCACACACTGGCAAGCAGAAGGCCTATCCTGTAAAGAGAAGCTGCACAGGGGACAGTCTAGTCAGTTCAAGGCGTACCATTGCTATTCATGGACAAGAAATCCCATTTAATAACATCAAGGCTGTGATATGAATGACTGTAAACAAGGAAGCTCATAGCTGAGGTTGGTGCACTGGCCTGGTCACCTGCTAGCAAGGTCTCTTCTGGGTTACCTAACTACAGGAGTAGAGGTCATGGAGACTGCTTGGACCTCTGTAGCTCAGACTGAGGTGCTGCAGTGGGGTGTGCTTGGTCCCAAGAGTGTGCCCAAGCTGGAAAGAGCAAAAAGTGCCTAAGACTAGTGAGACCTTGTCAGAGATACAGTGTGTGTTTGTAAATCCATATAGCATACTATTTTACAGTAACCATGGGAACTTTGGTCAAAGATGTCATTAAGTGCAGGGTATCTAGTCCAAGGGAGGGCAGTCTGAAATATGGTTGTGGACAATTGTGTATCAGGACAGCACCAGACGATGGCATCAGCAGTGATTTTAGACCTTAAACCCACAGCAGTGTCTTACTAATAGCTGCTGAGCTTTGGCTGCAGACCCAGCAAACCTTAGGGTCTGGCTTGGCTTTTAATCTAAAGATGTGTGACATTGTGTTGCACAGGAGACTGCCTGAACCCATTTCTTGGTGTCTGTATTTGTTTGGATCAGACCAGAAGTACTGACGTTGTGTGTGAGGTAGCAAGTCTTACGTTTCCATCCTGTACTTACAGTATTTAGTCAAAACTGCAAAAAATATGGCAGGGATAAAGCACTGCTGACCCATTTCTCTGCCTTAGTGGTGCTCATCTGGAGTGAACAGAAAGTCCAGAATCAATAAATAGCTTTATTTAGAAAGCTGATGCCAGAGGAGAAAGAGCAAATGCTTTGCAAAAGGCAGAAAGGATTACAGCAATTATGAAATGCAGAAAATTATACACAACCTTAAGAGACATAAATGGGCTGTTATGTCAGCATTTTAATCATCCATCCTATTTTTAGCACTGTGTTTGGATTAATAACTCTGTCAATAGGATGTCCTGGGTAAATAAGGCTGGGTCAAGGGCATATTTTCCACTCAGCGAGTGAGTTAAATATAGAAACATGTTTTTCATCTTTTGAGGAGAGCTTTTTCAGACGGGGGAGGATGAGAGTATGCTTAGATCCCGCTTGCAGGTAAAGCCTGTTGTGCATGTCTTTCCCTTCTGCCTTTTTCTAATTTTTCAAAGGATGTTTGAGCTCTTCTGTGCCGCGCCCTCACAACTGATGATTCTTAAGGTCTCTCTTCATTAGGTGCTGGAGCTGAGACAGGGCTGTGCTGTAGCCTCCAGCTCCTGTGACAGGTTGGATAACTCACGGCAGCATACAGGCAGCAAAGGTCATGCGAGCCTTATGGGCTTCTAAAAGCAGCGGTGAAACACTTCTCCCCTCACCTCGCAAAACGCCCTTGGGTCTTTGCTTTGCTAAAAGAGGGAAAAGTGTTTTCCTGTAATGGGGTGCTGCACATTATAGTCAGGAAAAACCATGTAGGCTGGGAGAGGAGCTAGGCATCACCCTGCTAAAAGCTGTCCTGTGCTCAGGTGAAGCCCTTTGCATGTGAAAGCAAAGAGCAAAACCCAGCATATTTCAGTCTGGGGCAGCTTCATCTGCTGCCTCAAAATGCCAGACTGCCATTCCCTGGCTCTTATTGGTGTGTATCAAATAGAAATGAAGGGTATCAAAGAGATCAGACCCAGAGGGTCCTGGACTCTCATTTTTATAATTGTAGGTGAGGTGCTTTGGGGCTGAATTGTGTGCTGTAATGTTACAGTATTAATGAACTGGTCAGCAGTCTGCACAGAGTGGGCGGGGGGGCAGCACTCCTCAGTGCTGACTTAGCAATGTAACCTCTTGAAAATTGCTTATATTTTTCCTCTTCCTTAAAGCCTGCATATATAGGCTCTGCTTACGTGCAGCACAGCTGATGGAGCTAACCACAGGAATGCAGCAAATAGAAAAACACAGCTTGCAGCTCACTGCAGAGGTCTCTCCTCTTGTAGCCCTTGCTGGGACTCTGTTATGCTCTGTTACGGCCTGCTCTGGCACCCTTTGAATAGCAAGGCGTTTTATTCAAGCATTTATTGACTGGAGCATAAATCCTCCCCAGCTGCTGCAGACATTTCTGAGATAAACAAAATGAAAGTAGTGGATTTTGTTTAAATTAAATCTCCCAAGCAACTTAAGCAGTCAGTGAAATCTGGATCCACTTTAATTGATTTAAAATAGCCATGAAAAGTTTCAGGAAATGAGACTTTAAGAAATGAAGCGCAGTTTGTCTTGAATACCTTGCAACCTGAGTCTCAAAATCAATGCCTTCCAGTTCTTGATAAGAAGCTGCTTGATGGGATAAAGCCACTGGGAGTCTGGAGACACAGAGGTAGTCAGTTCCTCAGCATTACTCTCATTGCACGTGACAGAAGAGCCTGGTACAGTCTTTCCCATTTTACAGAGAGGACAAGTAGAGGTGCAGAGCCTGGACAGGGTCCCCCAGTGGGATGGCAGAGTCAGGGGTAGCATTTGCCTTGCTGTCCACTGTGCACAATGTGATTCCCACAGGTGCAAACTCAGTGCCAAAGAATGGATGGAAAATAGCTGAAGAAAACTTTGGGGTTTTTTTTAACCTAATCTAGGTTAGGTTATGTCACTCACACTTTTTAAACAGTATAGGATCTTATACCATATGCAGGCTGGCAAATTTGCCATTGACTTGATTTCTATTTTCTAATCATCCTCAGCTTCTCTCTGCTTTGTGTTACCCCAGATAAGACCCCCTGAGAGTTGTGGTAAGTCCAAAGTGCATTTCAGGTGCTGTCAGTATGGGACAGTTGTGGAAAAGAGTGTCTCAGGAAAGAACTGTGGAGCGGTGTCAGTGTGCTCCAACCTCTTTTGTCATTTCTGCTGCAGACTCCATGTAATACAGGAAAGCCTTAAATGGTTCTGAAGGAGGCAAGTTTGGGAGAAAAGATATAAGAATGAGTATGCATTAAAAAATTGAACATAAAATCCTTAATTTGAATAAACACAAGCTGGGCCAAGAGTGAGGCTGTGGACTCTCAAACGCAGTAATTCACACTGTGGTGTTTAATGCTCTGAACTCTTCCTGTCTTATCCATGCCATTTATTTGGTCTGTTCCACTTTGGCTGCTGTTTCTGTTTACCTTTGGATAAACACACAAGAAATGTTTTAATGCACACAAGTAGCTGTTGGAGCCTAAGGATCCATAGGGTGCAGGCAAAGGCTGAGCACCTGGGGAAGTGCTGTCAGCTCCCACCATGTGCCTGAGCAGCGGCTGGGTTGCCCCAGGCTATTGTGCCTTGTTTGGTTTTTGTTACAGCCTTGACAGCATATCCAGTAAGGAAATTATTGTACTACCTTATATTTTTTCCACTCTATTAATTATAATACCATTATAATTAAAGTAAATGTCAAAGAATTTTATCAAGTCAAATTCAGCTTTTCCACTTTATTGTTACAAATCAGTATTTTAAACATTAAGCCCAAATTAGTTTGATTATTAAATCTTTTGTGTTCCTGAACTTTTAAATCTTTCTCATATACATTGCTATTACAATAATAATATTTTAAAAATCTGAATTGCTGTCTGTAATTGACAGACCTTGTGTTTTGACAATGATTTTTTTGATCCTAATTTATAAGCTGTATAAGAGTTCAGTGTATAGATGGAATTTCTGTGCAAGTTCTGACTGACTGCTTTCCTCTGACAGAGTCAGCACATTTTGTAGCTGCAACTACAGCTTGTCAGACAGTGGTTGCTTTTGGTTACAGATCTGGAGAACAGCAGGAATGTGAGCAAACAGCAATACTCTGGTACCAAGAGCCTTTCAGACCAAGCTGCTTGCCCAGCTCCTGAGGGTGAGTTGCGTTGGCATTTGAAGAGGTCTGGAACATCTAGCTGAGATCAGGGACCTCATACTTAGGTAGCAGATGTTAGGCTGGGGTTGGTGGCTTGTTACTTGGGAGACCTGTTGGCCACAGTATAACTCTTAGAAAAGTTTTCTTGTTTACTAGGGAACAAGCTTGTCCGCTTTTTAACTAGCTGGTGTTTCCAGGAGTTGCTCTGTGGGCACGTACCTCCTTCTAGCTAGCAATAAACCACGTGGCATTGAGATTTCAGTTATGAACCCTCCTGAACTTGGAGAAGAGTTTTGATTTGTCTTAGCTTAAGTACTGTAGTGTGAGGCTTTCTCTGCCTTCAGGATCCTCAGTTTCTCCAGCTATTGGAATATGTCCTTAAGCAAGTCACCATTGCAAGATGAAAAAGACGAGGTTGAGTAAGGATCAGGGTCAACAGGTGAAAGTCCATTTCACTGTTAATGCTTTCCTATCTGGGAGTTTAATGATGAAAGAAATAAAATAATCAGGGAGACTAGTATTAGCTGATGGACCGCTGAAGTGAGCAATTGCTTGTGCTGTCACACAATGTCAGTGTTGAGGAAATTGAGTCACTTCTGTGCTGTGGTCTTTCAGGGTATAAGCTCTCCCATCTAGCTGATCGCTTCAGCACCTTCCTGCAACAACCATCTGTCTCTGTGATGCTGCCCAGCCGGCATCATCCCACCTCTTTGGTCATGGAGTAATATGAGTTAGAAACTCACCATGTAGCTGCAAACAGTGCTAGGATTTATAACTCTGCTATGCTGACACCTAGGAGAAGCTGCAGTGGTGGATAGCAGCATAGCAAGTCCCAGAGCATCAGGACTACCTGTATGGAGCGATGCTGAGACATCACGTGTCTGTTCGTGAGCTGTTTTAATAACAGTATTTTCTTTCAGAGAGCTTGTCCTAAATATTCAGCACACAAATTCTTGCAATGAAAGGCAACAACAAAAAAAATCTCAACAGCTGTTCCTTTGTTGTTCAAACAACAAAAAAAGAAAACCAAGCTACAAAGCACTGCTCCAAGGTCATGTTATTAATTTACAGGGGGAAGCGAAAAGGCATGAAGCCTTTTAGTGAGTTTGAGAATTTACTGTTGTGTGTTTTGAGATGTAAGCTTTCATGCCCTGAGACTCTTGCTGAAAGACATGTAGCTGCACTATTGCTCCTTGAACAGGAGTCCAGGAGCCACAGCCTGGCCCATCCAAGCTGCAGAGGGTCCTGCAGGAGACCCCAGGAAAGGAGGGAATCTTCTCTGTCCCCTCTATGGAGACAGCTGTAAGGCTTGTCTTAATATCACTGCTTTCAAAATCTCTCACAACCTATTCTTCATACAAAGCAATTATGCCTCTTTATCCTATCTGTGCCAACAAGGAAATTCAGCCTTCAGGTTATGAGAGCAGTGGTGTGTGCCCATCTAGACGTGTCGTTCTTCAGACAGATGAGAGGTCCAGAAACGTTTCCCATGTGTTTTAAAAACCTATCAGCCTTTCAGTGCTAATTCTGAGATCTACTGAAGGAAGAAACTGCCCCAAGCAGTAGATTACCCAGGTGATGTGTGCAGCTGCGGATTTGTTAGACTCATCAGAAGACACTTCTTGCAGCAAAGTGGGGAAACTGAAAGCTGCTGTTAAACAGGCAATCTTCTAATGTCAGTCTGCCTTCCTACCAGCAGGGAAGAGCCCCATGAGGTGCAATGCCCTGGCGTATCTCTGTCTGCTCTACCTGCACCTTATTCCAGGAGGGAAGGATCTGAGCCTGCTGCTGCTTCAGCAGGGAACAAATGGTGCTCTCCCTAGCTGATAATTTCCCTACTGCAGCTGATTGTGTCTTGTGACTTTGGTTTTTCATAAAATTAGTGTATCAGGCTGCTTCTGAGTCATTTTTATGCTGTATATTTGCTGCCAAGTCTCCTGGCTCATCAGGAAGCCAGCCTTCCTAACATTCATTAGTAACAGGGTAAAAACCTCTCTGCCCCTGCAGTCTTCTCTAGTTAACACAGTCAGACAAAAACACTACTTACTTGGTTTGGAGAAATCAGAAATTCCCTTTGCGTAGCTGACAAGTTCAGTGGTTTATTGAGATCACAGAGTAAAAGTTGCTTTTGGGGTATAGGCAGCTTTGAAGCTGCTATGAGCCATGTCTGCAAACCTCAGTGTTTAAAAGAGACATCTTATACAGTCCTTCAGTCCTCTTGGTTTTCAGATGTTGCCCATCCAAGAAGCATTAAAGGCAAGTGATGAGTTGTTGTGGTTCAATGCATAAGAACAATGAGACACTGTTTCTCCTGGTCTTGCCCATCTGTTACTTGAGGATTTGTCATGTCAGAGGAAACCATGTAAAGCTGCAGCTTGCCTCCATGCTTAGTATTAGAATAGCTGGAACCGTGTTCAGTACTCCTCTAGATCTGGACTCACCATTTCCAGAGTAACTCAGCCTCTTCTGGAACATGTCTGGCACAGAGCAGAGGAGCACGCTTTGCTCTTCTCTTCTAGCTCCTGGATACTAGTAGTATAACCACACACATACTTTGAAAGCATGTGAAAATATATGATTGCAAATATAGCTTGTCATGTCAGCTTTCAGGGACCCTCTCCTAGTTCTCAAAGGCTTTCTGGGTGACCTAAGTTGGTACTAGGTGTGAGATGAGCATCTGCTAATAAACATAGCTGGATGGCTTGAATTTACGTGCAAGTTCTCCAATAAAATAGCTGTAGATAAGGATGCTGATGTTGCTACCTCAACTGCATTGTCAATGGTACTTTTTCAATGTGGCTTGACAACTCAACTTTTTACTCCTATGGATTGGATTTATAAAAGGGACCTGTTTCTACAGGGGACCTGAGAGCAAAGTGGTGGAAGGAGAGTTAAACTGCATTGGTAAATCAGGTTTCTGAACATGGTTGGAACTGCTACTGTACCTATTCATGTTGACTCAAACATTGGAGGTGCTTGGTGGGAGGAGTGAGAAATTCAGGTGCATAGGCTGGATCTTATTTTTTCAGTCGTTCTCCTGTAACTGCACATCCGAGGAGACTTTTTGGTCTCTCTTTTCCTACTCATGAGATGGAACATCCTCTTCTGAAATCGCAGCGTAAGTGTGCTATAAACTGAAATGAGGAAGAGAGACCTATTGTGCTAATTTAGAGTTGTCTTTTTTAGGGCTTCTGGACAGAAGAGCAGCAGTTAGCCTGTTTTCTGGGTGCAAGTATTGCAGGAACAAACCACGTGCAGTAAGTGCAACATGCCTGAGACTTAACCTGTGCACAGACCAGCTGTGAAATGCCTGTGCAGTGAGTTTGACAGTTCTCAGAAGAAAAATACCTTCTTTGTTGGAAGCTGTGGGTGAAGCTTCCCACAGATTTATGTTAATAATGTATTCCAAAATGTTTTTCATTGGCTTGCATATACTGTCTAGGTCCCCAGACCAGTATATATAGATTTATAAGAATGTCTGGGTAAGGATTATCCTTATGAACCTGTGGGGTCCTTATGTTTGAGCATCATTCCTTCCGTTGACTAACGGTGATGCTCTGTGCTGTGCAGATGTGATTCTTGCAGAGACGGGGGTCTCATTTCTGAATCCATTTGGGCATAGAGGCTCTTGCTGGAGAGGGCCTAATTGCTTAAAATGTCACTAGGTTTTACATCTGGAGCAGTGCCTTGGGCACTGATGGGGATCGGCAGAACTTTACAGGAAAATCTGCCCAGTGTCCATTTGCATATGCCTCTTTCAGCAAAAGCTATCAAGTTAATGCTAATTTAGAGTCTCACTTAGGCATCTGTAGGTATAATTGCATGAAGCACTGTGCATTAAATTGATTCCAAATCCATGTTTGGATGTAGAGTCTTCAGAAAGTCTACATACATTAACCTATTTCCAAAATACATTGAGTACTGGAGAGCCAAAGTTGTTATGCGCACCCCCCACCCTCTTTTTTTTTTTTCTTGAAAACATAATGATCTAAATTTACCCTGGGTTGGTAATACCCTGGTACCAGTTCAGTTCCCACAGCTGTCCCATCGATGTCATTGGGAAGCGGAGCCCTTAAAATTTTTTATGAACCATTTTGCTGATGGTTCCAAGCCCATGGATTACACAGGTTGATCATGCTGGATAAATAAAAGCTCAGACGTTCAAGAGAGGCTACTTAAATCTCAGTTGTAGCATGGTGTAATTAATCACTACTGCTCTGTAACACCTGGAACTGGGCAGGACCCTGAAGGCAAAGCTGGTCATCCAAAGCCATCCTGAAACCCGCATGGAAAGCAAAGCGTATATCTTGTTCTTACAGTACTGGAGTTGGTGGGTTTTTTTTCTTTTCATTCTGCAAAGTGCAATCTTAAATATGCACTTTTAAAGAGAAACAATTCCTGTTACTTAGAACTCCCAGGGAGGACCTAGTGTGGGCATGTCCCTTGATGGCACTGGCAGCTCTCCAGTCACCCTGCCAAGGGGGTGAGGAGCCCTGTCCTACAACACGGTTGCATTGCAGGGGGACACAACTTGCATCCACTGGGCCAATTTGCAAGGAGGAGATTGTAGTTGTCATCAGAAACTTCACAACTCTGTCCTTGAAAAATTGTTAATAATACCCAGCTTTGGGTCTCACCACAAGTTCAGTGGCATTCTGCAAATTTTATGTTCCATTTAAAACCTTTTTCCCCAGGTTGGGTTCTACCCCCACCCTCCCCCAGCAATAGCCATGTCTGGGCTGCTGACCTGCTGGAGAAAGCTGTCTCTTGCCGACCAGCAACTGCAGAAGTTTAGCCTGTGCACGGCTGCGCTCAGTGCTGAGCTATCTTAGCACTGTGTTAATCTTTTTTCTCCTTTGTGGCATGGGTATAATTGAAACTTCTCTTGGGGAGGAAGCTTATTACAAATAAGTTCCTAAATGATCAACAGAAGAAAACCCTGAAATGTTCTTTCACTTGATTTAATAAACCCTGCTGAATGCATATGTATGCCAGGTTTTTAACTCTGCATTGGAGCTGAAGGAGGCATGGGCAGATCCTGCAGAGGGTTTCTAAACATGACGTGCTTTCCTCTGGGTGACAGATGCACAGAGCTGTACCAAATGGGAGAGACTTTGTGTCACTGCCTGTTGCTTTTCCCTTCCATTCTTCAGTGCCTCCTTTAGATTCAGGTTGCTGCCCTTAGAGCCCCAGAATCTCCTGCTGGGCTTCACTCCCACCTCCTCCATTGACTGATTTTTGAGGCTTATCTGGCTTCTCTGGTGAAAGAGCTGCCTTCTGAGACACCTGATTCTTCTACTTCTTCCAGGTCCCATTGGGTTTCACAACTTTACATTTTCTAAATCTGTCCTTTGACTTTTGAAACTGTACCTCTGGAAGGCTGTCTCCTAAATCACAGCTCTTCAGAAAGCCCTGAGGGGACAGTTTTTGCAAAGGGTGAAGCTGCTCTGGGTTTGTGGGTGAGACCTCAGTTCTTGATGGCTTTTAGTGAATACTGTGTTCAGAGACATGCTCCCCCTGTCACTTTTGCAGGGGAGGAGTGAATCAGAATAAGATAAATCACTAAATATCCACTTCCAAATACTGCTTGGGATATTAACATTGTGCATAAATCCTTCCAAACACCATTAGCTTTGTCCCTCTATATGTCTTCTCTCCCACCACACCACTGCTGCTCTAGGGAATGATCTTTCTCTTAGTAGCTCATTCTTGTTTTATTTGGATATTTATGCTCACTTTTCCCATATCTTTGGGGGTTCTTTTGAACATTTTGATACTGAATTATTTCTCCTGTGTGTAGTTATTGCTAAAAAAATGAGGCAGATGGCTGCGTGCAGCTCAGCCCTGCATGGTACAGGAAGAGCGATGGCTGGTGTTGGAGGAGGCCCTCTCCAAAGCTGAAACGAGTATCCAGTCTCTGCAGATGGCTTTTTGATGGATTTTGGTACTGTGAGGATCTGGAAAAAGCCAGTCCCTCAACCCAGGTTGGATCTCTTGTTCTTCTTAAACATTGCTCTTTCAACTCTTCAGGGTATAGCTTTAGATTTATCCTCATCTCAATTTTTCTAGTGTTTCCTTATTAAACCCCACTTACTCCCCTTTTTTGCCCAGCCTTTTCCCTGCCAATATTGCTGTGATAGCTGATAGATGCAGGTCATGCAATTCAGGTGCTCTTCACCAAGATGAGGCTCTGACATTACAGCATTAAAACTGGCCACATCTTTTTCTGTTCTCTGATAACAATGATGCAGAGCAACACGTGGGTGAAATGCATGGTGGGGAAAGGATTTTATCTGCTTGCCTAGTTTGATGTTTAATACATAAGGCAGAACCCCAAGTACTTGATCATGATGTCAGGGTAAGCCGCAACAGAGCACATTGACAGCAACACAGCGCCTACATGACAACCAGAATCAATCTGATATATGGAAGGGTTTAATACCTTTAGCAGTGACACTGCAACTGAGCTGAGCCCCAGCCTGGGCCTAACTTAATCCCCGATCTGTGTGAAGCATTTATGTGTGCTTTCTGGAGGCCAGGGTGGTCAGTGAGGTTGCTCTTGATGAGTGCAGGATGGCAGCTGTATGCTAAAACTTGCTGAGCTGCCTCCCCAGAAAGTGATGGGTTGATGAGGGATTTAAAAGAAAAACTATTGCAATGTCTTTGTTAGCCTTACTTAAATAAATCAGAAGAGAGGCTTGCCTAAGCTGGCTGTTAGTGATTTTTTGTTTCAATAAAGCCAAAATATTTTCACTTTATAAATAAATATGCTACAAAGAGGGCTTCAAAGGAAAGGCAAATGACTACTTAATACTTGAGTTTCTGTTGCTAAATTCATAGATGGAAGGTCCATATGCTGCTTTGTTTAATGTCACTCATACCTGATATAGACCATTAATCAGCCATTTGGTAATCCTTTATCTGCCACCTGCATTAGGAGTGTATTTGATTAAATGACACCCCCAAAAACAGGAATGAGAGAAAGGGGTTAAACTGCAGCAGGAAAGGGAAGGGAGGAATCAAGCAGCAAACAATTGGCATCTGGGCTCCATTGAAGACTAAAAGTGGAAAAAAATGGCTTAATTGAAAAATCTGCCCATTGTGTGTGACTGCTAGCCTCCAAGGGAAACAAACAAACCCATTGAAAGGAGAAGGAAAAAGGCAAAGAATTGGAAAAATCTGCGCTGCTGTGCAGACTTGGGGTGTTTAACTCTTCCCAGCCCAGAGCTATGGGTAGAAGTATTTTTCATAACCAAAACACCATCTCACTTGTTAAAACATTCAGTTGGATGACTAATTTCTTAACAACTCCTGGCATCTCCCATCACCACCTGGAGCTACCAGGAACTCCCAGGGCAGTGTCAGGCCTATGGTAAATGCTGGTCATGGTGGGACATGTGGTGAGGGATGGTCCCTGATTTCTTTTCCATCTCACAGGTGTCCTAAAAATACAGATCTTGGTTATCCTGCTCAGTTCAATGTTGTTTGGGAGGTCTCTGCAAGTTGCCTAGAAATGTTTTCAGTGCATTTCTACTTTAATTACTCTCTCTAGAGTTTGCAGACTGCAGCAGATTTCTGCTGCAGAGCAAGGCAATGGGGGCTTGGTTTGCTTCTCTGCCATCAAGCCCAACCTTCCTCAGCCCTGAGTTGCTGGGGCCCCCTTGAAGACAGTTTGGGAACCCTGAAGGTGATACTCAGTGAGGATGGCTCACAGCACTAAGCCTGGTGCTTTCTGGTATGTGGCATGCTTCATTTTTGGATAATCAGCTGGCTAAGAACAATGTCTTGTTTATAGAGTGCTCACCAGCATTGCAGCATTGATAAATACTGGATAAGCTCAGCCAGTCCCAGCTTCTTTGGACAAAAGAAGCAAAAGGTCTTAATAGAGCTGGGTGGATGCAAGGTGTAATTTCACTGAATTATCATATCCAGTTGTATTTTGCAGAGCTTCTAGATGCCTCAACCCAGTTGTCTGCTGTGTGAAATGCCATTGCCCTAATGGCACTGGCTAGTGTTTCCTCCAGCATGAAGTGCTCTGGGCTTCAGTGGGCAAAACGCTATTTGCAACGAGGTATAAGCCCTGAGTCCTCAAAAAAGTCAATTATTCCAATAACACTACAGATGTCCCTCATGCTGTTTATTCTGACTCTTACCTTTTCACATATCTAATAGCCAAACTGTTTCTTGCATTTTTTTATAAAGTTTTGTTTGAATATTACAGATTTGCAGGCCTTTTAAATGTGGCTCTTTGGGGTGTCTCTCCATGTTTAACCTTGCTGTTGAAAAATGTCCAATGTGGATGGTATCAAAGGCTAAGGGTGGAGCTAATTTTAGACTATTCATAGTTGAAAACATAGACTTTCCCTTCCAAATTTGGGAAAATTAATATAAGGCAGTTGGGTTTGTGTGCTGTAAGATATTTCCAGCAATGACTTCACTAGGCAGTGAATTTCATTGCCCTTTATTGTCTATAATTCTTTCGAGTGCACAGTATTTCTTAAAATATTTCAATATGCATTTTGGTAGTATGATTTATTATTTCAGAGACTTTTTATGATACAAACTAGAAGAGATTATTTTATTTTGCTTTTTTCTCTTTAACTTGTCCTCAGCACTGCTAAAGCAGTTGTGCTGATTCTTTCTGTGTGTGAAATGGTGGTGGTGGGTCCTATTACACTGGATTTATCTAGTTGTGTTTGTAGCTGATGCAGCATCTTTGTGATGTTCAGATACTTGTCTTAATTCTGTTTTACTAAGCTTGCAAGCAGTGGTGTAATTTCAGAGGATCAGAACTCTGTCTTTGTGCATATGTCCCAAAGGGTTGCTGCCTTTGAGGTGCTAAAAAAGGTCTATTCCATGTCGAAGCCTGAACAATATCTACATATTTTTGTGTGGGGTGCTGCTGCTACATCTGTTTTTAACTTAAGATCTCCCATGGTTTGAGGACTCTCCAGAAACTCAGAAGGCCTGGGTCTCAGGCTTGCTCCATGGAAAGCAACTTCATTTTACATTATATTATTATATTTTAGACCTATCTCTGGCACCCCAAAGCTGCAATGTTTCCCTCTTTTTCTGGTCTAACAGACCCTTAATTATGCTATAAAGAGTGCCAAAGCTCTAACAGGAGAGTCTTCTCCTACCCCAAACGTTCTGCAGTGTGGGATGGTGGATGCGAGTCCCTTGAGGGGTTTCTGCTGGGGTGTCTCCTGCTCTGGTCAATGCCCTGTTGGCTGAGCTGGGTTGCTGGAGCTTTCTGTCCTCTAAACAGGCTTCCAAAAGTGTCCTGCTTATTGAGGGAACCACCTTGGTGGTCCTTTTGCCTGGAGATCTCCATGCTGTTGAGATGCAGGTGTGGGAGCAGGGAACGAGGGCAAAGGAGGTCTGTAGAGAGAGAAAAGGCTTTTCCACAGAGAGGAACTTGGCAAACTAGGTGACTACCTATTTAGAGAGCTAGTTGCTGGCAGTCCTACTCCAAGGGCCCTTTTTCTCATCTAACTTTAATAGAAAGTGTGTACGCCAGAAGTTCGCCTTGATGCGTTACAGAGATATGTCACCTGCAAGTGATTGTAGTGCTCTTTGCAGACTAGCCCTAGGCTCTGCTCTACCATTATCGTCTTTCATATTGTTAACAAAAATAATAGTGCCAGTGTGTCAGGAGTTCAACCATCTGGCTAAAAGCAGCCACAGAGCTGTGGTATACGCCTGCCTTTTTACTCTAATCCAAGACTTTTAGTGTTGAATTATGAAAGTCCTGCTGGGAAAGGGGTCAATGCAAGGCTGTCACGGAGCTGAAAGCCCTACTCTAATTTCCTGAGCCATGGATTTAATGCCTGTTCTTGTCCCATGTAAATCAGGTTCAAAATCAGGTCTGTGAATACATATCTTCATCGCAGAGTCACTCTGTTGGGGAAAGCATGGAAGAAGCCCTGATATGGGAGAGCAGAAATGGCGTGGGCTGTGGTGCTTAGGCACAGCTGGGAATGGGAGAGGGGTTTAGTTGTTTGCTGTAGCATCTGCCCATGCTATGCTTTCCTCTAGTTGGTACCATCAGTCCCTTATTGGCCAAGGTTTTACCTTGAACTTCCAGAAAGGCTATGCTTCAGCACCACACTGGGAGGATAATGTTATTAGAAAGGCTTTTACGTAATTATATTTGAGCTTTAAGATTCCATGAGTTCAAAAAGGCCATAAATTCACACCTGTTTCAGTGTCAGATACAGCTCACCCCTGGTGCCACTTCATGAAACTGCTCCGTTGCTGCTTGCACCCCCTCGAGGAGGAGGTCGGGGCAGGGCTGAGCTCAGTGTGGAGGCAGTCATGGCACTGCCAGCACAGCAGCCAATTAGTATTTCAGAGGACATGAGTGAGCAGTGACTTTGTGGCAGATCACACCAGCCAGTGTCCCCTGTGCTCCTGCACATGCTCCTGCATCTACTTCCTTCACGTGCCGAAAAGGCATCTCTAATCTGTACTCCTCTCAAAACTGAAACAAATGGGAAAATGTATCAATTTTATATTGTGCTTATCTGCATTAAAAGTAAAGGATTCTCTGTTAGGGTGTGGTGGTGGCGTGGAGCATGCAGCCCAAACATGTATTATTAATGCCGTCTATTAAACTACAGCTTTAGAAAACAACATGAAGAGGGAGTTAGGGTTGAGCTTATGGGTAAAGCACACCACAAGGATGCTCAAAAAAAGTACATTGATTAATTTAAATTCAAACTTAAATTTAAGTTACTAACATTTTAGAGAAGCACAAAGATGTTAAGACAGAAAAATAAGCACCCAAGCCACTTCAACTCTGCCCTGAAGTAATGTTAGGAGTGGAAATGTTAATTTGGAACTATTCTTTTTCATTATTTAGTCTCCAACTAAATTGACTTAGTCATGGTTGTTTAATTTGTGATAAAGTAAGAATTAAGGCTGTTGGCTTCAATCACAAAACTAAAACAAAAGTTGTTTCCAGCCTCAAATACCTGAAAACCAGCTTGCTTTCCAGATCAAAGGCCTTGCTTGCTATTGCTTATTCCTCTCCCCAACATTATATTACCCTTTATGCTCTCTTTTATGATATTGTCTGGTGTACCAGTACTCATTAAAGAAAAAAAAATGAAAAATTCATACACAGATTCTGAGACATAAAAATGTTATGGATAATGGTGCAATAGTTGTCCCTCTCTTTTTTCTGCTTTTGGCATTTTTATAACATCTAAAGGGTTAGGGAGCTGTTTTGTCTTTAGTGCATACAGTGGATGGTCGAAAGACTTATGTTGCCTGTGTTGCTTTGCAGAGGCTTTCAATCTGCAACTTTGTCCTCCCAGTGTGAAACTAAGGTCTGTTTCCTCTGCAAGGCAACTGTCTGAAGTGTGTCATGGCAAAGAGGCAGGCCGTAACCCTCTCCAGGCCATCTGCCATGTGGCTGCTGCCGTGCTCTCTGCAAAGGAATCAGAGCTGAGGGCAAAAGATATTCATTCAGTGGGGCTTAGGAAGCAGACAAGTCTGCTGTTGCTCCTTACCCACTGGTGTGGTCCTGGAGCAAGACAATGAAGCTTCAAGAGCTTTTTTCTTTCCATATTCATATTTATAATTCAAGCTGTTGTGTAAGTGGAAAAGGCCCTTGATAGGCACCTGGTCCGGGAACCGATGTGACTGGCTTTTGGGCCATGTGGTGTTAATAACACAAAGTGGGTAGTCAAAATTTGCTTGGCACAAGAAGGTAGGAGTCTCCTCCAACCTTGCAGTTCATCCCTGCACTAGAGCCTGTGGGCAGTAACAGAGCTCTCTTCCCTCTGCCCCTCAGAGGTTCATAGCCTGAAGTGTTTTCCCTGTCCATTAACCCTCACAGGATTTCCAAGTGCTACTCCTGAACCTATGCAAGGACCTGCATCTCAGCATCCTTGGGCAGGGTGACCCCAGATCTTCTCCCTGCTGTGTGAAGAATGATCTCTTCTTGCCTCTTTTTGAATTTGGCTTTTCCTAGTGTCATTCAAAGACACCTCCTTGTGTTGGAAGAGAGAGCGAACAACCGATGTCTCTTCACCTGCTCTGTGCCACTCAGGGTTGTGCTCTCATATTGTAGTTGATGAATGTTGAAGAAAGACTTAGACCTTGATGCAGGAAAATGAGCTGCCATTGCCTTTGACCTTTCATTGTTCTCCTTGAAGAGCTACAGCTGTGGAAATTAAGAACAAGTACAGCTGTAGCTTTTCAACAGCTGCTGTTGACAGGGCTAATAAACATGATTTTTTTTAACTGCTTCCTGGGAAAAGTAAAAATGTGCTTCATACAGGATGTGATGTGCATAATGTGTTTTCCCTGAAAAACCCATGGCTGTAATCTGGAAGTTAAATTTACCAATGCTATTGTGCAATGGAAAAGTTTTATTCATGGTTTAAGTGCAAAACTTCAATACAGGATTAAGCAGGGCGCTATGGTATCTCCCTGCAACCAGTTACTAAAATAAAGACGACGTCCAAGAGCGAATTGCAAAATTTATTTTTTAGATATTTAATAACTTCTGAATAAGAGTCTAGCCTTTTAATTCCAAAATAAGGAGTCTTGTATCTTCCTTAAAGTACAAGCTGCTGGAACTATAGGTTTCATAAGAATCTCAGTTTGTCTTGTCTTTTTTACTGTTCTACCCCCACCCCTTTTTTTTTTTTTTTAAAGAAACACAAGTCTTGTGGAAAAAAGCTGAAAATGTGACCCAAATGTATACTTGGATGGCTGAAGCATGTCAGAACAAATAAAAGGCACCTCAGGTGGTTATTTCTATTTAAACCACAGCACTTTTGGAGGCTTGTTTTGGCATGATCAATTAGTTGTTCTGTGCTTTTTCACCTTCTGTAGAAGCAGTGGGAGCTTTACAAGTACTGTTTTATAATCCTCAAACAACCTAATAATGCTTTTGTTTCCCATCAATTTGTTGCCAGGCACAAAGGGGTTTAACCACAAAATGATTGATAACTCTATTTAAACAGAACATTAGCCTAATGACGTATGAAACTGTAGCAAAGTTGTTCGCTTATGTACAAATGTATTCCTTAAAAAGCGACTGAAGTTGCCTTGTCTGGCATCCAAACTGGTTCACTAATCTCTCTGCAAATTTCTCCTTCGCATTAATCTTCTGCTGATGAACACTAATTTGGCACATTGCAAGCCCTCGCTTGGTGCCCACTGGAGAGAGTTGGCGGTGTAAGAAGAGACCTAGATGATAGGTGACAACAGGACACCGTGTTCAAGGCTATGAAAAACTGCACTTAGCCCACACTGTCAGTGCAGCCCACGCTGTTCCATACTTTCTCTCCACACAAGGCTGCTCCATCTCAGAGGTCATGAGGCTGCGTCTTTGAAGTCTGCCTGAACACTGCTATTACCTGAATTGTATTGTGATTCTTTTTTTCTTGGGGGGGGGGGGGGGGGGGGGGGGGAAGAGGTAAACCTTTTAGCTACCTTATCCAGCCATTACTTCAAAACACTAGTAATTAAGAGCCAAAAGCACAGTGCAAGCATTTAGGAATCTGGCCAGCAGCATGCTCTCTTGGATGCCATACCAACTCTGTATGACCCCTGTGTTCTCAGTCAAACCAGCTCCCTGAGGACTGGGCTGAACTGGCTTGCTGCAGCTGGGCTCTGCTTGAGCCCTGCGGAGCATCCATGTTACATCCAGGACTGACGTCCTAGACTTTTTTTCCTTCCAAAGGCTCAAGCTGACAAAACTCATGGAGGGTAAGCAATACATGGAAATAATGACGAGATGACGAGGATCTAATACCAGCCATACAACAACCATAATGTTTTGCAGTATGACATCCTTTACTTAAAAGCATGACTTAAGCATGTTGTAGTTGTGTTTTGCATAGTAAGGGCTAGGCGATACAATGGATATCTGGCTCTCATAACTAAAACCAGTCAGCAGTTATTGGCATATGCCTTAAACCTCCACAAAGCTTTGGTTTTTCTAGCAGTCCCAGACACGCAGCCACTGCCTGGGAAGCAGCAGGATCTTGGTGTCACCTTCTGTCCTTCACAGAACTCCCACAGCACCAAGTTCTTTAACAAAGGACTTGGCCAACAGGACCAGGCAACTGATGCAGCACATGTCCAAAGCAGCCAGGATGGTGAAGCTTCTGCTGAGCCCTGCATTTGCTCTCTTTAATGGGAGATGTTTTGTGAGAGACTTCCAGCTGTAATGGTGTTAATTTTTGTGTGAACCAGAACTTACCTGACCTCCATTTGAAACCTCTGGTGCTTTCCCATTATTACACACTTAGAGCAGATCAGGATTTTTTAGCCAGTGCATTTATAAAGATTATGCAGGCTACATCACAATTTTAGAAAGGCTTTTCACTGCATATTTATTTTTCTTCACTCCTAATTAGTATTTGACCAAGGAAAGCTCCAGTTCCACTTCTAATGCTCCTTGTCCCTGGGTGACCAGCTAAGAAATACTTCACATGTTATTACATGGTTATCCTCTACCTTCACCCTAAATGTCTCACTTACAGATGAAAGGGTCCCTCCTGGTAACTGATCCCCATGCATCATGACAAGTCTGTCAATCCTGCTCTGCAGAGCGTGTGTCCACCCCAGATACCTGATGACAAACAAACTATGGCTGATATTCTCTTCATACCCTGCAACAGCAGCCATTAACCCTGCTGGAGTTGTTCTGTCACACTGAAGACTACCAGAAAGATGACTTGCAAGTCTTTTATACCTAAAACGTGGCTATTTATATCTTGAATACTGCATGGGAATGATGGGAAGTGAATCATCAAAGATGTTTTGATTACATGGATCAGATTCAATTTTAAGTTTATCCTAATGATGCAAACATCCTTCCCTGGAGGTGCACATGTAGCCTCCTGCCACACTGGCAGCTGTACGTGGTAGGGCTTTGCCCCTTTCAGATCTGGCTACTTAAAGGGAAGGACCTGTTCAGTAATTTGGTGGGAGACCTCCAAGCCAAATGTAGCATAAGGGAGAGAGTGGTCACTTTTACTCATTACATCACAGACTTTTCTATCTGAATTCATCCCAAACCTGCAGACCACGCTGTCCAGTGATGAACCAGTCATGCCTCGGTTGGCTGGAGCTGTCACCCATGGGCAGAGGTAGCTTATGTTGGCAAAGCTTTAGCACTTTTTTCTGCTCTGCTTTCTGCCCTCCTACTACTGTCTTTTATTGTCTTCCACCTTGGTTTCTCACTTGCAAAACTCCAACTGAGCAGCTGCAGCCCAGCCTGGGAAGGAAAACCCATGGTGAGAAGCTGGGGATGGGGAGCCCTGGGGCCACCCCAAGATGTACCACGCTGCCTCCTGACTCAGGCAATGGAGATCTATGTAGGTTTTCTGTGAGATGAGGCTTCCCAGCACTGATGCCTTGTTTTAAGTGTTACTTTAGACAGTTATGTGCTGCCTCCCTCCAGTCCTGCTTGCAACAGGACAAATTTTTCTCCTTGTATTGCAGTGTTGCAGAAGCTGATGAGAAGCTGAGATGTTTCAATCTGGAGCTGGCGACTGCAGGCATGGCTCTTGTACAGCAGATGCTAACTGATGGCATTCATTACTATTCTTTATTACGCTGTTTGCAATAAATTAATAAGACCCCACTATCAGAAGAGATCAAAAATAGGCTACTTCAACATATGGTAGAATGAATACTTGTCGGAAACCTTGAGGAAAGCAAAAGAGATACACAAGATTTCTAGAGGAGCTTCTCCTTCCCCTACAATCTATAAATATCCTCATGCTGGGAGCTTGAGGAGAGGTCTTTAATGAAGCAGAATGGTTTATAATTGTTGTGGTTTAGTCCCAGCTGGCAACGAAGCCCCACGCAGCTGCTCACTAACTCCCTGCTCATGGGATGGGGGAGAGAATCAGAAGAGTAAAAGTGAGAAAACTTGTGGGTTGAGATAAAGACAGTTTAATAAGTAAAGCAAAAGCGACACATGCAAGCAAAGCAAAACAAGGAATTCATTCACTCCTTCCCATGGGCCGGCAGGTGTTCAGCCGTCTCCAGGAAAGCAGGGTTCCATCATGTGTAATGGTTACTTGAGAAGACAAATGCCATCACTCCAAACGTGCCCCCCTTCCTCCTTCCCCCAGCTTTATATGCTGACCAAGACATCATAGGGTGTGGGATATCCCTTGGGTCACCCAGGGTCTGCTGTCCCAGCTGTGTCCCCTCCCAACTCCTTTTGCACCCCCAGCCTGCTCACTGGTGGTGTGGGGTGAGGAGCAGAAAGGGCCTTGGCTCTGTGTAAGCACTGCTCAGCAGGAATGAAAACATGCCTGAGTTATCAACACTGTTTCCAGCACAAATCCAAAATATAGCCCTATACTAGCTACTCTGAAGGAAATTAACTCCATCTCAGCCAAAACCAGCACATTCTCCACCACTTATTCCATACCATTTACATCATGCTGAGGACTCACACTATCCAATACTTACTCGTTAACCACTACCACCCCCATCCTCTGATACAATAGACAGACATGATTCCCTTAGTCTATGGACCACCCCTGTGAAATGTCTGTAAAATGTCCATAAATAGCCACAAATGTCCACTGAGTTCATTTAGTCCATCAAACAAAGCCTGGAGATGCTGATGCCTTCCTCTGGTATTTCCTGCCATTGTCCTGGATCTCAGTCATCTTTAAGGCTTAAAATATTTAAGGTCCTTCTGACAGAAACAAGGAATGGCAGGTAACTCTCATTTTCCCAGGTGTTCCCAGGTGGGACACCCCTATATCATGCATATATAGTGGGAAACTACCTTGAAATGCAAGCAAAACGTGTGATGAACCATTTCCTACCAGTCCCATTCTAGGTCCAAGATACAAACCAATGGCATTTCTGCATTCAAGGAAATATTTCCATTGAATGTAGGGGTTTTTCCTCTTATAGTTTCACTCATTTTGTGAGCACACTTACCTATAACAAATGCTTAATTTTATTCTTGTAGTCACCGTTGTTTTCAAGAGACATGGATGGTTCCTACAGCACAGCCATCTGCTCCTTGTTGTGGGCTGGTATTAACCCACTGTTTTTAAACACAGCTACAAGTATGTAACACCTGAAAGCACGTTGACCAGCACTCCATCCCTTCTCCTCTTTTCCTCTAGCAATTTTTGACACACTTTCAAATCCGTGCTTCTCCTCTCCATCAGTTTTTCCAATTTATGTCTCTCTGTAGACTAAGAAGCATCTCAAAATCTGTGCTGTGCTCGTGTGGAGGTTACCTGGCAGCAAGCAGCAATGCCAAGGATGCAGAGACACACATGTGATGCTGGGGGGGACAAAAACAAGAGCCCCCTGATTTGGGAGGAAAACTCCTGAACTGCCATGGGTGTTGTCCTTCATTGGGCGTTTTTCTGGTTTGTCTCTCTCCCACTATAAAGTGCTGATTGCAAATAACAATTTATTAAAGAACTATGTATTTAATTTTATTATTTTTTATTTTTACTTAAAACAAACCAAAAGAAGTACTAATTTCTGTGGAAGGATGTTCTTTACCATGCAGACCGCCACGGGTTGATTAGCCCAGTTTCACGCTAAGAAAAGCTGCACTGGTGGTAATGTTGTTCTGCCTGCCTGTAGGGGGGAAAAAAAAAAAACCAAACTTTTTTTTTTTACTTGGAGAATTGAAAATCAATGTCAGTTTTACTGGCTGAAGCTCAGCTACAGCAAAACTTGGGCCAAAATCTCCGCAGGTGTAAAGTGGTACAGCTGCTCTGGCTGGAGGTCACTTGTGCCAGCTGAGCCAGCTAGGTTTTATTGCCTATTTGATCAAATTAAAGGGTTTTCTGTCTCACGTCAATTCTGACAAAGAGATTTGCAAGCAGTAGCATTAAAGGTAGCAAAATGGCACGCATGCAACCACTTATTATTTAGTATAGTAAAAAAGGTAAATCGAGCTTGCATTGTCAGCACATCATCCCCAGGCTGTTTCTGCCCCTAAGACCTGTCCTGCTCCCAGTGAGGTCAAACTGGGCTGTTATTTGCATGGCGTGAGCAGTGATCACCCTAAAAACTGAGAGGGACCCCACTGTTTGCACCAGCGAAGAGCCTGCCCCATCACCTCCAGCAGTTACCAGTCCTGTAGAATTCTGGGAGCACATTGCTTATGGGGACTGGGTAGTGTAAGTGATGTGATATGGTGCTGACCGAAGAGGGATGTCCCCTGGGGGTACCAGTCCAGTCAAAGACTCTGGGGATCTTTATTAATACAGTTTCTCATGCCTCTGCAGAAAAACAGCTCAATTTCTTCCACTAAACCCAGATGAGCAAAGTAGACTTTTCATTTTATCCTGAAAAACAACTACAAATTGCAATATATCTGCCTGCAAGTGATGAATACAATTATATTCCCTCTCCCTTTTTTTTGCCCCAAAGAAAAAACCATCTTTTACTGCAGAAAAATGTGTCCTTCATTTAGTGAGGCCAGCAGCTGTTGGGAGAGGAAAGACACAGATTGACAGGGGAAAGAAACAGCAAAAGAGCTCCCAGAACATCGTAAAAAAAAAAAAAAATCTTAAGATGTTGACCTTTCACAGAAATGTGTATAATGAAAGAAAAATCCAGCAATCTATTATCCTGGTTATTTCCTAAATGGGATTACTGTATATACTGCAAGGTATCCCACTCTGACAGCCTGCAGTTATATTTTTCTTGAGATTTTTTTTTCTCCAGAACAGGAAATCTGGCATGTTTAGATGTTAGTCCCCTTACTTCTGAAAGCCCTGCACTTTTTTTTCCCCAGCTCCTTTCTTGATCATATTATGGTCTGGTTTTATCAAATTACTTCAGGGTTGGTTATTCACAAGGACACCGGTGCAGCTGTGTTAAATTTGTGACCTGTGTGAGAAATCACATACTGTATCAGTAAAACCCAAATAATTAAAAAAAAAAATTCTCCCACTTCCTCTCCTTGAGTTTATGTAGTCTTGTACTGGTTTTGGCTGAGAAGGGGTTAATTCTCTTCAGTGTAGTGCCTGTGGCTGTCAGGGTCCTTTCTAGCTTCCCATGCTCTGCCACGTCAGTGGGAGGCTGGAAGGGGCGGGGCCACGGCCAGGGCAGCTGACGCCGACTGGCCAATGGGATGTTCATTCCATACCATGTGACGCCATGACCAGTATGTTAATGGCGGCAGTTGCGGCTCGGGTCGGCACGGCATCGGGTTGGTGGGCGGTGAGTGGCTGTGTTGTGTGTGGTTTGTGTCGGTGGTTCATTCCGCCCCCCCGCCCCCCCCCCCCCCCCCCGGGTTTCATGCCTCTCGTTGTTTTCCTTTCCATTGTATTTCTGTTGTTGTGGGGTTTTTTAAAATTTTAATTGTTAAACTGTTCTTATCTCAACCCACGAGTGTTATCCTTTTGATTCTCTCCTCCATCCCACCGGTGGGGGAGTGAGCGAGCGACTGTGTGCGGTTGAATTGCCAGCTAAACCACGATAAGCCTTTATATTTCTTTCCACTTTAATATTCTTTCTCTCTATAACCCAGTTCGCTTCCAGACCCTGCTGTTCAACTGTTACTGAAACGTCATCTTCAGAAACACTAAGTGGGGGAATGTTGATTTGCTTTGTTCTCAGGGGAAATAATGTAACTCAGCAACAAGCCCACCAACAGCAACTCTTAATACACAGCTAGACAACTTGCATAGAAATCACCTTGCTGTTAGGCTGCATACACATACTTAATTGCGTTTAATTCTTGAGCGCTAATACAATGCATTTCAGCTGTATGAATAATGGGGTATTTTTTGGTTCACTGGCTGAACCAAAGGAGACCAGAAAGGAAAAGAAAACCTGTTTGGTTTCATTTTCAGGTTCTTTAATCCTCTTTACTATGTGGCCTTTGAAAATGCTTTTTGTAGTTTGTATTATGAAATGGACAAAAAAATGTAGTTTCAAAATGAAAAGCTGAAATGTTTCATGTGGCTATTTCCTAAAGATAATTGGGGGGGAAAGTTAAAACACAGCATTTGGGCATACCTCTAGTAAGGCTTTTGGCTAACTTCTGCCCAAACCTGTGCTGTTTCAGTTGTGAATGTGCATTTTGCCAGGCAGAACTGGGGCAGCCACAAATGTGAGGCCAACATGCACCAAAATAACCTTTTTTCACAGAATGGTAGGGGTTGGAAGGGACCGCTGGATATAATCTTGTCCAACTCTCCTGCTTGAGCAGGCACACCTAGAGCAGGTGGTACAGGAATCCATCCAGGCAGGTTTTGAATGTCTCCAGGGAAGGAGAATCCACAACCGCCCTGGGCAGCCTCACAGGAAAGAAGCTGTTTTTTCTCATATTGAGGTAGAACTTCCTATGTTCCACCTTGAGCCCATTGCTCCTTGCCTGTCATTGGGCACTATTGAAAAGAGCCTAGTCCTATCATCCTGACACCCACCCTTTAGATATTTATAGGTATTTATGAAATCCCCCCATAGTCTTCTCTTCTCCAGGCTAAACAACCCAAAGTCTTTCAGCCTTTCCTCATATGGGAGATGCTCCAGTCCCCTGATCATCTTCGTAGCTCTCCGCTGGACTTGCTCAAGGAGTTCCACATCCTTCTTAAACTGGGGGGCCCAAAAGTGGACACTACTCCAAATGTGGTCTCACCAGGGCAGAGTAGAGGGGTGTCATGGTTTCAGCTGGGATAGAGTTAATTTTCTTCACTCTAGCTGGTATAGTGCTGTGCTTTGAAATTAGCAGGGGGAAAAAAAAATCCTGTTGAGATAACACACAGATGTTTAGGCTGTTGCTGGGTAGCGCTTATACTAGTCAAGGACATGTCCAGCCTCCCATGCTCTGCTGGGTGCACAAGAAGCTGGGAGGGGAGGGGGCACAGCTAAGAGAGCGGATTCAAACTGACCAAAGGGATATTCCATATCATGTAACGTCATGCCCAGTATGCTACCTGGGAGGGGCTGGCCGGGGGAGGGAGGGAGCAATCGCGGCTCGGGGACGGGCAGCGTCGGTCAGTGGGTGGTGAGCGGCTGTATCGTTCGTGTTTCTGCGGTTTTTTTCCCTGTTTTCCCTTTCCTTCCTTTTCCCTTTTATTATATTAACATTATTGTCATTATTATCATAATCATTTATCATCATCATTTTATTGTAATCATTAAACTGCGCTTATCTCAACCCACAAGTTCTTTTGCTCATCCAATTCTCTTCCCCATCCCACAGCGGGGGGGGATGTGAGCGAGCGG
Organism: Phalacrocorax aristotelis; assembly: GCF_949628215.1. NCBI lineage: Eukaryota > Metazoa > Chordata > Aves > Suliformes > Phalacrocoracidae > Phalacrocorax > Phalacrocorax aristotelis. The sequence goes on from NC_134278.1 coordinate 84,168,815, forward strand.
CTGCGTGGTGTTCAGTTGCCAGCTGAAGCTGAACCACGACAGTCTATTTCTGGCGCCCAACGTGGGGCACGAAGGGTTTGAGATAATAACAGTTGCTGGTCACAGCATTGATTCATCTGCTCGCAGTATTAGTTTGTCCAGTCTTTACCATGCTGATTGTAAAGTACATGTTAAAACTTGCTGTTGGTTTTGTCAGTTTGCTGTGCTCTGCAGTGATTAGAGATATTTTGCCTAGGAGACTTGTTATTAAAACACTGGCCTTGACTGTTATCGGTTATTTAGGTTTTGCATGGAAGCCGTTACTGTACTACAGCTACCACCTCATGGAGGCAATTAGCAATTATACCCCCTCCTCTGAGGAGTTTTTTATGGAGGAAATACAGAATGGCACCATAGCTACTATCTTATGTAATGCCTCCTCCTTCATTACAACAACTTTTCAGTATCTTGAACATCCTTGTGTAGTTAAGTTACATCTGTTGATATTGCTTTGGCAGGTGGTATCAGATCTGTCTAAGGTTAGTAAGCAAGTTAAGAATATAATCCAGAGATCGGTCCCAAGGCTCGATAGCTATGCGTGGCAGGGTATGTGGGAAAGTATGGGCAAATGCCTAAGACGGTGGGCACCCCCCGTAGTGTGGGACTTCACCCCTGAACAAGTGCAGAATCCTGAAAAATTAGTAGAACATTTGGAGGAAGTATGTTGTCACCCTGGCAATTCCAGAGAGATACAAATCACTGCCATGTGCTGGGGTCTGTCTTATGCCTATAGGGCCCTATTTAACACTATTCAGTACCCCCAAGGGAAAGAGAAGGGAGCTACTCCAACCCCTGTGACAAGCACTGCGGCCACCCAACCTGCCGCGACAGATACTGCAGCTACTCCAACCCCAGAGACAAGCACTGCGGCCACCCAACCCGTCGCGACAGATACTGCAGCTACTCCAACCCCAGTGACAAGCACTGCGGCCACCCAACCCGTCGCGACAGATACTGCAGCTACTCCAACCCCAGTGACAAGCACTGCGGCCACCCAACCCGCCGCGACAGATACTGCAGCTACTCCAACCCCAGTGACAAGCACTGCGGCCACCCAACCCGCCGCGACAGATACTGCAGCTGCTCCAACCCCGGTGACGAGCACGGCGGCCACTCAAACCCCCACGACAGGCACTGCAGCTACTCAAACCCCAGTGCCAAGCGTTGCAGCTAAACCAGAGGACCAACCTGTGCCAGTATCAGTCGCCCCTATACGCAAGAAGAAATCATGGAAGAGAAGGTCAACTCGTTTAGAAAGAGATTTCGAGGAACCAGGGCCATCACGAGAAGAGGAGGAGGAGGAGGAACCATGTGTACAAGAAACGGAAACTACCCGATCTCTATCCTTGAGTGAGTTGCGGGGTATACGGAAAGATTTTGGGCGTCATTCAGGTGAACACGTTATCACCTGGCTGCTCCGATGCTGGGATAATGGGGCCAGTAGTTTGGAATTAGAGGGGAAGGAAGCCAAACAACTGGGATCCCTCTCTAGGGAAGGGGGTATTGATAAAGCAATTGGAAAAGGAACACAAGCCCTCAGCCTCTGGAGGCGGCTCCTGTCCGCGGTGAGAGAGAGGTATCCCTTCAAAGAAGATATTGTATTTCGCCTAGGAAAATGGATGACCATGGAGAAAGGCATTCAGCATCTAAGGGAATTAGCTGTGCTTGATGTGGTTTATGGTGACCTGGATGATCAACAGTCCTCCAAAGATCCAGATGAAGCCGAGTGCACACGACCCATGTGGCAGAAGTTTGTACGGAGCGCACCATCCTCGTATGCAAACTCATTGGCAGTGATGTCCTGGAAAGATGACGAGACACCAACGGTGGCTGAGTTGATTGATAGACTCCGGGAATATGAAGCGAATCCCTCTTCCTCACTCGTCTCTGCTGTTGAGAAACTGTCCCGAGAGTTCCAGCAACTCAAAGAAGATATGTCCTACTCCTCACCAGTACGGACCAGTATCTCAGCCATTAGGAGTAATCGTCCCTTGGCTCAAGAGAAGGGATACACACGACGGGGCACCCTATGGTTTCACCTGCATGATCACGGACAGGACATGAAGAAGTGGGATGGAAAACCTACCTCAGCCTTAGAGGCACGGGTATGTGAGCTGCAAGGGAGAACAATTACTCAGGGGTTTTCTCCAGGAGAGCTGCTGCCCCAGTTTCCCGTAAGCAATTCTCCAGACAGAGGAGCAGAAGTGCTGATGGCCTGACTGATCTTAACAGAGACACCCATGATTCATATTTACCGGAAGTGAGTGATGAATACTATGATCAGGACTAGGGGGGCCCTGCCTCCAGCCAGGTGGAGGAAAGGGATAACCGGGCTTACTGGACTGTGTGGATCCGATGGCCTGGCACGTCCGACCCACAGGAGTATAAAGCTTTAGTGGATACCGGCGCACAGTGCACCTTAATGCCATCAAACTATATAGGGGCAGAACCCATCAGCATTGCTGGAGTGACAGGGGGATCCCAAGAGCTAACTGTATTGGAGGCCGAAGTGAGCCTAACTGGCAATGAGTGGCAGAAGCACCCCATTGTGACTGGCCCAGAGGCTCCGTGCATCCTTGGCATAGACTACCTCAGGAGAGGGTATTTCAAGGACCCAAAAGGTTACAAGTGGGCTTTTGGTGTAGCTGCCTTGGAGACGGAGGAAACTGAACAGCTGTCTACCTTGCCCGGTCTCTCAAAGGACCCTTCTGTGGTGGGGTTGCTGAAGGTCAAAGAACAACAGGTGCCAATCGCCACCACAACAGTGCACCGGCGGCAATATCGCACCAACAGAGACACTCTGATCCCCATCCATAAACTCATTCACCAACTGAGGAGCCAAGGAGTCATCAGTAAAACCCACTCGCCCTTTAACAGTCCCATATGGCCAGTCCGGAAGTCTAATGGAGAGTGGAGACTAACAGTAGACTATTGTGGCCTGAACGAAGTCACTCCACCGTTGAGTGCTGCCGTGCCAGACATGCTAGAACTTCAATACGAACTGGAGTCCAAGGAGGCCAAGTGGTATGCCACAATTGATATTGCTAATGCATTCTTCTCAATCCCTCTGGCAGCAGAGTGCAGGCCACAGTTTGCTTTTACTTGGAGGGGGGTCCAGTACACCTGGAATCGACTGCCCCAGGGGTGGAAACACAGCCCTACCATTTGCCATGGACTGATCCATAATGCTTTGGAACAAGGTGGAGCTCCCGAACACCTACAATACATTGATGACATCATTGTGTGGGGCAATACAGCAGAAGAAGTTTTTGAGAAAGGAAAGGAAATAGTTCAAATCCTCCTGAAAGCTGGTTTTGCCATAAAACAAAGTAAAGTTAAGGGACCTGCACGAGAAATCCAGGTCTTGGGAATAAAATGGCAAGATGGTCGTCGTCAGATCCCCATGGATGTGATCAACAAAATAACAGCCATGTCTCCACCAACTAGCAAAAAGGAAACACAAGCTTTCTTGGGCGTTGTGGGTTTTGGAGAATGCATATTCCACACTACAGTCTGATCGTAAGCCCTCTCTATCAAGTGACCCAGAAAAAGAATGATTTCAAATGGGGCCCTGAACAACAACAAGCCTTTGAACAGATTAAACAAGAAATAGTCCATGCAGTAGCTCTTGGGCCAGTCCGGGCAGGACAAGATGTAAAAAATGTGCTCTACACCGCAGCCGGGGAGAATGGCCCTACCTGGAGCCTCTGGCAGAAAGCACATGGGGAGACCCGAGGTCGACCCCTAGGGTTTTGGAGTCGGGGATACAGAGGGACCGAAGCCCGCTATACTCCAACTGAAAAAGAGATATTGGCAGCATATGAAGGGGTCCGAGCTGCTTCAGAAGTGGTTGGTACTGAGGCACAGTTGCTCCTGGCACCCCGACTGCCAGTGCTGGGCTGGATGTTCAGAGGGAACGTCCCCTCCACACACCATGCAACTGATGCTACGTGGAGTAAATGGGTTGCACTGATCACCCAGCGGGCTCGAGTAGGAAACCCCAGTTGCCCAGGAATCTTGGAAGTGATTATGGACTGGCCAGAAGGCAAAGACTTTGGAATATCACCAGAGGAGGAGGTGACACGTGCTGAAGAAGCCCCACTGTATAACACACTGCCAGAAAAGGAGAAGCAGTATGCCCTGTTTACTGATGGGTCCTGTCGCCTTGTGGGAAAGCACCGGAGATGGAAGGCTGCTGTATGGAGTCCTACACGACAAGTAGCAGAAACTGCTGAAGGAGAAGGTGAATCGAGCCAGTTTGCAGAGGTAAAGGCCATCCAGCTGGCCTTAGACATCGCTGAACAGGAAAAGTGGCCAGTGCTCTATCTCTATACTGACTCCTGGATGGTGGCAAATGCCCTGTGGGGCTGGCTGCAGCAATGGAAGCAAAGCAACTGGCAGCGCAGAGGCAAACCCATCTGGGCTGCCACATTGTGGCAAGATATTGCTGCCTGGGTAGAGAAACTGGTTGTAAAGGTACGGCATGTGGATGCTCACGTCCCCAAGAGTCGAGCCACTGAAGAACATCGAAACAACCAGCAGGTAGACCAGGCTGCCAAGATTGAAGTGGCTGAGGTGGATCTGGACTGGCAGCATAAGGGTGAACTATTTCTAGCTCGGTGGGCCCATGACACCTCAGGCCATCAAGGGAGCGATGCAACATACAGGTGGGCTCGTGATCGGGGGTGGACTTGACCATGGACGTTATTGCGCAGGTTATCCACGAATGTGAAACGTGCTGCAATCAAGCAAGCGAAGCGGGTAAAGCCTCTGTGGTATGGGGGACGATGGCTGAAATATAAATACGGGGAGGCCTGGCAAATTGACTATATCACACTCCCACAGACCCGCCAAGGCAAGCGCCATGTTCTCACCATGGTAGAAACAACGACTGGCTGGCTGGAAACATATCCTGTCCCCCACACCACTGCCCGGAACACTATCCTGGGTCTTGAGAAACAAGTCCTGTGGCGACATGGCACCCCAGAGAGAACTGAGTCAGACAACGGGACTCATTTCTGAAATAGCCTCATAGACACCTGGGCCAAAGAGCACGGCATTGAGTGGGTGTATCACATCCCCTATCACGCACCAGCCTCTGGGAAAATCGAAAGATACAATGGACTATTAAAGATGACACTGAGAGCAATGGCGGGTGGAACATTTAAACACTGGGATACACATTTAGCAAAAGCCACGTGGTTAGTCAACACAAGGGGATCTGCCAACCGAGCTGGCCCTGCCCAATCAGAATCCTTACGTACTGTGGAAGGGGATAGAGTACCTGTAGTGCACATAAAAAATATGCTGGGCAAGACAGTCTGGGTTATTCCTGCTTCCAGCAGAGGCAAACCCACTCATGGGATTGCGTTTTCTCGAGGACCTGGGTGCACTTGGTGGGTGATGCGGGAGGATGGAGAAGTCCGGTGTGTACCTCAGGGGGATTTAATTTTGGGTGAAAACAGCCAATGAACTGAATAATATGCTGTTAATTGCTATATGATGTTGTATGTCATCACTACTATGGTTGCATCAATGGAATGTTATCATGGTGGGAATCTCCCAATTAATAATAATAGCGAATGAACCTTCAATGGAACCAGGCAAAGTGCAGCAGTGAGAGAACAAGAACTACCAGTGCAGCGGTGATGGAACAAGGACTGACATGCAACAACCTGACCCCACACACACCGCCTCTCTGAAGGACCCTTACAAGAGATGAAATCCAAAGTCATGGACTAAATGAACTCAATGGACATTCCACAGGCATTCTACAGGGGTGTTCCATAGACTAGTGGAATGATAAATGAAAATCTGTATAGAGAGAGATATATATATTGTTAAAGGATGAGAAGATGGATAGGGATTATTGAATTTGTACTGAATAGTATGGGACCTGAGCATGATGTCAATGATATGGAATAAGGGGTGGATACTGTCATGGTTTCAGCTGGGATAGAGTTAATTTTCTTCACTCTAGCTGGTATAGTGCTGTGCTTTGAAATTAGCAGGGGGAAAAAAAAATCCTGTTGAGATAACACACAGATGTTTAGGCTGTTGCTGGGTAGCGCTTATACTAGTCAAGGACATGTCCAGCCTCCCATGCTCTGCTGGGTGCACAAGAAGCTGGGAGGGGAGGGGGCACAGCTAAGAGAGCGGATTCAAACTGACCAAAGGGATATTCCATATCATGTAACGTCACGCCCAGTATGCTACCTGGGAGGGGCTGGCCAGGGGAGGGAGGGAGCAATCGTGGCTCGGGGACGGGCAGCGTCGGTCAGCGGGTGGTGAGCGGCTGTATCGTTCGTGTTTCTGCGTTTTTTTTTCCCTGTTTTCCCTTTCCTTCCTTTTCCCTTTTATTATATTAACATTATTGTCATTATTATCATAATCATTTATCATCATCATTTTATTGTAATCATTAAACTGCGCTTATCTCAACCCACAAGTTCTTTTGCTTGTCCAATTCTCTTCCCCATCCCACAGGGGTGGGGGGGGGGATGTGAGCGAGCGGCTGCGTGGTGTTCAGTTGCCAGCTGAGGCTGAACCACGACAAGGGGGAGGATAACCTCTTTCGATCTGCTGGCCGCACTCCTTTTAATGCATCCCTACATACCATTGGCCTTGGCCACAAGGGCACATTGCTGGCTCAGGTTCAGCTTGTTGTCCACCAGCACTCCAAGGTCCTTCTTAACAGAGCAGCTTTCCAGCCTGTACTCGTGCATGGCGTTGTTCCCCGTATTCCCATATTTTCCTCTGTATTTGCATTGCACCTCTCACACTGATATTCCTACAAATGCTGAATTTTCAGACCATGTGGACTCTCGGGGTACTAATGTGACCACGCTGGGAAGAGCCTTCCTATGAGTGATAACTTCCTTGGAAAATGGTACTATTCTTTCCAGTTGTGACTCCTAGAACCATGCAGGGTTTGGCCAGGCTTGATGTGCACTTTACCAGTTTACCAGGCTACCTGCTGGCTAGCCAGCTTTCCTAAAGCAAAGCATTCATTCAGAATAAAAGCATTTCAGAGGAAGAACTATTAGAGCAGTGATGCTTTCCCCGCCTCACTCCAGAGGTGGTCACCCCTCTCCCCACCAAGACCCAGCAGGCTGGTGGCACTGACAGCCACCATGTACCAAAGGTGCTGTGCCAGGACCATCACATCCAAAGCATTTGCCATCCAGTGGCTTCCTGAGTTAGGGCAAAGCATCCTCTGCCATCAGGGAATAAATTATGGATGGATTTGTTGCTGGCATTATTTCTGCATTTGGGGAATTGTAGTCAATATCCTACAGTATATTTAGTTCCCATTTCAAGCTTCTTCTAGACTACCTATTGAGCCTGAAAGCTAAGTCTCTAACCCAGACATCTCCAATGCCAGTTAATGTCAAGTGCTGAATGCCTTCTGCTTCCACAACACTAGTAGTTGAAATGTTGGCACTTCAATATAGCAGTCCTGAAATACTCCACAGTGCCAGGGTCTTCCCTGTACCTTACCATCCCCATGCTGTCTGTGCTGGAGGCAACCACCCACCCCCTGGTGAGGGGCTGTGGGCTGTCAGGGAGGAGATGAGGTAGTGGAGGATGGAGAAGAGAAGCAGGGGGGAAATCCAGCATGGAGGATTTCAAGGGCTGTGGTACATGACATGAGCTGTCAGCTGGGTTCAGGGACCTTGGAGCAGCTTGCTACAAACCAAGACTAACAAATACATAAACCCTGGATTTTAATTAATGTGTTCTTTCATTCATGCACAAAATTAACCCATCCATCCTCAATGACAATAATCCTTTTTCTCTCTTCTTATTAATTTGGAGTTTTTGCTATACTAATTGTTACATCTGTCCATTTCCATCAAATCAAACTAATGACAGCCAGATGGTTGTGGCTCTCAGGATGCCTCACTCAAGGCTAATCCATGCCCTCTGCTGTGCAGAAGCAAGGAGCAAAGGGAGCCTTTCTTCCTTCTCCGGGCACCGAAAGGACAGGATTGAAAAATACATGCTTAGTCAGCAGGAGGCAAAGCTGGTGAATAATGCTGCAACCAGCTCTCCCCATGGAACTGAGGTTGGATTATCCACCCTGTTCATATACTGTCATCAAAAAACATGCAAAGGGGTAGATGGGGAAGAGCAAGCTGAAGTCTCTGGAGCAGAAACAAGGTGTGTTTGATTTCTTCAGTCACTCTGAAGGATGTAAAGATTCATATACACCCCCTGCTTGCATGCTCCTGGAGTGCTGTGTAGATGCTATGTGCATCCTCTTCCACACCCTCTTGGTCCATAACCTGCACACACAAAATTATCAAGGGCGAGATTTGTACCCATGTCTTTTGCTCTGCAATAACAGCCTCAAGATGTTGTTCCCAGCAGCTCCTGATAATACATGCATATTAATAATTACAGCAGTTTAAGAAATGGTGGGTCAAACCTGTTGTGATCACTTGAACAATACTTGCAAATTATTACAGGGTGCACCCATTGTAAGGATAATTAAGGCTGCTATTACTAACACTCTGCCCTTCCCTATTGCTTGTTTAATTTTATTGAATATTTTTACATCCTAGTCATCCTGCCTTGAGGTTTTGTAGTACAATTTAATAACCATTTTCCTTTCTGATTTTTCTGTTAAGGCACCATCTTATTTCACCATCAGAGCTGCAAAGCGAATTAAGCCTCTGTACAAACTCAACTGTTGTTAGCACTTCCCCCTGCTCAGGGCTGATGGCCCAGCCAGAAACCGGGGGAGCTTGTGCAGCAGTTTCATCATGTCCTGCAAGCAGTTGCTTTCAGAGACCCTCCCAGTTAATAAGAGGCTCTCCGAGGACTTTGAGCAGGCTTTAACACCCACGGATTTTGGGAGGCTTGACTGGTTGAGCACTGGAGCAGACTTTTTGGAGTCATCTGTTGGCCTGTTAGTTTTGCTGGATATTTTTTCCTAACTTCACACTGGTAGATGCAGCAGGCATGTGCATCCAGAAGATATACTGCCCATCATGTATGTTGCCACTATATAAAGCCATGAGTCCTGCCTGAGGGGTGCTTCCCTTCCCAGCACATGGGGTAGAGATGTGCAGCCTCTTGGCACACCATCAGCATGTCTTACTGGGATGTGGGCGCCCCCATACTGGGCAGGGCTCTGCCCACAGCTGTGTTGCACCCGTGTACAGCTCGGTGCCAGTGCAGAGGTGTGCAGACCCAAAAACCTGGGCAACACATTCCCAGTGAAGGAGTTTTTTTAATTCTCTGTGTTGCAAGGTCAGGAGGAAAACCACTGGTCTGCCACAGCCAAAGCCACTACCAGCTGCAGCCCGCCTTTAATGGGAAAACCTCAGCTTTCCATCTTTCCTTTTTTTGATGTACAACCATGTTAGGAAGAAAAACACATGACCATGGGACTGTGGTTCCTCAATCTTGGTCACAAAAAAAAAATTATGGCTCTTTTTTTTATATATATTTTTTATCAATGCAAGCAGAAGCTTGTTCACCTGGCATTCAGGCAATGCTGTCTCTCTGTAATTTGAATGGTTGATCCAAAGCTTCAAGTTAAGGGAAGATTTTCTCCATACTCTTCAGTCTCTGGGGTCATAAATGTTCCCTCTGGGATAACCATTGAGCTCTGTCTCCAAAAGTCAATGCTGAAGAGCAGCTTTTGGATCCCTTCTTTTGCATCAAATATCTTATTCTGGCAAGTTTTAGAGGAGCAGATGCTCCTGCAGGGACTTCAGCTCTTTCTTAAGCTCTCAAGTTACGGCTAAAGACAGCAGGAATCAACCTTCAGGCTGTTTAAAAGCAGGTATTGCTAGCAAGGTTGTGATGGGATTTTCTCTGTGTTCAGGCTAGGCTGACCACCTCAGCTAGCGACCAGCATTGGAAAGGCACCCATCATGCTTTTTTCCATGTCTTAAACTGCTTGACAAATCGCAGTAGCCAATGCTTTCACATCTAGACACCAAAACAAGCGGTACTACAGTCACAAAATAGGGAGGCAGCACCTATGACTACCACTGGTATCACTGGCCCTCATGAGACAGGCAGGGAAGGGTTAAAAGGCACCTGGACTGTTGCACCTGGGGCCTAATGCTGAAGTGCTCCAACTATAAAAGGCTACAGGAGGAACAAAGGCTCTTGAAGTGGTGATAAGGAGCTGGGTCCTGGTGTAGCCTTGATACATGGAGTGCATGTGTATGGTGGGAAAGGAGGTGCAAGAACTGGCTATGCTGCTGAAAGTGATTTGGAGGGGGGAAGAGCTGAGGTGCTGTTGTGAGGGTGTAGTGCCTGTGCAGTGGAGAGGTGCTGGTGCATGTGGTGAGAAAGGCTGGACAATCCTTGACAGGAGATGCTGGCTTTCAGATAGGAGTCAAAGATTCCTCTGTTAATATAACATTTTCCTCCCTTCTGATGACCAGTGGCATTCACTTGTGCATGTATTTTTATTTTGGAAAGGTTAACATCCATTTGGTTAAGCCTGAAGAGGTTTATGGCCTAGATCTTGGCAGGAGGGCAGAACTGGGAGAGATGAGGAAAATTGTACCAATACACCAGACTGGAAAACATAGTCTTTTAGCTGCAGTTTCATAGCCTGTGTGACCTGACCTTACAGGTTAAGGGGCAGACAAAATTCAACACCATCTGCTATTAGTTAGTTGATACTTAACCCAGAAGTTGGGGTTGGTGGCTTCAATGAGCTACAGCTGTGCTGGAGATAATGGGTTTAGCTTTGGGAGGCATCCAATGCCTGAACAAACCCAGGGGATGTGGTAACCCCCTAGGGACATCTGGGATGGTGCTGAGCTGACCCCCCTGGCTCTGCTTTGCGCAAACCACCTGTGGCTTTGGGATGCTGATGCATCTCCCTCTGGCTGGTCCCAGTTTGGGTCCCTGGTTTCCAGCCTGTATAGCTGCAAAACACCTGGGTGTTTAACCGCATGTTGCAAGGATCTTGTCCTGGCTGCCAAAAGCTTGCAGCAGCTGCCTATGGTAGTTTTACAAGTCAGGTGTCTGCCTCTGACTGGCAACTCTTCATATTTTTATGACTAGACATTATTATATTGTTCTTTCATTTGATAACTGTTCCAGTAATAACTTCCATTTGCAGTAATTCTCTTGCACTGTCTTTTTCCCCCCTATTAAACATAAGATTATAACCTTTGCAGGAGGCTGTGCACAGGAATTCAGCAAAGCTCTAAGAGGTTGAGGAGGAGCAGAGATGTGGAGGGGAAATGTGGTCCACAGTAGCAAAGTGCCTGGTGGGAAGATGCTTTTGGAGAAACTAATTATACCCTGGAGCACTTGGAAGAACCTACCCAGCATGCAAGTTGAACTGGAAAATGAATATTTAAATGGGTCTTCAAGTTAGTAAGTCTTTGGAAAGTGCTGCTCAATACCTGGAAAATATGGCTTTGACACGAGAACAGATGAGTCTGAATGTGATTCAACACAAATATTTGGCTTTATTTTACCACCACCACAGAGCAGAACCTATCCCAGTTAAATGGCTTTGCAGACACCAACTAAAATAGTTTGATCAGCCCTTCCCAACACACAGTGAGTTCAGCTTTACCTTCCCCAGTAGTGCAGCCCTTGGTTTGCAATAGGTAATGCTGGATCTTGCCCAGAAACCTGGGCTGGGTGCAGGCAAGACCCCAAAGACCTTCTCTGCAGCTGCTCTTGGGCTATGGCTCCTCTTCCTCATGAGCTTTTTTTATGCATATTTTATATATATAGTCACCCTGGAGTATGACAGCACAAGGAGAGAGGACATCATCACCCAGCAAGCAGCACGAGGAGCTTCAAGCTTTTTGTCCCCTGGTGCGAGATGGTTTTGGTGGCCCAGTACTGCAGCTCTGGCCAGGTCTGGCTTATTGGCAACTCATTTTTGCTGGAGGCGAGCTGAAACTTGTCAGAAAACTGCGGCACTGGTTAACTAGATGCATCCCTGAGATGTGCAGCAAGTTGCATGGAGGTCTACTTAACTCAGGTAACCATACATCTGTGCGCTTCAAAGTGGGTAAGTAATAAGGGGCGTGCAGTTGCAGGAGGAAGAGGAGAGACTGCAGCTTTGAACATCAGCGCTTTGGTGCCAAGCAGCAGTGCTGTGAGCATGTATTTGAGCTGGGCCATGCAGACTAGGTGTAATCTGTCAGCCCATGTCTGTAAGTCACCACGAGCAAGGAGGGCTGAGGATGGGGTGGGACTGGTGCTCTGGTGCTTTGTATGGCCTCCTGCACCACTGGCTGTAGTCAGGCAACTTCAGCTGGGTGTGCAAAGTCTGCTGCAAGATGGTGGCAACTGCTTCAGTTTACTCCAGTGTTGGTATAGGTATTAAATCAGACTCAGGAGCTCTCTGGGGGATGCTAGGTAGTCAGGGTCCAAGCCCCTGTGCACAGCTGAACAACCTGGGCTGGAAATGCAGAAGAGCTCTAAGGAGCCCAAAAAAGCAAAACAAATGTTCCTAAGTGGAGCCCCTAATTTGGGCAGCCCCTGCTGCCTCTCAGTCAAAGTGCATGTGCAGAAAATATTGCAGGACTTCATCTTTTACTTCCTGGATGTGCCCACCACTTGCCCATCTAAATTACCCCAGCTGCAGATGGGCCTTTTACCTTCCATCTGAAAATAGTACAGAAATTACTGTGGTCATCTACAGCGTGTTTAAGTTCACTCCAGACAATGATTATTGTGTTGGCTTCCCAAGTCACAATTAAATAATTATTTACATGCTATAATTTAAAGCATGTACTCTACTGGTAAAAATCCATAAATGCTATAAAGCCTCTCTGAGTGTGTGTATAGTCATTATTGTTGCTATCTAGTTTCTTATACGTTTTACTAGCTAAAATAGTAAAAAGGGAAAAGCTAAGTACTGATTATCCATAGATATGCCTAATTTCACATTGCAAATGTGAAAATTGCTAAAATAACATGTATATAATATAGGTAAATGAACGTTTATGGGAGACTAAAGCTGGAAGACAGCAGCAATTCCAGAAAAAATTGTTTCTTTGGGGGGCATGGGGGGAGGAATGATTCATGGATGGACATGGGGAATGGCAGATGGACCAGCCCACCCTAAACCTTCAAATAAAGCCTTTCGCTATGCTTTAAAAAATAAATACTAGCAATGCATTTTAGCTTCCCACATGGTTAGATACTCTGGTGTTATGAGAAATCCCTTATTTATGAAGCTCCTGGGTAAACCTGTGTTCAGATCCTGAAATGCCTCTATCCCTGTTGATTATTTCTTCAGTGGCTCAAAAATAAAAAGCACTTTGCTTTTTTGGGTTTTATTTTGGGTTTTTTTGGTTGGGTTGTTTTTTATTTTAATCCGCAACCCTGCGAGCAGCAGGATGGGAACACTTCATGCAAGGAAGGATGTATGGCACCAACTGCTTATTGTGTGATTGGGTTTATTTGGAAAAAACTGAAAAAATGCAAGGGGAAGGGTGGTTAATCCCTCAGGCTGCCTGTTGCTGGTCCTGGGATGAAATGTGGCAGGGGAGTTTCTGCTGTAAGGTTTATTTTCTTTTTCCTTAGAGGTGGGAGGAGTAGATGAATGTATGCAGTGTTTTATATGGGAAAATATTTGGCCAGTTTAACTTTGCCAATTGAGAAAAGCTGTTTTCTGAAGGGAATGGTGAACTCTCCTCACAGGTATCGGTGCACATGCACAGAAAGTATCACGTTTTTTAGAGGGAGAATCCTCAAACAGGTTTGGATGTGATAAGGTAAAAACATGCTTCTATTTCAGGCAATAATGGGAATTTTTTTAATTTTTTTTTTAATTTTTAAAAAAAGGCGGTTACTTTGTCTCCCGCCTTTTCTAAACTTATTTTGGTGACAAAGTCACCTTTTTGGTGGTGAAATATGAAGTTTTTACTGCTGGGCCCCGGGTGCCCCCCGTCCCCTGAGGGCAGGGCCGGGCCCTGACTGGCCTCCTGCCTGGCGGGGCCTTTTTTTTGAGGTGACGCCCTCCCTCAGACTGGTGGGTACCGCTACCGCCTCCACCACAGGCGGCGGGAATTTGGTGCGGTGGCTGGCTGAGCCCACAGCTATACCCGCCGCCACGCCCCCGCTGCGCGCTCCGCCCGGGGGGGGGCGGCCGTGCGCGTGCGCGCGAGGCGAGGGGGCGCGTCTTCGAGGCGGGGTTGCGCCTGCCACTGCGGGGGGCCGCGCCGCCCCTGGAGCGGTGGGCGACCTCAGGTCAGTGCGGGTGGGTGGAGGGGGGCGCGATGTGACTGTTACGGCCGTTACCAGGCGCTCGCGCCGCGCTAACGGGTGGGGGGGCAAGGGGTGGCGGCGGTGAGGGGACCGTGTCGGCCCCGTTGGGCCCCGGGCGTTGCGGGGTCGGGGGCGTCCTGTGGCGGGTGAGGGATCGAGGGACGGCGCGCGGGCCGGGCTGTGGTGGTGGGGGCAGAGCTGGGGCCGGCGGTTGTCGGTCCCCAGCCGCGCTGCGGGGACGCCTACATGAGGGATGGGCCGGAACGGCCTCACCTGAGCGCCAGCATCGCCGGGAGCTGCACGCGCCCGCCGCGAAACTTGGCGAGAGGGAACCGGGGGTAAGGGAGGGAGGATGCGTGGGGAACGGTGCCCCGAGTGCCCGGGCCTGCGGCCGCTGGGTTGGTGTCGAAGCCGCCTGCTCACCCGGCACAAAGAGCCCCTTGGTAAACGGTCTTTGCCCGATCAGAGTCATGTGGTTGCAGCCCTTTCGAGAGGTTTCATGCCTACTTTTTTTTTTTTTTCTGCTGAGTCTCTGCAGCTGCCTTTTGTGCAGGAGCTTCGTCCTCGTGCCCGGAGCGAGCGGGCAGCGGTAAACCGCTCCCATAGCCGCGTGGTTCGGAATCAAACGGGAGGTGCAATGAGCACCGAACCGGGGACCTGGAGGTGCCAGGGTCTGACCGCCGAGGCAGGGTGCTTCTCCGCGGGCGGCTGTGTAGGCTAGCACTTCCCCTCGGGAAAATTCTGAGTTATCTAAAGCTAAAAGTTGAAGGTTGTTCCCCCGCCCCCCTAAAGTAATGCTTCTTTAAAAGAAGAAGCATTTTAAAGTATCAATTAAGTAAAACTTCCTGGAGGAGTAATTAATTGCACCCGATTCGATATAAATACCACCTTCTCTTCCCCACATTGTTGGCCGAACTTCTCTGTGTACGTATGTCTGAAGACTGGGTAGTTTCAGCTGAGGGCCGCACCTTTACAATTTACTATTTTCCTCTTTTGTTTCAAGAAAGTCCATCTGTTGCAGCTTTCAGGTTGAGTTTATGAATTAATTTGCCTGTAGTGTTTCCTGAGTGGTGCTGCCAAATAGGAGGAAGTAGTGGGTTGTTCTCACTTGAAGTAAGAAAAAGTTTGAATTGCAGTGATACTTAAGTGTTCCTAAAACCGTGCTTGCTAACATACCTATTAAAACAAAAAAGACTGTCTTATCGGAAGGGTGCTGGTGCAGGTTTTCTGCATTGCCATTAGTCTTCACTGTACTTTGTTTTCAGCATGTAATCTATATATCAAACTTCAATCCATGTCCCGGCCTTTTTTTTTTTTTTGAGAGAGAGATGATAGGTTATAGGTATACAATACTATATTTGATGCTACTTTAATTGTTTTATGCTAGTGTCGGGCTAAAAAAACTAGGTCTCACTTTCCTATAGGAAGTAGGTGTGGTATGTCATAACGCATAGTATCTTGCCTTCATTTGAGTAATTTAACTTTGCAAATCAGATCTCTTAGGACACTATTCATTTGAAATCAGTTCTGCAGGATTGCTGAAGTTGAATGTAGAGTGCAGTATTTTATTTTTTTTTTAAATCCGCCCCCCCAGTAAATACACTGCAGCTAGCTGCACAGTAACTTCCCATGTGGTTCCCCTCCAGCAATCCTCAACTCTGCCCTGGAGCAAACACCTTTCAGAAGTAATATGGACTTTCTTTAGCTTGTCCTTTAAGGCTGAGAAAAAAGATGCAGGTTGCAACACTAATTTTTCTTATTTGGACACTTGCTTGTTAGAGCTTGTGAGCAAACATTGTTTTCTGAAGTTACCAGTTTTTATGCTAACGATGAAAGCAACAGTGCTAGGGTAGGCTCAGTTAAAACGGAGGTCTGATGATGATAGCTGTGCGCGATGTTGTCTGAAGAAATTTAGGTCTTCATCTGTTGCGTGAACTTATGCAAATGACACTAGCTTTGCAGCAGAACATTTTTCATGCACAGCGTTAGCTTTCTCTGATAATTCATGATAGTTCTCCTGTGCTACTCTCTCTACTAACTCCTCAAAGCTTGCAGGCTCTCTTGCATTACAGGAGCAAATGTTCAATACCTGAGCTGTCATGGAAGCACTGTTTCATGAGGCACTATACAAATGAGTGAGAAGCAATAGTTTCTGTCTCAAAGAGCTGGTAGATAAGGTGAAAGAAGGAAATAAGAGATGGGAATCTTAGAAGGAAAAGATTAAAAGGTTTGTGTGGTGGAAGTTGTCTTCAGATCTGTTTTCTGCCGTAAAGGTGAATTCCAGTCCTGTGCCTTAATCACAAAACCAAATTATGTCTGTCAGAAAAATGGGGGTGGGGGGGGTGGGGGGTTGTGATGGGAACAGAACTTCAGTAATTAAGTAAAAGGTCAGTTCATTCAAATTTCCATTTTCCAGGCCTGGCTTGTCTGTTTTCTGATCCTGCTGCCCTATCTGAGTTTGATAACTTGGCAAGCAAGAGTAAAAGAAAACCAGGCAAGTCCACCATCTGGAAAGTGTTTGTGTTTTAGAGCACTGGTGAACTGGTTGGTGATCTCTGAATGTCTGCAGAAAACAGATCTGGAAGGCCATTCAGACAGAAGCTGCATGTGCTGTGAGAGTCTGGGACCGAGAGAAAGTAACAAGATCCACAGCTTCTAGTGTGTGGCAGAGGAAGATGAATTTATTACAGTGCAGTTTAATGGGCGTAATGTTTGGTTCCATTCTTGACCTATTTGGATGCAGCTCAGGTTAGCAGCAGTCTCTCACATCTAAAAATTGGGGCTATTAAACCATTGTCAAAAATTTTAAGAGTTGTTGTTCGTGCGTTTTGATTCTCACTTTTGAGGAGTGAGAGCCACTGTGTTTGAGAGTGCATTTCTTATCAAATGCTTGTTTTGCCAATGGACTGGCCTGCTCATCTCTCTCTAACTGGGGTAATCTTCCTCTTTTGTAATTTAAAATGCAGTAGAAAAAAGAAGCTGTACCATTTCCCCCTCTTTTAAAGCTCTTTAAAAAGCTTTTACTGAATAGTTCCAGGAATGCTCTTCTACTGTGAACAGAAGTATGCAGAATCACACTTTGTGCTGAAGTTGTGAAAGTTCTGAACTTCCAGGAGAAAACTGACCTGCTTTGCATTTTTAAGCTGCATGTTTTACATACAGTGAAGTTTAGGGAACTATGTGTTGCCTTGATGTAGTTTTCGGTGGCAGACCCTAATGGCATTTACTTTACAACACCTAATAGAGCTTTCCAAAAGTCCCCTCAGTTTTTCTTAACCTTGTTGGAAGGTGCTGATAGTGTAGTGGTCCCAGGAGACAGATTTTGTGGGCCACAGAACAGGTGTGGTGTGGATCATGGCAATATCCTCTCCCCATCTTTTGTCCTACTGGGTGCTTTAATGCTGTGGTTTGATGTGGTGAGTGCAGATTGTCTGCACATGAAATGAATTATATGCCAACAATCAACCATAATGCAGTGCCCAGGTGGCTGCTTATGGGGTAGTTACTATTCTAGTGCCATTGGCTCTCACAAGCAAGGACTTGCTGAGAAAGCTGCTTCTCTTTATCTGTGTTAGCATTTGCATTTTGCAGCCTTACTGCGTGTAGGGGGACAAAGACGTTTGGGACCCGCTGATGTAAAGGAGTGGGACCAGTCACCATCCAACTTGTCCTTTATCAGAGCCTATATTAATTTAGCTATTAATTTTAAAAAGAATACTTTCTGAGCCAAGGTAAAATTAGTATAAAAGCTTCTCTGTATAGGCAAGATCTGACTGTAAGATAGGAAGTTCTGTCTGTGGTCGTCCGATCCGGATCTCTCCCTTGAAACAGGCAGCATGAGAGTACTAATTGTAGTGGTGGTTTTTCTGAAGTACACTAAGATCACTAGCTTCTTTCTCACAGGGTGCTGAACAATCATTAAATGCTAATGACTTTTGATTACCGTTGACCTTGGTCAATTTAGAATTAGTGACCTAGAGATGAAAACCACTGTCTCTCCTTACCGATTTCCTGAGCTATCTGATCTTTCCATTGTAAGTACATTTTGGTAAGAGGCAGAGTAGAAATAAAGTTGACCTTTGTCTTAGAGGGCTGAATGCTTTTGGGTTTGCAATTTCATGTTTAGAAAGAAAGAAAAAAAATGGCAGCCACTGAGAAAGAACTTATTTTTTGACCCCACAGATTGTCAAGAGCAAAACTCAACATGAAATGAAATGGACAAAGTAGAGTAGTAGTGATGGGGAAGACACATGTCATTTGTCACTTTTTAATTGGTAGAAAAACAAGTTTATCTCCTGCAACCTCGAATTGAATTTCTAATTTTGTAGTTGCAGGTTTTCTCATCTCAGAGTTCATTTATAATTCTTGTTTGTACTTTGAACTATCGAGAAGCAAATTAATGTTTATGGAATAAATTGCAAATTCTGCTCTGGGGTATTTTCTACCTGCAGTTCCCAAACTGTGACATAGGGGAATATGTCTCAGCAGGCTGGTAAAATATATTTTGTGTTGTAATGAAGCATTTCACATTATTTCTTTCCATATGCACAGAAGAGAAAGTTTGTGTGATAATTCACTGTAACAGGATCAAATATATTGACTGTAAGTTGTTTAAACGTAAGCCCTTCTTTAGACAGTTGTGGTTTATGGGGACTGTCATTCATGCAGCAAGCATAATGAAAATACAAGAAAATTTTAAACATTTTTTTCTTTCTCTCTTTAACACACTAGCTATATTTATTTTGACCCAGCTGGGAACAAAATCTTTAACTTTAAAAGCAAAACTCCATAGCGTAGAGAAGTGTTTTGTTTTGCATTGTGTTTGGGGCATAAAGTTATCAAACCTCTCACTGGGATTAAATCACAAAGTTTAAGCAGCTGAGCAAGAAAGTAATGGGGGGAAAAATGACAGTGGGAAGAGATGTACTTGGTGTAGGAACAGGTTCGTGGAGAGCAAATTGAAAACCACACGGAAGGGAAGTGGATGTTTATTCGTAAGTAAACATAGGGCTGAATGTTATTCTTAAGTATAATGTTTTCGTTTGATTGCTTTGTCTCAGGAAGGATATTGCTGTAAAAAAAAACCCAAATGAAAATGATTGCAGATACAAAAAGGACATATTAAAATGATGAAGGCTTCTTTGATAGGGAGACCAAAAAGAAGTGCATGCAGAGACATAGCCTATATGCTAGCAAATAGTATAAGAATGAAAGATTAAAAGACATCTGAATACTCGTTCTTTAAGCATATCTTCTATGTAAGTTTATATTTACCTGTTGACTGGGCTGCTCAGGGCTTTCTGCTTTTGTGTTCTTTAAAGCATTAAGGGCATTTAAGAAAAAAATATAAAAACTCTCTTAGTGGGTAGCATTATGCAAAGTGTTTAAACCTCATACTTTAAACACTAAGCAGTTAAGAAGAATATTTGCCCGCAGGTATGTTGTTAGTGTAGCATAAGACCTATAGCAAAATACAATTTAGGTCTTTTGGACTTTGGTTTAAAGGTTCCTAACACTGAACTAGTGTTGGTTCAAGATGCAATTCTACTCTGATACTGTTCTACTCTTTCCCAGCTCTTGGCTATGCTGGGAAAGAAACGCTTTCTGATCTTTTTGTTACTGAGCAAGACTTCAGGGCCATCTTTTCCATGCAACAGACAGAAGTGGATGCAATCTTGGTTGCTTTCTGTGCTGCCAGTCAGAAACTTGGGAGAGAGGAGGTTGGAAGATTTTGTCAACTGTAAAGCATTTTTTACTTAAGGAGATCAAGAGTAGAGCTCTCCCTTTCCAAATGAGCATTTTTACAAACAGAAGGATTGGAATTGTCATTGGCAAGGATTCTTCCAGGTGACTAATTCATAGGTAGATAAACAGAATTAGGCTTCTCAGCTGTGTGGTTTGTCTAGTTTTTTTGTTTTTGTTTTTTGAACTTTTACACTCCTTTTAAATGAGTGCTTGAAGTCAAATTCAATGAGAACTAGCAGTGGACAGGTGGATTGTTAAACAGTAACATGGTGTGTTTGTTTTGGTTAATCGAGATGCATCATCTGAAATTTGTTTCTTTGTAAGGGGAAATCCAGAACTTAAACAAAGAATGTTAACACCGTATAGGCATAATAACTGCCAAGAGGAGAGACTTGGAAACTTTACAAAAAAGAAATATATGCATTTTCTCATTGCGTACTTGGAATTAATTCCTTTATTCATGATCTGGTTGTAAGAGAGAATTGGGTATTTTGATGAAAGCTTGTTTTTTATAGAGTTGTCCAGTTCATGTTGATGAATTCATGAATGGACCTGTAAGTGAGAGGAATAGGAAACCACAGCTTATTAGAAGAAGGGGAGAAAAAAATTGGGTATACTTGCTATTGTGGCAGTAGAGACTGATATAATATGAGGAAGAGTACTCCCATCAACCCTGGAAATGGATAGATTGGAAGTTACCTTTAGAAAGGCATAATTATAGTAGTACTGTACTATTAAAAGTTGTACCAAGACTGGGGCTATAATATGATTCCTGTGCCAGCCCTCACAATGGTGTCAAGGTACGCTACATTCTTAAGGGATAAGTGAAACTGGGATTGCAGGTATATTGCACATATTTGGATTTGAACAGCAGAATTGATGCTTCAGTTGTTTACAATATTTAGTCAGGAGCAGATTTCCAAGGGAAACCCTGTAACTTGCTCTTAGTAATTTGAAAGGGGCGTGTAACTTGATGCATAGTATTTCAGCCTGAGAAGATAGTCCTTTGCTTAATTCTTCACCACTGGCAGTTTGGATTTTCATCAGGCCAGTGTTAAGATTTAAGCATGGAATTTGATACATCCTTTAAGTTAAAATATTTCTGGTTTCACTACTTTGTGTATGAAATAAATATTTATGTGTCTTTGAAGGACTGTGTTTCTCTTTTTCTAAGTTGAATATATATAGTTTGGTTCTGTTAATATATAATTAATGAAGAAAAATGAGAATTGCAGAAGATTAGGAACACATAGTAATAAGTTTTCAGAAATTGATAGATCTTTGAGTGAAAGAAATTCAATTTCCTTGATCCTCTTCCTGGAGGCAGGCTGATTTGAACTTGGGATTTTGACTAGTCTTTCAACAGGAGCAGTTCATAGGTTGCTTTTACTGATGGCTAACACATTGATTTGTAAATTCATTAGCAGTATGTGTATAGTAAAAAGAAAACTATGTTGTAGGAAAATAAATGGAGGTTGCTGCCAAGGTGGAAAGAAAAGCACTAATTCTTTGGGTTTTTTTTTCCCCATTTCACATGCATCTAAGGATTGGTTTAGGAGACTTAGTTTCTGAGCTGATGAAGGACAGTGGAAGGTGGTATAAAGCCTGTAACATATTGTAGTTTTTTGGCATCTGTTGTGGAATCAGCACTGTTTTCCAGTTATAGCAGACCAAATTTTGGTGGGTGACTGAAGAATAGGCAAAGATGGCAGTCAGGCTTTTTATTTACAGGGATGGATTTTTATGCTGTCAAGTGGATACTTCTTGTCTACTGGGGTTCTGTCTGACTTCTGGATTCAGGCAGAACATGCTTCAGTTGCAGCTTCTCCTTCCCTTCTTCCCCCAAGAAAGTACAACATGCTGAGTTTTACAGAAGTCAGAGGTATGGTAGACTCCTACAGGTTCACGTTTGTGATCTCTTTCCCATACTGAGTTGACCAGTCAGTCCATCTGTCATTCTCTTTCTCTTCCGTATCCTCCCAGTGACCTTATCTGGTGTTTGTATAATTGGATTTGCACTGGTCAAATGGTTTGAAAAATGTGTGAGGACCTTGATTTTTATATACTTTGGTAGTCTCTAAAATGGATTTATAGAATGAAAATCAAATCTCTCATGTGAATCTCCTAACCTCTGCTGTCTTTTGCCTTCTGCCAACTGCAGTGCTGAGCACCAGATTTTCTGAAGAGTGCATGTTTTTTCTGTATCTTTAAGGGTTTTTAAAAAAGCTTCTTCCTTTTGAAATGTCTGTCCTGCACAGTGGCAAAAGGGTTATTTTTGTAACTAGAAGGGCTGGAAATTTACACAAGGAGGGGAAAAAACCCTAATACAAACTCAACAAACGCAAATTTTATGCTGTTCTCAGCATACCTGCTGCATCTCTATTATAAACCCTCAGCTATGTGCAGTTATAAACATCCCATCTGTGCAACGTTTCTTCTCCTTTACCTCCTTCTACCTCTCCACAGTTCAATGTGGCTTAGGTTGTTAGTTTCCCTTCCAAATCAATCTGTTGCAGGTAAAAAAGGAAAACAAAGAGAAAGGGGGTAAGAAAAGACAGACAAGCTTGCTAGAAAATATTTTTTTGGAAATTGCATATCCTGCCTCCCAATGTATATAGGAACATATCTGATTTTCAGCCACACCAGGCATAATCCACATTCTTCTTTTAAATAACTGGTGAAGGTGATTTTGTACATTTCGCATTTTGTGCAATATAGCAGCTGAGGCATAGGTGCATATACTTGTTTCCCTCTTCCATAAGCAGTGACTTCAGACAGAGGGGACAGATGTGTGTTTGGCAGCACTATCATCTCAAGCTGCTGCAGCAGTCTCTAGATGGTCAACTGCCAGGGTGTTTAGTTAGTGCTTAATATGGAGTGTCTCCCAAGGAGACCTGACAATCTTTGAAATACCTGTACTTAGGTTTTACAGTTTCAGGATTAAAGATATTTAGAGACTGTGTTACAAAGCCATAGCTGTGACTCAAGCAGTTGTGATGGTGTTTCAATAAATAGCCTGAGTAACATTTCTGTGCTTCAGTTTAAGTCAGTGGCAGATTTCAGCAAGGTCAGCTATTTCTCCACCAGCCTTTGATCACTTTAATTTCACTGTTGTACTCTTGTCCAGCAAAACTAATTAAGGCTAAAAGTGGCTAACTTTGCTTTGAAAGAAAAAAGTATTTTTTTCCTTTAAAACTTAATTAAAATGTAATTTCATAATTATTTTTATCCCCCCAATATTTTAAGGTGTGAAATGACGACCCCTAATACCTAATAATTTTTATTTCCCTGCTTTTGTTTTTAAGTGAATAGGCTTGCCTTTTTTTTTTAATACACATGACCTGCTATTAAGGAAATCTGATCTAAAATTAAGTTCTAAGTAAACTAATGACTGAATATTAGTCGTCTTTCCTATTTAAGTGGTTTGGCTGGCATATCTTATATCCTGTTTATTTCAGAAAGTATTTGTGAATAAAATCCAGGCATGTTTGCATCTCAAGGAGTGATTTCTGCCTGAGACTCTCTAAATCATTCAGATTTTTTCATTTAATGCTTTGAAATATTGATTAAATATATTCATTCTGATGTGCTTTAATCTGATTGCACATCTAGAAGTTTTCTTCTGATGTGGTGCAGCCATGTCTGGTGTAAGCTGGCTTAATTAGCACTGCTTAGTGATTTGGGACCCCTGTCAAAGTCTGTTAGGTTATCTTATGTTAGGAAACATAAGGAGTTAAAGCTAAAGCTGTGACCTCATCTCTATTCATGTTACACTGGAGCAGGAGCTGTGCTGAAAGGGATTGTTTAACTGCATCGCTGTCCTTGCTGCTGCTAGCTGATTGCTTTAATTTGGTTCTGATATCTGTAGTGTGTTTTTGCTGAACAACTGTTATGATAGGGATTTATGGGAATACTGGAGGCATACAAACTCATTAATATCATCTGCATGTGGAAATAGCTCCCGCAGAAGTATTCAGAATCAAATATGTCTTTCTACCTGATTTAAACGTTTTATTGCTTCCCCTGTGAAAATTCAAGTAGCATCAAGGAGAAATAAAACACATGCTTCTGGCCGGTCATGCGCTTACACAACTGAGCATGCCATTTATTGCTTTGCCCTACGTACTAACTGAAGAGTGCAACTGCTGTCGCTTTAATGTCAGAGCGGCGTATGTTACAATAGGTGTCACTGTGCGGCTAGGTCCAATCGTTATTGGTGACTTCAGATGCTGGCTCCATCTGCAGGGCTGCAATACCTACTCTGTTCCGATCTGTTCAACGCACAAGTTCAGCTCGCCAAGCAGACTTAGCAGCACTATTGCATGTCGTGCTATCCCCCTTCAGAAAGCCGGTGCTACAGCCACGCGTATACCCTCCTTGCAGGGTGTAGTGCTTTCAGGCAATTCCCGATCACGAGATCTGGAGAGAAATAAAACTGGCAGGAATGATGGGGATGTATTTAACAATTCAAGTACTGGATCAAACTTAAAGCCGCTTTCTTATTCGGTGCACTGGAAAGGTCACCTTGTCTTGCTAGAAAAGAAGCAGACTCACAGCTCTGCTGCTCTCTGTTTAACAGCTTCCACGTGTGTTTCTTCATGTTCCTGGCTAGTTAGGCTATCTAGCTTTACAGACAAGTATACTCATGGTAGATGAGAAAGGAAAGAACATGAAATGTCTCACCTTCTTCTTGATGCTTCCAGAGACGGTCAAGAACAGGTCCAAGAAGAGCTCTAAGAAGGGGAGTAGCAGTAGCAGCAGCAAATTGCCTTCAGTTTGCTATGAAATCATTACCTTGAAGACCAAAAAGAAGAAGATGGCTGCTGATATTTTTCCCCGAAAGAAACCAGCCAACACTAATACAACTGCTGTCCAGCAGTACCACCAGCAAAATCTCAATAACAACAACATTATTCCGGCACCTAATTGGCAAGGACTTTATCCAACCATCAGAGAGAGGTAAGTTCAGGGCAGTTTATTTTTGCTGTTTGAATGGGGTGGTAAAAAGTAGCAAGATGTTCGTAATGTATGTGTTCAGTTATTAATTTATTTGCTGAAGGAAGCATAGTTATCTTTTTTTTTCTCCACAGGTGTGAAACAAGTGTTTTGGTAATGGAAAATATTTTAATATATCTTTTGCAGACAGTGCAGCTGTTTGTCTTGAATAAATAAAAATGTTGCTGGAAGCTACAGTGGACCCATAAAGACTTGCTTTTAGACCTTAGTGGGGATTTTCAGTGATACAGGCTCTTGACTTTGATTTCCACTTTTTGAAAAGTTTTCATAAGTTTTGGGTTATTTTTTTATTGCATGAGCACCTTCTCCTCTCCCTGCTTTTTTCTCTGGTATATTTGTGTGATGATGTGTGAAGTAGCTTAAAACAAAGTGTGACCTGCTTCTCTTTAACATGCAACTTTAAGATGTTAAGAAATTAAATTTCTTGGGTCTGGGGCAAACATAGTGTTACTGGGCGCCATGAATTAACACGCTGCCTCTGTTTGTAGAAATGCAGTGATGTTCAACAATGACTTGATGGCAGATGTTCATTTTGTGGTCGGGCCACCAGGTGGGACCCAGCGGCTGCCAGGACACAAAGTAAGCAACAGCTGCATTATCAGCTCAGGCAGGGGTAGCCAGAGAAAGCTCCTACAGTTACACCAGGACATAGCATGGGAGACTTGTCGCTTCTGGGACAGGCATATTTTAAAAGGCTACTTGCAATGCAATAGTGTTCTTTGCTTCTCTTTGTTTTCGGTTAAACAGTACACTTGTGCTAAGGCAGTCATTGTGAAGTTAGGACTATTGCTTTGTGCTGCTGATTAATATTACTCTTGAGATCTTTCTAGAAATAGTTAACTTCTGTAGTGGATATGAACGTTTTCCAGTAGCTAATACATATATGCCCATGGGAGTAAAATGGAGGGAAAATGTGTAATTCTGTTCTTGACTTTGACTTCATTTCTTACTGGAGTTTGTCTATAGTCTGTCAGTGAAGCCGAGTTTGCTCAGGGTGGCTCTCCCACGTTGTTTTTGTTGGCAGTGCTTTCAGTTTAAAGCATGAAATAAGATTTCCCTTTCTCAACAGTATGTCCTGGCTGTTGGGAGCTCTGTATTCCATGCAATGTTTTATGGAGAGCTTGCTGAGGACAAAGATGAAATCCGTATACCAGATGTTGAGCCTGCTGCTTTTCTCGCAATGCTGAAGTAAGCATCATTCATCTGCTGGATATGTTTTCCTTTATGATGTATACATACACTGGTAATATCAAAGTATGACTTGCATATAAAAAGAAAGCAAGCAGTTGCTTGAAATATTCTTTTTGTGTTTCAAGTATTTTAAACTTTTACCTCATTTTGCTCTTCCCTTTCTACTTCCAGGCACACATATATTAGACTGATGTAGGCAGTTATAAATAACGACTTTGACAGGGGATCTTTGGGCACATTGTATACTGTAATGCCTATTGATCTGATTTGTCACCACACGTTACACAAAGGAATGGAGTTACTAAAGAGAATTGTCAGCTATAAGAAAAAACATGTTCTACTTCGCAAGCATAGTGAAAAGTTAAAAACACAAACACACGCACAAAAGAACCCCAAACCCCAGAAATTCTGAGCTTGTATATTGACATCATTCCAGCTCTTTTATAGACTTGCTGTATGCAGGTTTTGTATTAGAAAAATGACCCTAAGTTATTAAATATAGCGTCTGAAAATTAAATTTCTCCTCATCTATCATACTGATGCATTTGGAAAGTGATAAAAAGGCTGACTACATGAATAGGGTTTTTTATTCTAACAGGGGAAAACCAGTCAGTTTACATGATCATTATTTTTCTTGCAAGCTGCATGAGAAATGCTATGTTTTCCTAAGTGAGCATAATGAACCAGCTTCCCTGATGAATTGTCCTTGAATGTATCTATAAACTCTAATTATTAAAGAGGAATACCCTATCACAGAAATGCTATGGCTTTGAGGGTTTTTTCCCTTCAGCTTTAGTAACTGCCATTGCTTTCTGATAAAGAATATACATTGGTATCTGATAGTGATCTGTTTAATATGCTGCAGATTTTTTTGCATGTATTGATATAATCGCTAGCCAGCAACTTACTGTATTTCATATATTGTTTTGACTAGCTTGTGATTACAGACTGGTTTTTTCTTTTTACATTTCAGTGGCACTGTAGATGGACATTTGAAGTTGCACATAGTTTGTTGCATAGAGTTATAGGTTATGAACATCAGGAATGTTCTGTGCAAATATCCATAACTGCCAGGTAAAGCTGAAGTCACACAGATGTTCTGTAGACCTGGAATAGAAAGTTAAGATATGACGTTATGTAAGTAGGTGCATTATGGATGCCTGCTTTGGGCCTTTTTGGTTTTCTGCAGAGCTCAGACTTGTGCTTTGCTTTCATGCAGAATTTTACAAGGCACATGCAAGATACTTGGATTCCCCCAGCCTCCCTTCCTTTCTGAACAGCAAATCTATTTCACTGTGGCTAAACATGATTTACCGTATAAAAACTGAATGCTTTCTGAATTTATCATTAAGAAATGTGTTCAGAGAGCAAACCTAGCCAAGAGAGTATCAATACTGACCTGTAGGTCTTGGCATATTATTTAGCCCATGGCAATTTAGGAAACTATATTTAAGAGCATGTCCAGAACCATGGAATTCTTCAACTTCTTGGCTTTTATTTAAAAAACCGAAAGACCACAAAACGCTTGTGATCTGTGTGGATGTTGATCTAACCTTGCCAGTGCTAACTTCCACTGATGTGGTGTGCCTGAACTTGCAGAGTGCTCCTGCGTCTGTGAACACCAGGGGTGCCTGCAGCCATGATGGCGCAGGGAAGGGAAAGGAATGTTGCTCAGCAGTGCAGCATTCTCCTCATTGCACGATCCAGTGCTTGTGCTGCACTGGGTGGAGCTTGGGAGGATCCACGGTCCCCTTCACTCCCCTCCCCCTGGGAAATCATCCCCATGAGTGCTGCTTGCAACTGCTGTGAGCACTGGATGGCAGAAGGCTCATGATACTGTTGCTAGAGAAGGAAAAGACTTTTTACCTATTCCAAAGCAGCACTGTCCTTCATCTGCTCCTTTCTGCAGTCAAGAGGAATGCATCATAAGCTTTGTCAGAAAATACACTGAGTCTGTTTTTGTGTTTTTTGGGGGGTTGGGTGTTGTTTTTTTGGTTTGGGTTTTGGTTCCCACTGCCTGCCCCGCCCCCCCAGACAGTGATTTCTTATAGCATAAATATTATAAATATTTTTTATTTTACTATATAGTGGGCATTGTGACAACAAGCATCAGACAAGGTGTTGCCAGGTGTAACATAGGAAGTAATACCTTGACTGGTAGATACTAATTATTCTCCCAGTAAAATTGCTTTGACTGTTTCCTATAGTTTTAAAAATAGGCTTAAATTCATAGTCTAGCTGATACACCAAATCCGTGTCTTTATTATATCTTTATCTTGACTGTTGAAGTTAGAACTGTGGTCTTATCCCAGGATGAATGTGTTACTAAACCATCAAACTGTGTGGTCTAGCAGAATCCTCTAAGAACACGGTGAAAGTGGAATATCAGTAATTGCAGACCAGAGTTGAGGTGTGTTGGCAGAGTGAAAAGTGTGGAATATTGCTGAGAGCTGATGTTGTAAATCAGTGATACTAGTTCTTCACTTTCATGAGTATTAAACTAGCAACTTTCGTGCTATTTAAATTTAAAACAGACGTCATCATTCTCTGCTGTACTAGCCAGCAAAGAGAAGTAGTAAA
Source organism: Phalacrocorax aristotelis (assembly GCF_949628215.1). Taxonomy (NCBI): domain Eukaryota; kingdom Metazoa; phylum Chordata; class Aves; order Suliformes; family Phalacrocoracidae; genus Phalacrocorax; species Phalacrocorax aristotelis. Next base: position 84,197,603 of record NC_134278.1, read on the forward strand.
AGAGAGAAACGAGTTGGAGAGCAATGAGGAGAATAATAAAAATGAATGAATTGATACATCTAAAATTTTTGGACAGTAAAGGAGATAAGCCACTAACCAGTGACATATAGATGTGCTCTTTGTTGTTACAAATAGCCCAGCTGAAACCAAGTAATAAAGGTTAACCTGGCCCTTCACCCCCCCCCCCCCCCCCCCCCCGAAAAAAAAACCACAACCCAAAACCAAACCAACCAACCAACAGGTTTGGGTCTGTCTAAGTATTCTTCTCTTTAACCTCTTAGATTTTCTTATATTACATGAGCAGTGTCTGCTCTGAGCATGTTTTCTAAGTATGGCTTGGAGGATAGTACCCTACCTCTGCAAAAATTTAAAGATATTTACAACTATAATCACATCAGTGTAGATACTATTTCCACTTTATAAGGACATCCATCCTGCAAAAAATTAATTGTTTTGGGAAACCTGCTACTTAGAAAATTCTGATTAGTACAGGGTTGCATACAATTTCAGCTTTACTGGAGGAAGACGCTTTTGTCAACCATAACCATCAAAACTTGCCTATCCCTATGAAGAGTAAAATTGCATTTGGCATGATTTTAGCACATTGCATTCCGCAGCTGCAAATGGGGCCCTGAAGCATGAGATATTAAAAAGAACAAACTGTACAATGCTTCATTTCTCTGAGCAATGAATCCCAGCAGTTTAGTCACATAAATAGAATTTCACCTTCATCTCCTCCACCACACTAGCATGCCAGTAAATGTTTTTGTCTTCCTTATGCAATGAGACTGAGAGAAAAGACCATGGTAGTGGAGGTAGGATGCTGAAAATTAGAATTCTGTGCCTTTTCTTATGTTTCATCACCACGTTAAAAAAAAAAAAAAAAACCAACCCAAACAAAAACCCCCCAAACTCCCCCTCCCCCCCCCCCCCCCCCCCAAAAAAAAACCAACCAAACAAACAAACCAGCACACCACAACCAAGTAGTTGTGAAGATGGGTGGCACCTGATACACTTCGAGAGCATTTCTATTCTTACACTGGGTAGTTATTCCTAATAAACTTGTTTTTATTTTTTCATTCCTGTGTTTATAGATACACCTCAGTAAATCATCCTTCACCATCACAGGACATCCAGTCCGAGTTCTTTTTGTAACATGTGTTCCAGACTATTGTGTTAGCCAAGTAAGGTAGCCCTTGAGGAGCTACTGCCTGGGGCTCATTAGCCAAAGCATGTATGGAAGAAAGACAGAGCTGGAGGGGGTGATAAACATAACCATTATCTACATAGCATATATCCTAAATGAAGTGAGGTTTTGTTCACCTTATGTTTAAGTTCCTTTTCTTCTATGGTCTTACCTGAGTGATGAATTTGGTTTGTACTTTCTTTCTGGATTTAATCAATGTTCCCCAAAAGCACTGCTTAATTTTAATGTGGAGACATTTAAATATTCTGTGTTTATAACTTTCAGATGTTGTTGACAAATTATGTTTTTGCATTAAGTGGCAGTGTTACATGCATGTGTTTTATTTCAGATACATATATTGTGATGAAATTGATTTGGCTGCAGATACTGTACTGGCCACTCTTTATGCTGCCAAGAAGTATATTGTCCCTCATCTCGCCCGTGCCTGCGTCAACTTTCTAGAGACAAGCCTAAGTGCAAAGAATGCCTGTGTGCTGCTTTCCCAGAGCTGCCTCTTCGAGGAACCTGACCTGACCCAGCGCTGTTGGGAAGTGATTGATGCCCAAGCTGAGCTAGCTTTGAAGTCTGAGGGGTTCTGTGACATTGATTTTCAGACACTTGAAAGCATTCTCCGAAGGGAGACTCTGAATGCCAAAGAAATTGTTGTTTTTGAAGCAGCTCTGAACTGGGCTGAAGTGGAGTGTCAGCGACAAGAGCTAATGGCTACCATAGAGAACAAGCGCAAAGTCCTTGGGAAGGCGCTGTACTTGATACGCATCCCTACCATGGCACTCGATGACTTTGCAAATGGCGCTGCCCAGTCTGGGATTCTGACTCTCAACGAAACCAATGATATCTTCCTCTGGTATACGGCTGCCAAAAAGCCAGAGTTACAGTTTGTAAGCAAGCCCCGGAAAGGCCTCGTTCCTCAGCGATGCCACCGTTTCCAGTCCTGCGCATACCGCAGCAACCAGTGGCGCTACAGGGGCCGGTGTGACAGCATCCAGTTTGCTGTTGATAAGAGAGTGTTTATTGCTGGCTTTGGGCTGTATGGCTCCAGCTGTGGATCAGCAGAGTACAGTGCCAAGATTGAACTCAAACGACAAGGAGTTATCCTAGGCCAGAACTTGAGTAAATATTTCTCAGATGGTTCTAGTAGCACTTTTCCCGTGTGGTTTGAATATCCAGTGCAGATTGAGCCTGACACCTTTTACACAGCTAGCGTGATTCTGGATGGTAATGAACTCAGCTATTTTGGACAAGAAGGAATGACAGAAGTTCAGTGTGGGAAGGTGACTGTTCAGTTTCAATGCTCTTCGGACAGTACAAATGGCACCGGCGTGCAGGGAGGGCAAATTCCCGAACTCATATTTTATGCTTGAATGAAAGTGTGTGGAGACAAAGCATTTTGCTATGAAGAACCTGTCTGTTTCAGGCCTACTGATGCTTAGCTTTCTATCTGCAGATACGTGATCAGTACAGGTAATATGTAACTAAACGCTATGGGCAAGTTACTGGCTTGCTATACTTGTAGCATTGTTGGTGATCAAGTTTAAGTGTAATATTTAAACTGGAAGCTCATAGGAACAAGCAAGTTTAAAGGCTTTGTAAGAGAGGTGCCTGTTTGCTGGTGATACTGACCCTTTCTTTGATGTATCTATGAATCACCAGAGGATGTTCCCCTCTTGTATCTCACTAAACGCTGTCTTTGTTGATCCATTTTCTCTTTTTCTCCATTTCCTGCTTTCTGCTTGTTGTTATTTGGGGAGGTAGGGATAGAAAATGAAGCGCCTTTTACTATAGCTCTGCCTTCTGTCTGCTTTTCAGACTTAAGAGATTCCAATAATTACCTGCTTTTGATCATGGGAGCTGAAAGAAGTGTTCCACTTGTAAGCAGAAAAAGCATAGGTTTAGACCTTCAACCTGTGAGATTCTCCTGCAGCCAGCTGTTTGTGATGGCTGCAGAGGAAGATGGAGAGAAGCAAGCAGCTTTCAGGGAATTATATGGCATACTGGCCATGTCCACAGTGCGTGGACATGTATACAGTGAGACAGGTGGGATGTGAGCTTGGCAAGTTACCATCAGAGTTAATTATCTAGGAATCCCACCTCAAAGGTAACGAAGTGCTTGCACATGTCCAAATTGTATGTGCAGCTCTACTCTACTCCTGTGACCTACATTTTGCTACGCTGAGGTTGATTTGCAATTTAAATGGCTTTTCTTTGAACCCTTGCTAAATAATGGGAATTAATATCTATCATCAGATGCAGGATGATTTTTTTTTTGTTTTGGGTGGGTTTTTTTTTTCCTTCCTCCTAAACATGGTAGAGGCAGATTATAGAGGAGCAAAAGAATGTACCAATCCTGACTTGGAGGTTTTTCTGTAACACGAGATTTCTTTTTTTACCATGTATTGTCAGCAGAAATTTAGACAAAGACAAGAAGATTCCCAACAGATACCACATTACACTTAGCGTATATCATCAGATAACAGTGAAGAGGAGGAAGCCTTCTCTAACGTGTTAATGTTGGATCTCTTGCAGCTGCTTATGGTTACACATTAATCAGAGGATTATGTGGTGCAGAACTTTGTCTTGTCTGATTCTTTTTCCCCAAAAAACTTCTTGTATGTGCCTGTATTGTTTTTGAAAAGTGTTAGGGATCATGACTTGTTTATCAGGGAAGGAAACCAGTATAAATAAGAAATACAGGTACAATTTAAACATAAGAAAAATCCTTCACTATTGCATTGGGACAGTTGCTTCACAAAGGGACACTACCTCTTGTAAAGCATCTCATTCTTATTTTATCTCTCAAGTGGGTTGTGTTTGTTGTGTATGTTTTAACGAAATGAGAGGACCAAATGATTCTTTAGACAGACTGAAGATTAATGTTGCAATGTATCAACACATTAATGCAGCATAACTCTAAATTCACTTGTCAGTTTTGTAATAAAAATGTTTTTCTCGTATGATTTCTTACCAGTTTAATACTATTACTCTAAGTGTTTCTTGACAGTTGGAATCCTGGCCCTGGGCATTGTAAAGTGCCAATACATCTTTGCAGTGTCCAAAATACCATCTGAAGTAAGGCAAACAAGCGTAGACGTCAAACAATTTATGGCCAAAGCTCAGATCTTCTCTGTAGGTAATAAAAGGAGAGCCAGGTAAAAAACTGTCCTCCAAGATCTATGCTTTTCACCCATTGTAGTGTTTAATGGTTTATATACGTACATACGTGTGTGTATAAGCAGCATTCTTTCTGAAATGTAAATACCCTCAAAATATATAGAAAAATGTTTTGGTTTTTTTTGTAACAGATGTACATAATCCAGACTGTTAGTGAAATCTAAACAGAATACTCCATGGAAAGCTCCCAGAGAGAGGTTTAAAAAACCTCCAGTTAATTATATTTAGATCTGCAGCCTAAAATAGAGGAGGATATAATTATATGGACTGGAGGAGGAGTTGCTGAAGATACTGCAAAAAGGAATCCAAGATTGTGATGAGGTAATGGTCATCTACTTTTAGACAACATCTGAGCAGCAGTTCCATTTATTTAAATACATTTGAAAGCAGAGAAAGATGCTAATCAGCTGATTGAGTTTTCTTGCAGCAAATAGTTGATGTAGATATAATTACTCTGAGTGATGATCAGACTGACAAGTTGCTTGCAGTAGCAAGTTGCGTTCTGAGTTGTTTGGAAAAAAAATCAGGTGCCTCAGCTGGTGGGACAAATCAGAGAGTACTGTACTGGTATGTCTAGACATGGGCTCTCACTTTTATTTTTTGTTTTTTACTTATCTGCAAATAAAGATGAGGTATTTACTATATTGACTGGCTGGAACGAAAGTTAGGAGATCAGAATACTGCGTAGCTGTAACATGTAGAAAATAAGCTTTTATGTAATTTTTATTTCCTACTGTTATGAGATCTTTTTGATGAAGTAGGATGAAAGCTACCTCTAGCTTAATTCCTCCGAGTCCATTCCAGGTTTTAGGAGCTGGTGCATGTAAAGTTTTTCAGTATGGTTGAATAAACATAAAACCTCAAAGCACCTTTTGATGCTTACAGCACATCTTGATTCCGAGCACTGCTTGATGTTGGCAAGTACTGGTATGTAAGATGATGACTAGAACCAGTCACCTTAGGACATCAGGGCACTTAAATAGGTGTCTAAATGCAGATTTGGTTGGTTTAGCAGTAGCATCCAAGCTTGAATACATTGGTTGACATTTTGCAAGCATCACGCGTATCAACCTGGAATGTAAGCATAATGTTGATAGAGATCCTTTCATAGAGTCTGTCTTAAACAAGTAGCCATCTTTGCTATTTGTATGTTTGATTTTCCTGGTGAGGGAAATCTGAGATAAGAGAGTATAATGTAATATACTTTCTGCATATCTAAAATAGTATTTAAACATTTTAATTTCTACATACTTATTGCACTGAACTGTTTCGGTTTGTTCTGTTTTTTAATTCGTTGTGATAAACTCAGCTCCCAGCACCCATTTGTGCTGGAGCAGTGTTTGACCTTAGCAAGCTTACAGCATTATTTATAAAGGACAGATATATATAAATATGAAGTACCTCATGTTGAATGTTATTGTACTGTATCTTCAATGTCACAGTGCAGATCTTGTTGGACTCATGAATGTGTATAATCATGCTAAAAATACAAATAAAAGTGGTTCTTAAATGGTTGTTTCCTGCAGCATCTTTGAAGTGTGAGCTGTGAAAGCCTTTACTTAGTTATCTCTTAGAAATTTCTATTGTTGTACAGTTGTGCATAGATATTTGTTGAGCTTATGTAATGAGAGATCTTTTGATCCCCAAAGAAGTAAAAGTCTAAGGAAAAACAGGGAAGAACAATGAAAATGTTCATCAGTTACATTGTAGAGAGGTTGATGGTTGAGCTAATGAGCTAGAGTGAATGAATTTATGTCCTATATGAAAGACCTTGTCTACTAGCATTAATATTTTAATGTTCTATTAATATTATTAAGTATGTGGAGATGAAGGGGGAGGGTCTCATGTTTATTCTAAAAGACAGTTGGCACAGGAAAGGCCATGGTTTTCAGTCTCTGATATAGCAGAATAAAGGACATGGTTAGTGCCAAGAGGCTGTTCTCTGCTGAAACTTTAATTATGTAATATTGTTCAGAATTCTGACTATTTTCTTACTCAACAATTTTCTTCCAGGAGATTTGAGTCTTCATTTTAAATACTTTTATGGTCAGCGAAGCTGAAGCCCCACTTCTGTGATGTCCATCTCCAAGACCTTTCAGATATTACTAGCTAATGATAAGAAATACTCCACAGTGCGATATAGACACATGGAAATGTCATTGAGGAAGTCTACCCCAGTAAAAACAGTACCTTCAGGCTTCATCCAGAATTCTAATTAAAGCATGTTTACAGGCATCAAACTTGTCACTTTTGGTAAGTTGTTTTTCTACAAGTCTTACTCCTATACTTGGTACCACACTACTACATTCTTGGTCCAAATTCTGTTATGTGTCCAGTGCTTCCAATTAGTTTGGAACTGGCTTCAAATAGGAACTGTCCTATGCCCTGTTCTGTACCAATGATACCAGCTCTTAAATGTGTGGTAGATACCAGTGAGATTTGGTGTGGGAAAGGACCACATCGGCAGCAGCAGTCTAGCTGAGTATGTTAGAGGAGATTGGTGCTGCTAACAGCCTCGGTTTCTCTGATAAACAGGTAAGAGATAAGTGGACAAGATGAATAAAGGATGGCCTGTCTCATCCAAAGGGACATTCTCCTCTGTTTCTGGCTGGAATCTGACAGAAGTGCTAGGATACTTGCTTTGGAAATTGATGCTAGGTAGGGCTGTGTGAGCCTATTGCACTGTGTTCACTGATGCAGAGAAGCATGGAGTTTGAAGGAGAAGGAAAAATGTGATAGGGTGTTTCGGGGTTTGGGGTGAAGATGACTCCAAGAGCTGAATTCAGTTGTTTGTCTCACAGGTAAAATCCTGCTTGGTGGAGGAGGACTGTCTGTTCCAACTTAGTTGGAAACTCCTCAGGAACTGACAGCCACTGCCTCTCACAAAGGCAAGGTGGCAAGGTCCCATCTAAAACAGGCTTCTTCCAAGTGCTCAGCTCTTAGGAGTAGGAACCCAAGGTTCCTTGGCCTCTGATAGGGAGGACTACTTATCTTACAGCCAGGACAAGCCTGTACCTCCTTAAAGAAGCCAACTGGGACTGCTGTAAACAGGAGGGTCTTTTTGAACCTCCCAAGCTCAGCACTCAGCAGAAGTTGAGATTCTGGCACAGGGCTGAGGTGGGGACTTCAGCCCATCAGCAGTATTTGGCCACTGTGAAAAGCAGCGGCTCTTAAGCCAGCCTGTTCTACCACATTTGCAAGCAATCAGTGGGAGTAGGAATACCTGATGATTTCCTGAAGCCAATGAAAGGAGCTGCTTTTTCACATGGCAGTATGACGGTGTTCAAAATAAAATTCAAAAAAAGGCTTTTTGGTATGCTGCTCCATTTCCAGAAGTCTGAATTTATTTTCTCCCCAAGACTTCCCCATAGAGGGAGTCCCTGGCCCAATTGAAATCAGTAGGAGTTGCCCTAGTGACCTCAGTACACCCAGGATTTTCATTTGCAGTGTTCAATTTGTGTGATTATTCCCAAAACACAACATAAATCTGCCCAAGAAAGGGAAATTAATTTTGAAATCCCACTGCGATCTGATTATCTAAAATACTGGTAGAAATCTTTCTATTAAATCTTACAAAACTCCTGCTCATCAGATTTTGATATACCTGCCCCCAAGCTTTTCTCCTAGTATGCTTTATCTTCAGCCATGAATCTATAGGCAGAACAGTAAATCCATATGAGACTTTATGTAGTTTTTTTACAGTCTGTATGGAATTCATAGCACATAAGATGCATAGTATGGATAAAGTATTTTTAAGGTCGTACAGTGTGTGTAAATTGCCCATGGTCTGTTCAGCATGAAGGAAAAACAAAAACCGCTATTTTGCTTGAAGGCACTGGTATTTTGAAAGAGCTTCTTGAAGGGTGCCAAGCTTGTTGATAGTATCAGAAATGCATTTATGTTAAGCCTTTAATTGTAGCATTTTAAAATTAGCTTTCTAATTGTTTTCTATAGACAAAGATAACATAGCTGGCCTTAAGGGATCCTCCATCCTGGTCCAATAGGATTTACATTTGAAAACATATTAGCAATTGCAGTTTTCTAGATCTCATTTTAAACCTTCACAGTAATGTTAAGTGCTGCTTGGGGAGCATCAGTGTTTCAAAAATAGCTATGGCTGAGTTTAGCCTAACAACAAACAAGGGCTTGCATGGGGAGATATCTTTGATATCTTCAGTGGTGATGCTGTGGGTAAGTACAGAGGAAAGGTTTCATGTCTAACAATTCAGGAGCAATGTAGCATTGGAAGACATAAAATGCAATGGGGAACCACTGCGTGAAGGCAGCAGGGGATGCACATGATGGAAAGGACTGGTTGAGTGAGGATGAGGGTGGGACAACCCAACACTTTGAGCTGCTTGCAAGCTCTCCTGCATGTGCTGAATGCTGACCTAGCTTAGCAGGAGAGGTCAGGATAATTCTTGTGTGCGTGTGTATGTATATCAGTGTTCCCCAGCCTCGCTTTCTCCAGCCAGTTGCTGGTTGTGCTTAAAAGGGAAAATGGGCATAATTCACTTCTTTTGTAGGGTATAAGAATTGTGATTCTGCAAAGGCTAATTCGTGCTTCTGTCTTTACAAAGTCAAAGGTCCCAGTGGGCTCAGGGAAGGTAGCAGGAGGCTTGCGTCTACCTTAAGACCATACATGGAAACATCTGCTTTCTTTCATGCTTTGTTCTTAGGAAGTCGTGACGCAATAAAATAAAATCCTAGAGAGCTAGATCTTGGCATATCTGGTTTGTTTCTGAGGTGGGACTTCTTACAAATAAAAGAACTAAGGAACTGTATTTAGCTTAGAAATACTAAATCCTGCAGAATTTCCAGAGCTTGGGGGTAGCACAATATAAAAGTGCTTCCAGATGTTACAGTCTTAGGCTGAGGTGTGACATGTTCTTGCTTTTCTTCCTACCCACCAGGGCCTGCTAGTAGTGGTATTTGCATCAGGCACCATTAGTGCTGAGGGAGAGAAATGAAGACGAAAGATCTGGAATACAGAGGAAAAATACCTAATAAGAAATAGCTGCTCTCATCAGGCACAGAAAATAGACAGTAAACTGGCTTCTGGAGAACTATTCAGGCATCACGGGAGCCGAATCAACAGACATAAGGCAAGAATAGTCATGACAACTATTTAAATTATTTTTAAAAGTTGTTTATGCCTGAGACTGTCCTAGACCCTACAAAGGGAGAAGTAGTTTTGCTGCCTTAGAAAAAAGCTCATACACATTTTTGCCTTTGTCCTCCACGCTTCATATAGTAGTTTCTTGACAATATATGCTATGTAAGCTGATCTTCCTCCTCAGTGCCAGCACATGAGCAGGCTGGCTGACCCTGCTTAGGAAAATAATTTTCAGATATAACCTGTAGCTGTCATAAACATTCTCCTTCACCCCTCTATGCACAGTCTTTGTTGGCTTGTAATAAGATGGCAAAGAACTGGCAGACAGTAGAAGACCTGAGACACAGTTGGGAGAGGAAGTTTTCCCTGCACCCCTGCTGTGTTTCCCAGGACAGCAGTAGCAGGGTGCTGTATTCACTATCAAATATTCATACCAGTTTCAATGTGAATCAGGCATTGGCTCAACATGATGTCTTTCTGATGAATTCGCTGGGGCACACAGGACAGCCTTTGCGAATTCTGTGTCACCTTTCTGCCAGCTGTGGGGTGGATGAATGATCCCAGATCTGGCATAAAGCCTGCCAATGTTTTGAACAAATATGAACTGACAGAGTGAGTTCATACTGGGTCAGCATTTCATGGATTTTCTGAGCTGGTATTAGGAGCTTCAAAAATCATTGAAGTGCAACATGAGATATTTAAAAGTTGGGGTTCCTCCCAGCTCATGGCAGTCATTTTTGTTCCCATTTTACAAGCAGAACTTCCCAACAGAACAGTCACCATTATCATGGATATCACTAGCTCTGGAGTACTGGGAAAAGGCAGAGAGTTAAAACTAAATACTGGAGCTCTAAAGGTGAGTTGTGGAATGGTCAGTAAAATCAGCTGAAAGATATTGTGTTGTTCGGATTCCTTCCTAGCATCTGCCAGTAATGCGGTCTGCACTGGCTGACTTGGTGTCACTGCGTAAAGATGGATTTTTACATAATGAAATATGACTCCCAAGGGCGGAGAGCAAACACCACCTGTTTCCCACGTAGGAAAGCAGGCATTCAGCACTCTGTGTCTGCGTTTGTAAGAAGGAGGAGGGTTTCTTTTCAGCACTGCCAAAAAAGTGAAATTAATTGAACTACAGCTTGGAATGAAATGTGACTGTGCCATGATCTGGGAGGCACATTTAAAATATGCAACACAGTAAGGAACCAGTGCATTAGGTTACAGTAGGACTGATGAATTAGTAAGGATAGTCTCTTCAAAATTTCAATGCGCTGTGAGAGACAGGTAGGAGAGGGGAAGATTGCGCATGGAAAAAGCAATACCTGCATAGTCAGGCTGAGATCCGGACCCTTCAAAGGAAAAAATGTCAGTCAAGTTAAAGGAAAAAGAAATCTCCTACCCAAATGGTTTCTGCCATTTGTCATGCTGCTCAAGTGATTGTGTAGATGATGTGCTTTTGCAGAGTTCCTGTTAGAGAAATGAATTACCACAGAAGGTCATTATCAGAACTGGTTTCTCATCAATATGCTACTTGATTGGAGGAAAAGACTCAAAATTGCAGGGCTTTGCTGAAGGGGAAGCTTTTAACCGCTTCCTGCTGTTCTGTCATTTTGTGCTAACCCCAAATGGCCCTGTTAATTGATATCCTGTTTCCGATTCACTGCCCACAAATCACTCTTGTCCTGTTAATATAGGAAACATTTGCACGTGATAGGAATTGGAGTGGCTAAACAGTAAATCTTAAAGCCAGTAAAGAACTCAAAAACGTTTACCTAGTGATCAAGGTGTTGATTTCACTCCCCCTCTCCCCAGCACTTCATAATATTCAGTTGTGAACTTTATTAAAAAGTAGAGAATCTCATATCTGCCTTAAGAGAATCTTTGCACAAATACTATTCCCAAACAGTGCAACATGAGTCAATCTGATTTCTGTGTGGTAGCAAATTTTTTGCAGCTAATCAGAAAATAAAACAGAGGCTAGGAGTGATGCAGCTATTCAGGCAGTCATAGAACATAGAATGGTTTAGGTGGAAGGGACCTTTAGAGGCCATCTAGTCCAACCCCCTTGCAGTGAGCAGGGACATCTTCAGCTAGATCAGGTTACTGCTCAGAGGCCCGTCTAGCCTGACTGAATGTTTCCAGGGATGGGGCATCTACCATCCCATTGGGCAACCTGTTCCAGTGTTTCTCCACACTCATCTACCACCTCTCTGGGCAACCTGTTTCACCACCCTCATTGTAAAATTTTTCCTTATATTCAGTCTAAATCTACCCTCCTTTAGTTTCAAACCGTTACCCCATGTCCTGTCACAACAGGCCTTGTTAAAGAGGTCATCCCCATCCTTCTTATAGTCCCCCTTTAAGCACTGAAAGGCCGCAATAAGGTCTCCCCAAAGCCTTCTCTTCTCCAGGCTGAACAACCCCAACTGCCTGAGAGGTGCTCGAGCCCCTGGATCATTTTTGCGGCCCTCTGCTGGAGCTGCTCCAATAGGTCCATGTCCTTTCTGTGTTGAGGGCTCCAGAGCTGGATACAGCACTGCAGGGGGGGGTCTCACCAGAGCGGAGCAGAGGGGCAGAATCACCTCCCTCGACCTGCTGTCCATGCTGCTTTTGATACAGCCCAGGATACAGTTGGCCTTCTGGGATGCAAGTGCACATTGTTGGCTCATGTCCAGCTTTTCATCCACCAGTACCCCCAAATCCACCACAGGGCTGCTCTCAATCTGTTCATCTCCCAGCCTGTATTGATATGGGGGGTTGCCCCAACCCAGGTGCAGGACCTTGACACCAATGGGGTGTCATTGCTGACACTGTGTGACGGTGTTGCTGCTGTGGGTTACGTCAGCAACAAAAACAGCACAACAACTCTGTTTTGTCAGAACAGCAATCCTATGAGAGAGTGCCTGTAGCCTGGACGCTCTTTGGCCTGTAGAGAAGCTAGCAGCTGAGCCCCAAAAAGGTTTTTCTTCACTTTGATGGATGTCTGAGTTTATACAATCTTACAGGTTTTTGCATATGTACATTCTTCCCTCCAGAACTGAATCGTGCCTTGGGTCCTTCCATTGACAGCATTTTACTAACGTCCGCTTTTACTGCCAGATTAACTAAAAGATGCTGACTGTACACTGGGGTGATACGTGGTTCCCTTTTATGCCTTTTCTGCTGCAGAGTTCCCCCAGCAGCAGGGGTAGGTGTAGGTAACTGGGCAGTCAATCCTAAAACAAGATTAGGTAGCACAGAAATACCCGAGTAATGGTCTCAAAGTACTTTGTGGGATAACTAGGTAGGACAGAGTGAGCGAGCACCTTGTAATCTATGGTGTTTGTTGTGAGCAAACAAGAAAAAAAATCAACCCTTCTTCTGCTGGCCTTCAAACAATACTGTTCCCTTCATTCCCTCATATCTCTATTGCCGCCGCTGCAAAAACAGGAGGATGAAATTGAGTGCCTCTGCAAAGTGCTTTGATATCTGCTGATCAAAACCTCTCTATAGGCAGCAGGGTCCAGGACAAGCGCAGGAAAGCCCCTCTTTCTTCAGGCAGCCAAGATTACTGGTGTGCTCTGTCACTGAAAGATTTCCAGTATCCATAAATGTCACTAAACTGAGAAAAGTAGCATTAGTGAAAATCAGGATGAAAGTGGCCTCAGATGTAAATCCTTTCTAAAATCTTTGTAATCCTCAACTGCTTTAGTTCCAACAGATCTTCCCCTAAAACGAACTGTTGGCCAAAAGGTAAATATGAATGCAAAATATCCCCAAAGCAACATGCTTTTAAAACAAGTCCGTTTAAATAATATGAAAATATATTAAAGAAACAGAATCTATTCCACTTTATGTTTAAAGATGAACTAATGCAAATATCACAGATTTATCCTGCAGTACTCCCTTGAGAGGAGTCACTGGGGAAGGAATTTGTTTCTTGTTAGCTGAGACAGGGAGCTTTGAAGTTGGTGAGTTGTCTGTCTCTGCAAGTAGCCCATTTAATCTTGAGGAAAAGTGTCAAATCTAAGTTGGAGTGAGTTGTGTGTCTGTGCAGTATTTGAAGCTCTGGCAAGAAGCGGTCTTCAGCATGCCACCAACCCACAGTACGAGGGACATTGAAAATGGCAGAAAATTTATGGAAGAAATTTTTTATTGGCTGTTAACAATGGACATGCAGCCCTGGAGAGTGAGTGTCATGAGGAGGACCTCTGTTATGCCTTTTATGTTTTTTTCTCTTTTAAATTGATTACTGCTAGGCTAAGGGCTCTCATCAAGTGGCTTTTTTTCATGGTAGGAGGGGTGGATGATTTCAGTGCTGGGAAAGCCACCAAAAGTTGCCGCCTTTTCCCCAGAGACTGTCTCCATGGTTTTAGGGACATTTACACACTCCTGCTCCCTTGGCTGTGCTCATGAAATTGTTTCTGGAGCTGTGCTGTAACTGGATTAGGTAAATTACCTAGAATCAATTTCTTTTAATTTCAGCTCGGAATATTTTACTGCTTTCATGTATAGGATCACCCTGTGATCAGTTTGTTGGCACAGCTGTGTAGGCAGAGCTGTGACTGGTTAGGTGATGGAAGCAGGTACCTCTTACAGGCTGTTTCCTAGCACAGAAAATTTTAAAAGCTGCTGTCAGAAACTCCAGAGCCATTGAGTTCATAGCAGACTCTGTTTTCCAGGAGCCAATTTTTCTACTTTTTAATTACAGAACAGACCCTCAGCTATCAATCAGCACAGCTCCCCTGAGCTGGTATACATGAGCTCTGTGCAGTGTCAGCTTTTAGCCTGAAGATACCAGCCTTGGGGTGTCAGCTGTAAAGAAAATCTCTGCTACATGACTGACCTATAAAGCAGTTAAGGGAGGTCAATATGCATCTGAAGATAGCTCAGAACAATAGCTAGAGGGGGACTAGAAACTGTTTACTACAATTGGATTTGCACTGAAGTCTACTGATCTAAAAGTCATAGCCAACATGAACTCCAGCTTCTCCCCCTTCCCCTAATGACTTCTGTTTGACAGCTGTGGATTTGCAAAGCAAACTGCAGTAGCAGAGTAGATATTAATGTTTTGAAACAGCACTAAAAACTGAATTGAGTTGCCTTTGAAACTTTAAAGTTGCTGCCAGTTTATACCAAATTAAACTGGTCATGTTTTTATGGACAATACATAATCTTTGGGCATCTTTCATCTCATTATCACCTGTGCATGAGGGAGACACATTAGCCCTATTTTACAGATGGAGAAATGAGGCAAAGGGTATCTGAGACAGTCCTGGAAATGACTCTCCTGTGTAGCACAGCCTTACTCACAAGAAGGCACTCACCTTCTGATGTTAGTTGGATTATCTGCAGGATCTCAAATTGGTTTTCCTGGTGAGCCACAGAATTTAGGTCAAGTTCTCACTGGGGACCAGGCAGTGAGAGAGAAGTGCAATGCTTCTTATGGTTTGTACCAGCACCTCTGCAGGAGTGGAGAGTACAGCGTTGCTGTTTCTGTCCCTGTTCCTCCTCTGAAGGGTGAGCCAGAGGGCTGTAGCCGAGTTAATGGCCCCTGCAAATGCACTATAAAGTCAGTTTATGTAATGACCTGGAATTTATATCTTTCCTCATGGAACAGGAGCTGGTGGCTGTTTTAATGACTAGCATGTAGTGTAAATACTATACTGAGCTAAATCCTTTCCTCAGATAGTCCACACATGCTGGTGAACTGGGATGGTATCCAAGAGCAGAAGCTGGTTGCCTGTCTGCTTAGGATACCTGGAAAGCATTAGGAAGGAGATGTGAGAAGAGTAAATAAGCCTATTTACCATGTGGAAGAGACCTGCCTCACAGAGTTAGCTGCAAAATGACTAGCTGAGGGCTGCAGTCAACTGCCCCTCCAAACTGCAGGTTTACCTGCCTTCTCTTCTCTCATCAACCAAGGAGTGAGCCCTAGTAAATACTTTAAAAGGACAAGTCTGCAGGAAGGAGGTCTAGTCCAATGTACTCTGTTGAAAAGGTACCTTTTGTCTGAGGAGCTGAAGGTAGGAATGGTGATATTTGTATAAAGAATTACAGTAAGGAAAAAAATGCTTTAAGAATATTCTGTAGCTGAAAAGTGTCAGGATTGAATAGTTGATAATGTTTGCTGGAGAAACCTCTAAAACAAGTCAGAAGGAAATGAGGTAGAAAGATACTTTTCTGATATGGATATTTTCCTTTTCTTCCCCCCCCCCCCAAAGTCTGCTTTGCTGTATAGGCTTTTGTAAACAGTTGGCTAAACTCTGGCTTTGGTTTGGCTTCTCTGGTAGCATTAGTTTTCAGTGCTACTGCAAGAGGACTAGCTGGATTCATCATTGAATTCTGGTCAGCTGAAAGGAAAACTCACACCTGGCTGTTGAGCCTGTGAGGATGGGGATGGGAAAGCAGGGAATTTCAGTGGTTCCACGCTTGTGTGCAGAATGTGAGCAAAAATGAGGGCTGGCTCTTCTCAGGCTAATTGCAATAAACCAATGCAGAGGAAGATCACCTGCAAACAGGATTAGAGTTGAGGAAGATACATAATATCATACAGAATCTTATACTCCAGAAATGGGGTATCAGATGTGAAGTAAGCTATAGGGCTGGTCAGGACTGAAAATTGTAAACAAAGCCTTGGACCATGGAATCTAATACAAATTGTCACTATAGACTGAAGGCTAACTCAGGTTTAGAAATCTCTGCAGCATGAGTTTTGCGGCTGCATTTTACCCTTTAAGAGAGAACTGTTAGGTTAATAGTATAAAGCGAGCACTGTGCAAACTGGGTGGGAAAAGTGACCTCATTTTCCCTGGCTAAAAGAGATTCTTCAAAAAGTGAGATTATGGTAGCTGTGAGGGGAAGAAAAGAGTGTGGTACAGGGCCACAGCTGGGTGGAGGGCCTTGTTAGCCAAAGCAGCACCCTCTGCAAGTAAGGCCTTCACAGCAGAATTAAAAATATCTCACATCCAGCACCTTAATAAGTGGTTTCCAAAGAAGACATGGCAAAAAGACCTTAACAAAGCAGGCAGATCCTGCTGGCCCAAGTGGCTGCAAACCAGGAGCAGGGGGAGTGTGGGTCTGTACTTCTGCTGGGAAGTTGTAAGTAAAGGAACAGTGGAAAAGGAAGGTGTAAATTATGAAACAGCCAGAATTTGTTTAATGTTTCTCAGGATTTAAAGCTAATCACAAGCTAAGTTTACCCTCATGATTCCCCCTCCCACCCCACACCTCTGGGATCTTCTAATTTATAGTCTACCAGATTCTTGTGCTTTTCATGAGCATGATGTACATGAATGAAGCAGTCTCAGTGGCTCCAGAAGCCTGACGGTGTTTTCACATTGCTTCTCACTCCAATAAATCAAAGCATTCAGAATGATGGACTGCATATCCAATAAAAGTTCTGTGGTGGGGAACGGTGGCTGTTTATGCATTTTTACAGCTGTGAATCTCCTGGATGGCATTCCTGCTGACTGGAGTGCCTTGCAGCAGTTCTATAATTGCAAGTAAAAAATTCACTGATTTGCCAAATTACTGAACCAGAAGGTTTGCTTACTAAAGGACCAGAGGGAAGAAACTGGAAGGGAGAAATGACGACAAGAGTCCGTATAAACTGTTGGGCTGTGATCAGCATTTTGATCATTTTAAGAATTTGTCAAAGGGGAGAGGGGGAAAGTTGTGTGGTGAGAGATGGGTGAATAAATAACCATGTGTAATTTAGTCAATGAATTGTACTGATTGGGGTTTATC
Source organism: Phalacrocorax aristotelis (assembly GCF_949628215.1). NCBI lineage: Eukaryota > Metazoa > Chordata > Aves > Suliformes > Phalacrocoracidae > Phalacrocorax > Phalacrocorax aristotelis. Next base: position 84,214,819 of record NC_134278.1, read on the forward strand.
TACAAATGGATTCATGTGTGTGCTGGTTTTGGCTGAGAAGGGGTTAATTCTCCTCACTGTGGGGGTCGGCTACCTTTCCAGCTTCCCGCGCTCTGCCGCGTGGCGTGGCAGGGGGGGCTGGGAGGGGCAGGGCCATGGTGGGGGCGGCTGACCCCGACTGGCCAATGGCAGGTTCATTCCATACCATGTGACACCATGACCAGTATATTGAGGGGGGGCAGTGGCAGCGCGCGGGCGGCGCGGCGTCGGGTCGGCGGGCGGCTGCGGCGCGTGCGGTTTGTTCCGGCGGTTCGTTCCCCCTCTCCCCTCCCTTCCCCCTCCCCCGGGGCTTTGCGCCTCTCGTTGTTCTCCTTTACATTGCATTTCTACTGTTGTTTCTTTTAATTTTCATTATTAAACTGTTCTTATCCCAACCCACGAGCGTTACCCTTCTGATTCTCTCCCCCATCTACCGGTGGGGGAGTGAGCGAGCGACTGTGTGGGGCTGAGCTGCCGCTAAACCACGACAGTCTTTTTGGCGCCCAACGTGGGGCACGAGGGTTGGAGATAACAACAGCTGCTGGTCCCAGCACCATGTTGTCCTTTTTGCAGTTGGTGTTAAAAATCGGTGTTGGTTGTTTGAGTCTGCTGTGTTCTGCTGTGATTAGTAATGTTTTGCCTACGAGATTTGTTATACAAACACTCGTTTTCAGCTTTATCTGGTATTTGGGGTTTTTGCTGAAACCGTTACTGTACTTCGGATACCACCTTGTTGAGGCAATTAGCAATTATACCTCCTCCTCTGAGAGATTTTATATGGAGGAAATACAGAATAATACCTTTGCAACTTTGTTCTATGATGTCTGTGCCTTTGTTACAACAACGTTTTTGTATCTTGAACATCCTTGGGTGGTTAAGGTGCAGTCATTGTTAGTTTTTGGGCATGTTGTTTTGGTTTTGACTAAGCAACTTAAGAATATCACCCAGAAATCTGCCCCGAGGCTTGATAGTTACGAGTGGCAGGGCATGTGGGATAGCATGGGCAAATACCTAGGGCAGTGGGCACCCCCAGTGTTTTGGAGTTTCACCCCCGAACAAGTGCAGAATCCTAAAAAACTAGTAGAATATTTGGAGAAAGTATGTTGTTACGCTGGGAACTCCAGAGAGACACAGATAACTGCAACATGCTGGGGTCTGGCCCATGCATACCGAGCCCTGCTCAACAGTATTCAGTGCCCCCAGGGGGAAGAGAATGTCTCTGGATTGAAATGCAAAGTGACTGGCACTGTAGACAATCCAGCCCTGACAACAAGCACTGCAGCCACTCAAACCCCCACAACAAGTACCGGAGCTAGCTCAGAAAATAAACCCGTACCAGTATCAGTTGCCCCCATACATAAGACGAAATATTGGAAGCGGACATCAACTCGTTTAGAACGGGATGATGAAGAAGCAGGGCCATCGCGGGGAGAGGAGGGAGAAGTAATAAATGAAATAGAGACCACCCGATCCCTGTCCTTAAGCGAGTTGCGAGATATGCGAAAAGATTATAGCTGTCGTTCAGGTGAGCACATTGCCACCTGGCTGCTCCGATGCTGGGATAATGGGGCCAGTAGCCTGGAACTAGAGGGAAAAGAAGCCAAACAATTGGGATCCCTTTCTGGGGAAGGGGGCGTTGACAAAGCAATTGGAAAAAAACCACAAGCCCTCAGCCTCTGGAGGCGACTCCTGTCTGGAGTGAAGGAAAGGTATCCCTTTAAAGAAGATGTTACATATTGCCCAGGAAAATGGACAACTATGGAGAAAGGCATCCAGTATCTCAGGGAATTAGCTGTGTTTGAGGTGATTTATGGTGACCTGGATGATCAACGGTCATCCAAAGATCCAGATGAAGCCGAGTGCACACGACCCATGTGGCGGAAGTTTGTACGGAGCGCACCATCTTCTCATGCAAACTCATTGGCAGTGATGTCCTGGAAAGATGACGAGACACCAACGGTGGCAGAGGTGATAGATAGACTCCGAGATTATGACACAAATATCTCTTCCTCGCTTGTCTCTGCTGTGGAGAAACTATCCCAAGAGGTCCAGCAACTCAAAGAAGATCTGTCCTACTCCCCACCTCGACAGAGCAGTGTCTCAGCTGTTAGGAATAAGCGTCCTTTGGCTCAAAGAAGGGGATACACACCACGGGCCACCCTATGGTTCTACCTGCGTGACCACGGAGAGGACATGATGAGGTGGGATGGCAAGCCTACTTCGACCCTACAGGCACGAGTACATGAACTGCAAGGAAGAACAGTCACTCAGGGAGGCTCTTCCAGGAAAGCTGCTGCTCCAGTTTCCAGCGAGCAAGTCCCCAGACAGAGGAGTAGAAGCGCAGATTTTATTTCTAAGTGTAATAGAGGGACTCCTGATTCACATTTACAGGAAGTGAGTTGTGACTGCCATGATCAGGACTAGAGGGGCCCTGCCTCCAGCCGGGTGGAGGAAAGGGATAACCGGGCTTACTGGACTGTGTGGATCCGATGGCCTGGCACGTCCGACCCACAGGAGTATAAAGCTTTAGTGGACACCGGCGCACAGTGCACCTTAATGCCATCAAACTATATAGGGGCAGAACCCATCAGCATTGCTGGAGTGACAGGGGGATCTCAAGAGCTAACTGTATTGGAGGCCGAAGTGAGCCTAACTGGCAATGAGTGGCAGAAGCACCCCATTGTGACTGGCCCAGAGGCTCCGTGCATCCTTGGTATAGACTACCTCAGGAGAGGGTATTTCAAGGACCCAAAAGGTTACAAGTGGGCTTTTGGTGTAGCTGCCTTGGAGACGGAGGAAACTGAACAGCTGTCTACCTTGCCCGGTCTCTCAAAGGACCCTTCTGTGGTGGGGTTGCTGAAGGTCAAAGAACAACAGGTGCCAGTCGCCACCACAACAGTGCACCGGCGGCAATATCGCACCAACAGAGACTCTCTGATCCCCATCCATAAACTCATTCACCAACTGAGGAGCCAAGGAGTCATCAGTAAGACCCACTCACCCTTTAACAGTCCCATATGGCCAGTCCGGAAGTCTAATGGAGAGTGGAGACTAACAGTAGACTATCGTGGCCTGAATGAAGTCACTCCACCGTTGAGTGCTGCTGTGCCAGACATGCTAGAACTTCAATACGAACTGGAGTCAAAGGCGGCCAAGTGGTATGCCACAATTGATATCGCTAATGCATTCTTCTCAATCCCTCTGGCAGCAGAGTGCAGGCCACAGTTTGCTTTCACATGGAGGGGCGTCCAGTACACCTGGAATCGACTGCCCCAGGGGTGGAAACACAGTCCTACCATTTGCCATGGACTGATTCAGACTGTACTGGAACAGGGAGAAGCTCCAGAACACCTTCAATACATTGATGACATCATTGTGTGGGGCAGCACAGCAGAAGAAGTTTTTGAGAAAGGTGAGAAAATAGTCCAAATCCTTCTGAAAGCTGGTTTTGCCATAAAACAAAGTAAGGTGAAGGGACCTGCACGAGAAATCCAGTTCTTAGGAATTAAATGGCAAGACGGTCGTCGTCAGATTCCAATGGATGTGATCAACAAAATAGCAGCCATGTCTCCACCAACTAGCAAAAAGGAAACACAAGCTTTCTTGGGCGTTGTGGGTTTTTGGAGAATGCATATTCCAAATTACAGTCTGATCGTGAGCCCTCTCTATCAAGTGACCCGGAAAAAGAATGATTTCAAATGGGGCCCTGAGCAACGACAAGCCTTTGAACAGATTAAACGAGAAATAGTCCATGCAGTAGCTCTTGGGCCAGTCCGGGCAGGACAAGATGTAAAAAATGTGCTCTACACTGCAGCCGGGGAGAATGGCCCTACCTGGAGCCTCTGGCAGAAAGCACATGGGGAGACCCGAGGTCGACCCCTAGGGTTTTGGAGTCGGGGATACAGAGGGTCTGAAGCCCGCTATACTCCAACTGAAAAAGACATATTGGCAGCATATGAAGGGGTTCGAGCTGCTTCAGAAGTGGTTGGTACTGAAGCACAGTTGCTCCTGGCACCCCGACTGCCAGTGCTGGGCTGGATGTTCAAAGGAAACATCCCCTCTACACACCATGCAACTGATGCTACGTGGAGTAAATGGGTTGCACTGATCACCCAGCGGGCTCGAGTAGGAAACCCCAGTCGCCCAGGAATCTTGGAAGTGATTATGGACTGGCCAGAAGGCAAAGATTTTGGATTATCACCAGAGGAGGAGGTGACACGTGCTGAAGAAGCCCCACTGTATAACAAACTGCCAGAAGATGAGAAGCAATATGCCCTGTTCACTGATGGGTCCTGTTGCCTTGTGGGAAAGCACCGGAGATGGAAGGCTGCTGTATGGAGTCCTACACGACAAGTAGCAGAAACTGCTGAAGGAGAAGGTGAATCGAGCCAGTTTGCAGAGGTAAAGGCCATCCAGCTGGCCTTAGACATCGCTGAACGGGAAAAGTGGCCAGTGCTCTATCTCTATACTGACTCCTGGATGGTGGCAAATGCCTTGTGGGGCTGGCTGCAGCAATGGAAGCAAAGCAACTGGCAGCGCAGAGGCAAACCCATCTGGGCTGCCACATTGTGGCAAGATATTGCTGCCCGGGTAGAGAAACTGGTTGTAAAGGTACGGCATGTGGATGCTCACGTCCCCAAGAGTCGGGCCACTGAAGAACATCGAAACAACCAGCAGGTAGATCGGGCTGCCAAGATTGAAGTGGCTGAGGTGGATCTGGACTGGCAGCATAAGGGTGAACTATTTCTAGCTCGGTGGGCCCATGACACCTCAGGCCATCAAGGGAGAGATGCAACATACAGGTGGGCTCGTGATCGAGGGGTGGACTTGACCATGGATATTATTGCACAGGTTATCCACGAATGTGACACATGCGCTGCAATCAAGCAAGCGAAGCGGGTAAAGCCTCTGTGGTATGGGGGACGATGGCTGAAATATAAATATGGGGAGGCCTGGCAAATTGACTATATCACACTCCCACAGACCCGCCAAGGCAAGCGCCATGTGCTTACAATGGTAGAAACAACGACTGGCTGGCTGGAAACATATCCTGTCCCCCACGCCACTGCCCGGAACACTATCCTGGGTCTTGAGAAACAAGTCCTGTGGCGACATGGCACCCCAGAGAGGATTGAGTCAGACAATGGGACTCATTTCCGAAATAGCCTCATAGACACCTGGGCCAAAGAGCACGGCATTGAGTGGGTGTATCACATCCCCTATCACGCACCAGCCTCTGGGAAAATTGAAAGGTACAATGGACTGTTAAAAACCACACTGAGAGCAATGGGGGGTGGGACATTCAAGCACTGGGATACACATTTAGCAAAAGCCACGTGGTTAGTCAACACGAGGGGATCTGCCAACCGAGCTGGCCCTCCCCAGTCAGAAATCCTACATACTGTGGAAGGGGATAGAGTCCCTGTAGTGCACACAAAAAGTATGCTGGGCAAAACAGTCTGGGTTCTTCCTGCCTCTGGCAAAGGCAAACCCATTCGTGGGATTGTTTTTGCTCGAGGACCTGGGTGCACTTGGTGGGTGATGCGGGAGGATGGAGAAATCCGATGTGTGCCTCAAGGGGATTTGATTTTGGGTGAAAACGGTCAATGAACTGAATGGCACAATGTGAACTGCTATATAATACTGCGTGTCACCTCTGTGTTGTATCAATGATATCAGAGTACGAGCCTCCCAACCCATGGAAGATCAACTATGAAACAAGCCGTGCAGCAGTGATGGAACGATGACTGACTCGGTATGCAGCAACCCAACGCCACACACCATCTCTCCCACCCGGAAAGACTGATACAACAGATGGAGCCCAGAGTCATGGACTGGGTGAACTCAATGGACATTTTAATGGACATTTTACAGGGAAGATCCATGAACTAAGGGAATGATGTCTGTGTATTATGTTAAAGGATGGGAAGGGGAGGGGTGGTGGTTGGTACGGTTGTATTGCATCATATGGGACCTGGGCATGGTGTAAATGGTATGGAATAAGGGGTGGAGAATGTGCTGGTTTTGGCTGAGAAGGGGTTAATTCTCCTCACTGTGGGGGTCAGCTACCTTTCCAGCTTCCCGCGCTCTGCCGCGTGGCGTGGCAGGGGGGGCTGGGAGGGGCAGGGCCATGGTGGGGGCGGCTGACCCCGACTGGCCAATGGCAGGTTCATTCCATACCATGTGACACCATGACCAGTATATTGAGGGGGGGCAGTGGCAGCGCGCGGGCGGCGCGGCGTCGGGTCGGCGGGCGGCTGCGGCGCGTGCGGTTTGTTCCGGCGGTTCGTTCCCCCTCTCCCCTCCCTTCCCCCTCCCCCGGGGCTTTGCGCCTCTCGTTGTTCTCCTTTACATTGCATTTCTACTGTTGTTTCTTTTAATTTTCATTATTAAACTGTTCTTATCCCAACCCACGAGCGTTACCCTTCTGATTCTCTCCCCCATCTACCGGTGGGGGAGTGAGCGAGCGACTGTGTGGGGCTGAGCTGCCGCTAAACCACGACAATGTGTGTGTCAAATGTTATTCAACAGCTCTTTTCAGTGAATAATTGTTGAGTTGTAGCATTATCCTGAGGTGTTCATTTGGGTATTTGGTAATTATATACTGAGAAAGAAGTGAGAGTACCAGCACACCAAAAGTAATCACATAAATGGTGCGTTTATAGTCTCCTTGACTTCTTAAGGTGCAAGACAGGGAAAGTTTGTTGGATTTGATCTTTTATCGCTGTCTAGCCTCTGAAGAGGTCACACTAAATTTGAATGCAATGAAATTTGAGGCATTTGGAGTGAATTACCCAGTCCTATTATCATTGGATAAAGTCAGCTTTTGGGGATGTGAATACCTATCTGCGTGCACATGATTATCTGTATGAAATACTCATCTGCAAATCTTTTACAGACAACTAAGCCTATTTCTTTGACTTATTACTACTGTTACTCTTGCTTACCTCCCATCCCTTCATTAAACTGCTGCGTTCCTCCTAGACTGCATTACAGCATATTCAAAAAGGTCAGTTTCCTGTAAAATGTTTGCAATAGAGCCCGTAAGCACATTCTTAAATTTAAAGATCTTAATAATGATCTTTAGTATTAATTTCCAAGGCTCTGAGGAAGATGTTGATATTCTTTAACCTTCCCTCCATGTGTAATCTTGGGCTGATCAATTGCTTAGAGAAGTTTTGTTATCCCTATCTCACAGCTAAAGCCTGTTTGGATGACAAAAATCACTTGTAGTCATGAAGCTAAAATATGAGAGAGCTGCATCCCAAAAATGGGAATGCATGCTCCAAGGGTCTTCAGGTCCAGTGTCATAGCAAACTACAGAATGCAGTGATGTGCAGATGCTGTTGATGAATTAAAACTGCAAATAAAAAAGAGTACACATTGTTTAGTTGAAAGACCTTACTGGACAAGATGTGGATTTTTAAGCACCAACTTTTGCGGTAACAGGCCAGTGCATTTTACCTGTTTAATTTAAATTGGCATCCACAAGAAACCTTTGGACAGCCCTATGGAGCTCAAGGCAGGGCAAAAAAAAAGTCCTGAATTCGGAGTGCTTATCTTTGCTTTGTTTTATTAATAGACAAATAGATAAATTTCCACCTTTGTGAATGAATGTATCAAAATGAAATAGAATCCTTTATTCTAATTCTATATTGCCACGTAGCTTTCTCCTGCAGAGTTCACACTCCGGTAGCACAACTGGCCTTTCAGAAAACCACGTGCTCTGCTCAGCTTCTGTGCATGTGTTTGCAGCTCACAGGCTAATGTTCTTTTTTTGTTTGTTTCAATGCTTTCTCTTAGTAGGCAATACTCATGACAGTTTGATTACTTGGAATTTGAGGTGGAAATACCCAGCCAAACAGAATAAGTTGAGAGAGAGGAAAATCAGCAGCATGTTAAGAAAACCAGGCTTCTTTTTTTTTTTGTTTAAAGAATGCAATTGTTTGCATGTCACTGAGAAGCAAAGGTACTTTTAATAACTCTTTAAACCTCAGATTTTTCTAATAATCTCCACCTAGGATTGCCAGGGAGTAATTTGTGGTTGCAGTGTATATGACAGGGAGAAAAGCAAAGCTGCTTGACAGAACATCAAAGGTTTGTGTTACTGAAGTTTTATGCAGCCATTGCTAAATCTTTCATGCTTGAAACAATGATGAAAAATGATTGTCAGCTCTGAAACCAAAATTATGTCAATCTACTGCAGAGCTGTGGGTTTTTTCTTCATTTGAAAACATGACCCAGCCTAGCACAGTTCACTTACCAACGTCACATGTTCTGTCAGGATTTAAAAAGAATAGAACGGAGTCAGGAAGGGTGAATGTATTTCATGCTTCACAAATGTGTGTTGGGGGTGGGAAGGAGAGAATGCCGAAAAATAATATCAAGCAGGTCAGTGCCCAAATACCTCATTCTGGTTGTCTTTATGTAACACATATAATAGACAATGTAGCTGCTCTCTGAATTTCCAAGGGGAATATTCAATGTAAATTAGCTGAAATGGAAGCTAAATGTTACTGTAGGCTTCAGTTCCCCACAATACCACTGCATTTTCTAGCTGTCTAAATAAAGTGCTCCTTAAAGCTGAATGCTGGGAAACAGAAGTTTGGTGGTGATTTGTCTTATCTCTACCAAAATCTGGTCTTAATTAATATCTTGTTAGCTAATTCCACACCTGCCCTTTCCTATGCAGAAGCCTCCGGGATGTACCAAAGAAAGGGACCAAGTGGAAAGCAAGAAGAAATGTGAGGTTTGAATTACCATCGTCAACTCTGTCATGTAAGGTATGCACATGTGATAGAGGCTGCACATTGCTGCTGCTGCAAACAGAGCGCAGGCAAGGTGCAGAGTGTGTGCACTCCATCTATGTGGTTGCACGCCCATGGGACGATGGGCTGTGCTACTGGGGTTGCTGGAGGAGTCCTGTGAAAGAGAATTCCTCAGGCCTGGAGGGGGAGAAGGCAGATTGATGCCAGCCTGTTAGGACTGAAGCACATTGACCTGCTATTGCTGTGCAGAAAGGCTAACTCACTCAGCACCCTGCTGCTCTGTGAGGCTACTTGTATGGTTCATTTTGGAAGATCGCAAGAAAAAAACCAAATGCTCTCACCAGTTGTGGCAAGGGACTTTATCTAGACAACATCCATTCTGCATTGCAGGTAATTTTTTGTGGTAGTTGTTGTTGGAGGGAAACAGAAGAGATACAGCCTGGCTACTGCACTCTGAGGACATGAGGGAGAGGTCCAATCGGCCTTGTGCCCTCAGTGGTCACACTGCAAGGGCTCTTTCCCTCCCCAGGCTGCACACTGATTAGCCAGAAACTGATGGGAATCAGATTCTTCTCTCCAAAGCTCTGTTTTCTTCTCACTGATGAATATTTGCTGATCTTCTCAGCCGTTTGCTTAGCAAAGTTATGTTCTAATATCCTGATTATAATTTGAAGCTGATTAGCGTACATGCACACAGTCAGCCTGAAACATATGGGAACCTTTCAGAGATTATGCTAATTCCAAAGAGATGCTACTCAGCGATTAATCACAAAGGCTGCGGTATAAATAGATACTTCTCTCTGCATCTGCTCTTCTTCCCATTGCTGCTGCATAGTTTCTGTACCACCTCTGGCAGAGGAGTTAGAGGTAGATCAAGAAAGAAACGAAATACAGGTTAGCAAGAGAAGAAGGTTATAAACATAAATGGTACCATTCAAATGTGATGCGCTTGAGATCATGCTGTATGTTGATGAGTTGTGTCACCTTACTTGTTTGCAATGCTTGTTCATCTTCCATTGTTTTGCTGTACAGCCAACAAAAAAGATGACATTAAGCCATTTTATCCTGAAAATCCAAACACTTAATTTAGACAAAGCTTGTTTTGCTCTTTGGCTAGAGAGGGAAGCCTTGTGCCAGAGCCTTGCAGAATTCTTTGAGAAAGAGAATAATTTCAAGCAGTTAGATGAGTAGTAGGTGAGTATTGTCCTCTCAGGATTAACCTACCTGCTCACACAAAAAAAAAAAGGGAAGCTGTCTACATCACATAATCTCTTTGCTCAGGAGGCTCCCTTGGTAAGATCTGGGCCTATGAAGCCCTGTGCCTGTACTGCTTCTTCAGGGACTGTGTGTCTTAGATGCTAGGCAGAAAATAATCGGTTTGTTCCTGCAGATAGCATCCTTCAAAAGCAGTCCCTGTGTGGTGGGGGTGTGCTATATGGCACAGGGAGAAGTAGAGGGGTAAAACAGCATGACATGACCAGAAACCAGCAGCTGGTATTGTTTTACTTGTGCATCTGCATGATAAGATTTATACGGTTAAATTGTTCCACAAGGTAGATGTAACAAAGTTATAAAAATTCTCATCAACATTCCAGCTGGTAGGTAGCAGAATGTGAGATGCAACTGATGGTCAAATGTACGGTCTAATCAGTCATGTAACATTATATTTAATTCACTTAGGTTTACTTGAGAGAGACTTTAAAGGTTCAGTCAAAATACCCTCTAATTTTGACACTTTTTTTTGGCCTAATTCCTAAAATCTGAATACTTGAGAGCTTCACATTTGACATTTCAAGCCAGTACATGGCTGAACCTCATGGCTTAAACCTCTAATTATACAAATGAACTAATAAAATTATCTCTTCTACAGTGGTACTCTTTTTATCTCCATAGCTTTCCTTGAAAAGCACCACAACTTTAATGAATAAGGGCCTTGTTATAAGCTTCTGGCTTAAGTCTCAGGGGATTTTTTTTTTCTTTAGTTAACTTTAGTGACTCTGACTTTTTTTTGTTTTGTTTTTGGTTGGTTGTTTTTTTATCTTCCTTAGAAGGCGGCTTATATTTAAAGGTGTCCTACTTCTGTATCACTGAAGATTGGTGCTTTGGACAGCATAGCCTGCTGAATTTACTCTTAGTGAGAAATAGGTTTTCTCTATCAGCACCATCTTGTGTATGTTGTATGTGAATCAACAGTGCAAAAAAAGGGGTACCATGTTCCAATGAATAAAAGGTAGGGTGTTTTCAGGTTTTTTTGGCAGGGGGAAGCATCCATAGAAATAGCTGCCCTTCAGAATGTAAGTTTACCGTGTTGTAATTTCTTTGTTTCTGTCCTGATGGTTTTTAAGGATCCTGCATCCTCCCCTCCCTGAGTACATTGCACCTCTCTGATTGCTACCCATTTTCCTGCAGTTCAGGTCCTGGTGTTCACAGCTGCCTTTATGCCAAGTATACAAAGGTGGTAGAGCATCTTTCGGGCTTGTGGGGAAGAACTGGTCTCCACTTCATTCTCAGTGGAAGTAATAAACCATGGAGAAGGTGTGCTTCTCACTGTTGGTCTCCTTTTCATCTGGGTTTGGTTTTGCTGCAGTGGAAATCAGGATGAGTGCAGAAGAGCACACCTAGAGATTTGATCCAACTTAATTTTGAGTCAAGACGTTGCTCTAAATCATAGAATCGTAGAATAGTTTGGGTTGGAAGGGACCTTTACTCCAACCCCCAGTAAAAAAATATAATAAAATATCCTAATAATACCTGGATGATAATGATACAAGCCCTAAAATACTATGAGTTTCAAGCCATTCAGCAGTGATGAAAGAAAGGAGCAGGGGAAAAAAAACCAACAAACCCAAGCCTAAAGAATAAGCACAGGATTGTCTTGTGGATTTTCTGATGTATGAAATTCTGTGGAGCTGGGCTGGGATGTCCTGTCTTCAGCTTTCTCTCCTGTCTGCCCCTACCGTGGAAGCTCCTTACTTGCCTTTGGCTGTGCAGCAAGTCTTGAGACACAGCAGAAGTTGGGTGGAATGAGACTGCTAGTGTTGGGAACCCATGTCCATGATGTTGGTATTTTCAGTGGGTTACTCTAGACTGGCTTGTGTCTTGTATTGAATGTCTATTCACAGTTGGAGGACTTTAGCCACTCTACTGGAATGTGTAGGAAAAACTCTTGTTGATTTATTCTTCACCAAAAATTGTTTTCTTCAGAATGTTTTTTTTTTTTTAATTTTTGGAAAGTGCAACATCTAAAAAATGTTCAAGCTTGCAGAGAAAATCAAATCTATTTTTCATGTCCTCCTTTTTTTCAGCACTCTCATGCAAAAAGTACTTAACTTTGTGTCCTAACAAAAATACAAAAGCAGAGTAACATAATAGAATATATGCATGGTACAGTATCTGCTAACACTGTCAATGTCAACAGTCATCAGGATGGTCAGATACTTTTCCACATTTAAAAGTGTATTTTCTATGTAATTTTCACAGGAATAAATGTCCAGATCTTAGGTCTTCTCATACCACTGGACAGTACAACGTGCCTGAAGTGACTGTGCAGAACACTTCATAAAAAGAAAAAAATGAGGTAATCTGTCCTAATCAAGTCTTGTCCTGAACACATTGCTAAGTCCTTACTTGTTCCAGGTTTTCTTTCCCTGCCATTATACTACTTTTTTATCATTAGCTATTGTAACTGAATATTGTTGCTTTAATAAAATCAAGTCCTCCTTCAAATCTGGCTGAGTATTTGGCCGCAATTACATTGCAGCAATGAGTTCCACTTAGAATTTCTCCCTCCAGGTTTTTCTAATCACAAAAAAGACCTTATTTTTAAAAAAGAAAAATAAGCCTTTTAAAACTGTTTTTTCATTTAAGAAAAGTTAATTGAAAAATTTGGGACGGACTCTTCCTGTCCTGTCTTTTCAAATAAACTCACATTCAGGAAAAGGCTTAGTTTGCTTAGTGTGTAGTTTGGAAGATGTCATACATAAAGATAAAAGCTTTGAAACGTTTTTTGGTTTTGTTTTTTTTTTTTTTTTAAGAAACTGGTTGTTATACTTAGAGAACCAAACAAAATTATCAAAGAGAGCTTCCTCTTGCAGACCTCATCATCTAAGTTGCAAAACTGGGGTAGGAAGAAAAAGTTTTGCCCCATTACTGTTGCATCAAATTCAAGGAATTACAATAATAAGGCAAACTATCTCAAAGCAAGGGAATTAGGCAACAAAGGATACAGAAAGACTGGAAGCTCTATGTCAGATAGGCCTATGGATTTTCTAATTCAGTGTCCTCTCTTTTAGCAGGGCCCATTCCAGCCATGTCAGAAGATGGTTCAAGAAACTTTACAGCAGGGCAACTTATAGAAAAATGTGCCTGCATGGAGTTTCTGGCTGTTATTGTGTAGAGATTGCTTTCTGCTCTTCCACCTATTTATATTAAATACATACACATGTATGTATTGTATGTATGCACACATACAGAAGCCCTTCTAGGTGTTTTGGTTTGCAATACATTATGGTTTTTTTCACGCTTTTTTGGAATCCAGCAAAACTTCAGACCTGTTTGCAACTTTGTGGCACAAAATCCTCAGGCTGTTGAAAAGAAGCTCTCCTTCAGTCATCTCTAAATCAGTTTGCTTTCATTTTATTGAGTGACTTCTAGTTATTGTAGTAGAGGATGACTAGACATGCTTATTTGACCTTAATGAAATGTTCATACTTCCTTCTATTTCCAAGCCATTTTAAGAAACCTTTTCCTACTTTTTCACTTCAAATTTTTTGCCTTGAGCACTTCAACAGCTGATTGAAATTTTATTGAGAGGGAATGGAAGAAAACAAAACTAATTTATTCATGTCAGGGGGACGCAAATTCATTTTCTCAGCCCAGAGAACTGGCTTCAAGCTCACCCCTGGTGGAAGGTCCATGAGTTTTAGCACTGCAGGTGAATTATTCTGGCCCAGAATGGTTTCATCTATCTGAAAAGGGAGTCAAGAGTTTGTCAATTTTGTCTAAGCTGCCAGGTTTTCTTAGAAACAGTGTTCCAGGTTTTCATAAGCCTGGAGACATTTTTGTCATTGCAACCTCATTTAGCTTATTATATCCTGCCAGCCATGTCTAGATAAACTGCAATGATGGCTGCTGCCTACATTATAAGCCCACATCTTCTCTAACAACAAGCCTTCTGTACCATGACCATTATAAAAGGCCTAAAATTTGATTTGCCATTGATGATAGACAAGTTTCAATTTGTGGTTGCTAGCCTGCAAAAATGATCTACAAATGGAGTGTTGCAGGCTGTTATTTTGTATCTTTCAGGACGGTGTTCAAGTTCTCTCTCTCCCCTTCAATGTGAAGGTCGTTCCTTCAGATCAGAAATTACTATCACTGTAAGTGATTTGGGGAACTATAACAGAAGCTTAATTTAGAATAAAAATACAGGCAGTAGAATAATGTTTCCTGTCCATTTCTTTTCTGTGATTTGACAAAAATGTTAATTTCTCACTGAGCTGGAGATAAAACCATTCTTAAGAGAACAGCACATTTGACAATGTGTTTGTTTATTGTTCAAATTGGTGGATCAGTCCTCAAATGATTCTTGCTTTATTTTTAGTAGGAAATATTCTCTCATTTCCTCTATTGCCTTTTTTTTTTAAAGCAGCAAAGTGCTTACTGACCACTTTTTCACAGTTTTTATGTTCACCAAGCTTTCCAGAAACTGTAACTGTTCAATATTACAAATCCATGTTTCCTAGTATTGATTAATCTGGCTCTTGGAAAGTGCAATTTACAATGATTAGCTATCTGATTAAACAAAGAAAAGGAGCTGCCTGGAGGGTTTGAAACGAGTGCCCTTCAGAAGATTTAATTTCATGATCTCCCTAATCAGTGTGTTGTAAGTTCAGGGTACATCCTATGCACATCTTTTAAATCAGTGCAGATTACATATTGGTTTATATTGTTATCACAAATTAGCAGTACCATATCAGTTCCTCTGATACCAGGGACTCTGAACAGGAACCATTTGCATTTCTATTTGAGCATCCTGGAGACAAATATAATGAAATGAATAGCCTTTTAATTTAATTGGTTTCCAAAGTGAGTCTGAGAATAGAAAGCACAATACATTGCACAGTTACTGTAGAAACAGTTGAGGTCAGAAGCTCAGCATGCAGACCCTACATCAGTCACCACCGCTCTTGTGCAGTAATTTTTTTTAATTCTCACTGCATCTCCATCAGACCCCAGGAAGCCAGATAATTCGGCATTAGCATTCCAAGTGGAAGTGCTGGGTCATTTGTCACTGGTCAGATCATGCTATGGAATCCATTTAAAAAAACAGCTGCCAAAAAGAAAAACTACATTGTATCAGTGATGTTAGATATCAGCCACAAGAATTAAGCTCAGGCCGGAAAAAAGAGGGAAAAAAAGAAAAAGAAATCTCTGTTTCCTTCTCGTAGAAGAAAAAAAGGGACAGATCAAGGTAAGAAAAAGTGGTACAAAATGGATAATAGTCTGCCCAGGAACCCTTTTTCAAAAACTCTTTTTATTACAGATTACAGACAGTTAAGATTTATGTGCTATTTAGTGGAGCCAGCCTTCCTGAATACAATGAAAGCAAAAAGGGAGATAATATTGTGCTAGTATCCAAAACTTCTACACCCTTTTGCCTGTAGAAATAGAGAGATACAGCTCTTGTAAAACTTTAGCTAGCCTAGGAGTTCGTCAGTGAACACACAAACCCTTCCACAAAGGGCTAAATATAGAAAAGGGGTTTCTTTACTATTTTTGGACCGGCTAGTGCAAGCTCTGTGCTGCTGCTTCAGCATGAATTCATTCATCTGTCTGCAGAAAAGTTCAGAACTCCTCATTTGTGTCTGATCCCGTATGCTTATGCTGATACAAAAAAATGACACAAAGCTCTTACATATGTAGCAGACTCAACTGCACAAAGGGGATTACATTAACCTCCCATTTAATTTTTGAATTGTTGATTTTTAAAAGCACAAAAGTTCTTTTTAGGAGGTCTTGCACAATCAGTTGTTGGCATTTTTAATATTTTCTATTATAACACTAAATTATTACATGTAACTGTATTATTGTTTGCTGAAGGAGATGGAGGAGGTAGTACTTTCCAATTAAAAGTATTCTAGTTGTAAGTATTCTTTTCAGGGAGGTAGAGGTTTTGGGTTCAGCTCAACTCCTGTCTAGAGGAAATTCAGTCCCTTGCCTTATGTCTGAGTAAGGTGCCCAGGCTCTGTCCTCCTCTTGTGCAAGCCCAACTACTGTACAGAAAAGCCAGATATATCGGACTGAAAATAGGGCACATACTGGTGTGTGCTTCTGTAACCTGGCAGCAAAGACACTCACTTGGGAAGGACAGGATCCATAAGCAGTCTACTCATCTTATTCACACTGCTCAGCATTAGCAGGGAAGTGCTGTGAGCAGAGGTTGAAAGCCAAGTTCCCCAGGTATAGATACAGTTGTTGGCTGTTTATAACAGGGTGGTCTGCAAAGAGCAGCCCCTGTGGGCAGGGATGAGGCCTCCCCTTTAAAGGGAAAAAGGGGAGATGGTTGGAGGAAGCTTTATCTAGTCATCTCTGGTGCTGGAATGTCTCAGGAGCAGAAGTGTGCAGGAGCTTTAGGTAGTGCATGTTATTGAGGTTCCTCTGTGCAAATAGTGGAGTGGCATTTTGAAACAGTTTGGACACGGCACTGAGGGTTTTTATGGGCAAGGAGAACAAACCAGCAGCTCAGATCTCTCCTTTAAAACAAACTCCTCCTCCACCTGCCCTTGTTGGCCCTATCAGTCTGAGAGAAGTAGACTTTCAGATCACTTTGCACTCACAGCCTTAGTCCCTGCTCAGAAGAATGAAAAGCAGCAGGTTGCAATGCAGCTGCTACTGATCACATTAAGTTGTGACACCTGAGAGCATAGCCTGGCTGCTCAGTGTTGCTTTATCTGAACTAAGATTTATACTGCAATAAGCCACGCTAATGCTCCATGTAGATGCTCATTGGGAACTAAAGGCATTGCAGTTTGATTTAGGTATAGAAGTATTTGAAGTGTGTGCCAGCACTGAGGTAAACAAACCAGTGCTTGAAGGTTTTTTTGTGCTCTCGTGGGGAGGTTGTCCTGAGCAAACATGCTGTTGCAGGTTATGTGAAAGTTTGACAGCAAATGCACCCAGACAAATCAGGTCTGGGTGCACACATAGCCTACATTGTCCTCTGTGGAAACAAAGTCTGCTTAGTTGTGGTCAAACTGCTGTGAATAGGTAGCCATAAGGTGGACTTAAGCAGGTTGGCTCCTCTGCCTTGAATGTAAACCCTTAATTAGTTTGAATTTATTTCTCTCAAGTACCCTTATGTAGACAACCCTCAAATCAAAGGGATTAGAGTCCAGTTTAACTCCACTGAAAAAGCTAATTGGGGAGAAAACGAAAGCATGAAAAAGTGTGTTTTTAAGGGGAAAACTCTAATGCCCTGGTGAAAAAGAAATGTTATATAAGGTGAATTTGACACAGGTGGAGTGATGCTGTGCCTGCATGCAGTTACCTACCTTTCGCATGATTTCTGTATCTGCTATGTTTCACCAAGTCCAAAACAAGAAGTATTGTCACTTAATACATTATCACTCCAGTAAAAATGTGTATTTATCCTTCTTCGATAACTGATATTCCTCAGATAATGTTGAAACTGGAAGCATAGCTACTCTTTTCTCAATATTCAGCTCTAACTATTGAGAAATTCTGAGCTGTCGAAGAAACCAAGCCTCACATAGGACCATTTCCCCTAACCTTGACAAGTTCCCTATTTCTAAGTGCTCTACCTGTTAGAGGAAATGTTTATCAAGTGGCATAAGGTAACTGAGTGTTGTAGCCTATCTGTAGATAAACGCTCTCTGTAGAAGCAGATTTGATAATTATACAGAAAAGAGAACTTGTTTTCCTGCAATGTAAAATGATTCACACCTGGCATATCCTCACTCTGCAGTATGCTAAATAATGCATGCGTTTTCTAAAGGATATTAAAACATGGCTGTAAAAAATGAAACTGAGAGAAGAACTTGTATAATGCACTACATCAGGGGGGAAAAAATCAGTAAGAATAAATGGAGAAAATGACGGTGTCAGCCCTCATGGAAATAACACATTTTCCTCATAATCTCCTGATACATGGAACAGGCAGTTCCAAAGCGCAGCTCTCCTGATACTGGCTTGAAAAAAAAGCTGAAAAACAGTAGAGCCTGCTAGCTGTAATCTGTACAATACCTAAGCCCTAGGAGATTATTTTAAAGCATAAAATGCAGCAGTGTGTGTATGTTCGGGTGGTGAAGCAGTCAGCAAGGAGACTGTAGGAGGCACCAAGAGGGCCTGGGAGAGTGCCAGTACTGCAAGAGTTAAGAGCAGACTGGGGCATTGCTACCAGGACCTGCTGAAGAGGAATGGATAATCAGCCCAGGTACAAATCCCACTTCACCACCACCTGTGTGATTGAATAAGCCTTCCCCACCCCTTCCTTTAAGTCACTATGGTTTTTTATCTTGTCATTTCAGTCTCCTAAATCCAGCTTCATGGGCCTTGGGATGATTTGCACCTCTCATTTCTCAGGGATTAAGGAAGTTCCCCAGGGGTGCTCTTGTCACTGTATCATGTTAAATATAGGCTGACTGGCCTTGCTAGTAGGTGTTGTGGTGTAGTGCTTGATTGCCAAAGACTGGATGGCAAGACAAACAGCACATGGTTGTGATGGCTATGTGGAAGTAGGGTTGCAGCAGCAACAGCAGCAGATATGAGGGGTAGGACTGAAAGGTAAGAAAGGTGGAGAATGGTTGCAGATAGGGTAACACATTGGTGTCTCTGTCAAGAGCAGCTGTGGTAGGAGGTTGGATAAATGAATGTACTTGGTAGCTGCTATGTATCTTTTATGAGTGATTCCTTCCAACTACTGGGTAGGTTTGTAGGCTACTGTTTTACTTTTTTCAGAACCTCAGCTATCCTGACAAGTATGTCCTTTCATGAGCTATTTTTCTTGCCTGGAGCTGTGAATAATAATAGCTCATCTGGCCTGAGTCTCCATTCATGCTCTGTCTCATAGCAGGAACATGAGAGGAGGGACAATGAAAGGATAAAGAGGGCAGGCACCTCAGCCTCAAAGCACATCACCCTGAAACACTGAGGCTGCCTCTCACAAATCCAACATAATTATTTGCTAAAAGGGACAAATTCTGCCCTCCAGTTTGTGGTACTGTTCCTGGGAACAGCTGCTGTTCTCCGTTGAATTAATGCCTGCATTCAAATTTGCAAAATATCCCATGTCCTGTATGGTTCATATGCATTCTGTAGATTTTATCCTGGAAGGGAAGTGAAAAATGTAACAGGTCTACTGCATAGTGTAATCAAAGATTTATAAGTAGCCATGCATTTTTAATGCATATAAAGTAATAAAAGCTGTACAGTAAAAGCAGAAATGTGACATTAAATGGGTGCTTGTGCCAATTTTCCGCAAGGTATTATCAAAACACCATTTCAGCAGCAGGGTTGCAAGGCTGCATCCTCCAAAAGGAAGACAGCGATTTGATCGGGCTCCAGTTACAGCCACAAGCATCCTGTGCTTGAGGGCCTGCTCAGCTTCTCCTGCATAATTTTAAAACAAGCTTAGCTGGTCAGACCAAATGGCTAATCAAGAGATGTTTTGTAATGCATCCTTTTATTTTATTCACGTAACTGATAACTTCAAAGCCAGTATTTAAAATAAATAAAAAAATAAAGGTGGTTGTGATCGAAGTGGAAAGGAAGCACAGGATGGACCTGTAACCCTATGGCCTGGGGTACTGCTTGGCAGAGGAGAAATCTTCTGCCCCTCCTCTTCATATATATCTTCCAGTGTATTAATCTTTTTTTTCAATGTTTTCTTCTTCCTGAGCATTCCACTTTTTCCTTTTGCAGTTAGTGCCGTAGAGATGTATTTTTCCCTTACTAGATGCATCAGAATTTCCTAAGGTTAGGGGAACTGGTGCTTCTGGGGAGTTATTGAATTCAGGTTATTTGGTGATACTTCTTCCTGCTTCTGCAAGCCTTGCAGGACAGCTAAGGAACATATAATTTCATTTTCTGGAACATTTAGGTCACTAATTTGTCTGCTAGCCTGGTAGTGTTTTATTTTCAAATTGTATATGAGCAAGTGTAAAGATCCACAAGTATAATAAAATAAGTGTGAAAAGAGGCTAAGGTTAATCGCAGGATTTCTTGCAAGTTAATTGTTGGAAGCATTGGCATACAATCTGGCTTGCTTATCAAGTTTATTAAAATGATTGGGGCAAAAGGCAGCATTGTATCTGAATTCAGTCAGATTTGTCTTAAGAAAAAGTTTATTTAAGAAATATAATGAGAAAAAGTAAACGCAAACAGCTGGTATCTTGCTGTTTTGTGACCTGCCTTAAATGGTCTGTTTGGAGAATACTGTTGATAGGAAAGGTCTGGTATTTGCTGCTTTGCTGAATGATGCTTGATGCACCCCTTGTGGTCCCTCCTGTGGCCTAACTGAAGTTTTGGTTTAGCAGTTATGATTTGGGGAACAAATATTGATTATTTGGTACCCAAAACATGCCAGTTATTCTCTAGTTTTACACTGATTTCTACTATTCTATTCTTTGCCTTTATGTATTCAGCGATATGTCTTTTGCAGTAGCTGCAGTATCAAAATGATTAATTTTCTGCCACTCGGCACGTGTGCTGATACACCCTCCAGCTTTTCCTCATTGGAGCCTTGGCATCCTGCTTCACTCACGTGTTTCCTGTGAGAGAACTAAGCCTGCCTGCATGGCCCTGGCTTGTTTATATTTGGCCTGAGAAGCTAATCTTCACAATTATTGTCATCAATTCAAGAGCATCCAAGTAGTTGGCTTTGAGAATATTTGAAATACTGCTGCCACTGTTTCAGAGACCCAGATGTACTAGCTTGAAACACTTATGCTATTAAAAGAGGTATAAGAAATTTTGAATGAGGCTCATGTTGACTTTGCAGCCACGATTTCACCCTTTCATAGTAAGACTAGCTTTCAAACTTTTGATCAAACCATGGACTAACATTTATTTCCACCACCCCCAAAATCTGATTTGCGAATGTAATCTTCAACTTGAGACTCAGACTGCAGCTGCTCCTGACTGGAATAGTGAGAGGGAAATCAGACTGTATAATTCTTTATTTGATATCATTAAATGGCAGCACTAGTTAAAATATCCACCAGATGTTAAAGGTTTATACCTCAAACGCATTATTTACTAATTGTTCTTCGGTGTTTCCCTGAGGGAGGGGAGGAAACAATAGTCTGATCAGCCACAGACTCCTTGAATTGCAAATAAGAATCAAGGACCAGCTCACTAAACATGTTCCCACCAATCTCTGTAATGCTGGTTGGGCTAGGGAAAGCTCAACGCATGTGCTGGTGTTGGCTGAGAAAGGGTAGATTCTCTTCACGGTAGTGCCTGTAGTAGGGTCCTTTCCAGCTTCCCGTGCTCTGCCACATGGGCAGGAGGTTGGGAGGGGCGGGGCGGGGCCACAGCCAAGAAAGCTGACCCTGACTGGCTGAACATCCCCGACTGGGATGTTCATTCCATACCATGTGAAGCCATGACCACTATATTAACGGGGGCAGTTGGCGGGTGGGGGTGGTTGCGGCTTGGGGACTAGCTGCCTCGGGTCGGCTGGCGGTGAGTGACTGTGTCAGGTGTAGTTTGTTTTGGTGGTTCATTCCCCTCCCCCCGCCCCAGGTTTCATGCCTCTCATTGTTTTCCTTTCCATTGCATTTTTGTTGTTGTTTTATTTTAATCATTAAACTATTCTTATCTCGACCCATGAACTTTACCCTTCTGATTCTCTCCCGTCCCACTGGTGGGGGAGTGAGCGAGTGGCTGTGTGGGGCTGAGTTGCTGGCTAAACCACAACACCTGCTAATATCATTCTCATATGGTTCTTTATGATGTACATGCTGAAATCTTTCTCACTGTTTTTGGTTTGGTTTTTATTTTAAATACTACCAGCAAGCAAATGTAAGAATGTGTGAAATTGCATGTTATTCATCCCCAGCAAAATGGTGCTATTTGATTTGTAGAGGCTCTTGAAAGGGGTGCTCTACCTTCCTATCTGCACAATGCCCATCATGTCACTGACAGAAGCCCTAACATAATGTCTCTATTGCACCTGAGTTACAAGCAGTTATTATCTTTTATATTACAGTAAGAAACTAGTAGTAGTCTAAGAAATGGTGCTAAGCTGCTGGTGTAGTCAAGTACTTCATGTTTTTACATGTGTCTTGTAAGAATGTGGATATGCAGCTGGGTATTATTGCCCCTCACCTGTGACTGGTGAACACCAGTGCAGCTCAACTGGGACCTTAGTGTCATCGCGGCCCCTGTGACACATCTGTCATGTTGGGAGCTGCCATAACGGACTGCCTTTGCTGCCACAGAGAGATGCTGCTGGGAACATCTGCAGCTCCCCATGGTCTCCTCTTCCATTACAGGGAAATCTCAGATGTTCAGGCACAGAACAAGAAATAATGCCTTGATCACCAAGGGTTTTCTCTGACATCTGAGAAATCATTTAACAAGTTGCTGCCTTGCATTTGAAACAGAAACATTCAGTGAATTGTGTGAATGTACCCCCCTTTGCCTCACTCTCATGATCAGATTGACACTGAATGCCTTTATTGGAAATATACTTCAGACAAACCAAAGCCATTAAAGTCCTAGCTGGATTCCTGGTGGAAATGTAAAGGGCTGGGAGAGATGCAAAGACAGACAGGATAAGCTAATATTTTCCTCTCTAAGCTGAAAAACTTGATGTAATATTCTGTGAGCTATGGTTCCTGATCAAGGCAAGCTTTGTTCAGTGGCACTTTTTAGTTAGAGATGTGCTGCTGATGGCTTCAATTCTGAGATCTGGCTGTTGGAAAGGGCTAGAATGTTTTCTTACGCTGGCCTTGGATAAGGGCACGTCTAAATAGAAAGCTATTTGGGACAGGACTGTTCCCTGTCCTTTATTTTTTGCTTCAAATATTTGGCAAAATTGAATTTTATTGTTGACTCGGCAATAGCTAAAGAATATAATTGGATAGCAGCAAGCAAGTTGTGTGTAAATTTATTGTAGATGCCTAGATTTAAGGCTGTTTTCATACAGGTGTCTGTTATAATAATTTAGTTATGCTATGCTTCCTGATCAGATTTTCCTAGAGGTCTCTGCTGTATGCAGACATAAAAGAACTTGGAAGCTGCTATGCTTTCCAAAATATTAATGTAAACATGTTACATATGCAGGACTAGTGAGCATTTTCTAGGCCAAATGCACATCAGAATGTGATTAACTGATTAATTAGCTAATAATTAATTGCTGTTGGTCTTGGGCAGTCCTGTACCATGTGGGTTTAGTTTGCAGGGATCATTTAGCATGGCATTTCTACCCTCTGCAAGTGGAGGTGTCTCTGCACTGGTAGCTGGTGCTCTATTTTCAGAAGTGGGCAATAAGCACTTATAAGGAAGAATTTATTTGACCCATTTTAGGCAATTACCACAGAAAAATACTTTGTGATCTAGTAGCATCTATCCCTACATAAAGTAACCCCAGACTTGTAGTTCACATCAAAACCTGCATGGATGAATTCTACCTCTGACCTCTGGTGAGACTGAAAAAGTACAAGTAGTGGCAGAATGTACCCATTGGTAATAAAAATATTAGGAATGCTTTTCTCCCGCTTGGCCTGGGTGGATCATCTTCTGAGACTTCATTTTAATCTTTTGCCTAGTGGTGTGGGAGACTGTGCCCAGGGAAGGCACAGGAATTGGGTTCCCAAGGAATGTGTTATTTAGGTGGAAATAGCAACAGTGCTGGTGCCAAGAGGCTTATTTCAGGCTGGGTTAACTTGCTTTTTTCCCTAGTTCATTCATGGTCGAGACTAAAACCAGTCATATCTGGGTTGGATTTGGGTAGTTTCAGCTCTGTCCTTCTTACCCAATTTGCTCAAATGTCAAACTGTGCAGCAGTTCTTTCAACCGGTCATGTTGTATATAGTGATCACTCAACCCATAGCTCCTTGCCAAGTAACGTAATCAGTCATCACAAGCAAAGGTGCATTGGTATGTACTCATTCAGTTTGCTTCACTGCTTGGTCAAAGAAAAGAAAGGGTAATATGCTATTAGAGAAATCTTGTAAGCTGGCAATTAATAATATTGCTCATACAGACTATCTTGTGTCTTAAACTTATCGCATCATATGGATAGTCCCAAACTTTACTTTGAGTTTTACTCTAATGCTCCTTAACCTTCCTGTGAAAATACAGCTCTTAAATGACCAAAATAAGAATGTACTGAAAGAGGACTGAAACTTCCTCATTAATATCCAATTTTGGTACAGTACAGTGTGATACTGGTGTCATCTATGATCGTGTACTGTTGTCAGGGCCCTGCCATATCTGGACATAAAAGCATGACATTTATAACCTTGTTACAAAAAGCAGTTAGGGGCAACATCCAGCTCTGCAGTTATGTATCATGTGGAGATGTAAGGAGCTTCCAATAGTGAATTTAATTAGCAGAAAACACAGTACTCGGTGACCTGCAGTGCAGATAACACTGTTCCCATCCAGCAATATCTGTCTTTTCCTATAAAAGGGTACCTAAACTGCTCTGACGCTGGACCCATGTGTAACCAATAGGCTTCCAAGGGACTGTATCTGGAAACTTCCAACCTGGAAGGCTGAATCAGGAAATGCAGTGCCAGTAAATCCAATCCTGTACCAAGCAATGGCATGTGCAGCTTTGCAGTGCTGAGGAATAATCCAGGAGGAGCTATGTGCTAATGCCAGGAGTTGTCAGACATTTCTCAAGAATATTTAGAGCAGATTTTGGTAATCAAATCTGCACTGCATAGAATAATGAAATGAGCTGGTGCGTCATATATGTTAGCGCATAAGGGCAGGGAGAGTTGTGACATACAACTTTGTGTGAAAGGGAGTCTTGAGGGTTTGTGTGTTGGCTGTGAAGAA